>NC_045479.1:59617472-60817472 GCF_009650955.1 Corvus moneduloides | reverse complement strand
GGAAAGCTGAAAAGGCTACAAAGTCACAAGTAACACAGACAAATGTTTTGAATTTACAGGAAGAGGCCATTTTTTCTTAGTCATCTTAGCTTTAGGACTGTATGCACAGACTGATAGATGCTGGTTTTGCTCAAAGGTAAAATCTTTGAATCTTGAGTAACATTTTTCTTGTTATTTGTCTACTTAAAGATACCTGGAGAAACAGTGATGAAATCTCAGTGAATTGCAATTCCTTGTTTTGGGAAACTGAGTAAATAAAAACCCTGACATCAGAATGTCTCAACATTTTTAGAACTGCATATTCCAGTTCTTCACCTTTCAAATCTACCTGCAATATTACAACATTAAAAAAAAAAATTTAATTACTTTTTAAAGTCTCCTGCCCCCATCTTCCTTCACTGAGAATTCTGAGATGCTTTTGTTTACTTTTAATTTGGAAGAGAACTCAATTTCATATTCCTCCAGGAAATTAAATTTCCATCTCTAGCACTGCTCTACTATAGCTATCAGACATGAAGCATCTGAGCGGATATGTTACATGGTCCCCTTCTCAGCTTTAGAAAGCTATTGTTGGAGGCTGGATTGCAAGACTGAATTAAGATTGCATTCTTGGCTAAACCACTAAAACATAATGAAACAGTGCTGTCTGACATAGCTCCTGTTCTACACATGGTGCACAATTCAGGCTCAATCTGTCTGTCCAAAAATAGGCACCAAAAAAAGGCTAAGTTGTTCCAGATTATATCCAGAGGGCTGGCAAGCATGGCACAGGACAAGTGGGAGAGCCGTGCCCTGCTGGAGAGGCAGCTGGAGGCTAGGAATGATATTTCAGCACCTCAAAGATGGCTCTTGCACTTATGTCTTGGCAACTGTGTTGAGCACTTCTGGTTTTTAAATTTATAACGTGTATCAGCAAGGAAAGAAAGAAGTTTTTAAAAAGGTAGCTGTGCAATACTCTTGATTTTATTTTACAGTTTGTAGGTATGTGCTTGAAGGACATTGATGTTCATCCTGCCAGGTTGAGTAATCCCATCACTTAGCTTTTCAATGTTTCAGGTTTGCATTTTCAGTTGTCAAATCCAGGAAGTTCAAGGGCTCACACTCCCTCTTTCCTTCTACATTCTTTTACTTTAAGGTTAGCTAACACAAAGCCACAAATAATATACTTATCAGCTTATTTCTAAGTATCTTGGTTTTTTCAGGGTTTCTTAAAAATTTGCCAGCTGTCTAAACACAAAATGATGTTCACTTCCAAAGAATCCCCTGGCCAGATTCAAACTCTAAGAAGTTGTTAGAGAAGATGAGCACAACCCTGGTACTTTCACAGTTACAGCTGATGGGTCTTTTTTTTTCCAGCTGAATGCCACTATTTGACACTACACTCTGTGATATATAGACAACAATGTATTTTTTTTACCTATGATGATTCTCACAACCTACTAAAAATCCTCATTTCTGCCATAAGCAAATTTCATCCTGAAAATACGAAGCCATGATTTGATAGCCTTAAAAGCAGACCCAACTTAAGCACTATGCTTTAAACAGCTAACAAAATAATGCCAACATTTGTTGTTATTTAAAATTTAAAATATTCTTTATGGCCTTCATGACTGCTTCACCTATGTACCTTTTCCATACACCATGTTTGCGAACTTCGAAGACAATCCAACAGACAAGGTAAACAAAGTATGTGTTACTGAATTTCAATTTTTTCAAAGCTATTTAGAGACAACAGATGTGTAAAAGGTAAACAGAAACCATACTAACTAAATTGCTGTAATGTTTTGTAGCCAATTGGTACAAAAAATATTAGCAAGCATCTTTCTTTAAATGAAACATATAGTAAATTAATGTTACTGGAGTCTGAGTCTGCTGTCAGAATTAATGTTGCTTATTAAGTGAAAATCTTGTTTACAAATACAAGTAGTTAGTCATTTCTGGTGGGTCTGCATATTGCAAAAGTTAATTTTCATCTCTTCATAAAAAACCCATTACAATTTCAGCAACAGTCCTTAAGAGAAAATTGTTCATCTGAAATTTTTTTTTGTATTATGACAACATTCACTGTACTATCCATAGGCTCCTTGAAGGCTCTTACCCAAAAGATAAGGCTTTAGGGATCCTTCTTCTATTCAGTTTAACACTAGATGCCACTGCATGGTAAATGATTGGAAATATGTGACAAATGCGAACAAATCAAAGGTCAGTTAAATGTATGTCAAATAATAAATATATGGAAAAACCCAAAATTTCTCTCAAGTAATGAAAAATTGTATTTGAATCGTCCAGATTTTAATACCATAAAGATGCTGTATCATGTAAATGATGCAATATCAAATGTTGGTTAATAAAAAACTGAATTTAACAGTCTTGATTTTACTTAATGACAGCTACAATTTTGATGTTTTAAAAATTAATATGGCAAATTCAATTTGGAGTTATACAGATAAATTTTACCGCTATCAATAGACTGAGTTTGTCTGAAGGTAGAATTTAACTGAAAATGTTCATAAATACAATGGAAAGCTAACTGGAAGGTTTTGTCTATCTAGATTGCTTTACTGTTATGTTCTAAATCTACAAAAGCCAGAACACTGTACATGTAAAAACATTAGGTTTTAGAAATTTAAAATTACTTACAAGCTGCTCAGACTTTACACCGTAAAGCTGAATGGTCTTCGCCACATTTTTGGCCACAGCTAGACTCAGGTCTGGATCAACAGCAGCCACATTCAGCTCACTGGAAGCAAAGATTACAAATCTCAATTAACGACTAAACAGTGCTGTATTGAATCGATAAAGAATTAACTATGAATACACAGTTACGTGGCACGTCAATTTAGAGAGAGTAACACATACAACCAAGTCTTTCCACGCACCGTAATTCAGTTTACAATTTAACAAGTCATTTGGGAATTTTATGTGCAGTGTTCCTATTCTAGTAAAAATGAGCAAAGTTTAGGAATGACACTTCAGCATGAAATCACTATTAGTAAGCCATTCAAAAATATTGACAGCAATTAACTACATTCAAGCTTTGGCAGCAGCCTTCAAACATTACAGGTGAATACACAGTCATTCAACTCTGGAATTACATGAGCTGTGCAGAAATACCCAGGGGATGCCTTAGCTTGACACAACTAATAAGCTGTGTTTTAGGCAATCCTTTATAGTAAAAGAGGCCCCAAAGGAATGACAGGGAACAAATGAAGAAGGAAAAGACTTCTAAATCATTTCCAGTATTTTTTGTTCATGAACGTCCCCAGATCTCCATCGGCTGGGGCTGCATTCAGAACTGCTCTGCTGAAGACAGGCAAGCACAAGAAGCATCATGTTGCTTGTGGTGAGTTTAACCTCTCTCAAGAGCAGGAGAATCACTAAGCACCCCAACTTAGAATAATCTTCTCTGAGAACTCTCTAGGGCCCAAACACCATTAGCTAAAGGTAACTCTGGAAAACTCAGCTGAAATTTCATAATTTCATAATTCTCTTTTTCAAGGAGCAAAATAATATCAGACACCAACAGACATGTTCTGAGCATTTGCAACTCCCAGTCACAAGTACTATATCAGTATTTAATACTTTACACACACAAACATACTGTGAATACTGCCCATCTCTTTTCAGATTTTATTAACCAGAGTAGACCTTACCAAAACCTTATGAGGGAAAATGCACCACTGGTAATTTAAGTATCCCATTCTACAAATTCTACCTGGAGTAGTCATCTCTATCTTTTATCTTGCTGTTTTACTTCAACTAAGTATTTACACCAGGTATTACCACTTGCAGCCAAGCAACTACCAGTTCCCTTCGACGCAGTCAGAATAATTACGAGACCAGACATTTACAGTATGTGTAAAGTTTCTCTTCCTGATCTTCTATAAGCTCAAACATTAAAACTTATATTAAAATTCCATTTATCCCAGAAAAACAAAATACAGAAAATAAATAATAAAATGCATTGTTTATTATCAATAATAATAAAGAGGTGCTTATCTTGCTGTATTCAGCATTGGTGCAGCCTCATCTTGAACACTGTGTCCAGTTTGACGTCCCACAATTTAGGAAGGATGTGAAGCTACCTAAATGTGTCCAGAGGAGGGCAACAGATCTGGTGAAAGGACTGGAGGGATTGTCCTATGAGGGATGGTAAGGATTTGGGCTTGTCTAGTTCAGAGAAAAGGAGTCTGAGGGGCAACATCATTGCCCTCTACACCTTCCTAAGCACAGGAAGCGAAGAGGGAGGTGCTGAGCATTCCTCCCTGGGATCCAGTGACAGGAGGTGTGGGAATGGTTCAAAGCTGCATGAGGGGAGGTTCCAACTCAGTATTAATCACTTCCTTAACAAGGTGTTCAAATAATGGAACAGGCTATTTAGAGAAGTGGTCGATGCCCCAAGCCTGTCAGTGTTTAAGACGCATTTGGACAATGTTTTTAGCTTTTGGGTAGCCCTGAAGTGTTCATGCAGTTGGACTGGATTTATTGTTTTAGGTCCCTTCCAATTGAAATATTTTGTTCTATTGTGTGCTACTCTATTTTATCCTATCCTATCCTATCTTCTGATTTGATTTTTGCACTAACCTGCTTTATAAATAGAGAATAACCAACTTTTTACCACTAAGGAAGTCTAATTTCTAAAACTGTAACTTATGAAAAAATACATGCTGAGTATTACATTTTGCAATGCCTTATATGTACATACCTAGCTATAGTTTTTATGATGCTGTCAAGCTCGTCAGAAGAGGGAGGATTCCGACCTCCAGGAGGGAAGACAAGATTGATGGGGTCAAACAGTCGAGATAAGGATTTTGACAGATAGGCAGCTTCATATTGTTGCAGTGAATCTTTCAAGGCCTTTTCTGGACTTTGGATATAGGAAAAGGTTACTACATTTTAAATTAAAATACACAATAGCATTAAATCTTTCCAGACATACAAACTTTGCCATACTGAACCTGTTTTTCCTTTCTACTCTTTAAACATACGCATATGAAAAACATTCTTCTGGTAAGTCTCCCACTGACTGCTCAAGAACATATTTAAGTCAATACAATTCTCAATATAAAATATTCATTTTATCTTACATAAGTCTAGAAGTCCTAATAGAATTGATGAGCTTGTTTCAATTTGATCTTTCTGATATCACTTAGATCATGTTTATTCTATGATGTCAAAACTAAAAACTGTGAATCATAACAACTGAGCATTTGTCACATTCAAATGATTGCAGTGTCATTAGGAAAAAGCTACTGCTGTAATCACAATGCGTACAAAACTGAATTTTCAGCATTCTCCTATTCTTTTCACCCAAAGAGACAAAAAGATAGAACTTGTTCAAAAGTCAGAGACTTTATGAAAGACAAGACAACCCAGCACCATTAGATATATAGCCTAATGAAAAGCCTGCAGCTCTAAAACAGCATTAGAGCAGTAACTGCAAGAGGGGAAAAAAAGTCTTAAAAATTCTCCCACAGTGACAATTTGAATAACAGTAAGTTTATAAAAATATTCTGTTTTCTTACAGTTTGCAAAGATTTATATTTTATAGTCTTACAGTTCATAATACATACTCATAATCTTCATTTTTTTGCATGAATATGTCCTGTGTATCTTCTTCCATTTGTTGTAGTTCAGCAAAAAGATCAGTAGTTCCACTTGTGTTAAAATTCCTCTGAATATTTTGACTGTATTGTTGGAGGCGCTTCCACAAGTCATTATAAAGCCTCAGTAATTTAGGGTATTCTCCTTCAAATGCTTGTTTCAAAAACATAGAGGCTGCAAAATAAAGCAGTAAGCAATACACAATGCTAAGTTCAAACTAATCTTTTTATTCATATAAACAATGTTATCCTAAGTTTAATATTAGTAATGTAATATTTATAATTAATTTCAAAGTGACATAACTATAATATTAAATGCACTTGACAGAGGATCTAAAGCACCAGTATAAAACCCCCAACTGGAAGACTGGATATGAAAAGCTTTTTTTATTTTGTACAGTAAATGTTTGGTATCAAACTTAATTATTATCATCATTCATTTAAAGCCAAAGTGTAATTGGAAATCTCTAAATCTAGAGATTTGCTAACAATATCTTGATGGAGGAAAAGTGTGGGGCTGTGCAACCTTGAAGATAACAATTTAAAACAGACAAAGATAACTCCTATGAACCAAAGTCTTCAGAAATGTAATGAGGGAAGCACATGCCTTTATGTACACTTCTTAAAACAAGGTATTTAATATGCAATTCCTAAACTTGTCAAAGAATGACAAAGCAAGCAGAAAAAGAAGCATTATTTTCAGCCTAGAAAGGCTTGCCACAAGTAACAGGAAATGAAACAAATGTACAACTGCTTTAGCAACTGTTAATCTTGATCTAACGTCACTCATACTCTATAGATTTCCCATTACATTAGGAGATTAACACTGTTCCATTCATTCCTAGGTTTTTCAGGTTCCAGACATCTGCCCTATTTCACCCAGCCTGTGCTTTCAACTCAAATATATACTAATTTTGAATATTGGAGGATTCACATTTGTTATCAAACACAAGAGTTATCGTAGGTAACGAAGCTATGTTTACAAAGATTATCCCAACCTCACAAAAGCAGATCATGATCTAATAGCAAACCTTGTAAACTGCCATAAATTCCTATTTTTACACTATTTTTCTGATATCTCATCTTCCTCTGATATATATGATCCAGAATCTGACTGATGTCAATAGATTCAGTCACCAGAAATTTATGTTAAAAATGAACATTCTCATGTAGATGCCTTGCTTAAATGAAAAAATTTGCTTACTGTAAACATTATCTCCCCAAAACTTAGCTGTATCAAAACAAAAACATCGTTCACATTGAAAACCTCCTATAAATGTTTATATAAAACACATTATTAAAAACTGCAAGTAATAAAATAGTTTTGAATAGCTGTTAGAAAAAGTACAGCTGACAAAATGTAAGAGTTCCCTCAGTTCCGTAGTGTTGGTTGGTGCCATTAACTGATGTCATAATTTTACAATCTTAAAACTGAGTGCTGAGAACAGGTAGCACGTGTTCAGTTTGAACACAGGAGGCTCAGGGTATGTACATACTGCTCTTAAAGCAATGCATAAAGCAAACAGTAAAATTAATATGTTTTAACACAAGATGCATACATTTTCTTTTGGGATCATCTCGTTACTTAGCAACCACTGAACATGAATCCACCAGCTAGTTCCTCAAAATTATACTGCTGCTATAAAGCCTGGAAGGTCCAAATTTTGAAGGGCCAGTGCAATAGCTGAGATCACAAAGATAAATGCACATCTAATGCACTTCGCCTCTATGTGCAAAAGATTAACTTTAAACACTCTATGCAAACGTGAAAGATACTTTTATGAAAGTACCAAACTCACCTATGATCCAACTGCATGCTGCATTAGCATGTTCTGGTAAGAGAACTGCCTTATGTTAACACATTATTTATATTTAATATTCCTTGATTGTATCTGCTATTTACGTCTTACACATGCAGAGAAAATTGTGTATAATCAGAACACCAGCTGATTATCTGTATTTATACAAGACAATTTTGAAGTAACTAAAATCCTGTTTATAACGGTATCCAAAAAATGGCTGAAATCGGATTTTTACAACCAATCAGTGTTTAACAAGAAAAGACTAAGAATTTATCTTTAAAACCAAATTACTGATTTTGAATTTGGCAAACCTACTTGCTTTAGAAAGTATAAATGTACTAACATTTTTACCTCCATATACAGTTCGAAAAATACTTTTTGTTATTAGATAACTATTTAATGAAACAGAAAATATTTCTTTCTGAAAATTCAAACCTAGTTTAGGAGGATCCTGTCGGGTTACAAACCCAGAAGTTTCAAACACACAGACCTTGTACTGAGTGAACCATTGCTATAGTTCTGGTAGAGGAGATACCAAGCAAAGGGCTTACTGAAAAGCAAGATTCAAAATAATTACAGAACACATTAAAAATCATTTATACTGAATACTTACAGTCTGTTGCTGACTGAAACTGAGAGGAAAGTGTCTGGGTTACTGCAGTCCAAAATTTGTACAAAATATCAGACTGGCCATCCTGAGAACAAGGGACAAAAGGAATACAAGTTTCAAAACATATCCTTTTCAAAGAATCTCAAACAATGCAAATGCTTCCAGTCAAAGCTGCTCCTCATCACTGGGAATAAAATCAAAGTGAAATCTGAGAAATTTCCCTCAGGTTTTAGAGCTAGAAAAAGCATTGGAGAAAAAAAAAATAAAAGTTTCAGTCTTGTCTCGAATGAAATATTTTCCTCCAAGTCTGAGAGAAATGCTCCCAGCTCTCTAGGGGTGTGAGAGCAGCCCGAAGCAGCACACCTCAGGAGATGTGTTAGAAAATCTCTTTGCACTGCAGTGACCTTCCCATTCCGTGGGAGTTCTCGTGCCAGCTACACCACAGCAATTATTTACTGCCATTACCCTGAAAACTCCGACCAGGGACTAAACCCACTGCGTACTGCACACAGAGCAGCTGTGGTTCCCAAAAACAAAACACATGAAAATACAGTGAACTTCACAGCTGCCTGGTGCCAGCAGGGCAGAAGTGGAGGTGGAAACAAGGGAGCACCAAAGGACAGGTAGGCAGAGGCAGGCTACTTCCCTACTGCCCCCAACATCTGGCACTTAGAATCAAGCATTAAAGCGTGATTTTTGATCCCTGTCTGTGTGCTCGAGGTAGAAAAAAAATTCCAGGAGATGAGGATGAGTATCCTGTTCTGCCTGCTTGTTAGATACTTGGAAGACTGTTCAGTGTTGTCATGGGAAGAGAAAACCCACTCTGAACACAATGGTTTTCTTCTGTGTATGGTGAATGTCATCCATTGACCCTATTGCTACATTAACCAGTTGGACAAAATCAATATAGGAATGATAATCAGAAAAGAAAAAAAAAGTCAGTTCATCTTCTGCACTGCCCAGCAGTACCACAAAAAGGTGGAGATAATCTATTGTATTTAAAAGTATGGCTACTCCAAAATGAATTACTACTACTGAAGATGATAAAGGAAAAAAAAATGCTCTTTTCACTTGCAGTGGCAATAACAGGCAAAGAAATGAAGGTCTTTAGAATGTCATTCATTAAGATGTACCACTGCATCCCTCTTGAAGATCTGTTCATTAAAAGAGTGCAAGTTCAAGCTCAAGTTTCAGTTAAAAAAAAAATCATCTTAAAGAATTAATATAAACCTGAAAATCAGTTAAAGGCATACTGATACAGCTAAAAGTAATGATAAAAAATAGGATTATCATCATAAACTCTACAATTAGATGAGGAATTCATCCAACTCTACTCCTTATCACTAAAGATAAACAAGGATAAAGTTTATGGGTCATGTGTTAAGAATCGAGAGAGAACATCTTTTATGGTGTTGAACTCAAAATGTACGGTAATTAACACTGAATGCTAAAATAAACTGGGATTACAGAATCTCATTTTTGACTGCTTGAGGACAATGATGGATTTAGAAACTGAAGTAATTTATTTTACAGCTATGTTTGTATTTTCTGTAAAATTATACTTGACTTTCATAAATGGGCAAAATAAAATCAGAATATCAGAAAATGATTCAGAAGGTTCACTGCATAAAATCTCTTTTCTTTGGTAAATTTATTGCTATAGCATAAACGTGAAATTACTTAATTCTTTATTTCACAGTTTCAAATTTAGAACATGAAGACTACAATAAAACAAATGGCCTTTCACATCAAGTATAAATTAATCGGTTTTCATGTTCTCTATTCCAACCTGGAACAACAGTTTCCTATTGAGCATGGTAACTCAATTCAAATTCTAAATAATCTAATGGAGGTGGAAAAATACTTACAAAGCACTTTCAAACAACTTTTTTTCATTACTGTAATCACCATCTACATCTCTGTCACAGTCTCAGCAGAAAACGCAGTGGTTAAAGGGTCCAGAAAACAAATAGCCATGTAGCCTGCACATCAACATTCCTATCCTGTCAGATTCAACATGGTGACAAGTAACAGTAACATACATGTGAAGACATTTCATGTTGCTGTGGAAATACATAACTTTTCTATGTATCTCTATATACATATATAATATAAATTCAGACATACATACATACATACATATGTTCTCATGCATAGATAGCCACACCCATACCAATTAGCCTCTGCTCATTATCTTGTGTCTTCTGACCTGGGAAAATGGTGTTCATTAACTGGATCAGAATTTTGTAGTGAAGAAGGCCCTCATGGCTCAGCTAGCCAACTGTATTATGTATGAGGAGAGACAGAAGGGAAAAGCTACGTGGAAAAGTCACGTAACATTTCATACTGACTGACTACTCAGTCAAAAATGTTTAGGGGAAAAAAATAAATGCCCTGGTTTCAAACCAACTAAAATCACTATCTACAGAGTGCCGGTTGCTTCTATAACACATGATACGAGATTTCAGTTTGTGCAGTGCTGAGATGCAGTCTCTCTGGAGGTGAAATATAGCTGCTGATTAATAGCACAGAGAAGACCATGTAAGAGCATTTGTGGCAGGAACTAGAGAATACTGTTGCCTACGCATACACCAGGGGGTATTTAAGTGGGTGGATTGTAGCTACCAAAACTAGAATACAGCAAGGCATTAGCATTAGGTACTCCTGAGGGAGTAAGAAGTGTCATATGCAACCATGACCATCCAGAAACAATTTATTTTGTTTAAATCTGTAATTTCTTTTGCGTACACATTAATTCAATATACTACTTTTTAAACTACATTTAAGACTCTCACTGCTTGTTTTTTAAATAATGTGTTCTAATAAGGATTAGATATATGCCTGTATGAGAATTGTAATTTAACTGCTTAAAATGTGATGTGCAATTCCATTTGACAATAATCAATACTAGAAAATGATGCAGAAAGGGTAGCAAAAGGAGTGTTTTTCTCCAGCTTAGCAGGAAATTAAAGGAATGTCCCTTGTACTGGACAACTTCTTCAAGGACTGACAAAGACAGGCAGGATGAATATGGAAGAGGAGAAGGCAGTTCTGCTTGCCTGAAATGTACACAGCAAATTACTGGATTATCTTAACGCAATGGAAAGTTTGTAAGCCTTCCCCTGTGCTTGACATGCAGCATTGTGAGCAGCAACTGACAGTATCAGAAAGTAACTGCTCTTTTGGGCCTTTCGCTTTCAAAAAACTAAAATCAGCTAGTTAAAATTACCTTCTTGTCATCTTCCCATCTGTAAATAATGAATATAGTCCTCCTCTACACTTATACCAAATATCCTCAGTGGTAGACAATGTATGGGAGCATTGGGTACATCCACATTTGTGATTCGATGTGTAGATAGGACTCTTTTTGGTCCAAAGCTGTCTTGTGTCTAATACTTGTTGTCTTGCAGAACACACTGAAGTGTGCTAGCAGACTAACTTCCACTATTCAAGGAATACACTACTTCATAATTATCTTAAAAAGAACAACTTCTGCAATTAAATAGCTTTTTGCCATATATCATCATGTATTTGTAAAGTAACCCAGAAGGATGTACTAATATTTCTATCAATTAATATTCTGAGACTTTAAATCAGGAATTTTCAATTTCTCTTGCTTCTGAAAATGAAATAAAATTGAAAGATGTTAAATTACTTACACCCCCTCCAAAATAAAAATGCTTGCTTTGAAATCTAGTCACAAGCAGATTAACATCTTGTGATACAATCCCTTGTAGCAGGAGCAGCTGACAAGATGAGTAATGAACTGCATCCGATTATCTTTTCAGCTCTGTAGCAATCATTTTCCAACAGCTTCCTATGCCATAACCAACAACACTGGAAAAAGGTCACCGTTCTGTCATGCTGCCCCCCTCCCGAGTATGTGTTTAACAACACAGAGAACACATAAACCTTTGGAAGCTGAGGCATTGTTATCTGGCACAAAGCTGTCTCAGGTGCATACTGCGTACATAGAAAGCCTACATAAAACACCCATACATAATTGAAAGTCTCCCAGAAGGAAATTATTGCACATTAGCATAAAATACAACGTTATTTCCTCTTGTCATGCGATACATTCTTTCTTCAACAAAAGAATCTTAACTGTAATTGATGGCATTTAAAACTCATGGTAGGCAAGATTCAGGTTGACATATACATATTTTCTCCATCATGAAATACAACAAAATTAAATCTATGAACATTAATTGCAAGCAATTGTAAGACTATAATGGCAAAACAGAACTTTCCCCCCAAACCAGATCCATTTCACTCAGCAATTTTTGAATTAATGATACTGTCTGTTCGCAACTTTATTTTGATCTCACAGCACAGAAAATCTGAACATAAATCATACTTTCTACTACTACAAAATGGTGGGGAAGTAAGATCAGCCACAGAAATGGCTATTTTCTAATAAAAATCTGTTGTGAAAATGCTCCTATGCCTAAAGCACACTTATATAAACTAATATCTAACAACAAAAACTGTGAATTAAAAATACTGTCGCTCTTGTTCCTGTGACCAGTGACCACTTTATTCCCCAAAACCAAACAGCTGAGCAGGCACTTACATGATTTAGTAGCCCCTATGCAATCCCTTATGCAGTGCAAGACAGTTTAGATCTGTCTTCCTCTTGTTAATTCTTTATTTTCAGAAATGAACTGAACAACTGCCCAGTAACATAAATTAAGGCAACCCTCTGTCATTGTCACCCGCTGGACAGCTGGCCACAACCAGGGGAATGGAAGATACTTTTGACAAGACATATGGACTATAGACACTTAGCTACTTTTAAGAATGTTATTTCTAGGTAACCCACTTGCATCTGTGCAGAGTAAAACAGAAAAACACAACAATCAGACTGCACTCTGGCCCAGCCACTGTAATTTTCCCCTTTTTCATACTGTCCAAAAATTTGGTACTCGGTCACACAAACTATTCACACAGGAATTATTTGTTCATGAAAATGATACCCATAAATCAGACAAAATATGTCCAGCAGGCTAGACCACAAATGACGATGCATTTTTTCAACAGTAGGCTCACTTTATTGTGTATGTGAACTGGACAATGTTTATCTTTATTAAAATAATAGATGCAGGTAGTTTGTTCGACTTCCATTATATATCTTACTTACGTGAAATTTAAAATATGCCTAAGTGCTTTGCTCAATCAGAGCCATAACCAGTAATGCACTAAAAGTATTTTCACTTTATGTAACTATTTCATTTCAACTATTACTATAAAGTCACTATTGTCAATACTCGGCACAAACAGTAACTCTGCGCAACTTTCTCATAATAGAGCAGGTTTTAGATAAAACATTTGAGATTCTATAATAGAACCACAGAATTAACTAGGTTGGAAAAGACCTTTGAGATCATCAAGTCCACCCTATGACCTACCACCCTGTCAACTAAACCATGGAACTGAGTGCCATATCCAGTCTTTTTAAACACCTCCAGGGACTGTTACTCCCCCACCTCCCTGGGCACCCCTGTCCAATGCCCAATCACTTTTCCTGTGAGGAACTTTTTCTCAGTGTCCAGCCTAAACTTCCCCTGGTGCAGCTTAATAACACTGCCTAATGCCAGTGCCAGGAGACATTTGGACAATGATAGTTCATCCTGCTCTCTGTCCCAGGAACTCCACGAGGCTCCAGTCAGGTCATTCCTCCAGTCTCTTGAGGTCCCTCTTGACGCCAGCATGACCCTCTGGAGCATCAGGCACTATTCCCAGTTTGGTGTCATCAGCAAACCTGCTGAGGGTACACTCTGGCCCATCATCCAGATCACTAATGAAAACAGGACCGGACCTCGTACTGACCCCTTGAGGCGGGTACACCACTGACCCACTGCTACACTCTGCACCACTGATCACCACTTCCTGGGCCTGGCCATTCGACTGGGCCATTCATGATTAATCCCACAGTGATAAAAAGCTGAGTTTCAGAACACAGTGCAACTGGGAGAGCCTGTAGACTCAATCATCTTCTATGCAATGACGGGTGGTAAGGAAAGGATTTAGATCAGTATTCTTTTACTGGTAAGGAATGAATGGGTGGGGAGGGGAATTTATACTTATCTATTAATTTTTTTTTTCAGTAGTCCTTTTATCTTTAGTGCATGGTATTACAGCACATAAGCAGACTTGTTAATAGTGTGAAGCAACACTATTAGTCAGATTGATGCATTGACTGCATAGATTTGAAATTTAGATTCAGTGTTGCCTGCTTGCAAGATTATAGAAAAAACTACAGACTGACACAATTAATGTGCTAAACCCCTTCTCACTCACATGAAAACGATTTGTTTTCCCAGTTGAAAAAATATAACCCATTTTCACTAACAGTTACTAATAAGTTAATAAATCACTGAACAATAGTGGACTGAGTACCAGTAACATCAGAGGGAAGATATTAGAAGATCCGTAGTCACTGTTACTATACAATAATATTAATGCTAAAGCCTGGAAAACTGATTTCAAGTCTCTTCAAACATAAAAACACCTTACCTCATTTTAAAAACCCGTATCGAACTACTAATTAACTTTGCTATTACTGAAATGAAATTAATCTCTTTAGCTCTGTTCTTAATATAACTATTTAGTATCTGACATTAAGCATCATCAAGGTATCTCTCAAGGAATGACAATAAAAGTACCCCCCTTCTTCAGTATTAGACAAGAATGTAAGAAGATGCTGAAAGGACATATATTTATTTTTACAAATGTCTCTATTTCCTCTACACTGTAAATTTAGAACTTAATGAGTATCATTTCCCATCTGTGAATTATCATATTTGTGTGTCTAAAATAGCTATTTTAACATTCAAATAATAAATCTGACCCACTGATTCTAAACTGGCTCCTACTTCATGACAACCACTTCCAACTTATTTTTCCCTGTAGAAATTTTGATACTTTGAGTAGAATGTGAAAAGCATCTTTATTGTGAAGCCTCTTTGAAATGTAAAACAATATAGTGAATATTACCATGCAGCCAGTTGCTGCAGGCTCCTGAAATCAGGCTTTGCATACTAATACATACAGTGTTTTCTATCTGTAATCAAACGCTCTGCCATGGAGAAATGCGGGACTTGCGAATGTTGCTCTAAAACAGAAGACATTTAAAGGACAGTCTAAATATTTTTTCCACCAATAAAGCAACAATGCAAATAATTTAACAATTTCATACGGCAAGATCTTATGGGACAGAAATAAGGAAATCTATTTGCACTATTTCTATAGCAACACAATTGCCAAATGTTAGACTGTGAACAAAAAGCCATCATCCTCAGTAGTGTAATTAATCAGTAAAGAAAAGACAAATTCTGAGTGTATTTTCAATAACCTTTTTCTATATCCTTAAAGTAGTCAGGATTAAATTTCTTAAAATAAGAGTGAATTTAAATTTCTAATGTTGTTTACGTTATACATTACAGGTGCAGAGATGTCAATAAATGACACTGTGATTTTAAAAATGACCTTGATTTTTTTGTTTTACTGCAGGGCACAGAATTTCATTACACTGGGTTGATCAGTTTATATCCAAGGTGCAATAGTTTCTAGACTTTCAGCAGTAGTGCAACATTTTAAAAAGGTCTCTTTATGCAGGTGACAAAACAAAAGCTGGTTTGCTTTTTTTTTTTAAAACCTTCTTGACTAGAATATAAAGTCAAGACTCTGCATTCCATAGAATACTGGAATTCTTAAGCGATCCCTCAGAAAAACCAACTTGTAAGGAAGAAAAATACTTAGGTATTAAACAGTGTCCTAGATCTTCAAAACTACTTAAAACATTAATTAATCTTTCCATATTCCTGCAAGATATGCATCAACTGAAAATAAATGAACTTAGTATTCAAAAGCCAGCAACTACCCCAGGGATTTGACAGCTTTCTTCTACCCAGAGAAATGATTTAGTATGTTACAGCTTCAATTCAAACTATGCTTTCACCTTGACTACTCCATATCCCCTCCAAGGATGAAAGGGTGGTTTGTTACCATGTCCACTCAGCCTGGAGCTGTTAAGGTAAGATTGACAAGAATGATGATAAAAGGCAGCACTTCTGGTAAATGTATTTCTTTTCCAATGGCAAGCTGACTAAAAACCAACTGACTTAATAATTTGCAGTCATCACTGATCTGCAATTTGCACAAACACCACCAAACCAGAAGTGAAAAAGAACGAAGGTCATTATTACCTACTAACCCACGCCACCTCCACACCATCCCTTTTCTTCACAGCTGCACATTTCTGTCAGAGAAACAGAATTAAAGTTCTAGAGAAATCGTAGTGTCATTAGAAAACCATTGCACAGGCTCTGACCCTCCCATGTGAATTAGAATCAAATTACTTTTAGAATGGCTGTCTGGGCACACAGATCCATCCAAAATGAGAATTGGGACTTTTAACTGCTATGATCTTTTTCGCTCTTTAAGAGTTCTCAAAAATCCTGCAAGTGAATTCAGCAGGGCAATTTGTAGATCTGAAACAAAGAGCGTCTTCAATATTTTGGGAACCAAAAACCTGCTCATCCACCTGTGTTTAGATCTTCACAAGGTACCTCATTATTGCTTAAATAACAAACAGAAATCACAGCAGAAATGATGTGCAAGTAATCCAATTCTGCTTCTACAAAAAAATACTGAAAAATAAATCATATACTTGCAATAATTGGTGAAAGCCGTACTATTTTCTGAATTCACAGAAGACAATAATTAGATTATTTTTCAATTTTTTCCACTTGGGATTATTTTTTAATTGGGTCAACTGAATGTGAATATGTGATGATAGATGTGAATAATTTCAAAGCAGCAACATTTTTTAATAAGTTTGGACAGGGAGGAGAAATAAGAAGGTGAAATATAAGTACACTCTGTCAATAAATATCTATATTTTCCATTTATTTTCTTTATCTTATGTAATGCTGAGGACATTTCTTTCTGTGTCGTTAACACCTCATATTGCCAGTGTTGACAACTCAGGAAAAAAAGCCTGCTTACTCACCAAACATTCATCAGCAGCAGCAATGATAAGAGCCCTCCACAAAGTACATAATAACACTCCCTACAACTCTCAGCTCACTTTTTTACCCAGAGGCTTACATAAACGACAGGGTTTGTGATGTGCCTTGGTTGCAAACAGGACAGCCAAAGGCGAGCAAGGACAGATCTGCCTGTACTTTTCTGCCCAGCGGAGAGACCCCAGCTCATCCTTTCTACTGACCACCCCAAACCCCCACTAAAAATGACTTGCTGCTTTTCAGGCTGCTTTTCCTCTTTGCAGAACTGTTCCCTGACGCCTATGTAGGAGTGAAGGACCCGAAATAGATGAGGAGCAAAGATCATTTTCAACTCTTTTACAAGGGGCTAAGAAGGACTCTTATCTCTAATTAGGAAGGTGGCTGTCACAGAATATGTTCTGCTGCGATTTACACTGAAGTCAATTGTAGTTTAGGCATTACAACAGCTGAGGAAGGATTAGTCACTACACATTAAAAGAGAGAAGCAATAAAGCAGAATAAACTGAAATAACTTATTAGCTCTCTGAAAGTGAATGAAGCAATTGAAAGAAGTGATATAAATAACCAGTCATTAGGTGAACAAAAATATCAAATTTACATTATTTAAATCTTATTTGTAATTTTAATTTTTACTCTTAACATTATGACAGCATTAACCCTACCTTTTAAAAAATGTGTGCAATGAAAGCTCTATTCATTTTCCCCAAAACTAGAAATCAGAACTCCATGAATTCTGAATTCTTTTAGCACTCTTCAACTAAAATCCAGTCATTAAAGGCCTTTTTTTCTTACATAAAACCCAAAAAATGTCCATTCAATCATTCAATTCAATTTCTCCTTTAAATAGTTCATAGATTTGTTAAAAAATCAAATCTGTAATTTAAATGTGTAAAAATTAATAATGAATCTATAGTTCATGACTAGTATGAAATGAAGCTTTTAGAAGGTACTATGAGTGCATAATTTCTTTTCAAGATTTCATTAATTTCATATTATGACAAAGGAAAAATACCAAAATCTAGATCTGCACAGGGAAAAAATGTGCAGTATAAATTTAATCTCCAGATTCTTCCATGATCCTCATGTAAGCCTGAGTCTGTTACTTAACTCTTGGCCACATCTAAAGCTGGTAAAAATTGGAAGGGAATTCTGTAGGAGAAACCATAGGATAGAAAAGATGCAGGTGGTGTTGTTGCCCTCTTGCTGAACTGCAGTATTTAAAATCTTCCAAGTTCTGTACCTCAGTTTCTTCATCTGTCAGGTTTTGTTTCCTTTGTTTTTTTAAAAAAGAGAGTTTTTGTGAATCCTTTAATTAATTAGCTAGTGCTTTTAAAACTACATTTTTGGATACAGCACGATACAACACTACTAAATATTAAGGTAACAGGTAATAAGAAAGCCGGAAAGCACATGTTTGAGATCATAATACAAAATTAGAAAAACTGCAGGCTGTGCTATCTGTGAAGAGAAAGACACAAAAAATCCCCAACGGAAAAAGGGAATGATGACTTAAAAAAAAAAGGCAAGTAGCTTCCTTGCTATTAAAGGACTTGTGCTTTAAAAAGGCTGGGTCTCCTCCTCTCCTATGCTTCCTAGGATGATACTTGCACTGCAGTAATCAAAACAAGGAAGCAGATGGACAGGCAAAGTGGTACTGCAGCTGCTGCAGAAGATGACTATAATAATAATGTTGACATCAGTAACAGTAATTAGTGCACAGACTGTAGAGTGGATGATTCGTTTTCCTATCTTCTGGAGTGGGCATGCTGCTCTAGCAAATGGGTACAATGTTAGTACCTTTGGCTTGTTTTGTTCATTTGCTCAGTTTATTAATGAAATTGAATACAATAAAGAAAATGCAACTTCTCTTCCCCTCCAGAACACTTGCTGAAGAAAACACATTTCAGTTTGGTTTAATATGAGATGGAATCTTCATTAGTAAATGGCAAAACACCAATTTCTTATTTATATCTAAAACAATTCATACTCTCCCATACAGCCATCTGTACATATGCTCCTGAATTTCAGCAGCATGCAGTACTTGCCTGGTTTTGTCTGAACAACAGTTCTACTCTTTGGTGTGACCTCACCCACCTGCAGCCTGGTGCCGCACCTTTTTCAAGAAACACCAGAACAAATGGTCTGTGAGAATGTCCAAGAAAAACACTGTGCATACTGAACCATTTCAGGCAAGAAGTAAATAAAGCATCGGTGTCATCAGCAGTACTGTGTCATGCTGAGAGAGTTCTGCTAGCAGAACATGTGATAAGGATGTACAACTCCTCCTTAGCTGCCCCACTGAGAATGACCATGTCCAGCCTGGCACTATACTACACCAAAACACTCACCAAAGAGCAATGTAATTGGAAGAGTGATAACTGTGGAAAAGTAAATAGATGGATTTTATTTGGGAAATACAATTTTTCACTTAGATGCAATCCTGCAATATGAACTTAAAGTGAAGGAAGAGTAATCAGAGAGATCATGGAACAGGCTTAGCATAAGACAACCCAATAAGTCTTTTATTTTCTAATGAGTTTTTCCTTACCCTGCTTACACTGAAATTCATTTTCCCTGGTCATTTAGTCTCCAGGATGATAAAATATTTTCTTTGGCTTCTCTCAATCATCAACCTCAAAAACTGGAAAAGCTCCTTCTTCAGTTGGTGAAAAACTCCTTTTCAAGTGATGTTTTGCAAGAGGGAAGAGTGAAAGTGAGAAGCACGGGCACAGGGTGGGAGCCACTCATGAACACCAACAGATCATTTTTCGAAGCTCCCTTTCCATCCAAACTTCCTGAGCCTTTCAGCATTTCTGGTCTGTCTCCAGGTTTCTGCTGATCCACTGAAGGGCTGATCCACCCAGGCAGCAATAGATATTTTTTGCCAGATTGAACTTTTTTAAATTAAGAAAATATGCTAAAAGTTTCAAAACTTTTTGAGGGGGGTTGTGGGATTTTTTGTTTTGTTTTTTTTGTTGTTGTTGTTGTGGTTGGCTTTGTTTGTTTGTTTGTTTGAACACAAAAAGAGAAGCTTGAAGTGCCTCATAGAAAAGTGATGCTCTGTGCAACGTCTTCTGGAAATGGGCTTAAGAGACAGATAAAGGCTGTATTTAACCTTCATTATTTGCTTTCACTGCTGAGAAGACCACGTTTGCATATGAAGAGCTTCCCCACGTTATTTCAAATATTAAGGCCATGTAAATTAAAAATCCAGTTATACACTTGGCAAGAGATGTCAGCAGGAACACATCTTTTGTTTTTGCTCTCTTTTACTAAGGTAGATGAGACAGTTTCAGTAATCCTGTTCCTAACACTGAAGGAGACCATTAATCAAATTATTCCAAATATGAATGAAAAAAAATGCAAATGAATGGAAAATAATAGGTATTCAAAAGAACAGCCATGATTATTTTTCAAGGGAGAAATTGTCAAGAAGTGAGAAACAGATGGCTGAAAATGATAGATGAAGACACATTCTCCTATGCAAACGAACAGATTTAATTAATTACTCAAATCACATCATATTATAGAATGACATTAATGATCCATACAGTGGTGCCTTATCAGCTCCCTTTAAAAGAAAACAAAAGAAATTACAACAAAATGAACATGTTTACATCCTAAAGATATAACCCACAGACCCCAAATATATCCTTCAATGTTAGTTTGACTTTCAACACTTTCCCATCAACTTAATTTTAAAAAAATTATGGAACTGTAAAATTGTAAACAAACTCCTCCTCTCATCACATTTTTCTTCACAGATTTACTAAACTATGTTCATCTAAATTAAAACTTTACCTTAACTATCTCCTCTATGAAGCAGACATGTGACACAGGATCTCTTTTCTTTGCCAATACTTTCTGCAAATGCTGCACCTGTAGGAAAGGATTTATTAAGAGAGAAAGTGACATCTAAATTCTTATATCCAAAATTGCATGACAAGACAAACAGGAATTAGCTGCAGAGTACCTGTCCGCAAGCAGCACAGATCTGATCCATGAGTTTCTCCATGTTTGTCCAGACGGCTGCTCGAAAAGCTGCTGTGTTCCCAGGTGTTGGCATAGCAGCTCTACCAGGGCCACCTAAATTGTTTTTAAACATACACAGCAGCACAATTCAGCTTCCACACACGAAAATTAAAATACTAGAAATATAGATCTCTGTGCACTTTGACAGATACTTTTTTTTTTTTAAAGCAGCCTAAAATACCTTCAGAACAGAGCTTTGTGAATGGCCTCAGATGTCTGAACTGAGAAGTTGACTAAACTCTGAAGTTCAGTGGGGATACTTCATGCTCATGACTGTTACATGCTCTACCAATTCAGACCTCCACAGAAACACCACAGTAATGCCAATGAGCAGTTTTGCAGGATTTAATAGCAAAGTGAAATGGCAGAAAGAGCATCTGGGAAAAATAAAGGTATTACCAGCTCAGGACTTAAATGCATAGACAAATTGCTAAAAAAAAGTGATTCCTTCCAGAAGGGCATGAAGCTTCTAAACAACCACTTCCCTTGAGAGAGGATGCACTTCTTTATTATGCCACTGATTATGGGTCTGGACCCCCACCTTGTTGCAAGACTTGTTTAAAAAAAATCAAATGTTTGTATCACCAAAGTTCAAATTTGCCTGCTCACCCAACTCCTCAATATCTTCTGGTATCTGACCTAACTCAAAACTAAATGTTTAATAGTGCAACATTTCTTCATATTGAATAGTCTGCTTTGAAACAACTTCCACCTGACAAAAGCATAACAATGTACTTGCAGGTTTCTTCCACTGGTTGCAAATAATTTCAACCTGTAGTCCTCCCACCAATACAAAGAAAGCAGAATTTGGAGTCATCTTTCCATGAGAAACTGCTAAGAAAATGCCACAAAGTTGTAACCTAATGAGGACAACTTTCTGTGAAAGTTAGGAAGGAGAGGCAGGGAGGAATAAAGGAAAACGTCCGAGCCAAATATCAGACAGTCCCGATTTTGGCTTGCAAAGCCAAATTAAATGATTTCTGAGATATGCCTACTCCCACCCTCTACTGGTTAAAGCAAGCAGGGAAATGTTTCTAGAACAGGCTTGGATGTGAGAGTTTCTTCCATTTTATACATACAGTACTCCTGTAAAAAACACAACCAGTTACCATTCTCTGTAAAACAAGAATCATACCTCTTGTGACTGTTTGAGATGGTTGGGTCAATACTTTGATATCCAAAGCATTTTTTATGTTCTCTTCCAGGACTGTGCAGTATCCATCCACCACATTAGCAACGGTATCTTTCAAAGTCCCAAGATTATGGAAAACCTGAAGAGCAGTTCCCACTTGCGTAGGATTCTGGAGAAAGAAGATATTTTAAAAATAATGATTATCTTTAGCTGTTCTACTGGGATGTTTTAACCATGATGAGATAGCATTTTAGTGGGCAAGTTCATCTTTTAAGTTCAGTCTGCTAATTCATTTTGTTTCAGTTACTGGCATCCTTACCACAAAACAGAGAACAGAGGGTAAAAGGAGACTACTGATTTCCTTTGATCTCTGAGCAATGCTTTGCTTAGATCCCTTTGGTGCTATCCTCAGAATATGACGAATGGAAAGAAAGGAACTGGAAGCCCTGCTGGCAGTATCTAACCTGGGGTGGGTTATCAGCAACTGATCCAGTAATTCTGGGGTTAGTTACAGTACAACTCTATTCAGCTATGGTGTAGTTAGTAATATTGTTTCAACATGCACTGCTTGTTACAGTACTGTCAGTTAAGTCCCAAATAGTTCATTAAATGTGATACAGGCTTTAAAAAAAGTACTAACGAAGGATAATAAGAAGCAAGCAGGTCAAGCCCCTGCTACTGACTACTGCAGAATTTAAGCTTGTATTTCTACATTTCTATTTCTACTGTTGACAGTAACTTTATTTTCCTCACAGCAGAATTAAGAAACAAAGTAATGCAGTGATTATTTCCAAAGCTTGCAAAAAAAAAAAAAAAAAAAAAAAAAAAAAAAAAAAAAAAAAAAATCAATACAGAGCAGTGAAAACTATCCAAAAACTGTCCAAGTCCACTATTTAAGAGACCTCTGATTAAGATTGAATCTGATGATAATTCCACTTAGCAACACTAAACACTGGCATGAGTGCTATTTAGCAAGAGAAAAGCCTCAAATTATTGCCTTTGGAAACAAAGCACTGTCATCCATACACTGAATACTGCTTTTTTAATTAGCATTCACAGGCAATTAGTGGAGGGGGCAATCAGTTGATCACACACACATTAGAGATGCAGTCCTTTGTCATTTTTCTTAGTGACTTGTGCCAGCAGTAAAGAACATCGTCTGACAGAAATGCTGGCAGTCAGGCTGGACAGAATCATCCGAGACCACAGGCACTTCCCAGTACAAAGCCCACTTTGGCTTTGGCCATGGTGCAGCTGCTGTGCTGAGGATGCACTTGCTGGTACATCCACCCATGGCAACAGGTTTTCTGATCTGTTGGCAAACAATGCTCTCCTCAAACCCAACATTTCAGAGGTCACACCCCTATAACTGCACATTCATGCCACTTTTTCTAGGGTTTCTATAAAGATCAAAACCACAGTTAAAGCAAAAAAAAACAGGTCTCATCTTCTTTCCCAGCTCCAATGAGGCGTTCCCAGGTTTAGTGGAAAGCAAAGGAATATTAGGCATGCACTATGGTTTGCAGACCTTATACTAACTATACCAGTTTCTTTTTCCAAACAGTGTGGGAGTTAATGAGCATTCCCAGCATAGTATTACGGGTCTGGGACTTGTAGGTTTAGTTTTTTGACAACTGGGTATGCTGTAAAATTTCTAAGCATCCTGTGGGTGTGCTTGTGGAGGTGGGAAAGTAAGCCATAAAGACTGGAAGATTAATGGGATGTCAGAAAATGAAGAGTACTATAATGCAAGCAGGGAATTTGGGGACAGAATGAACAAGAGAAAGAAAATATAAATGGGAAGAGGACGGGGAATAGAATGAAAAGCCTCTGGAAGAAAAAGAGAATGAAACTGAAAGGAAGAAAAGACAGAAAAGACACACCTCATTTACCAACCTTTCCTAAATTGTTCTAATTTTTACAGAATACTTACATGATTATGAAACCAGGTAGTGAGTCAGTAATACAAAATCAATACCTTACTACTACTATAGGAGCGCTGAACTAGATTTCAGCCAGGCTCTAAAGTTCATATATTAAATCATAAAAAGTAGAACAGCATCAAAAGGTGAGCTGGGCACTATCCAGCCTTAAATAATCAATGGCCAGATACTTACTTTTCTGACAAACAGGCAATACAGGCACAAATAATTGCAGGCAAATAATCAATCTTAAAGCTCCCACATGACAGTTTAGCAAACTAACTCTGCATCTAGTGGGCACGGAAGACACTAAAACATGCTCCAAGAGAGCCTGAGCTTTATTTCTAAAGAACTGGTTTTAGCCAGAAGTTTCAAACCAAAATACATCATTATGGAAACTGCTGATACTCAAAGTATCTTCCAAATCTAGTACCAAAATTAAAATCAGAATGGAACAAAGATTATGCAGGTGGCCTATTTCTTATTTGCTTTAAATTGTGGACATGGCCACAAGATAGAGGGTTTCTAGCTCATGTGTTCATCTTGTATAACTGGAATTGGAGACATATCAAATCCCTGACAATGTAGAACAAAGTGTATTCTTTTATTTGATTCATATACAGTAATTTTCTCACCTCAGAAAACAGTTTTTGTTTCATATGCCCCAGACAAGCTATGTAACAGTCCATTGTTGGTTTATGACTAATCCTAAGAGAATGGAAATTTTTATGCACAGCTAGTTTCTAGGTTTAGACAATATGTTAAAAAAAAATGAAGCACCACTTGGGACAAAAATTATGTGAAAAGAAAATGTTGAAAAGCAGTGCAGAAATTAATTATTGTACTTTAAGGCTTGTATAGACATCTCAAAATTAAACTGTTCATCATTAATACACACTGCACAAAAAGTTGAGAACCAGTATTTCAGAATTTGCTACTACTAACAGATTTTATTGATAAGATTTGTACCTAACATTTTCCTTCTACCTGACAAAGCTTAAAGCTAAACAGTTCTGAGATTCGACAGGCTGCCATAATTTTTATCAAGAAGAAAGTATGCATTCAAAGTTAAAGAGAACTAACCCCAACAGTGATCTACAAAGGAAAATGGAATCACATCAGAGAATATTCAGAATAGCTATCCAACAGGAACAATATGGAAAATAATATAACTACTTTTGAGATGGAATTTGATGAGTTCATCAGCAGTATTATATAACCAAGTTGTCTGCCACTGCAGGCAACCAAACTTAGCAATTTCAGTGTTCTCCTAAGAATCTCTGTCTGTAAAAAATTTGTACATTTGCCATAAACTTGAAGCTATGGCAATCAAGAGCATAGAGGTCAAAGAAAAACAGAGGAGCATTTAGTAATATGTTAGCAATATAGTGTAATCTAAGCTCGTATAAACACAAGCATACACAAGTGAAATAAAAACATGACCCCACAAAGTGTAGGGAAACAACACTACCTACTCAAAAATTAACTACAGTGATCTTCAGACTGCAAAAATTATAATGAATCAGGGAGTTAAGGAGAGATGGCATTAAGTCCACCAATAATACCCTTCTCCATTCAAAGCACTCCTCCATCTGGCAACTCGCAACATAGTATGTTACAGATAGATGGAAACTAAATTCCACAAATATAAGTGCTTAAGAAGATTCAGTGAGTCATCAATTCAACATATGAAGGAAATAGAAGAAAAATCAACATGCTCAAAAGCTAGTTCTACCATGAAACAAGTCTCACAAATATTTTTCAACATCAAAGTTTCTCAGCATCCATCAGACAATAGATTAGACAGCTTTGTCAGAAGGCTGATACCAGCCATCACCTGAAAAAAACAGAATGGGTATTTCACTTTATGTTTTTGCAAAACATAAAGATACTCATTCAGCAGAAAACTATGAAGAGATGTTCACACCAGATGCATTTGTTCATTTTCTCTATCAATGAAAACTGTTCATTTTATTAACATAATTTCTGATTAATTTTATCCCATCCCATTCCATTTGGTTCTGTAGACAATCATACACAAGACGAGAAGTAAGTGTCATGCAGTCATTAGTATGAATGTGGGGTTTTTTTCACAATTACATCATGCCATTGTTTCAAAGACCAGGAAACTGGACTCAATAACCCAGCAGATGCTGTCCGGGCCAGCATGGCAGTTACAGTCATTCTCAGAGCACAACCCCATTTGGTCACTTTCTTTCCCACAAAAATAATAACCCTATGAAGACTAAATACAAATGTCATTAAAGACTTAAATAAATATATATTACATTTCTATTTTGAAAATATCTCCTAGGATGAAACCAAACAATTTTATTGTGTTAACTCCAATATTGCAACTATTTTATAAGGTCCAAAATTGTAGGTTTTTATTTTATGATTGCCACTAGTATTATCAGAATAATTTTCTGAAAGCATCGCTAAGGAAAGAGCAATAATCTTTTTCATCATTAGAAATGCAGCTTGGATGAGCAAATCTGCTCCTCACAAGGGAATGTGGTGATGACGCTGAGCTAATTTGGTGACAGGAAGATTCCTGGCATAAGGCTGAACCAAAAATAAGAAACTTGGTTAACAAGCAAAACTAATGGCTCAAGTGCTACAAACACAGCTTCCAAACTCACACTCCACCTTCTCACGGTACAGGATTCACCATGTGGATCGTTCTTCTCTACCCAGTTCTGTCTTAGGGAACTTCACATCATTATTTCTTTATCCAGTACAAGTCTGTCCCTAAGATCCCATGCCACAGGGTTTTCACCTGTGTGGACTATCAACTCCCTTCTCAAATGAAAATGTGTTAATTAGCAAAAATATTTATGGTCAATACTATCTGTGGCAATTACTACTACTTTCGTGAAGAAGTAGTGTTACAAATGTAATTAACTGTTAACTTTCATGCAGTTAAATTTCACAAGGACCTGCACCACCAATAATCAGAACACCTCTCTAAGGAAATGCTCTTTTACAGTACAGTTTGGAAGGACCATATACAGAGATGTCAAACTTGGACTAGTCCCTCACTTAGAAATTAGTTCCATAGCTACTAAGGTATACAAGAACATTTCTATTGTGCTGATTAAAATCAGAACAGTGGCTCTGAAAATCTTTACCATTCTGCAGAGAGCAGATAACCCTGTTCAGGAGAGGCTGTGGCAGAAACCCCATAGAAAATTTTCACCGCCTTTAGACAGATATCTATACATATACAGATAGATAAGATAGATAGATATTACTCATTAGCTGTGATTTCAGCGTGCTGTCACATCCTCACCTCTTATGTAAAATATTTACCATGTCCCATATGCAAGCAGTAGAAGTGTAACCCAGCTCAAAAATAATTACATAGGGTGCTTAGATGGAGGAAGATCCATAATTACTAATTATTCCAGGAATCACTTAAACAGAGTGGTCTGACAATGTGGCAAGCAAGGAATACCACAACATTCCCTAACCATCAAGAAATAATCAGCACTAAAATACAACAATCCTAGAACAGGATGCGCACTGAAATAACCAAACTTGTAAATTAACGTATATTCTCTGACGAGGAATATAAAAGGCTACTGCAGTCCTTACAGAGTAAATGCAAAAGCAGTTTCCATCTTATACTTCTGAGTACCTTTGACTGGCATTTAGTATTAACTAATTTCATTTGACAGAAGATTTTCTATATTGGGAACTGTTTCAGTTACTTTTTTAAGTTTACTTCACACAGCTCCTTTTGTTTGTAGAAGACAGCAGTTGCAATTTCCAACACAGTACTGCTTTACAAGGTCAAAAAAACACCCCTCTGTGAGGCTGGAAATCCCCAGTCAGATGCTCTTTTACAGTGTTTGCCCCTTCTCTCCTCTCACTACCATTACAACATGCTGCCTCCTTCAAATAATTTTCCCATAAATAATGTTACTATCCCTAATGACAAGTACTACTTGAAGACCAAGTGACTGAGAAAGTTTTGCAAGCCCTTGCAGCTACCCAGTTCTTAGTCATCTCTCACAGACACCAGAAGTGAAAAAATTAGAAGTTATTCCAGGAAAAGCTGCAGTTCAATTTAAAGAGCTCAAACAAGTAAACAGTGAAGAAAAGTTGGCCACCTAAGTCACGGTCAAGGCAAAATGAGCTACTGAGCAGAATTAATAACTGACTAAGAATCATTGGAATTCTTGCTTTGAGGTATAACTCAGCTATTTTAATTGAAGAAAAAGTAACAAAAAACTAAAAGTAGAAATTAAATGCCAATGAAATTCAGTTTCAGTCTAAAAACAGTATTTTATTCTGTTTCCAAAAGTCCATGCCTAAAAAAATTAATTGGTGTATCACTACTCCTAAAAATGAACCTACTTAGGGAAGCTCATCTCTGTGTTCATTATCACTCCATCTGTCTTTTACTCTGTTCATCTCTAAAACCTGAGCAATAAATGAAAAGGTCAAATGTGTAAAGCCAGAGAGTACAGGCTTCTTCCTAATGATATCCCAGATATTCCCGTTTTGGCCTTTGCAGTGTTGGGAGGAATGAGAGGTTAAAATATTATGATTCGTTATAGAAATATAATAGGTAATACTGATATAACACATTGGCTAGATTAGAAAAGAACATTTTAAGCCTTAAGAGGCAAGAGTCCCAAAGCCAAACATTTAAATATGGTTAGGTTATAACATCTACCTTCTGTGAGCCCATGTTTGGAATACACTACCCCTTTTGGTAGATGGGCTTTCACATGAAAGGAGAACAGCCACAAAGCACAGTTATAAACCTCATCATGTCCTCAAACTAGGTCAGCCTTTTGTTTCTTGGAATAACAAGAAGGAAATAGCAAGAAGCTTTGCACTACAAAGGTTGAGGAGGGGAAAAAAAAAAGAAACAGTAGCAATAAAGTACTAGAAAGCAAAGAAACAAGATTTTTCAACACAGCTAAATAGCTTGCCAAAACACTTATTCACCATAATAGTGTAATCAAAGCAACAGATGGCTAAGAGCTAATGGGACAGAAAGGCATCAGGAACTGTTGTGAAGAATTATCTCATGAAACATCAAGCAATGTTCCAAAGTTTACCAAGCCTTAGGCTATCAACGTGACAGCAATTTCAAAGAAAGTATCTGGCACCTCTGAGGACAGATCAGCTAGACTGACTAGCCCATAACAATTACAAATTTTATCCTACAATGCACTATTTGAGTGTAGGGAGAGTATAAAGTCAGAGTAGAAACAATACCAAATTTAGAAAACTAGTTGGGCAACATGGAAATGGGGGCTTCTGAGCCAAATCAAGCTTTTTAAAATGCTTCTCTCATCTCTTACACAATTTGATCAATCTCTAAACCTCTTACAAACCAGTTCACACCTGAAGATGTGGCTTCTCTATTAAAAACACAGCTGGCCCTTTCTGATGAAGTTTAGAGAGCAGAAGGTGAGATTGCAGCACGTCTCCTGTCCTTGTGCTACCCCAACTTGCACCTGCCGATTCAAGTCCCACTACTGAAGAAGAGAAATATAAGGACACAAAATCTCATTACTAATATTGATATCTGGACAAAAGCTTGTGACCAGATGTTTTCTTCTTCCTCCTCACAATGTCATTATGTACATGCTCACCCTGTTAGATGGTTGAACAAAGCCATTACAAACCAGAAATGTCAAGTTTTACTTTTAATTCAGTATTAACAATTAACATTAGGAATTAGCTACTGAAGGGTTATAACACGTTTTTCTCTCTTTACAAAAAAATCTAAAATCCTATTTCAGACAAAATATCCTTTAAATGGTATGCTCTGAATGATTTAAATATCTACCAAAAGCCATCTGGGTTTTCTTGTTCTCCTGCTAGTCATTGCAACAAGATAATAATTACCCATGCAAGTGACAACATCTCATTTCTGGAACCTGTGCATATATTGTCAACAGCCCTAAAGTGCCCTCAAGTATTTAAAAGGAATGAACTTTAAGAAGCTGTTTAGTCTTTTCAGCTAATATTTTCATACTCAACTACAGACAGATCTCCGTCAAGGTCAGACTTGCTGTTGGATAGAATTTAAAAATGTTTTTTTTCTTCTTAATAAAAAGTTCAAATTTATTGTATCACACACCTACAGGAAAGTTTGCAGATAATTTGGTGAAGAACTGTAGGTTGGCAGGACTGCTGGAGATGCCTTAATCCACCTGCTTGCTCAAAGGAGGCTTTACCACAGCAGTCTGCTCAGGAATGAGCCAGAAGACATGCTTTCTGCTCCACTTCCCCTTCCTAGTTCTTCTTACAGTTTCAGGAGAATGCAGCAATGGACTTGTGCAGTCATTTTCATCAGGTTTCACTGAGGACAGCTTGAAAGAGAGCAAGCACATATATACACCCCAAACACTTCTTCAGTGTTGGCAGTGTTACCCACACCCTGACAACAATCTCAGTCTTCCAAGTCCTCTTGTAAGTTTGTCCACTGGGAGAAGCATGACAAAACTGACCTCTTTTTGTTACAGAATCTGCATTTATAGAAGTAGATTTTACATCTTTAGGCTTTAAAAAAACCAAAGGTTAGTCCCAATAAAATCAAATGGGCAAAGCTGTATCATACAAAAACTTTACTATGAAGGAAAAAAATCTGAAGTCCTCTAAAGAAAAAGAAATACTGTGCAGCAAAAGAAATAGCTTTGCCTGCAGCTAGCACAGGCACTGGGATCCAGTTCCGCCACTGAAAAAAAGCAGTCCCCTCCCCTCACTTCAGCTGTCAGCCAGCAATGCATTCTGAAACCTTCACACAAATGGGAACTTACTGGGGGTGCTACCTGCAGAAGGACAGAAGGGAGGTGAAAAAGGAGAAGAATAAGCAGCTGAGTGCACCTCTTCTTCCACACAGACGACATTATTCATCACCCAAGAACTGCAGTATTTTGACGCAAGATTTCTCCTTTCTAATGCAACATACTATTCTGTTCCCTACGCCATTTAAGCTTACCCAAAGCTTAAAATCTTTTGTTACCATAAATGTAACAATGTACAATAGCTCAGAATTTCATGTGGCACTGAGTAGCAGATCAAGAACACAGTGAAGCATTGATTTTTTCTGAGAGGATTAAGACAGAGCAGGTTTTTAACCTGAGAAAGAGGCAAAATGAATTATATTATTTAGATGAGTATCATGGCTAATCAATCATATTTTTCACTCTGCTCTATGCAGATGTGGCTTATTAATGCTTTGTATGTTCTTCTTGGATCACCTAATTGCATTATTGCAGAACCTGTTAACAATCAACAGTCAACAGTAGAAACCACAAATAGAATTACAGTCTGGGAGAGGCGTTTAACAATAACATACTATCTTATCTGGACAGAAAGAACCTCAGAGTAGCTTTAGTTTTGAAGAGACACAGATACATGAAAGTACCAATTTAAAAGGCTGGGATGAATTATACAGAGATTCAGCCAAAGCCCACGTCAGTCTCTGCTCAGTTGCATCCCTGGAATTTAGCAGAATTTCATATATCCTGTTCACCTTTAAGTATCTAAAGCAAATCAGAAATATTTAAATCAATTTGGTATAAACCCCTTAAATGGACTAGGACTTTGGAAGACTACTTTATTTAAGCTCATTCTATAAAGACTAGACCCATGTAATTAAAACACTGCAACATTTGATAAAGAAAAACCTTCATGGTCTCCATTCCAGTCTTACCTAAACTATTTTCAACAAGATCTAATCTTAGCCTACCTTTCTTCACCTGTAGCAATGCAAACACCACTTCCTTATTTCCCAGCTCTACCTTACCCATCCCCCAGTCCATCCTCCAGCCCTTCTGCAGTCTGGTTCTCATAACAGCTCCTTCCATTCCTATCTTTCTCTTTGGAGTTACCTTCAAGTCCCAAACTTAGTTTCCAGTTTCTGTACTGACACATAGTGTTCCCAGTCTCCTTCATTCTATCCCTACAGTGTATTTTATTTACAAAGCCTTTCACACCTGAGCAGTTCATAGCAGTGACCCAGGCCTCTCCGCATATAAAGAGATGAATCAATCATCATATTTGCATTAATTACCTTAAAAGTACTAGAATCAGATACATTCTTGCCCTTGTAGGTATTATCTAGTCCTATCTCAGTGTGGTTAGAAATGTCCAACACATAATGGTTGGCAGTGTTCCAGTCCAGAGAAACCACCTAAACAGATGGACAACCAGAAGCAGACTATGCAACAGCCCCTAATTTAAAATAATTTCTGTCTGCAAAGAAAGCTAAACTCAGTATTATTAAACATTCCTGTGTTTTCATGATGAATATTCTACGAGGAATAATTTTTTAGTGATCACAAATGACACTTACTAATTGGTTTGAAACCAAACTGTTTTATATTTCAAAATAACTAGTCTCAGTGGGGAGATCTAAAACACAAGGTCATTTTTAATAGCTTTCTAAGGTATTCTGACTTTTTTCCCCCCCTCACACACACACACACACATACACACACTCTGCATAGCTGCTAATTCTTTAGAATTTATTGATATCTAAAATGTTTGGAACAGTAATGCTATCCAAATTCTTCAAAAAGCATTATCTAACTCTAAATTAATATGTATTTAAAACATCATCTACAATGGAAGATTAAGTTTTCATGTTTACTTGACAACTGGTCAAATTAATTTATATGAATCTTCAAAGAAAAAAACTAGAAATTAATTTTAAAATTATCCAGCTGATCCTCATATAAAATTGTCACTAAACAGAATACAAAGATTTTGGCAAACAGCTAAGTGGTGATTCATAGCAGAGTGAAGGGATATAAAACATTAATGGCTTCTCAATTTTCACCTATTATTTCACCATAAAAGACAGTTATATAAAAATATTGTTCAGATCAGAAGCATTTTCAGGAATACTCATTTATAGAAACTATTTATAAACCACTTTCTTGCACTATCATAAAAACAGGAGCAGAAATTACAAGATTAGCAGGGCCACACAATAATAAATCCTTACAAATAAACACTGGAAAGTGAAGGCTATTTGTTGTGCTGCACGGAAAAGTGCAATAAAGTACTTGCAAATACTCCATTATCCAGTCACAGATTTTCGGTCTAATTCTGCATTTATGAGTCACAAACACCTACATGGGGGAAAAAAAAAAAGAAAGAAAAAAAACTCCAGACACATAATCTGTCAATCCACTTTGATTAACCATTTAGAAAGGCTACGAGCAGTAAAGAGTTTTATTTTTACAAAAATGTCACAGTTGGACATCAATTGCATTAGGCTTCCTAAATTACCTCTATATAGGGCAAGTGCACAATGGCAAAGTGATATAAAGCTTTCTATATCACAGCTGAAAGCAGACAAAGTCTGCACAATCCCATAATCTGTTTCTAATTCAGTATACATCTTTTAATAAATGTGCACAGACTCATCAAAATCTGAACGATCAGGATCTCACAGGACAAAAGAGACTACCACCATGTCTATTATTGTTAAGGCTTTATAACTCTGCAGTAAAAAGTTTAAGTCAAAATGTGAAAATAAAACCTTTGTCAATTAAAAAAAACCACCCTATTTTTCTAAATTTACACACTATAAAAGATTAATCTACTAGTTCAGAGTGACTTCTCCACCAAAAGTCTTTCTTTCCCTTAATAATCCTTTAAGGACAGCAGTACTTTTTAAATTTAAAAAAAAAGGTAAGTCTTCCTTATGTATTCTCTGGGTATTACATATTGCTTTCCAATACTTCTAGCAGCAACAAACATGACCACCAAACCTTACAGACTATGCCCAGGAACTTCAGTGACCAGAGAAAGATAAAATACTTCAGCATTTGAGCTCACATTTTTGCAATATCCCCAGGAAGTGCTATATTTAAATGATTAATCACTGGCATTCCAGATATTTACTTTAACTCAGAAACATTAATGTTCACACATATATATAGATGTATGTACACTATTATGCATCATCAGAGTGCTGAAACAGACCAAAGTGAATCTGTAAGTCATATCATTACTAGCAGCACCGTATTTGTGTTCTTTTTTATCTTCTGCATGCTATACTAATAACAACAAAACTTATTTGATGGAGTTTTCTTTAGCAAGGGCACGGAGAACAAATATCAAGTGACTTGGGATCTCATATGTTCACATCATGCTTTGATCTTCCATCTGAAAAACACTGACCATCATCCACAATTGAAATGTGTGCTAAAGATATATTTATTTAGTTATTGCTCTCTGCACCACCTTCTTTTGACCTTTGTGAATAATTTTTCTGCCTATGTTTTCTTTAAAAAACCCACAAAAACAAACAACAAAACATGTGGAAACGCTTATAAGCTAGATTTTCCAGCAAACATGTCTCACCAACCATAAAGGACAATATTGCTACCACAGCATTATAATACATTACATAACTGACAAATTTTAGATAAGAAGTTCATTGCAGGATATATAACTGCAAGGCTGAGCCCAGAAATGCATTTTCCCCCATGAAAAGCAAGAATATGTATTATCCCCTCAACACTCCTCTATTCACTTCCTTCCTTTTCAATTCTGACCACAGAGAAGACACCAGAGTTTTCTACAAATACATGGACTTCTTAAACAGCTGAAGATTCACTTTCATTTGAAACTGTTGTCGTGACAGGTTTCCATAGTACTTTCTTGCAACAATCACTGCTTCTGCCTTCTATATTTCTATTTTAAAAAATAACTTTGAGTAGCAAAAGAAGGGGAGATTGAAAATTAATAAGAAAAGAAATCACGGACGGGGGAATGCCTAACTGCCTCTGCACCACAGCTAGAGCAGCAGCAGAAAGGAAGTGATACTAAAAGAGGCTGTTTGCTGTCCCTTCTCCCTTTGCAGGTTTAAATCACCAGAGTATGGGAAAGCTTATTTTTAATATCAGTTTCAACCATGTGAATTCCTGGGTAAGAAGTATAGCAGCACACTTAATGAACAGTCTGTGAAATAGTTCTTTCAATGACTTGAGTCTGGTTTTAAGTTACAGGGAGCAAAAAAATATCTATTTACTAGAGTTCAGATTCAGCCATGTAAGATGTGATTTTCAGCAAGTCACTGAGGCTGAAATTCACAAAATAAGTCAAGAGCAGAACTTCCCAAATACACTATCTATACTGAACTACAATTATTCTTCCCTTTGCCCTCGAATAGCACATCCCTTGGGTCTACACCATCTTTATTAAGTAGATCCAACTTCTAAGAACACATGAATTGTCTGCACGAGTAAACAATAAGCATGTAAAAGATCACCCAGTGCCATGCCTTAGCCCTGGAGCCCTTTGGCAGCCACAGCAGTGTGTGACCACCCCAGCCCTGCCTGGTGCTCAAGGGCAGGTCACTCCCTCCCAAATGAGACAAGGCAAAGCCTTCAGGCTTAGGATCCGGAGCACCCTGGCCTTCGTTTCAGCTTCCTGAAGTGTTTTAATGCTTCTTCTCCAGCACCTTCATTGTTTTCATCACTTGTGCAGGTAAAGAAGCAGTGATCCATGCCTAGAAGGAAGCCCCAGGTACTTAGGCTCAGGAAAGGTAGCAGCTGGTGAATTCCAGCAAAAAAAACCCTAGAAGACCTATAAACGTGCTGAGGTTCAGTTTTGATATACTGACATTCTCTGCTGCAAGTCTCAAATCTTCAGTGCTTAATTCACCAAGTGCTTAATTCAGCTCACTTAGTTCACCCAGAAGACTGAAGTGGTTTTGTGAACCCACTCACATACCTCACACCACACTCTCCACCACCACAACCCATACTGTGCATGGCAAGACCTGGGAGCATTGTAAATCTGTGCATGACCTTTTGTTCTCTCAGCTTCTGTTCTTCACCTGCAATGATGCTGGTACTTCACCTGTGTCACAAAGGTGCTGGTAGGGGTAACAGCAACAGCAACAGTAAGGAATTCTGGTAACACAAATTATGGAGTTATCTAATGCACAGAGACATCCCAAATTCAGGTAAACTTTTACTGAAAATGCCAGTCCCTCAGCTCAAAAATACAGAATACCAGAGAACAGCAGCTCCATTTTCACTATGCACACCTGGAAACAATGTGCAGTAAATATGAAACTTGCCACAGGGAATTTTTGGAAGATGCATAGAAGTTTCTCAATCTTGGAAGCTGGTTTCCTTCTACTGGAAACCTGGAAACCTGGGTAACATACATTATCAGAAGAGATGCTTATTGATTTATCATTAATACCAAGAATTAATCTGATTAAATGTTGCTATTCGGTACTTCCTCTGAATTAACTGGTCCATTAAAAAACATGCAGATACTTGTAACAGCTCGCACAAGGCCTAAACAAAAGATGACAGCTGAGCATGTCAGCTAAATTTTCCTAGCTATGTACCAGTAAATAAAGCCCCATGGACTGACAAAAAGACACTAGACAACACATAGAACTATGCACAAGCTCTCTGCAGACATTAGATAAGTTTCATGTGATGTTAGATACTCACTTTTTGAGAAAATTAAATTATTATTTTAGCTTTTATGTTATACATACATAATTTAGTACCTCTAGTTACCAAGCTAAATATAAGAAAGTTGTCTTCATCTTCTGGTCAGACAGACATCCTGAATAAAGATTAAAATGCCATTTAAATCGTGCACTGTTGCCAAAATGTCTAATAACTGAAATTCACTATTTTTTTTTTTTTTTAATGGACGTTCTGAGGAATTCCCAGAAAAAGATTTTCAGTATGCAACACTGTGCTTTATCTGTATTCAGACAGATTCATACCAGGATCACTAGTACGTTGTACACATTTTTAGTAATGCTGTCACATGCTAAACCAGTTAAGATGAAAACCACACAATTCCAGTTTGAATATAATGACACTATCTTCAGTGGAGAAAAGGTACAGCTGATAGAAGGGAGAGATGTGGGGAACGGACGAGGAAATTGTCTACTGTCCCCTTCAATTTATTAATGTAATATGATGCTGTGTTACTGCAAGTGCTAAGTTCTGCAGTGCACTGAGTTTATGTATAAATTTACATTGTGCCTTAGTGCTGAAGTTCTGCAGCTCCACTTAACCTACACAAGTACTGTGTCCATCTTCACTCGCCTCCAGTATAACTCATTTTCAAGAAACAATCTCCAATATAGAAAGAAACTCAAAATCTATTAGGATATATGTGTTAACAACTGTACACAAAAATTATCTATCCATAATGTGCATTTAAATTCCAAAGATGTGAGCTATACTCTACCATTTCTTTACATGACTATTATCTCTACATCTGCACACAAGCTTTTCAATGCAATCTTATATTAAGCAGTTAAGTGGGTGTGGTGAGTACAGCACAAATATTTTGAGAGAAATTCCTGACTGGATCCTTTCAAATTATTTGCAGTATCTTAGAAGAACATTACCCCTCAAAAGACCAACAGAGTTCCTTTGATTATTTCTGACATAATGTGCATTTCTTAGACATACAGAGTCCCAGCAAACCACAAACATATGCACTCCATTTCAACCTCATGCTCTAATTTAAAAGCTTTAGTAAATACCAACAGATAGTTTAAACACAGAGATTTACACGTATTTCTGAAGGTCTAGTATCATAGAAACATAGTTTTACTTGGGACAATATATTACTCAGACTTGGATCTCTACAGCACTCATCATTGGAGCTTCCTTTTCTCAAGACACCATTCCTTGTTTCCAAGAGCATAAATTCCTCCCTGCTCTACTTAACAAACACAATACCCATTTCATCTGTCCAACAAGCAATTATTTTAAAATTTTTGTTTTCCTAATTTCAAACCATTTGATACATTTTTTTCTTCAGAAAATTTTATTATTTTATTATTTACTAGTTATTTTTAAAAGTTTCTTCATCTTCTATTTAATACAAATGTTATTGGTTTGCCTTGCAGTTTGCTTATCACAACCAGCCACTGAGGTCCTTGCAGGTAAGAGTGCTCCAGATAACAGTTACCTAAAAAAGTCATCATTCAGATTTTCAGCATTCTGACAAACCACAATGATTCCTTTTTTTCACGTGCAAAACATGCTGCTGGTCTATATACATGAGAGAGGAAACTGCTGGTATCAAATGCCTTTCAACCCCATCCAATAGTGTGCCAACGGTTTTACAAACTTACTAATGTGTGAAATACAGTATTGAATTGTCAACAAGGTGATTCACTTTGTTTACAGCAGCAAATATTTTCCATTAGTGAAATTTGAAACCCATTAAAGATGTGAGTCTCTCGTCAACTGTAAATCATAAAGCAAATGCAGGGATGCCCAACCCTTCAGGCTGGGGAGGCCACTTGCCTTTGTGCAGGTGCAGAGAAGGGCCATAGGCCACATTCCCTACTCCATGAAAAGACTGCAGCACACACACAGAAGTGGTGTTGTGTGTGTCAGAGATGTGACACTTGCTGGGGAATTGGCCCTCATGTACATTGAGGCTGGCCCTCAGGTGAGCTCTTATGTGAGCATCCACTGCAATCAGGGTGCTGAATGATCAGTTCTGGTGTCAGTTCCAGGACGCCATATCTAAATTTACCACACAGATTGAAAAGATCTTCAGAAGGAGTTCAAGTTCACTCTCCTTCTATAAAACAACCGTTATCTACAAATGAAAATACAAACCATCTAGCAGACATTTACCCAAACTGTTATGAGTAAGTCCAGTTTTCATTGCTCCCCACTTGACTATCTCTCAGGTTAGTCTACATCCTTCTTGACATGTTGAATTCACTACTAGAATCCCCAGGGCTGAGTAGAGTATAAAGGTCACTCTACCGAGTAGAACTAAGGGATTACTCCAGGTATACTTTTGTTTACACCTCCCAGTACAATATTTTCCTCCTTTGTACCTACTTGACATGGCTGACATTCAGCTCGTAATTCACTATAACCTCAAAATCCCCTTCTGCAGGTCTCCTATCCACACTGCTGTTTCTGCTATATAGCCATGCTTTTCTTCTCTTGTTCCTTTTCTTCATGCAGTACCTTACACTGTTCCTTTTCAGCAGCATCCTGTTTTTTCAAATCCATTTCACAAGATCATTCTAATTCTGTCCTTACAAGACCTCTTAATCCTTCTTAGACAAGCATAGCCTGCAAATTTAATAAGTATATTCTGTATTCCATCATCCAGACCATTAATGCAAGCACTGAATAGTGCTAGCCCTGGGGTAAATCCCTGCAGAACTTCACTGGATACAATTTTTCCATTTTGGAAGAGAATCAACACTGTGTGTGGTTTTCCTAAACTGTTCTGTATTGATCTCTTAACAGTTTAAGATTATCCTTACTATTATTAAGTCTAGATAATCCTTCCTCAGTTTGAATTTGAAAATGCCACAGGTAAAGAAGTATTACAGACAAAATATCAGATCCCACCTTTCACACCTCCATCCACTAAACCGAACACCCTTTAAAAGAAGGAAACTAAGCTGGTCTGACATAACTCACTCTTGAGAAACCTGTGCTGGTCATGAGGCAGACTCAGCACATGTGCGGTTATCAGGCATTTCTGGGACACCAAGAAAGTGTGTGAATGCGGGCCATGTTCATACACACAACAATTTTAAGGCCTGTGCATAGGAACGTATCGGGGGAGCATCATGGAAGGCCCTCAACACGGGAAGCACAGGCCTGGCACGCAGTGAGCTCTCAAAGGCACGTACCAGACTGGGCCTCTGTCCCAAGGGGCTACGTGTGGCTTGTGGACTAAAGGCTGATTGCCACTACAGCACATCATCCTAAGCACAGATACCAGCTGCTTAAAATCTGTAACCCAAAGAACTATGTTGAGGTGGAATATTCTGTGGAAAGAGAATATTTTCTTCTGAACACTACATGGAATTACCAGAAAAGTACTTCCCCTTTCCAGGAGAGAATAAGTAACATACTCTCTTCTAGCACCCAAATCCTTTTTTGAAATCCAAACTAGATAGCCTCTAAAATTTGCCTTTTAAGGATTAAAGGTGATAGCTGAGAAGGTCTAGAAACAACGGTTAAATCTTTTAACTGTCAGCCAGTAGAAGTCTTCTTCTTGTATTACATATTCCTGTGACACATTACCATTTTTAAATAGTATCTAATGTATTTTAACTAAAATTCAATCAATACATTTGGAAGGCCAAAAGATTTGTTACCTCAGAAAGACATTTACTTTCAGAACTATAAAATATTAACATAGCAACATGACTGGGAATGCCAAGAGAAGTATTCAAAAGATGATTTTACCCTTAAAGATGTGTTCCGAAATTACAGATGCTGCACTTACTCCCGATTAGCCTAACTTCTAATTGCTGACACTCCCCAGTAACATGACTGCTTAGTGGTAAAGGAACACTTCAATAGTTGTTTCATCAATATGCTTAGTTTTGGACTTCTGTCACCCATCATCTAATAGCCCATATTGCTGCTAATCATTGTAATAACCCCCAGTTTTCAGTTTTCCATCACTGACTGCTTTAACTGATCTTGATTATTCTAAGGGAGATGATTTGCACAGAGAAAATGTAGAAGAATACAAGAATGCCCACAGTAATCAATGAAAATTGGGCAATTAATCTCACGTAGGAAGCAGCTGAGCTCTTTTTTCCAGAGTGATAGCCTGGTCAGAAAATCAGCTGCTGCTACTATGAAACCAGCACCTCTAGCTGACAATCCTGAAAATCCTGCCATTGCATGTCTGTACAGTACCTGTACACAGGTATTTTCCCACATGCATCTACACTCTGTTACGCTGACCATAATATGGAAAATTTGCTTTGCTATCTGTTGAAACATTAGCATTGCATTTTTCAGGAGTACATTTTCTCCCTTAAAAAAACAATCACCTAACAGATACATTCATGGATAAGTTAGCTAATCTCTCTTCTTTAATTCTTTTAATCATATTGCATCTCCTCTACAAAAATGTTCTTTAGCTCTTAAAGATTATACAATCTTACATAAGAGATTATATGTACATACTTATACTGATTCTTGAGTCATATATATCATACTCCCCTTTCACCTTAAAATCTATAGTAACTCACAATTCAGAGTCTTCCTTAAACAAAACTGTTTGATGGCCATCTATGTTTTAATTAGTAAGAATGGAGACAAACTAAAGGAGGAATGGTGCCAGTCATATGATTTCATTGCAAAATTGGAGCAGGTGAAGACTTCACATCAGCAACAAGGTGTGCCAGAGTTTACTACTTCCAGTTAAGTAATGTTAGTAATTACTCACAATGTCTGTATCTGGCCCTGGATATTATATAGGGTTCTGAAGAGGTTTTTGCTCTTTGCTTGTATTTTAAAAAAAAATTTTATCCATGCATTTTTGCATTTAAAAATGCAACAAAAGCAAAACACCTGTACAATACAGCCTTTAGATGTCCTCAAAATTCAACAGAATTTGTCTTCCACACTAGCTCCTGTCAAACTCAATTACAGCTGACGTCAAGAAACTTTCTCCTCTCGTAAAATGTAAAAATAAAAACTCCACATTTCCAAAAGTTTAGGGAGGGTTGTCCCCTCTTCTCTACACAGCAAGTGTCTGAAACACTTTGTCTTCCCAAGGTGTTTAAAGCATTGTATCTGTGCTTTTGACATCTTATCTCAGATTCAGATGAATCAGAAATAAGCTAAAAATATTGGTTATCATGGAAAAAAACCATAATACAGTCTTTCATGTTTTAGCATTTCAGAGTAAGAGCCTGAAATAGTATTCCGCCCACACTCAAAAAATTGAAGATATGCAAAAACTCCCATGTGCAACTTTATTATCTATTATTGAGATGGGAAAATGACAACATTGGCAAAATTTTGCCATTTTTGGTAATAAAGTAGGAAAGCAAATGAATTGGCTTCAGTCCTGAATCTTCTAGTGAACAGCTGGGAAGGAGGAGGCAAACAGCAGCATCCTAAAAGCCAAACTGAAAGAGATGAGCCATGGATGGAGAAAAGGTAAAAAGAATGCCTTACTCTCTTTGGCTTGATAGAAAAAGGGCAAAACAAAGAAAAAATAATTGCAATTTTTATACTAATTCTGATGACATGTTGATGCTTGTTACAGGGTTGGATTAACACAAATAACATAAAGACTTACCATGAAATTAAATACAAGCTATGTGCTTTAATCCTTGGAAATAAAAATCGGCCTTTTTCCACTGAAAAGACTACTATAGCTATTCACTGTAAAAATAGATTATATTCAACTATATCTTTACCTATTTTTACCTTCCTTGCCTTCTCTCTCCTCTAGTTTATTTTTACTAATACTCAACTCAGAGGTACAAAACAACTCCTAATTATTCCAGTGAAAATTAAAGTTAAGTGAAAATTAAAGATTACTTTTTAATTATAGAGTCTTCATTACTGACCAACATTTCTTCAAAAGGTAAGGGATTCCAAAGAGACTGCACTATGAAATATTTCCGAAGGCCATGTAAAAAACATGCTTCCTACGAAAGTCTACAGCAGTAGTGAATAACAGGTGGGAAGGTACAAAATGTGAGAAAGAGTACTACGGTTTTAGTAGATCTTTTTAGCCTTCATCTGTCTATATATGTGAAGCTATGCATTTCACAAATCTTCTCTTGCAGATTTTGAGAAAACAGACATCTCTGGTTTGCTTTCTACATCCTCACACCACATGCAGGTCTGTGGTAGAGCAGTAGTTAAATCAGTTCTCAAACTCAGGATAGTTTGCCTGCAGCAGATCATAAATAATATTCTTCTCCAATACACAACTGGGGTTTTTTTTTGGCCAGGAAGAAACAATCTCAAAGGTGGCCTGAGAATATTTCTCCAAAGTTAGATCTAGCCAAATAATAAGGAAAGAGCAACCAGAGTATTTTCAAGTTGTGTCAAGCTATTGTGTTTTGGTAGAGTTCTAGAGGGAAAGGTCTACACAAAAATTATCATTGGTTGAATCAACTTAAAACAGCCCATTTACACAGCATGGTTAAGCACAGCCCACTAAAACATTTGCTATTGAGTACTGCATTTGCACAGTTAGTTCTTTGGGGGTGGAAATACGTGGTATATTCATAAACTTCTAACAATTACAAGAAATAATAAACATTTCATTAGGAGTTCTGACTCCAGCACCAGTTGGTCTACTATCAGATCAACTGAGACAAATTCTGAATATTTAGAACACAAGAGGTTTACTGAAAAGCAGCTATCAACAACTATTTAACACCAAAACAAAGTCAAAACATTCACATAACAAGCTGTGAAAGGGTCAAGATAGTGAAGACTGCTCTGCAAGCTATATAGAACGTACAGAACAAATGAATTCTCAGAACACATCTGCTTTTTGCCACTCCTCAGCAAGCTGTCTTGTAACATCTCACTCTATGCAGAAACACAGAGGTAGCTTTAAGCCAAATAAACAACTACATACATTTTAGCTTTTCAAGTTGTAAGATTAATAAGCAGATAAAGGTTTCTTTGTTACATAAGCACTATACCCCTCTAACCTCTACCTTACAGAGGGCAGTAATAACACTGTAACCATGCCATCATCTGCCATCTCCCACAGCTTCCCAAATATCCCAGGTACACTTTCTGACCCTTTTGATAGATTCTAGAACCGGATTTTGATTTAAAAATGGGTATCTCTCCTACAGGCCTTCTATCTACTGATGAAACCCAGAGAAAAAAAATTACCGCATCATTCATACACTGAGGACAGCCTCAGAAGCAGTGGTTCTGCTGGTTGGAATAAAATTATGTATATTTGTTCCTAATGGGCAGTTGTCACCAAGAAGGCTTTAGATATTTTGCTCATTCTTTACCCTTTAGATCCTTAGTACACTTACAGACACTGATACAAATATTAAAGCTCTAGAGGATCAGCTCTTTATCATCAATCTGAACAAAAATTCACTGATTATAGTAATTCAGACTTCTTTTCTTTCCTGAATTAAATCCTGGCTCATGAGCCTCTTCCCTGGAGAGGGATCTTTTAGGAAAATATACAAAATTGCTGGCATTTCTGTTCACTCCTGTGATTTAAAATGGAGTGTCACAGAAAAAGAAAATTTTTTAAAATGGTTTATTTTGAAGAGACAAAGTGCACAATCTGCAACATATTCCAAAATATACCATTCTAGAATGATAGACTACAGTTTCTTTTTTTTTATTTTTGCAAACTTAAGACAAGCTATGGCAAGGGTTCGTATGATCTCTGAATCCTCCACTTGCCTTACTGACTTGTGCTGTTTCTCTAGAGAGCTGATGAATCCTTGTCCTCCCTCCTTGTTTGCTGACAAAGAATATAAGGCAGCATTGCAGAAATTATGGTTTCTTATTGATCATTTGAACTTTGCTTGTTGAATCATTACATCAGTGAAAATGCTTGTGTCTGTCTACATACAAAATCTCAAGGGCAATAAAATATTCTTTAACCTTCTAAGGGATCAAAGGATGATTTGATAATGTAAGAATAAATCAAAAAATACATCAGTTTCTTCCCCAGGCCTAACTGTTGCACAGTCTTATGCATCCATTCCAAACTGGCAATGAGAATTGAAGGCGTAACTGTAATCCTGATCTAGTATGGTAAACTGTATTATATAAGGTAGCATCTTTCACCCAGCAGGGATGATGGTGATTGAACAATTCTTGTAATAAAGGATCTTCATTGGCTCCAGCATCAGTAAAGTACTGAATTTCGTCAGTGGGCATTAAGATGACTTTCCAAGGAGATGTAATTTAAACATGGATTTACACCCTAAAACATTACTTTTCATTAAAGAAAACTAAACCCAGCATTTTCAATGCTAAGCTTTGTTTCTAATATACGTTTTAAGTCTTAACATTGCATTTAAAAGGGCTCAAGAAGGTATAAAAATCATCTATGCCTCATGTAAAAAAAAAAATCTGCATTTGTTCAGAGTCAGATCAATTCTCTTATATGGCTTAACAGGTATTAAAGGAATACCTATCTGCCTACACTTCATTCTTTGTGAGATAACCTCTCCCAACAAAACCAATCATCACACTGCATGTTTACCACACAGATTTTTGACTCTTGCAGAAATTTCTGACTCCAGAGCTCCAAATAGCTGGGGTCAAGCTAAATGAATCATAGGTTAACTCTACACAAATTTTCATGTAATTCCTCAGAACTCTTCTGAACTTTGTGGAATTGTTCTGACACCTAATATGATATCACTTTACAAAAACTCTAGATCAGGACCTTTCTTGGGTGATAAATACTTGTGTGGGTCATTTGTGAGACAGAAGATCTAATTATGTTCAAGTGTTGTTAGCTTGCTTTTTCAAGCCAAAAAAAAGAGATGCAATGATTTTGTTATAAAAGGGCATGACCTTTTCAGGGACTTGTATCAAAATAAACTCAAAGAGGAAGATCAAGTTTGAAAGGACTCCTAAAAGGGAAACATTTGGGCTAATAATAGCTATTTCCTGTGACAATGTCATTTGGATAAACTTATGTCATATATAAGCACACTGCTGAGGTTAACTTGCAGCAGTCAGCAACCAAGGATGAATTTTATATATATATGCACACATTTAAGTGTTAAAAGACATTTAAGTGTCTTTTAATGCTTATTTTTCACGTCAACAAATTCGCCAAGAAGATAATGGATTTCAGACTTCAAATTTGAAAACTTAAGAGCTTCTCTATTTATCTGAGTCCACAATGACAGGTATTTAGGAATGGGAGCCTACTTGAAGAATATAACAGAATTACCACATTACTTAGTAAAACTGTAATCTCTGCAACTTAAGCTATACCCAAAAATAATTTTTCACTGAGCTCTTGACAACATGTATGCCAACCAAGTCTTGACATTACGGATATATTAAAGCATGACAAAGAGTCTTAATTTTAACATAATACCATTGTTAAAATATTGTTATCTTACATAACAAATGGTGTCAGAAGTTAGTAAAGCAGACCTTTATAAACTCCTGATAAAAATCCATTATTTTGCTCCAGCCTAACTAGCTGTTATATACAAATATGCCTTCACACTGTTGTAAAGGTCATCAATGCCTGTGAAACAAGTAATAAGCACTGAAATGTTGTTGAAGATCTCCTTGAAAAAAAAAGTAAATTGCAGAATATACAAGAATACTTCCATGCTAACACCTTACCATAATAACACCACTTGGACTTTCAGGATTTTGCTATTTTCAAGAGACTAAACACATCCTAACGCATCCTCTTTCCTAAATGCAGGCACATGCAGTCTAATATTCTCACAAGCAAAGAAGCTGCTAGTGCTTAACAATTTTTCCTCTAACATTTACTACAAAAACGATGGTAATGCAATGTTTGTTACTCTCTTTTTGCATTCTCTGGCATTAAAAGAAAATGCAGAAAATTAAAGAGAAAGCAGAGCACATGAGTATTATGACTGAGTGTAATTTATTTTTAAAGTTAACTGCAAAATTATTAACCAAAGCTCCTCAAGACAAGGAGTCTTGACTGTATTGTCAAGATTCTACAACACACCAATGATTTTATGTTAACTTGAGTGCAAATTAATGTTGAAAACTAAAAGGAACAAAGTTCCATCTTTCTTAAAGAGAGACAGATGCCTGCACCTTTTCTGAGATACAGAGATGTCTTCAGAGATTTTTCAGATCTTAAACGGAAATACTGTCCATAAATGACACACATTAAATTCTTAAAATTCACATTTTAAATGTCACTGTTTCAGAGACATTCTATATTAGCACCTTCATTGGTCTAAAGTTAATACTTAACAAATAGTTTTTCTTACTGTTGTGACTTTTGTAAGAAACATGTTGTAGAAATTGTTTACTACTCTGAAACCTGCTGTTGGACAACAAGTATGTGACCTGGATAGAAAACTGCGAAGTCTAAAGGACTCCATTTTCTCTTCTCTGTAACAGTCACTACTTTATATGCTTACATATGTATTATTTGCTCAACTTATTTACCTTATATACTAAATAACCTCAATATTTCAAATATTTATTCTTGTGACAGTGGGTTTATGTTCCTAAAATGTCTTGTGTTCTTTTCTTAAATTCTTCTAAATCCTACTACTAAGACAGAATGAGTACAGTTTAGAGTATTGTGAATTTGGCCATATTCCAAATTTACATCATTACATTAGTATCTTCTACATCCCTTTACTCTGGTTTTTTGAAAAGCAGATGTATTTTCTCCAACATCTTGGGAGGGGAGCAGAGGGGATAAGAGGTAACATGAAACTTCTAGAATGAACACACTTTGACATCCAGTTTAACAGCTGGTCAGAAACTGTCTTCAACTACATGAATTTTTTGAAAAGGTTTCAGAGTAGATGATGTTAGTCCCATTTTATCATCTCATTTGGCTGTCAAGGGAATCAGCGATAGTAACCCAAAAAAATGTCTGTTCCTACTTCTTAAACGGATGTGTACAGCTACATACAGAAGTAAAAATCTGGAACGATTAGAATAATAAGCTTTCATAAACATAAGGCTTTTCATAAACACTTTATTACAGAAGAATTCTGCTAGATATTTACAGCTGATGTGTGACCACCTTAGGAAAGGTACTTCAGCTTCAGCGTTGTCAAAAATGTACTTTTCTTAATCCATCTGATTTACAAGAGCTGTATATACGTAAGTGTTAATTCTGATCTTAAAATAACTGTCAGCAGTGGGGGCTGAAGAAGGAGAAAAAGACTTCACTCTTTATTAAGAAATACTATTGTTTTCCATGAATGATACAGGTTGTAAATGTTTTCATTATCCAAGTTGTAGTACATTAAGAATACATCTGCATTTTGTGATTGCAAGTTCATTAATTACAGTATGCTCCCCTAATTACGTCCAGAAAGTGCCGTAATTACTAACCTAAGTGAGAAAATTCCCAGAAACCCGAGTTAAAATGCAAACAATACATGAAGGAGTTTAAAGCTCTCATATAACAAAGTCATTAACACTGGAGGTATTCTGAAATTACCATCTCATACATTTCTGTTCTTCAAAACTGGACCATCAAACATCAACAGCAGAGTAATATTTTAAGTCTTACTGCCATAAAGTAATAATTTATTTACATTTGACTGCACAGTTAAATCACCTTTTGATATGCACAAGGAAATTTTAATATGGTGCTAAATAATAGTCAAGATGGCTTTGTCAGAAACAACTCATGCCAAACCAAAGTAATTTATTTCTGTGACAGAGAAAACATACCTTTGAGTAGGAGATATAACATGTTTTGATTTGAAGCAAAGCTGACACTATTTTAAGTGACTTTCTCAAGTAAGCCAAGCAAACATGGTCAAACAATGAACATAAAGATTAGGGTGGGATAACCCAGGGGTATGACACTCCAACACCTGTGTCTCTCATTGTCTGTCCTAGTCCTGGTTCTATTCAACATTCTCATGGAATGAGAAAAAGGCAGAAGAGAGAGTAGCAAACCACCATGGTACACAATTTATACACATGGACAGGTTTGGAATTCATAAAGCAAAGACACTGTAGTCCGGACAAACTGAAATGCCATATTAAGGCATATGGAATATGAATTCCACTCATAATGACCATGAGGTGTCTCTGGCTCCTACATATTTAAAAAAAACCTCCAAAACTCTGTCTTCAATTGAAAACATTAATCAAGTTCCTGTATCACAGGTGTGGAATTTTAGCCCAGCTCAGGGAAATACAAAAAGGCTGCCTCTCAACACTGCTGGCTGGCTCTGACAACGTGCCTCATGCTCCAGTCTAAGCTTCACGTGTGATGCTGCTGCGTAACTCTGGAAAGCGTAGCACAGAACAGCTTGGGTTGGAAGGGCCCTTCAATTACGCTAGTTAGTGTGAAAACTCCCTGTGATTTCAAAACAATAATAATGATCCTCAGAGACAAAATTCAAGAGATTCTCAGTCAAAATAATACTCTAAGCACATACGTACAATTACACACCATGACATGATTTCATGAATTCTATGTCAAAGTCTCTACTTGTATGAACAGCAGTTTTTGTCTGCAGAAGAGATGAGCTCCCTGACATCAAAGAACATCTTGGGTCTAAAGCACAAGACAGGGACAACAACTAGAACCTTAACTTTAATTTAGCCCAGCTTCTCCCCCATCCCAAGAAAGCCACAAACATAGAGGTAGAAATGAACACTGAAATTACGAGTAGTATTATCAACTTTGCCAGACTTCCTCTGAATACTCACAGCCAAGGTAAAAACCTTCAGTATATATAAAAGATTCAGAGGGACTGTTGACAGAGATCCTTAACTAAAAGGGCCTTAGGAAAACTACTGCAACTAAGTAATTCCTCATCCATTATTAAAATTCAGCTGTTATCCCCCTAGTATCTTCCCTTGTATGAATGACACATAAACTGTGAACTTAGCTACCATGAAATATAAATAAGTGTGGTACGGAAAATAAATTTTTCAGCATGCAAACATCTCTTATAGAAACTGGAATACATAATCGTATTATGTGTGAAAAACAACAGTGTTTCAGAACATTCAGCACTTTTACCTGAGGTACACTTTATTCACTAGTGTAAGTTTCAAGAAAAAAATAAAAGGGAATGAATCACTTGTTCATAAAAATTGTATACAGATGCAATGGAAAAAGTCTTTACAGGAGAAGTTTAATGTGCAAGAGAAATTATATGTAGGTACAGTTACTTACCAAGATGTAGGATTAAGTTCACTCTTCCACATACCACTATCAAGGCACAAAGTATGAGTTATTCACAGTGTAGGGAAAAAGATTTCACTTGTGCATTAAATAAAACTAATCTGAGACCCACATTTTAGTTGAAGCCAATAGCCTAGCATTTTTTAAAAGTTCTTATCACTTGTTCTAGAATTAAAATGAAAGGCTCTGAACAGAACTAAAACCTATGCTAAAACGTATCTTTTCTGAAAAGAAAATCCCGAAGATACTCTATAAAACTGTAATATTTCTAAACTGAATAGAGAATATAAAATACAAATACAGACCTCATTATTAACAAATCTGCATTTTAAAACAATATGCACGACATCAATTTTCAGATGTTTACAAGCCAGGACATTATTTCAATGATCTACCTTATTTTTGTCAGCAGTTTTGCTGTGTCAAATCTCAGAGCAAAGACTATTTTATTTACATGGCTATACAATTTGTTTTAAAATTCAATACTGTTCAGTCCAATAAATGTTAAGTAATTATCAAATCCCCTGCTTTAGAATATAATTTCTAGCTCATAATAGCTGTTATTCTTTACATCTTACAGCTCACTATCTGATTAATTTAAGTCTGTGTCCAGCACTATACAAGTCAGACTATACCAGCACAAGGTTTCTTAGCTCACTGTAGAACTCTGTGAATTTATTAATTTTACTGTTTTATTTTTATAACCTGCACTGAAGCAACAAACTTGACACAGTGATGCTTTCCCACTGCACCGTATATGAAAATACTGTCAGAGGGTCTCTGTGAAGAATGATATTTTCTACTAAAGAGAAAAATAACCTTGATCATGAGATAGATTAAATTTAATTCTAAGGTGTGGTAGAATGCTGATCCTAAATTAAGGGGAGTGAATTCCCCAAATGGATAGAAGAATAGACTGTAGCAGCACAGCAAATGAAAAAGTCTTCAGTCTGTGGAAAGGTTGCTTGCATTTATTTGCAGACAATTTTGAAATTCAGATTCCTAGTGGCTCATTTTAAAGGGGGATAAAACAAGAGTCAAGTAGAAAGACAATGAAAAAGCCTCATGCATTAAGATCTCCTTAGGCAGGAAATAAAACCAAACCTGAAGCAAAAAGCAACCAAGTAACGTTGTCATACCGCAAGTTTCTACTGGGTGATACATATGTGCTTGAGAAACGTAGTTTTCAATATGCAGTACACAAAAACCCCAACAGTAATAATACTGACCTAGATCCGAATTCAGGAAAATCCTTCATCTAACATTAAAATAAAGAACAAGGTGTCTTAGGCTTTTCTCAAATAAGTCAGTACTTACATCCCAATAAACACAAGGATAGCAACACTAAACAGTAATAGCCAGATCTTCTAATAATAATTCTATAATATTGATCAAGTAAAAAAGACAACCAAATTTTTTGGACAAGAAATCAATAGGATTTTAGAACAAATCTCCAGGAAAGAGTAAAACCTGCAGTGCAGGAGAACATATGGCACCCTCCCATCCTCCTTGCTGGTGACTCCTACTACAGCACACATTCCTTCCCAAATGCATATGGATTTTAGCTTTGCTCATATACAGTGCTGGAGGAGGGAGGGGAAAAGACCGAAAGGAGATCATCTTCCAGCTTCCCTTCTTCCCCACTCCCGGAGGGGAAGAGTGGCACAAATGGAGAGAGACTGTGTATCAGCACCCAATACCTGGTTACATGTGTGCTTTGTGACCAAGAAGAGAGGGATGGAACAGGGACGTGCTGCCCCTCTTGCCCCTGGCCTGGGCACTCGCTGCATGCTCGTGCTCCCTCAGACCGACAGAGGCACAACAGCAGCCTCAGGATGGTTCAGCAAAGACAGTACAAGGGATAGATTTAGGCATGAACTAATTCTGCCTAGATTAGACAAAACGCTCTCATGACTATTTTTGCTACTATGTTATCTCTGTTACCCTAAAATGTGGGCTTCTAAAAATATAAGTCCAGGTACTTGCCGAGCTGTCCCGTTTCCCCAAGAGTATTCACAGAGGACTTCATCGCTCCCTCCTCTTTTACAAGCCTTTCATTCTGGAAAGTACATTGCGTATGGGGCAAAACTACAGCTCTGAAAAACAAATGAGGTGGACCTGCACATCTGGATTTCTGGCATGACATGTCTCCAAAGATGACTATGCTTTCCTTTCTTTCGCAGTTCCAACATGTTTACCCAGCAGCAGTGCTGGGCCTGCTTCAAGATGTAAATTACTTATTAGTCAAGTAATTTTTCAAACAATCTTTACTTTATTGTACCCAAAGAAATACCACATTGGTTAAAGAGCTTGTTGCTACCAAAATTTTTCAAAGTCCATCAAATGAAAACTTGAGGAATTTTATGGCATTATGAAACAGGGTCAAGTTAGAAAGATACAGATTTAACTTCATCATTTTAATAAAGTATCACTAACATATAAACTGTTATGAAACCTAGAAAACTGAGCAGCAATACTGTCTCCCTTTTTTTGCTGTTTTTTTAACATTAATCTGTATTTTATGCAGCTGTCTTTGTATTTGTTGCAGCTTTTTTTTTTAAAAAATCAGACTAACAAACATACAGCAGTACCCTGTCATAAGAAAAACAGTAAAGGAAAAAATGACAGTTTAGATAGTGATGGATTCTCTGGGAAAAGCGCTGAAAGAGGTCATGGCACAAAATTATTGTGCAAAATCAGACACGGTTTTTAGTTAAAGAAGCTTAGTGACTTTAAGTGACTAAACTATTTTCAGTTAAATATGTATAACACACATAGTTGTAGTAATATTAAATAATTTACTTAAGCTAATTCTACCTTTTCCCCAAGAATTTTAATAGAGATAAAATAAAAGGCAACAACTCCCAATTAGGTATTAAAATTTCAGCCAAAACCATTTTACTAAACACTTGTATTACTATATGCTTCACATTAATATTACATGAATTATTGAAGACTAATTAACTATGCATGTGTCTGTCCAAGCAGGTTTCTCCTCAAAATGCAGTCTCTTGCTTTCCTCTGTTTTCAATATTTGCTTAAAGGCAGTACATTTGAGTCTGTGCCTCATATCAACTAATTATGAATTCCTTACACCACGGTGTACTACCTGCCACAGACGGAAGGGAAAAGGGAATGTTTCATGCTCCATTTGCTGTTGATAACATCTCACCGGGGCTGTCTGCTTTGCAAACTACTCTGTGGAACATGTGTCCAGCAGACGTACAATTAATAGTAAGGAGTGCTAACAGATGATCAACAAGAAATATCATGCCTTCGGCCAAGCCACCCAAGCCCTGAGCCAACACCTCCTCCAGCAGCTGCAGGGAACACTAACAGCAAAGGAGGTGGCAGTTCCCGGTTCAGCCGCGCTTGCCTGGGCCACGGGCTGATCCGCAGGAGCATTTCAGATATAAGTACAGGGCTCTCAGATACAAATATAGGGCTCTCAGAAGGCAGCTGGTGGGCTCACCCGGGGTCACAGATTGGAAATTAACAGAGGTAATACAGCAAGATGTCCAGTGTGAGAGGACTTCTTATTAATTTGGATGCTTTAGAAGGCATTTTGAAGCCTAGGGAAATGGCAGTGTAATGGTATCCAGCTGAAGGATGGAGGAGGGGAGGAGTGTGTGCCCTAACCACAGACACGTATGCACCTGGGTACTGCGGAGGAAGCTGCTGCCATTGCCACCACCCCAATGGAGATAGGCAATCCAAATCTGGCAAACAATGACAGCTTCATATCTCAGTTCTCTGCTTTAATATGATTTAAAGAAAAAAAAAATCCAAAGGACAGAAAAAAGCATTCTTTAACTGCAAACTAATTGAATTTGAAGGTTTTACAAAACCAAAGCTCCTAATACATTGTAACACAGTATCTCCCCATACTGCCTCATCACTAAAGGGAAACTTACCCATTTTGTTTAGTCTCCTAACAGACTTTATAACTTCAATATCTGGTACATAAAAATCTTTAATTTTATAAGGCCTGAATCTGATCCTGAATACTGCAGGAATTGACCAGAATGGGCTGTGGAGTGAAATGCCAGTGAGACTGCTGCACAGCTGCACAGCCATGGGACAGCCCAGAGCTGGGAAGGCAGACCAGCAAGAGCTGCTGACTGGGAAAGGTGGCGAAGGAAGGCAAGGGGTCCTTCCATGCAAAATTAGTGAGTCCCCTGTGCCCACCTCCACACCTGAAAACTTTCTGCTGAACATAAATTAAAGAACTAAAATCTACCTTCATTTAACAATGCTTTTTCTACTTGACCCGAAAATATTTCAAAAAATGAACAATTACAGTTGACAATATTACTGGGTGAAAAAATAGAAGCTTACAGGATTTAAGAAAAAAAACGTTATTTTCATATGGGGGAAAAAGCATTTTCATGAAACAAGGTCAGTATTCCTAAAAAGGGCCAGTGTTGCCTAATCATTAAAGCATAGAAACTTGCAAACTCAAAAGTGTTAGGAACCTTCCTGTTCACCTTTTGTCATTCAGAACTTCTCAGTCTTTGCCCACTGTGGAATGAGGTTTGCTAATACCTGCCTAAAACACCTACTACACACTTTGTGAGGAATTTTCTAAAGGATGCTGCAAAATTGCGAACCAGAGGCATTAATTAAAAAGGATCAATACTCAGAAAGTAACATGTGACACAGGGTCCTCCACACATTTACAACAGCAAACAATATTCTAATACTGAGCAGGAAAGCCCTAGATATTACTTTTATTTAAAAATCCTGCTATTTTCAAAATGTTGCTATTAAACTTGCCCATATGTTCCAACAACTACAGCTCTCATGAGTCTTCTATATTAATGGTAGTTGAAAATAGTCTTGGAATACAGATACTTGAAAAAATGTACTATTTGAACTATACTAGCACAGTGCAGCTCCATTCTCTCAAAATCCTGTTTCACTGAATAGAGAAACTATCACAAGTTAACTTGTTACTTCTTCCCCATTTGGCTTCTCTCTTTTTTTCTTTTTTGTTTTTTGCTTTCAGAACTATCCTAATTTCCACATACAAAATGCTTAAATATCAAGTATCTTAAATGCAGAACATGTTGTACCTTAAATGACATACAAAAAATGAAAAGAGCCCAAGTGACTGAACAATCAGCCACACACTATAATTTCTACCTGCATGCACGATGCTTCAGGTTATGGGCACTCAGATTCCCAATGGTTTGTTAACAAGATCTCCGTATTTTCCCCTCTACATCAATACTGGAGTTACATATCCATTTATCTCAAAGAGATATCTCTTTTAAATATTGCTAATGTTTTTACACTCAAAGCATATCTCCTCTGATTTAGCAACATGACCTGTTAAAGCGACGTCAAATATCTGATAAAACAGGTACAACTATAGCTGGCATGTTTCCTTGACTGTTCTTCCATAATTATCTTTTGCTATAGTCACCTAAATAACACACTACATATTCTGTTTAAATTTTGCTGATCTTTCTTTCTGGCTACACGAAGGTTTTTTGTGTTCTACAAATGATTCCAATCAGAAAATACACCTATACAGTGTAACACAGTGAGACGAAACAATGGCTGGAGATGAAATTTAGAGATGGCCAACAAGACTGATTTTTTTGTTGTCGTAAAACATTTAATGAGCCATTAACATAAAGGAATAATTAATGGATCTTTTTTTCCTATGGAATTGAAAAAACCTTTTGCAGCTGTAAAATAAAATACAGATCTAACACCTGAAGAATTATGCATAGAAACACCTTATTTTTATTTTTAATACTATTTTTTGTTATTGTTGTTACTACTGCTCCTAAAACCACTTCAGTATGTGTTAGGCGAATATTCCACCATCCTTTTTTAATGCACACTTCTAGCCCTTACATGCAGAGGTTGCAAACTGCAAAGTAGAAGTGAACTATACTGAAGTCAGACATTCATTTTAGCTATTCCAAGATTCAAAACATTCTATCATCTGTTCCTATGGAAACTGAAAGGATATTCTAGGTTATATCAGTATCAGCCGATTATGTTGCCGAGAAATCTGTGGTTTATTTTAATCCATAGTTCAGAGGTATAAATTCATGCTTAGTGTTTAGCTTGGTGATTTTGAATTACTGAAGCATGGTTAACACTTCAGTTCCATTAGATCATACTTTAAGATAAAACAAACTCCTTTTAGACCAGAATAGTAAAGGGAAAATTTTATAAGGTTTGGTTAATCCCCATGAAGTTTACCGTTCAGATGTAGGATATAACTAATATATACTTGGGAGATATTTTTTGATTGTTAGATGAGCCATACGTGGCTGTATCACATCTTAATAGAATAGATCAAGGAAAAAATAATTTAGATTTATAGAAAACTCCTTCAGTAGTGCCATGCACCAGATGGCCAGATGAAGGAATCTGATTTAGCAAGCTAACAAGATCATGAAAACCATAACCATAAGACTGAAGATGAAAAATAAAATTGAATAATGCAACATGACTATATTTCTATGACAAAGAAACTTAAAGGTTAGGCTAGAATAAAACTTGTGAAGACATTTGAACACATTAAACGAAAACTCTCCATATGTATACAGAGCGACTGTAAAAGAAAGAAATGAAACAGTGAAAGTTAGTAGGATTTTAATTAAACAGACTGAAATGCCATTGTGATCTTTCACAACAAAAGCCAATATGACAGCTATAACGTGTTGGAATAAGTCTTCTCTGTCTACATTAGAATTAGAAGAAGCAGCAAAATGGGTGGTTAACATGAATTTAAATAAAAAGCTTTGGATTTCATACTCCATTTTCACTAAACAAAACTAGATGATTTAAAGTCAACTATAGCTACCACCCTCATCTTATGCCAAAAGTAGCAAGCAGGTTCAAATTTTCCTCTTTGCAGATAATACTTCAGTCTTCTTACTCTAGATTCAAATAATTGACTTCAAACTGAATAATCAGAAATGCCTTCTATTTCTATATCATACTGTAGTCAATCACTTTACAAAAAAAAATTACAAAGTAAGTGCCTCAGTCTAGTTTCCATCAGGATCTCCTGCAGGGAATCAGGATGGTGGTATAACAAGGAAATATAACAACTACTGCCTAAAGTGTACTACATTGGTTAAATTTTTGACAGTAACAAGGTTAAATTCCAACTACTAGCTTTCAAGATAGAACTAAATGTCAGAATAAAAAGAAAAAGAAAAAAAAGAAAAAAGCAATTATTACTTTTTTACTTCAAAAAAGCATACTCTCTGGTAGCATTCCAATTCTAGTTATTCCAGGCTTTTCCTGAGGGTAACCAACAGTATATGGATAAAAAGATGAATGGCTACGAGCCAAATCAGAAGAGTTCTTTTCTCTCTTTTTTTCTACTTTATTTGCTATTCTAACGATCATTTCGTAATTATGCACCCCTATGCAGTTATGTACATCTACGTAACAGCGATCAATCCCACTGCATGCTGAAGTGCATAAGGGCTTATATTACTTAAAACGTATGACAAAATATGATAGCTAATATGTAAAAGCAGCAAATGGCAGGCAAAAACATTTGGAAACTAAAACTGTGCTTCTGACTAGCACAGTACATCAGTGTGGGTAATGTAACAGATTCTAAGCTAAATGAACTAAAGCTGTACATTAGAAGCCCCTACACAACCATGGGGCACACAATGTGACATCCTGCTACAACCTTAAACTTTGTTCTACAGTCAAGCACATCTCCACAAAGCTGACAACTTTAGAAAGCATATTCATGCACTTGCACAGTCCACTTCACAATGAAGCGTTCATCTGAAGATGACACTAAACCAGCAAAAAACAGCAGGCATTTTTGATTTAAATCGAAGTGTTAAAATATCATGAAGTAATCTAGAAAAAAGTGCAACACATCCTCTTGCTAAAGTAGGCAAGATTGAAAGTAACTGGGAAACTCAGGATCACAGGATCCCGCCCATACAGGCACGCTCCAAAAGCCATCCACACTTCTGGCAGTAATAATTAGAAGCAATTAGAAAATGAAACACTATTATATTTTTCCATGTTTCATCAAAAAGTGGAAAATGGAGCCCAATGCCAACCATTCTTAATATCTGAATATCTCAAACACCTTGAAGTGCATTTGCATGACAGGAAAATGCTGCCACGGGATAATAAGTGCATGTATTGCTTAAGATCCTTGACATTAGATTGAACACTGACCTATGAATGATTTAAGAATAATTTCACCAATCTTGCCATAACCCTGCAAACTGTGGTAGATAAACACTCAGCTCAGAGGGCCCTGAAATGAAATAAATTATGCAACTTCCTGATGACTGTGTCTGGAAAACTGGTCAATTATGTACGTACTTTCCCCTCCAATCCCTTGGGGATAAGAAACAAGACCTATTAGAGATCCTTGACAAGAGATTAAATGCTGGTCTATGAGAGATCTCAGATTAATTTCACCAATTTCACAACACCACTGCAAGACGTACTACACAAGCACCTAGCTTAGGGAACCCTGAACTGAGATAAATTGAGCAACTCCTGAATAATCACCTCCAGACAACTGGTTAATTATGCAGACACTTCATCCTCCCATCACTTTTCTCAGGCACTAAATAGCATTAGTCAAGAACACTTATGCATATACATCTAGTTAATAATTTTTTAATGTAAAGAAAAGCTGTACTTGTTCCAGAGACAACAACTGAAAGGTTCAGCATGAAAAAGAATGCAAAACAGAACAATTCACAAAACAAATTCTTCTTAATGAGTTACAATATGAAAACTCAAAATGCCCCCAAATTTGTTCAAAATAACAACAGTATAAAGATGTTACACTGTGAATAACTGAGAAAATTTTGTTCAGAGCATACTGTTTACCTATTTATCCTGTGTATACAAATCCAGCATTTGAATACGTGTCAGAAGTAGAGTTTTAGGATTTATTTCTGTGCAGTTTTTCCCCTCCTCTTCTTTATTCTGTGAGGTTATAATTAGCAAAGCTCTTCATTTTGCAAAAACATAAATCTATGTATTTTAAAAAAACCTGCACACACAATTTAACAAAGGATACTTATTGGGCTTACACCTATTTTTTTCTTTCTCTAACATGATCAGGACACTTCACTATATGATCACCAGAACAATTTCAAAGAATTATCAGTGATTTTGACTCTCTCCAGGTCCATGCTAGGCAGGTAGGTTTGTCCACACCTCCTATAAGGGAAACTGGATAAAAACCATCACATAATTTCTCTAAAACCTAAAAAATGCCCAACTAGTCAGACATGTACAGATTCCTCCAGGAGACAAAGAATGAAAATTTTTAGTATGTGGTCAAAGATACAGAATGTTTCTGTAACACACAGAAGGACAAACTGTTTAAAGTCCAAACCCAGGGAAATCTGAATTCGGCTCTCATTTCCACACCACATCCTGCTAGACCTAAATGGATATTTATATTTTAATCAATCTTTAATGATACCATTGATACCTCACAACCTATATCCTAATTATTACAGTTTGTATCAATAAAGCCACAAGCAAGAACATAGATTCCTAACATATTTCACCCATGCAAAAATCCATCCTTCTTACACAGAGACCCAATGCTGGTGTTTAAAGCACTGAATCTAGCTCAGAACTAAGGTTACCATTTCAGAGGATGAAGGAGATGGAAATGAAGCTCTTTTCGGCGCACACATGGCCTGGCTCCTAAAGCTACCAACGTTGTCATTACCAGGTGGAACTAAGCTTGGTCATCCCTGGCTCTAAGACCCACACCAAGCAAGGCAATATTACAGGAGAAAGGGTTTGAAGCATGAGCTAAGTTGCAGAGAAGTTTTCTCATTTTTAAGTATAGCAGCCACAACACTGTGTCTGGAAAAACTGTTCTACCTGGAATTGAGCTATGGTAATCTTACTGAATTCCTCTCTTCCCCAGTTATTTCTTATTATTCTTACACAATATTGCTGTTGAAAACAGGGGTGACATGGTACCAAGAGCAAATCTAGATTCTTCAGCCTAGGGTTCATCGTGGGAGCAAAAGAAATGCTGGGGATGTTTCAGGTGGTTGCAAGATGCATATATATCTACTTTTAAATTTTTAAAGCAGAAAACATTGCTGTCCCTTCTGCTAGAAGGGTGGCTTTTAATCAAGTTCTTGATGCATCTCTGCTAAAGCAGTCCTTCCTGCATCCTAAGCTATTTGCCATTAGCCTGCTTACAGTATGAAGGAAAGCTAGCAAAGAGTTTAGTGTGGTTATACTCACAGCTTTTTTACCGGCTAGGCTCGTGGTTCAATGTCTTAGAAAGCCTCGAGCAGCCTAGAGAGGTAGCACGGGCAATCCAGCATTTCAGTAGCTCTAAAAGTGGCAAAATGGTAACTGCAAAGCTGATACCACCAGCAGAAGCAAAGAGGTAGAAATGCAGCTCTTGGCTTAGGCCTTAGTCCTGCAATCAGGTGCTTTCAATCGAGACAGAGATACACAGCAGTTACTCGCAGAAGGGAGCTGAGCCAAAGACGGTGGGCCCACTCTGAGCTCTCTCTTTTATTCACGAGAATGGAAAGAGGCAGACAGGGGGCGGAGCCGGGGTGACCGGCCAATCAGACACTGCTCCAGCATCTGAGTTACTTTTGGTTTTGCCCCGCATTAGAACAAAGAGGTTCAGAGCACATGGCAGGGGCAAGTCTTGACTGGTCTGACCAGTCTCAGGGAGGGGAAAGGGCGACCTCGAAGCAGGCAGCAACAGTTTAGGACTAGAAAGTAAAGATGGGGTAGAATCCATTTTCTTTAAATTGTTCTGTGGGTCACGAAAGACCATCAATCTGTGCTATGTACACTAGGAGTGCCTAACAAAGCACAGAAGACAATAAAAATCCTGCCTGTAGCCACTGGTACCCCTGTGTGGTCAGGTTTGCTATTATTGGTATTACTTTTGTCAACAATAGCAAAGAGAGCTTACTCTTTCTAAAAGGATTAGGAAGACAAGTGTGGTTGGCAGCTCTATGAGAGCCTGTTAAGTCTAGACACACTGACAGACACTTCCAGTTTATACCCAGATGGCAGCTTTAAGATTCTACCAGGAACAGGAGTGAAAGGCTTCACTTCTAAAGCAGTCAGTGGCTAATGCCACACTTCCAAAGGGGGAAGAGATTTCATTTTTTCTGAGAAATACACAAACATCACAGTGTGGACATGCCACAAAAACATGAATTACACTGAAGAGAAAAAGACAATATATTACTTAGGTGTAAGTATCTGTTTTCGTGTGCTACTGCTGGACGTTATTTGGGGGAATCTGTGCACAGCTCATTAGCATGTGACTTATACATCATTAAATAAACAATCAAACTAACAAAAATATTCTCTTTCAGAAACAAAGGGGATATATGAAAATGTTAAAAGGAGCAATTTAGACTCTTTAGCTCCATTCTTTTTGTCAGAGTAACTTCTAGCAGCGTCTCTGAAAAAAAAAGGCTGAATTCTAGAGAAGACATTCACCAAATTCTAAAGACTTTTGTTTAAAAATAGATACTTCCAGTTTTACTTTTTAAATGTATTTCTGCTTCCTGCTTCTCTTCCAGATGGACATTGAAATACTCTAAAATGGAGACATAAGGCTAATTTTCCTCTTAAGGCATTGTTGAAAAGTGCTAGATGAAATATAGAAATACAGCTCACTCTTACGTAGGCAACTGATCTCATGTATTATTTACACAGCAGATGAAAACAAGGGTGGAAACTAAAACTGCATTTGCAAATATGAATATCAGATAACTGAAGAACCACCTGGATAAATACAGATGCACTATTCTCAAAGGGACAGACAGCTACCAGAATATACACTAGCAGGAAGACAGTTCATCTGAGGAATTCTGTAGTACCTAATGCAGGAGAAAGGATGAAGGTCCCATGTCTTCTTAAGGGAAATCTCAGGGGTTGGAAGGTATAGATGTAAATCAGCTTGTCAATAAAACACATAGCTACAGTAATAGGAATCAAAGACCTACTATTCACTAGTCACATCTCAAATTCTAGATTTCTTGGGCAATGCCTGCAGGCGTATTTTCTAAAGCAAACTATTGTTCTCAATATTAAATTCACAAATCATATCCAACAACAAACCTGTGCTGCATAACCCAACACCTCCTCATGAAAACATCCCCATTTCTGGTATGACTAAGCACTAATAATATTCTTCTAAACACTCTTCCATTTGTTGGAAACAGGCCCCTGGCTAAAGCACAACAGGCATATACTTTAATAATCTCTTGATTACCTGGCGACAGCCTGGAACACCTAATAAATCTGTCTATTTTTCAGGTGGAGTGGGATTGATTTCCCCCGGGTTTCTTTGTCAGTTCCATTTTAGGACTTAATATGAAGAGAAAATTATCAGAGAAGGTCAAATCTGACATGAAAAACTAGAAGGAGTTCACACTGATGAAGACTTTTGCTACATTTAAAATAAATGTCCACTTGCTTTTTTTTTCTTAGGCCCTATCTTCAGTCAATCTTTATTAAATAATCTATAAGCTTCACAGCTTGCAGAAAGTGCAATCACAGCTTGGCAACATGCTCAAATAGCCAGAAGTTTCAACACTGGAATAGTAATCAAGTGAAAAATGGGGTGGTTTTTTACCTACCACTTTGTTACCAGCAAATAGTCAAAGGTATTTACCACAACCATGACTTCTTACTGCAGAAAAATAGTGGAAATGATAGGTCTGAGTAAAAGTTTGAGACACACTGATAATTTTAATCCTCAATTGTTTAATCAAGCCAATTTACTCAATAGGTTTCCTATTCTGTATACGTTCTATTTTCATGTCAATCTTCAATAGTATAAACAAATGCTATACTGACTTACAGAGAAGTTTAACTATAAAGTTAAACTTACAGAGAAGTTTAATTATAAAAATATCTTGTTCTAAGCCTCTTTGTTCTCTAATTTAAGATCCAAATTTGATAGAAACTTGTACCAGATTTCTCCTCTTAGTCTAGCAATAGAGATTTAAAATACTTTGGTTATTAAAGAACATTAAAAAGTATAGACAAAAGAACATTGAATTTTTGTACTAGTTTGAAAACAAACTAGTGGGAGACACCAAGTCAGAATAACAATTTAATAGGGAAATAAAAGGAAGGGGAAAGAAAAAAACAATAAAAGGGGATAACACTGGGTTAAACTGACAGAGTTAGGATACAACCTGGCACCCTGTTAGTCAGGGTGGTGGTAGCAGTCTGGTAGAATGATGGCTGCAGTCCTCCCGAAGTGGCGATCCTGTAGAAAAAAGGGTCTGCTCCTCCTCAGAAGGTCCAGTGGTGGCTATGTAGCTCCTGTCCTCTGGAAATCCAGTGGGATGGATTGTCTCTGGTGTTCAGTCTCAGATTATATCCACGATGGGATGCTTGGTTCCTCCCTCTGGGTGGAGCATCTCACAATGGGGTAATGAGTCATGAGGCCAAGTGTTGATGAGGCTCATTAACAGAAGATAGTCCAGAGGGAGTTATCTCTGAGTCATGCGGCAGGACAATGATGGGCCATTAACAGAAAGATAGTCTGGGGGGAGGAGGCAAGGAAACACTGCCCCACCTGATTTCAACAGCTCATGAGGATGGTAATAGAATACACTGCAACCCAGGACATTATCCACCCCTTATTCTATTACCATCTACATCATCCCAAATTAATACCTTCTTTAAACTCTACACACACATACATATATATATATACAATTAAACCCTACACACAGTTCTCACCTAAGATTAGGTCTCCTTGTGGTACACAACGGGTTTCCCCATCTTTTTGCATTACCCACCAAGTGCAACCACGTCCTTGAGCAAAGACAATCCCACGGATGGGTTTGCCTTTGCCTGAGGTGGGATTAATCCAAACAGTCTTTCCTAAAATACCTCTCAGGTCTACCACAGGGACTCTATCTCCATCCACTGTGTGCAAGGGTTCAGACTCAGCGGGACCAGCTCGATTGATGGACCCTTGGGTATTGACCATCCAGGTGGCCTTTGCTAAGTTCGCTTCCCAATTTTTGAAGGTCCCCCCACCAAGTGCCTTTAGGGTGGTTTTAAGTAGTCCATTGCAGCGTTCAACTTTTCCGGCAGCTGGTGCATGATAAGGAATATGATATATCCATTCAATACTGTGTTCTCTGGCCCAGGTGTTGATGAGGCTGTTCTTAAAATGAGTCCCGTTGTCTGACTCGGTCCTGTCAGGGGTGCCATGTCTCCACAGGACTTGCTTTTCCAGGCCCAGAATGGTGTTCCGGGCTGTAGCATGAGGCACAGGGTAGGTCTCCAGCCATCCAGTGGTTGCTTCAACCATGGTCAACACGTAGCGCTTGCCTTGGCGGGTTTGGGGAAGGTTGATGTAATCAACTTGCCAGGCTTCCCCATACCTGTACTTTGACCATCGTCCACCATACCACAGAGGCTTCACCCGCTTGGCCTGTTTGATTGCAGCACAGGTCTCACAACTGTGGATGACCTGGGAGATGCTGTCCATGGAAAGGTCCACCCCTCGGTCACGGGCCCATCGGTATGTTGCATCTCTCCCCTGATGGCCAGAGGCATCATGGGCCCAACGAGCTAGGAATAATTCTCCCTTGTGCTGCCAGTCCAGATCCACCTGTGATACTTTCACCTTGGCAGCTTGATCCACCTGCTCGTTGTTGCAATGTTCTTCATTAGCCCGACTCTTGGGTACGTGCGCATCCACGTGTCGAACCTTCACGGTCAGCTTCTCTACTCGGGCGGCGATGTCCTGCCAAATCTCAGCGGCCCAGATGGGTTTCCCTCTGCGCTGCCAGTTGGCTTTTCTCCAGCGAACCAGCCATCCCCACAGAGCATTAGCTACCATCCACGAGTCAGTGTAGAGATAGAGTCTCAGCCACTTCTCTCGTTCAGCAATATCCAAAGCTAGCTGGACGGCTTTAAGCTCTGCAACCTGACTCGATCCACCTTGTCCCTCGGTAGCTTGTGCAACTTGTCGTGTGGGGCTCCATACTGCAGCTTTCCACTTCCGGTTAGCACCTACAATTCGGCAGGAACCGTCAGTGAAGAGGGCATAACGTCTTTCAGTCTCCGGTAGCTCATTATATGGTGGGGCTTCCTCAGCACGAGTCACTTGCTCTTCCTCTTCTTCAGAAGATAATCCAAAAGTCTCACCTTCAGGCCAGTTTGTTATAATTTCTAGAATCCCAGGGCGATTTGGGTTTCCAATATGGGCATGCTGTGTGATGAGAGCAATCCATTTGCTCCATGTGGTGTCGGTGGCGTGATGCGTGGAAGGAACCTTTCCCTTGAACATCCAACCCAGCACCGGTAGTCGAGGTGCCAGAAGCGACTGTGCTTCAGTGCCGATTACCTCTGAGGCAGCTTGGACTCCTTCATAGGCTGCCAAGATTTCCTTCTCTGTGGGAGTGTAGTTGGCTTCAGACTCTCTGTAGCTTTGGCTCCAGAATCCCAGTGATTGGCCACGAGTCTCACCAGGCACCTTCTGCCAGAGGCTCCAGGACAGACCATTGTTCCCGGCTGCAGAGTAGAGCACGTTCTTCACCTCTGGTCCTGTCCTGACTGGGCCAAGGGCTACCGCATGAGCGATTTCCTGCTTGATCTGGGCAAAGGCTTGCTGCTGTTCGGGGCCCCAGTGGAAATCATTCTTCTTGCGGGTAACCAGGTAGAGAGGGCTCACGATCTGGCTGTACTCAGGAATGTGCATCCTCCAGAAACCTATGGCGCCTAGGAAAGCTTGTGTTTCCTTCTTGCTGGTCGGTGGAGACATCGCAGTGATCTTATTGATGACCTCGGTGGGAATCTGACATCGTCCATCTTGCCAGTTTACTCCCAGGAACTGGATCTCTCGGGCAGGTCCCTTGATTTTGCTCCTTTTGATGGCAAAGCCGGCTTCCAGGAGAATCTGGATGATTTTCTCTCCTTTCTCAAATACTTCCTTTGCTGTGTTTCCCCACACGATGATGTCGTCAATGTATTGCAGATGTTCTGGGGCCTCACCTTTTTCCAGTGCAGTCTGGATCAGTCCATGGCAGATGGTGGGACTGTGCTTCCACCCCTGGGGCAGTCGGTTCCAGGTGTATTGCACACCCCTCCAGGTGAAAGCAAACTGGGGCCTGCATTCTGCTGCCAAAGGAATGGAGAAGAAGGCATTGGCAATGTCAATAGTGGACTACCACTTCGCTGCTTTGGACTCTAGCTCGTACTGAAGTTCCAACATGTCCGGCACAGCGGCACTCAATGGTAGCGTGACCTCATTCAGGCCATGGTAATCCACCGTCAGTCTCCATTCTCCGCTGGACTTACGCACTGGCCATATAGGGCTGTTGAAAGGTGAATGGGCCTTGCTGACCACCCCTTGGCTCTCCAGTTTACGAATCATCTCATGGACGGGAACCACAGAGTCTCTGTCGGTGCGGTATTGCCGACGGTGCACTGTTGCTGTGGCAATTGGCACCTGTTGTTCTTCAACTCTTAGCAGTCCCACGGCAGAGTGGTCATCTGAGAGGCCAGGCAATGTACTCAGTTGACTGATATCTTCTGTTTCCACAGCAGCTATCCCAAAAGCCCAACGATGTCCTTTTGGGTCCTTGAAATATCCATTTCTGAGATAGTCTATGCCGAGGATGCATGGGGCCTCTGGGCCAGTGACGATGGGGTGTTTCTGCCACTTGTTCCCAGTTAAACTCACTTCAGCTTCCAGTACAGTCAGCTGCTGGGATCCTCCTGTCACCCCAGAAATAGAAATGGGTTCTGCTCCCACATACCTTGATGGCATCAGAGTACATTGAGTGCCGGTGTCAACCAAAGCCGTGTATTTTTGTGGGTCAGATGTGCCAGGCCATCGGATCTACACAGTCCAAAACACCCGATTATCCCTTTCCTCTACCTGGCTAGAGGCAGGGCCCCTCTATTCCTGATCATGGTACATGTTGCTCCCTTCCGGTGAATATGCTCCTGAGGTCCCTTCAAGAGGATCGGTCATGTTATCATTCCTATGCCGTCTGGAGTTCTGTGCGCGAGAGACCGGAGCGGCGTTGACTCTAGATGCACTTCTTGTGGTGGTTGCCCCTCTTTTTAGTTCACGTACCCCAGCTGCTAAGGAGGAGGTGGGTTTTCCATCCCACTTACTCATGTCTTCTCCATGTTCCTGAAGGAAAAACCAGAGATTACCTCGTGGGGTGTATCCTGTCTCCCTGGTTGGGGGACGCCAGCTCCTAATGGCAGAGACTCTTGTTGGTTCTGGAGGGATGTGGTAAATCTCTTCCTTAAGTTCCTTTTTCAGTTTCTGATGGCCTTCTTCGATCAAGCTCCGGACTTGCTCAGCCAGCCTTGTTTCCACAGATGAGACATGAGTGCAAAACGGGGCTGTGATGGTGTCCTCGTAAATCCTCAGCTTGTTCACCAAGACGCCCACCCTGTCCTCACCTTCCCTCCATTGCAGCGTTGCCAGGTATCGGGAGTATATCTCTGGTCCAAGGCGTGCGAACCTCAACCACATCTGTGATGTGCACTGGGCACCATCTGGGCTCTTAGGAAATCTCTCGTCTTCTGAGAAAATGATCTCCAGCACAGCAAATTCTCTCAGGCACCGGATACCTTGTTCCGTTGTGCTCCATTTTCCTTGGTGCACCTGGAGGTCTTCTTTACAAAGGTACCTGTCCCTTACACTTGTAAGCAGTCGCCGCCAGAGGCTGAGGGTTTCTTGGGTTCTCCCGATCCCCTGGTCAATGACCACATCCCGGGACAGAGATCCCAGTTGCCTGGCCTCACTTCCGTCCAGAATGGTGTCATTGGCTGCAGCGTCCCAGATGCGGAGCAGCCAGGTCAGGATAGACTCGTTCGTCTGGGGGGTGAATTCCCTCCGCAGGTCTCGCAGCTCACCCAGGGATAGTGACGGAGTGATGATCTCTGGCTCTGCCTCTTCTGCTGGGTGCAAAGGTCCTGCTGCATCCTCGTCAGTCACTATGCGGACTGATTTGCTTTTTGATTTCTTCTTCTGAACGGGGGCAACTGCAATCGGTTTAGGCTGTTCTGGTTCAGTGACAGTTTGTGTGGAGATGCTTACAGCTCCTTTGGTTTTTTCCTCCTCTGTGTCAGTCTGCGTGGACGTGGACGCTGTGGTCTTGTGTCTGGGTTCTTTCTCCTCTGTGTCAGTCTGCGTGGACATGGATGCTGTCACTATGCTTTTGGTTCCTTTCTTCTTTGCGACAATCTGTGTAGACATTGTGCTTGTTGCTCGGCTCCTTTTTTTCCTCTCATCCTGAGGATGCTGTGCCATAGCTCTGATCCTAAGCATGGTGTACACAGTGCAGGTCATAGAGAAAAAAGAGAAAAGAACTGACAAGATTATGCCATCCTTAACATCCACAGGGAACTCAATATTTTCAAAAACTGCTGTGTCCAATCTGAAAGGCTGGAAAAAAGCATTCTTTAATCCTCCCCCCAGGGGCTGGGTATGATTGTTGAGGTCCCAGATGTAGCAGCCTAAAGTAGGACAAGCAGACAAAGTTGAGTGTATATTCCGAATTATGTTCATTGTCTCGGAGGTTATCATGCAGTAGGCATAACAGACTAATAGAGCAAATTTTATACCATACCCTGGTCTACAGAGGAGCATTACAATCAGCAGATAGTTCCCCATGTGCGGAAAAATATAGAGAGCTAGGTACAAGACCCATGTAAGCATGTTGAACATCATAGTGAGTAAGTGGCTTCCACAATACAAAATTGTATTCTGACTTTTCTCAGCAGTGTGCTGCACATTGGGCGCCAAATTATGTACTAGTTTGAAAACAAACTAGTGGGAGACACCAAGTCAGAATAACAATTTAATAGGGAAATAAAAGGAAGGGGAAAGAAAAAAACAATAAAAGGGGATAACACTGGGTTAAACTGACAGAGTTAGGATACAACCTGGCACCCTGTTAGTCAGGGTGGTGGTAGCAGTCTGGTAGAATGATGGCTGCAGTCCTCCCGAAGTGGCGATCCTGTAGAAAAAAGGGTCTGCTCCTCCTCAGAAGGTCCAGTGGTGGTTATGTGGCTCCTGTCCTCTGGAAATCCAGTGGGATGGATTGTCTCTGGTGTTCAGTCTCAGATTATATCCACGATGGGATGCTTGGTTCCTCCCTCTGGGTGGAGCATCTCACAATGGGGTAATGAGTCATGAGGCCAAGTGTTGATGAGGCTCATTAACAGAAGATAGTCCGGAGGGAGTTATCTCTGAGTCATGCGGCAGGACAATGATGGGCCATTAACAGAAAGATAGTCTGGGGGGAGGAGGCAAGGAAACACTGCCCCACCTGATTTCAACAGCTCATGAGGACGGTAATGGAATACACTGCAACCCAGGACAATTTTACAAAGGCAAGAAAATAGCACTAAAGATACTGCAAACAGTTAATAGACGTAGCCAAGTTACAAAAATGTAGATAATTACATTTAATATGAAAGAATGTAATTATGCATATTCATTCTTATTTCCCTACAGTGAATATTTACCTCGAACTTTAAGCAGCTCTTTAAAGTTTTAACACAAATCTTTTCAATATATTTTTGCACAGCTAAAATGTAGAAATCTTCCTACAGTCTTAAGAAACTGCGTTTTTCATATTTCTCTATAAAGCTCAACAACATGGGCAAAGCTGTATATGGTATTTAATGCACCAAGCTTTTATGACAGTGTTTAAAGTCTTCAAAGCAGCACCTACTTTCTTCCAAATTTCAGGATCAAATCCGGCAAAATTTTATTCCTGTAAATATTGCACAAGACCAGTTCTGTCAATTTCTTTGAATATTGTCACACGTAAGAATTTCTCACATAAGACTTTCTCTTGTTTAATTTACACTGGACAGTGCTACACAAAGCAAAAGAAATCAAGCTCAAGTTCTTGTACACGTCATTTTTGAAAGGAAGTAAAGAACAAAGTGTATTTTACCTGAGTCTCCACACCTTGTTCAAGCAACCTTTTAGCCTGGTTTTCCACCTCAAGACGAGCTCTTGCAATAAAAAGCAGGTCATTTTCAATTACTTCAATTCCAGATAGATCTATCCCTTGAGAAAGATAATCTATAAAAGCAACAAAACATTGATAAGCACGACACAGGATAATGGAACATTTTAAGCATGTTAAAACATTTCAGAGTTACAGTCAGTTCCAAGGGACATTTTTGTGTACAACACTTGACAATACAATACATCAAAATAATGTCTTATACCACAAAAACTGAAAATCAAAGGATTATTACTCAAGAAAACCTAGATATTGAATACACTGAATTTACTTCAACTTCTCTAGACCCAGAGGCTGCCAGAGAAGTGCAAAACATGAGTTCTAGGAGCTGCAGAATCAAAATCACAGGCCAAAAAGGGGCAAGAAGTCATATCCTTGTCCCAAAGAATTAACTAGATCATTAAACTTCTCCAACCAGATGTTCAAATAAGCAAAATTTGCTCTAAGATCTGAAATTAAAGATGCATTAAAAGGTTCAAATTATACTTCAAATATTTAAATGGCACTTCTAAACATCTGGGATCAAACACAAAAGAATGGCAAGAGAAGAAAAGAATACAGTCTTTTCCTTTTTAATCACAGAATCATCACAAAATTTATTACTAACATGGAAACCACCATCAATAGGGTAGCTACAGATTACTGGGCTCGACTGGCAACTGCAGCAATAAAATCTATTCAAATTCAACTTTTTTCAATGGCTTTTTTTCCCTCCTTTTTTATTTTTCTGGATTTAAGTCAACACAATTCCCAATGACTAGGTAGCCTAGGCCTTTACACTACTGCTTATCTCTAAGGCAATGCAGGACTACTCTCATTTACAGAGTTTTCAACATTTTGCTTAATCAAGCAGGTTTTCCCCTGCTTTTTTTGAAAGATCAAATAAAACTAACAAAATAATAGCCAAGGCATTTCACACAGTATCAGATACTTCCTTCATAAGATGATGTTCCACTATTTCCATTTATAAACAGCCCTCTATGACTTCCTAATAAAGTTATCTTCCTTTTAGTCCTCACAGTAAGTTTATTAAAGCACAGACTTAAACATTTTAACTAGGCTAACTGAACTTTTAAATCTTTGCCAAATAACCTTTCACTTTCGTAGCCAATTATTTTTGTTTATTCACAATAAACTAATCTAATTCTCAGATTAGTTTTAGCAATCACATGTTCACAACTGAACACAAAATTCCAAATGAATCATTTCACAGCTATGTAGAGAACATCCCTGCATCTGCATAAGAAAAATACCATATAAGAAATGAAAACAAAAAGCTTGCTGAAATACTGCATGAAGCTTAGTAAGGCATAAAGGAAATCATCTCTCTTAACAGTACAGTATGCAAATGCTTTCCTCTGCATGGGTTTGTTTAAAAATGGATCAGAGGGGTCAAAGGTCAGCCAAGCAGCAGGACAGCACAGGCTATTCATGAAGCCCTGCGTGCTGGTGTGTTTATAGAGCTGCTTTTGACATGGGCTACAGCAGCCACACTTACCCCTTATTTCCCTGCAACTTTTTGCTGTGACTAAGCTGCATCTCTACAGGTGGTCAGGCATGTGAACCCATTAAAACTAACATTAAACTCCCACAAGTTTCAATGAGCAAGTGTCTTGGATGTGAAGACTAGTTTTCTGACCCTTTTCTTCTAGCTGCACAGAAAAACTAAAGGAGCAATGCACTATCACAAATTCAATCAACTGCCATAGTAAACTCTGAAGAAGTTTCTTGCCAACGTGAGATTAAAAAAGGTAAATACTACCAAATATTTACATGTACCACAGATACAAGAACTGCTTGTAGTTCACTTGTGGCATAAAGTCATATTCTGGAAGCCCAGGCTGCTTAAACAAAACAAAATTAAAATATGGTTATGATCTCCTAAATCCAGAGAAAATCTGAGGAAGACGACTAAAAAAGGTACCATTTCTTCCTGCCGTGTTTTATCTCAAAATCTAAATTAAGTCACTTCAAGTGCTAAAAATCTAATCCTTCTGATGGTTTTAAGAAAAGAACAGAAAGACCATGCTGCTTTGGCTCCTCCAAATACCTCCATCTGTGTCTCAGACTGGCAGCCACCTCCTGCTAAACTGTTAAAACTGGCAGCTTTGTTCCAAATTTTCTGCAATCCTAACAAAATGTCTTGGGACGATGCATTTCAAAACAGTGGGCCTTTCTGTAGGTTCAGTGGCTAGCTGTACTTCTACAGATGCTCCTAGTTGCTATTCCAACAGTAAGGAAGCCCTAGCAATTACAGTTTTCAAAAGAAAAGCACTTTTCATAAGGACAGCAGGTCTATGTCAGAAACACCTGCAAGTGTTTTCCTGCCATTCTTATGTGAGAGCAGAAGCTGCAACACAGGTAGGGTATGTGCCTTTTGATAGTTTTTGTCATCTAAGCAGACAACACAATATTAGAAATCTCTACACTTGTGTGCTTTCAAGAGTGATGTTGCTATCTTGAACAACACAATGAAACCCAGCAGAAAGGCAGCTGACACAACAGCAGCCAGATCATACCCAGAATGCCTGTGCATTTCCTATCTGTTTTATTTAAAATATTGTAGAGGAACTCACACATTCCAACTGGTCAATTTTAGTTAGTTAAGAAACTCTGTCAAGTGAAATACAACAAAAATACAATAGGTTATTAATTACAGGGAGTAGCAAATGTAGGATTTTGCTTCAGGCACTTGTGTGATAATTATTTCTTGCCATGCACAGTCAGTCAATAACACTGTGGTCGTGATCAGAGGTGAGCGGGACATGGGCTGTAAGGTACTTGTGTCTTCTTGTCAGGAATTAAGCAAAAACAATGGCTCACCCCTCAACTGACATGGACTCTGGGGACTGGGGTCCAGTTTAAAGTGTGTCAGCTTTCCGTCTGCTTTAACCTTAAAGCTCTGGAGTAAAACTATTACTGTATTAACTCTAATAGATTTAGTGAGTATATATTTATAACTGACAACTCTCCCTTAAGAGATTTTAAAAGCACATATATAACATTTTGTTACCTTTGGGAAGACTTGTGCTTTAAACAAATTAGAACCTAAGTATCTTGTATCACCATGTGCCAGGGCTGGAGCAGCCACCAAGGCATCGCCCTCTCAGAAGCACCACATGCTGCTCCAGCCACTCCTCAGCACAGCCAAGGAGCAAATTAGAGGAGGGAGCTATAGTCCCGTAACCATTCCTCTACCTCTCATCCCTCTGACAATTCTACCTCTTTATATAGGTTCATGAACATAAAGGCAAATCCTTAACACTCTCATAGGGTATTGGTATTGCTTCCCTTCTATCACACCCTATTATGCTTAGAATGCACAGCTGGAAATTACTTTTTAAGAACTGAAAATACCGACTGCCTGCTGAATCCTTTTCTTGAACAAAAATATTATAGGTCAAGGCAGAATACACTAAGACCTAGGAATAAGTGACATTTTATAATCTACTTCAGCCTACCAAAGGGTTAGAACTTCGTATTTTTTTAATAAAAAAAAAAAAAAAATTGTCACTACAATTCTAAATTTTCTTGATTTACTAAACCTGAACAGCTTTTCTAATCTACTGGCGAGATGCTTCTTGAAAATGCATTTTTTAAACCAATATTTCTAAGATAGTTATGTAAGAGGAGAGTCATAGACAGAGACCAACCCAATATGCAGATCATCAGGCAGAAAAACAGTACTTTGAGCAACACGGTTAGCTTTCCTTAATCTAAATGACTCACCAACACAGATTCTTTCTATTATGTGATCTCATTTTTTAACCTCAAATATTCTTTGTGATAATACAGAATCAAGATAAAAAATTAAAACTTCCTGTAGGTATTAAAATGTTTTGGAACAGAAACGACTATGAAGCTCATCCCTATGAGCTCCACAAAAACTATATTACATTCTTTATATAGACTGAATTGATTTTGAGCTTTTGCTAGAAATTAGAGAATCAACAGAAGTCTACTGAGAACAATCAGCTGCACTAACAAAGAGTTAGTAAAGAAGACAGTAATAAACCAATGTGATTAAGCTGCATCCCTCAAGAGGCTACTTGAGTCAAAAGAGAAACTCTTCTGTGGTCTGAGAAGTAACCTCAGTGATAGAAATGATACCTTAGGTTTTAACTTTTATATTTTTCAAATTCTGTACTGCTTAATAATAAAGAGGGGGAAAGAAGCAAATTAGAACATCTGAAGTGGATTCCCCAGAAGCAAACACCTGAGATCTGCAGACACATAACTCCCCTCAAATGCAAGAATGCAATGACAAATTAAGAGGTGTTCCATGGGAGATTGGGAAGGGGGGGAGAGTATATTAATGGAAAATAACCTATTTCTGAAATTTTAAATAAAATCATAGAATGATAAAATTACAGATCTTTGTTTGACTGTTTGAGGAAGGTTTGAATTATTTCTCTTTCATTGATCATTTGGTTTACTTGGTTCTGCAGTCTTAGTTGCAGATAATATTGGTGATATCTGTACCCTAAGAAGACACTGCTATTTTTCCATAATGAAGAAAAATTACAATTTTTGAAGAAACTACTAATTTAAATTCCAAAAAGCCAATTCCAAAAGTCAGGTCTAAATGATACCCAAGAATTCTGCTTGGATTTAAGTATGTAGAAGACGAGAGGCTACATGATTTATCAAGAACTACTATAGAAGACTCATGTGTGCATTAGTAGAAGATGTTCATGAAACTGAACCTAAACTGCTACTGGCAATATTTATTTCTGTTATCTTCCATGGTCTTAAAGGAAATGTTAGTTACAGCACTAGCTATGGAAAAGGAAGGATATCCTGTTTGCCTCACTTGTATCTGAACCAATGACCCAGGATGCTGCTGGGCCCGAATATGTCAATTTGTTTGGTTTTGTCAATGCAGCTAATTTAAAACCAAAGCCCTTAAAACAGAGCCTGAGATCCCAATATCTCAGCAGAAGACCAATGCTCACCCTTTGGTGAAAGCAACCTAGAGTTCTACATTATATCTCTAGACTCTAGGTGGTATAGGCAAACACCCTAACTCAAAGAACAATAGTCTGCTGCTTGGAGACACTTAAATTTGCCATGCAATTGATGCATGGAGCAGGTGGGGAATAGCAAGAGCAGGCACATTTCTAAGTCTTCAGAGTGGAAGCTGATGCCTCCAAAAAGAACCTTTGCTCATGTTCTGTTTAAACCAGACTAATTCTCCACTTAGGCTGAAATGACTGCCACACACTCTGCACCAGGCACCAGAGTAATTGCTGAAGTAAGCCTTATATTAAGCCTTTAAATCAAGTGAAAGGGATTCCACTACAGGTACTATTAAACAATATCTTACAGCCATCTCATACAACTTGAGCTCTTCAGAAAAAGATGTTCATTCCTATCAAAACTGCATAGATTACAATGCCTTGTAAAGTATTCAAAATAAGAATGTAACTGCTGTATACTAGGTGCCATATACAATGTCATATATTTTAGATATACTTTACAAAATTGTTAATTTTGAAATTTTTTCTGCAGGTATTATTAATTCATTATTAAAGAGAAAGAAAAATTTATTTTACTAAATTCTAGTTAGTTACAAAATTCTTGGTATCCTTCTTTCCTATTCCTACAGGGCAAAATTCCTGCAAACATTTTTTCAGTGAAATAACAGAGAAAAAAATCTGTGTCACTACAGTGCCATTAAGTTCCTATGAAATCCGGTCCTTATTTAAGCAATTTCTACCATCTTAAAAATTAACTACTTGTATGCATAATACATAAGATTTCAGTTTTTAGCTGTTTGAGCAACATTAAGTAAGCCAAAACTGTCCTGCTGGAGACAGAAACTGAGTGGGGCCCCTTGGCTCTGTATTTCTGTTTGTTTTCTCAGACAGCACATTAACACACTCTGTTTAAGTCCAGAAAAGGAAATAGAACATACTAGACAACCAGGTATAGTTTCTGATAGATGTCCCTAATGAAGGGGAACATAAAGACAGAGCAAAGCACTTCTCAGCTTTTCATTTCAATCCAAGACTGTTTTCATTTTAAAGAAATCAGGCCAACAGTACCAAAACCAAACTGGTGGAAAGCATACAAGTCAAAGAAAGCAGAACTTGAACTGCTCATTTAAACACAGACAATTATCTTGTATTGTAAAACAGATGTGTCATGTACTTTATATTGTTATAGAATGGTTTGGTGAGAAGGAGCCTTTAAAGAACATCTAATTCAACCCCTCTGCATGGGCAGGGGCACCTTCCATATCATGTTGCTCAAAGCCCTGTTCAGCCTGACCTTGAACACTTCCAGTGATGGAGCATCACCTTAGCTGATCAAAGCTTTACTTCAGAAGAAAACAGAAAATGCAACACTAATTCAGAAGCCATGTAGGTATGAAAAAACTGAACATTTTCTAGAATGTTAAAACAAAGGGAAAAGTTTTAAGTGTAAAGCCAGATTGGAATAAGAAAAAATGGAGTGTCATCCTGCACTTGGGATCAGCTTTGTTTCTTCCAAAAGATTGTTCCTGATTTTTTTTTGTAAAATATGGTTTATGTTAAAATATTTAGTAGTGCTTTAATAATCATCTATGTCCAATCCTATCTACAGAGGAGACCTGCTGTTTCTCTCCAGACTGCATGCAAAAATATAAAAAAACACACCCTGAATTGAGAACAATTATGGGGGAGCAGTGAGGAAGACTGACTAGCTATTTTTAAATTATGTTAAAACTGCATTTAAGTTGTCTTGATGGAAGAGTTAATTCCTACTGCTCTCTGGGCTGGAAATCAGATGCCACGCAGGATCTGGAACTGATGGAAATGAGTTTGATATCTATTTTTATCATCATCACTGACTTAACAATGAGCACCAAATTTTGGAGACATTCCTGTGAAAATGCCATGATTCAGAAAATAGCTTAACACACCAAGACAAACACTACTTAGGTCTAATCACAAGTTATACCACACGACTCCCACACTCACTTAGGCCTAAAGCAAGAGTTGTTGAACTCCTTTAAGGTTCCCCCTCCCACGCACCATTAGATCTCCCCCATTCCTCCCCCTCACCCTTGAATACAAACTCACAACCTTACTTCACCACGACCTACTAAACCTGCTTTCTATTTTGCCCTCCGCTGCCTGGACTGCCGACTCCACAGGGTGCAGGCAGCAGCCCCACATCCAGCTGGTGGCTGTTTAATGCCATTGTTAGTAACCTGGGTGACAGGACAGAATTAACCCTCTGTGAGCTTATGGGTGACAGCAATCTGAGGAAGTGCTCAGCACCCTGGAGAGCAGGGCTGCCATTCTGAAGAACCTTAGCAACCTTGAGATGAGGACAGACAAAAACATTATGAAGTTCAACAAAAGCGAATTAAGCCCTGTTCACCTGGGATGGCACAGCCCTGTCCACACAAGCAGGTTGGGTGCTCACTGGCTGGAAAGAAGCTTTCAGAAACAGACCCAGCAGACAGAGAATTTAACTTAAACCAGCAGCACATCCTTGAGGCAGAGGCAGCCAGCTGTGTACTGGACTGGGTGTACCCAGCAGGTTGAGGGAAGTCATTATTCTTATTATTTGGCATTTGTAAAGCCGCTGTACTCCATGCCTCCCAGTAGAAGAGAGACACTGACAAATTAGTCCAATAGGGAACCACCACGACAGGGGACTGAAGCATGTGAGTGTGAGGAGGGGCTGAGAGAACTGAGTCTGTTAACCTTGAAAAGAGATGGTTAAGAAGAGATCTAACTGCATCTTCTGCTACCTGACAGACAGACATTTCCCAGAGGTGCACACAGATGGGACAAGAGGCAAGAGACACAAGCTACAACATAGGAAATTCTAGTTAGACATGGGGGGAGAACACTTTACTTATGGTTCTGTACACTTTACCCATGGAGGATATTAACCTGCAGAAATGCACACATTGTATTTTAATATAATTACAATTGATAAACTGTGAAACATTAGGATCTAGAACTTGAAAAACCACCCTAAGCTTCTTAAGCCTTCCCTCAAAACAGGCTGATTTTAGAAACTTCCTTAAGAGCTCCCAAAACATTTTTAGTAACTAAAACTGCATATTTTTCTAAATTCTCTGTGATAAAATACTCATACAGAATTGTAACATTCATGCCATTCAATAGTACTTGGGTGGAGCTGAAACCAATTTCAGCCCAAGTATTCTATCTGAGCTATGGCCTAGAAATCAGAAAATATTCAAAAGAAAATTTCTTATACCAGTGGCCATAAATTACAAGCATAACAGGTCTGTAACATGAAACAAAAGTTATAATCATGGAAACAAACCCAGTTATCTATATAACTTAGAAAGTCCACATTTTATTCTGACAATTAAGAGTGTTCATTAAAAATAAACAGAAAAACCCCCACTTCTCCACAATAAAATCATTGAAGTTTAATTTAGACACTGCACAGATAAGGAACTGCTCTTCAGATGCACATGGACTTTCAAAATCAAATTTATTCTGGCAACAAAACAATAATACCTCTAAAAGTCAATATTCCTCTTGGGCTTTTTTTGGAGCAAAGTAAAAATAAAACATGTTGCCAGTAAAAATCTAGTTGTCCTATTTCAGTTTTGAACAGATTTCATAGCATCATGGATGCAAAGCAAATGTACAGCATGTGTGAAAGAGATGAAAACAGAAAAGGGGACAGAAAGGTATAATATGGGACAGGAGAGAGATGTAGCCCAAGTGAGGCATTACAGAAGAAATGAACTTTAGCTTTGAAAGAGAATAACAGAATGCTCAAAAATAACAGACAGGAAATTATGAAGGAATGTAGTGAAAGAATACAAATACAGATCAGTTCATACAGTTTGGTCTTATTAATCTGTAAGAATAATTTAGTGCCATCATACGCTTTCCACCTTGTCAAGTTCCTTCCCACCCCCACCTAAGCCCATAGCTTTGCACTGCTTGCTCATTACCACGCCAGTGGTAATGCTCATTTCTGCTCAAATTTCAGGAGAGCATTCAAACCTGGAAAACAAAGAGGCGAACAAAGCTTGTGTTTAATAAGTTTCATACAGACAGTAAACAGGATTTTTACTGTCTCGAAAATATTTCTTAACATCTCAACAGGTGAACAATAAGCAGTCCTTGAAATGGAGCATCATATCAGTATATAAAATGAAGCAGGATGAAAGGAATGTACTCTCATATTTACCAGAGATATTGCATTGAATATATCTTAAAACTGCACCAAAAACCCATGTAAAAGAAGTATGCCCTTCCAAATGGAGTGGATTAAGTAAACCATCTCCTTCCTGAACTAGGAAACTGAGATAAAGACTCATCTAAATGAAGGTATATGAGCTTGGCTGTCTTTTGTTTGCCTAAGTTAGTGTCATCACTAAAGCCATGAAAGCCAGCAGAATAGTTATGAGCAGAGAGATGCAAAATATAACCTAAATTTACATGTTGGCCTGAAAATACAAGTCTTTTTGGCAGCTTTTACATATTATTAGTATGTTATCATTCAATAGCTAAGTAGAATTTCTCAATATAGAGCATTATGTAAACGTGCGATGATTCAGTTTCCATCAGTACCATCCCATGTTGCAATAAACCATGCAATGATAAAAGAAAATGAAAGAAAATGATCATGTGTCTCAAGAATCTTAGTCAAAAATAACTTCTTTCAAACATCCCACCAGTTGCTGAGAAGGCAAAGATGGCTGACTCTTCGCTGAATCACTGCCTTTGAAGGAGGGCAGGGGAGATTTTGGTTAATTTGTGAGTTTTAATTCATGATGTTAATGGTTAATGACCTAATTTTTGAATACTTTACACCTGGATACAGGTATACATGGACAGGCACAGACTTACAGGTCTACAAGTCTACAATTACCATACTGAACTAGCTAGTTTGCACTTAATTTTTTTCTTTTTGGTGAGATATATCCTACATTTTTTGAGTTTATACCATTATTTTTGCACTAATATGTGAATCCAAAAATGTAGCTTGCCCATGAGAGAACACAGGTAGTTTCTAACATACACTTGTAAATGCCAGGAGACGCTTTAGGATCAGTAGTGCTACAGTGCTATACAAAGTAATAAAAAAAAATCATGCTATCTTGGCCCCTGCATAAGGGGGAATACTACTTTTTTTCTTTACTACATATGTATAAGCTGCAAATATTTCTTTCATATTCCTCTCTCCTTATGGGTCTCTCCTGCCTCTTTTCAACACCCACCATTCACCCTTTCATACTTACACCTTCAGGAAAACACTTCTGCAAAAGCAGAACTGCATTTTCTTTAGTAACAGCTGGGTTAACTCCCTCGGTACTTTAGAATATACATGATTTTTGTCTTCAATAAATGCATGTTTAATTCCTCCCACCTCTCACTTGCCATATCATCAATAACTTCCTGCAACTGGCTGCAGATTTACCTGTTTTTATTATCTTTAGAGTCAACAGATGTTGCATAGGCTATAAATCACACAGGTTTTATGAATCTCAGATACTTTGTAGCAGAGCAAAATGAACCTTGTGTCATACAGAGTGTTTCTGTAGACATGTTGAACAACTGCAAAATTTTAAAACCTCTAGAAATGTATCTTATCTCCTACAGCAAAGCCCTTTTGAAATTTAGAGATCAGCCTATGGCAGAAATCTGCCCAGTCTGCCAGAATTCTTGCCAATTCTTCTAGCAATAATAAAACTTATCAACAGTACTAAAAAGATGGGCAAGAAAAGAATGTTGTTTGAAAGCCAAACTGAACCTAAGAGTGTTCATATTCCAAACACTTGCATTTGAAGTTAGCCAGCACAGATGCCTTTTGACCTTTCAACTGAAATAGTATTTAACCATAATACAGACTGACGGCATTTGCCTGTGATGATTCTTTAATACCTTCTATTTTGTACAATTTGGATAGTGAAACTGAAAAAAGAAGTTTTAAAACCTTTCTCATCCCCTCTACAACATTCACTGCAATTTGATAAAAAAGCTATCTAGATAGAAATTGATAAACTATTACTCTCACCCTTAGCACTTAATGTGATGTTTAGCTGTACCTGCACTAACAAGAACACAAGGAAGCTGAAGGAAATGTCACATCCCCCCCAGCCTAGCCCACATGAGCTGCTCCACAGTGTTCACCACAGCCTGCAAACCTAACACATCACACACTCAAATCATTGCCCAGCTACGAACACCAGTGGAAGGGAATTAGAGCAGCCTACCTGCACAGTTGCTCCTCAAACACAGAACAAAAGGGAGCAATTGCCTAAAGCACACTCCAGGACTGCCTTTACACAGCTGTGGCACATACCTTTCCTGCTACCTGTAAAAGTTCTTTGGCAACATAAATGAACAAGTATGATCTATTGCTACTTTCATGTACACTGACCACGGTTCTCTACAAAAAACACATAGTGTTAAAATTAGGAAGCTCATGCACGTATGAAGATAGAAAATTACCACATACTAAGATTTCACAAAAATGTACTCATCTTCTCAAGATGACTAAATATCAGTGTAAACAGAAAGTGAAGCCATTGTTTTTATTCTATTATTTCAAAATGGATAAAAAATGAAAAGCTAAGTCTTCTCAAATACAGTACCGATGACACATTTGAGTTCTATTATCATTAATGTCACAGAGATACAAAATTAAAAATCAGTATCTGTTGTAGCCTAGTTCAAAGTAATGAGCTAAATGCTACAAATATAAATCCCTTTTTTTTAAAGTTTGCATATCCAAGGAAGAAAACAGTAGTTCAAGCAAGTCTTTCAGTCATTAAAGGCACAAATTGCTAACAGATGGGTGAAAACATCTAATTTAGTGAGTAACTGTTATTAAATAAATAATGCCGATATTTTCTTTGTAGAATTTCATAATTATCTATGAGCCAATGATTGTTACCTACATCTGTCAGCCAATTGTATCTAATAATTAACACAAAAGAGTTGAATGGACAAAAAAATGTACTGCTTGAAGAATAAAATACATTTAGCAATTTAATACTTAAAATAAAATTGAGAAAACATACATACTCATTGTGTACTCATGATTCTATAGTAATTTTTATTACAGTTCTAATTCTAAATAATATTTAGTCTGATAACAGATTTTTCTCAAGCCTTACAAAGCATAATTTGTGAAATTTACTGCTGATAGTTTTGAATAATTTTAAGATAGGAAAGAAACAGAATCTTCTCTAAAAGAAACATTATTATTGTTTAAATTAAACACCTTTTCCTTCAGGAGAAAAAAAATTAGGGAAAACCCAATTTCTCAACAGTATATACTAAGCTTTCTAACAGGAACCCAATCCTGAAGAAATTATTACACTGCACCACAATTAAGACTCACATTTTTCCAACATCCAGAAAGTGCATTATGCCAAGCAAAAATAAAACAACAACAAAGAAATCAAAAACTGAAAATAACTCCAGCAGAAAGTTAAATGGAGATTATCAAGGTTCTTCAAAATTAATGATATTGATACACTCAAAACTATTTATCACTGAAATGCTGAAAATCAAGAAGCAGCAGCAGCAAAGAGTCTTGACTGGAAACACAACAACACATGCAATTCTAAAATGTAAAACTTATTACTGTCAAATACACATCTCTGGGATATCGCAGCAAGCAGTATATAATCTCTATCAACAGATCCTAAGAGATAAACTACTAGACGAGCTGTGGTCTTCGCTATTTGCTTCAAGGACTTGATTTCGCCCTCAGGTTAGCCAAGCTCCTGCCAAGCTCCAAGCTCCTTCCAACACAGGATGCTGAGCCCAACGCATGGACAACTTGGAAAGTAGAAGCTCCATGGAGAAACAGTTTATGGTTTAGCAATATTATGAGCTAAAGTATTGTGAGTACTGTTACGTTCAGTAATCCCCACTTTCTGCTTCTTTTCGTTAACTATAAAATAACTCCTGGAACCCATGGAAACATTTAGCAATCACTGCTTCCCGTGGCAACTGAAACACACACTGCATGGGGCAGCAGCTCTGGGGTGTGAACCTGCAATCTGACAGTTTCAGTCAAAGCTTTTTCAGGCTTGTAATGGAAGAGGGTGACTGTTCATAGTGTCCCTTTTCTCCTCCTACAGCATTCCATAATCATAATTGCCCCTCAGCCATTTTAAACTCATTTATAGGGGGTGACCACTGACAGCTGACTGGCCTTTCCACCCTCGCCCTATCACAGGAGCCATGTGTTTCTTCATTGGATAATCTTGGGATTAGCAAGTAATGGATTTACCAAACACTACACAACTAAGTCTCTGGCACAAGAATGCCAACAGAGAGTTACTGACAGACAGCAAGCATACTCCCTAACCACAGCAGAGCCAGCATAGTGCTGAGCCTAAGCCTGACCCCTCTGGGTACTTTATGACCCTAAAAACCATACAGTGAAAGAAGTCATAAGTTCTACCTACTGGGAAAAACAACAAGTCCGCGACCATTCTATCAAGTAAAACTTTAGATTCACTTAATTTATTTTATGACCTTCTTTGCCATTTTATTTGCAAACTAAGTATGTGAAAAAGGACTTTCTTGTTAGAAAAAAATACACAAGGAAAGCATTGCAAGATGAACATTTGTAGAAACTTATGAAGTCTTTGGGTACAGCTGCAAATTACTTTCTGTGTGTTTGACCCTCCAAAAAAAACCAACACAGGTTAAAATAAGAGAAAAATCAGAAACAGCCAGTCAGGGAAAAGTTAAAAGTCCTAAATTCAGAAGTACATCACACAGAGACCCATGTGAGGAACCTTGCTTTTACGGCTGGAAATGGCCAGAAAGTATGGCAGTAACAGTTGCTCTAGGATATTGGCTCCCCAAAACCAACTTTCACTAAAGCAGCCACAGGCACCAGTAACCAGACAGTCTCAGTTAAGTTTGGCTTGATTGCAATGCCCTTTAGAAGAGGAAGCAGTTTGGTTTTGGATGCTTGTGTACTTATTGGATTGCTGAAATGGTGAGGAAGTGGCAAACAGCATGAGAAGGGCCCATAAGGTCTCCAAAAGCATCAGCAAGACAGCAGCACGCTGGGGTCAACACTGGTCAGTCATTCTCAGTACAAAAAACTTTTTCCCAGGCTTGAGAGACTGAAATACTGAAAATTCCCAGCTACTGAGCATCTTAAATGAACATGGCTGTCTCAGTACTTGCATCACAGAAGACCTGCAGCATGGCAGAATGGACAGAGCTCGGTGACAGCCACTGCAAATTGCCGCTTGCAGCAGGACTCTTCCCACCATGTGAACCCTATTACATCACTACTTTATATCTCTTTCTGTTTTCTGATCCAATTAAAGTCACTGCAAGTAATTAAAAAGGCAGGATTAGCTGACTGCATTTCAGGAGACGTTACACAGATCATATTTGTAAATAAAATGGCTTTTTAGGACTGTCTGAAGTAGAGGATCCTGGCAGAGGCTCGTGTTAGCAGTGACCTTTGAGAGGCAGAGTTGCCCATCAGATTGGCAGCCCTGGGTCCTCCTGTGATGGCCAGCACAGCCACCAGCAGGCTGCTGGGACAGCTCCCATGGATCTCAGCTCCTTCACTCTCCGAAAGCAAGCACTGCAGAGCGAATAAAACTCCAGGACTACAAGAGTACAAGTACTCCAGATTTAAAAGAACTTCCATTTGATTTATACAAATGATCTAACAATGAAAAGTGTAGTGTCTGCAAGGCACTGACTTTTTTTAAAATCCACATATTTATGCTATCATAAATGAGAATTCAAAATTAAATGCATTTTATAAGACATTTCAGTAACTGGTTGGAAGCAGCTATTGCTTCCTATTTAAAGGAAAAATATATTTTGATTATGTCGTATTATGTTATGAAATAGTTTCAGAGGGAAAAGCAAGAAAGGCCTATTTGTCACAAACTGGATGAAAACTGGACTTCAAAATGTCAAACCTTCCCAGAAAGCAACAATTCCAAGTTTTATCTAACTCTCCTGAAGGTTCATTTTCAACCACAAAGTTAATTATGTTTGATCTGAATTCAGTGAGCGGCGCTAGGGATCAAGGCAAATTGCTGGAGTAAGGGGAAATCAGGCAGGTCTTCAAAGTCATTCTAGGTAAGACAGAGCACTCCTTAGGAGCATAAGGTTTCAATAATAAAATTTTGTATTTGATAACAGGAAATAGGAAAATAATTTCATTGGCTCATTTAGAGAATGCCAGTTTTCCATCATCTCATATACAAGTAGTGGCTTGTAAGAAGAAAGGAAAATAGAAGACGGGTTGATGGGTGGATATTTACAAATAATCACTCAAAGTTCATATGCCACAAGAAATGACAGAAAAATTTTGTATGAAGTCTGTTGCAAGGGTAAAAATAAGCAGAACACAATTCTCATTTTAGAAATAGAATGAGGCGAAAAAACTGAAATTGAGCATCATAGGCCCTGCAGCAACTGTGTGGGGGATGTCTGTGCAGACTGACAAAGGGAATCATTTAAAGTTAATAAAATACACAAACCACCAAAAGTACATTTCTGAGAAAAGTAAAAACAGGAAAAGAAAAAAACACCTCCTTGGTTCTTGATAAAGCAGAACATTTCAGAATACTTCTCCATGCTTCATGTCTCTGAGGAGACTAAGTACTGTTTGCATGTATGTTCTTCATTCTACCTTCACTCTCCAAGTAATCGCTCATGCTGCTGTGAGTCTGTCTCTCTCACTCTTTGCCCCAGGTAAAACTGGAAAATATGGTGCATAGTCAGGAAAGAGGAAGCAGAACATGGAGAGGTGGAGAGAGGGATCTAACCCCTCTTTCCTTCCCTAGAAAACATCAAAGGGAAGCATCATCAACAATAGAGTTAAGAGCTAAAAACTGAGTCAGTCCTGAAGAAACCATGGCATAGTTCTACTGTTTTAAAAGAACATTGGTATGCATGTTTTACTGTGTTCTCTATTACTGAACTTTTACAGAACCCTTGCTCTGCATTCACCAGGTTTTCAGAGTCTGAAAACTAAATGGGATCTATAAAGTTCAGGTTCTCAAACTTTATCATAACATCTAAAAATGTGGAAATACAAAAAAGTAGGATGAGATTTTTCAATCCTACATTGCCACAAGCTAGCAATACAGTCATGGAGGCATAGTACTGACTTGCCCTTTCCAGAGAACATGCAGCAGCTGAGACAGATCTTCAAAGGCATTTTTTTAAAAAACAGGGGCATGGTGGAGGAGTCTGGGCCTGATAACAAAGGATGCTATAGTATCCCCACTTTCGAGTGATATGTTTTATGGAGAAAGGTTAAGGAGCTGTTTTTCAGCTACACTTCTCTCACTGCCTCCTCCTGAAAGCGATCGCTGCTGGCTCCCCTCCAGCGAGGGCTTGAGAGGAATCAAACGATTCGCTGGTGAGGACTGCACAGAGAGCTTGCAGGCAGAGGCAAGACAGACAGCATCCTAATGGGGAAAAAACTGCAGACCAGAGATTTCTCTCACATAAGGGAAAACATGCTGGAGACACTGAAAGGATCTGAGAATTACTGGACATTGGAGGACTAAATTACAGGATTCTCCAATCCCCTTTCACACAGGGAGGACAGAGAAAAGAAGAACCCCAAATCTGCATACACCTTTTATCAGCACTCCAGTAAATCACAGATCCAAAAAACTTCCAAACCTTTCTTGTCAGAAGGATTTTGCTTTGCAAATGTGTTTGGAAATTGGTAACTACCTGACTCATTTCCACCACAGAAGAGTTATTTCATGGTGTATTGCTTGTCACCTGTTATCAACAGTATCCTTTGAACCCGGTTTGAGACTACAGAGCACAATATAAATCTGCCACAGCTTTTTGGCCCTTCCTGCCAAGTACTTGCTCATACTCTGCAAAATTATGCAGACTATTAACCTTACATAAATTTTAAAAGTCTGGGTCTTCCCAAAGAACATGCAGAGGGCAGACTCATAGAAATTCTTAACAGCAGTGACCAGGACCAAAACAGACAAGGAAGAATCATTAAAACTTCTGCCTGAATTCAGGTACAGAAGTGCTGTACAATTCCTGTACAAGAAAATGTACTGAAACAAAGTCCATGAAAAACAAAGGGTGCTGCAACACCTTAATAACTCTACAAAAGGTCTCTAGGTCTCTTGGAAGGAGAGACATAAACCTTAAGTCTCTCTGCTTCATCATCTGAAGCTGAGCATTTACAACAAAGGGAAAGTACAGCTCTTTCTCGATTCAGAAATAAATTTACCAGATAATCCTAAATATTTCAGTATGAAAGAGCATATCAACCCTAACAAACTTTTTATCTACAGCACAAGGTTCCTAGAAGATTCAAAAGTAGTTACTGTAAGATTTATACTAAGTTAAATATTAATGTAAATATTTCTAAGAACTCTTAGCTTCTAGTTTCAATTTAATTATTTTATAGACTTACTTAATATGTTATTGCTTAATGTGCTTAAAATGTTTTGACTAGTTCAGTCAATGTTGAACAAAGAAAAAAGAGTGCAAATGATTTAAGAAGACTGTTCTTCATCTGGAAACAGTTTTCCAACACACAGTGATAGGTTTTCTGCCCATCTGTTAAACCAGCCCCATCAAATTGTTTTGAGGACAAAAAAAGGGGATAGAAAAAAAAGACTCACAGTATTCATCATGATTCACCCAGTATTTTTCACTAGCTTTGCTTACTAAAGTGTAACAAAGTTGATTCTATATTCTATTCTTAATACATATTAAGTCCAGCTCTAGATCACAAACTTTTCTTAGTGTACCATCCTGGCAATGAAGCGAAAGGTCTACAGCACTTTTATGCCAAAAAAAGCTTAAGTGTACAAAAGGGCTTCTGCTGGTGCACTGTATCCCACTTCACTCCAGAGCTAATGCAGGCTGACTCGGCAAAAATGCATTTACACCATTATGTGTATGCTGAAAGGAGGATCTGGAAGAGCCGTGACAGCAAAACTTCTGTCATGCAGCCCGGACCGAAGCCACGCAGGCACCTCAGCACCGGCAGAGCACAAGGCTGGGGCATGTGGCACGAGGCTCTGCAAGAGGCACCTGCTTGGCTTTCCAGCCAGTGCCCTGAGCACGCACCGCCAGGCACACAGCGAGCTGAGAATTAAGAATGATGCTGTCACACAGCACTGCATGGGCTGCTGCTCAGCAAAAGTCTATTATAAGCAAGCTGATCTTCAGCACAGCTCACACTGCAATCAAACTGCTCTGCCATGAATTAGTATTTCCCCAGTTTTCAGACTAAACAAGCAAACAAACAAAATAAACAACAAAACCCCCAAACAAACTACTGAACAATACACGACGTTTTGAAACAGAGATACTGAGTGTGTGCAACCTTCTCAAGTAAGGCAAATCATTCAATGTGGGACACTTGGATATAGATAGTTGCCTGGTTCTGTAGATGAGCTATTTTTCTCTTAATGGCAGTAACAGTAAATGAACTCAGTATGTTAAAAACAATGTCGCAGCAAGCAAAAATAATTCAAACCCAATTCAAATTGCTCCAAAAATGATTGTATAGGTCTCATAAAATGAAAGTGCATTAAATAAGCAGGAAAGATCAATAAGACCAAGAAGTAACTGCATATTGATCAAGGAACAAAACCGCAGGTAATTGTCTGATGCTTCACCCCAATTCACTGCTTCTCCTCATACAGCAGGGCTCCTCTCCATGAATCCCTTACACCCTGTCCCAGCAACTAGACAAACTGCCACTCTTGTTCTTCTCCCATCCTGTAAGTTTTAAAAATAGTGTTAATACTTACATTAGATGTACTATATTTCTACTGGTTTATGACACTAAGCCCTAATTTTAAATTCAAAAAGTAACAATAGGTGCTTGGTGGATGGATGAAGGATGGAATTTTAAGTCAGCTTTTGACAGAAAGGGGATAGATTGTGCTGCAAAAACAGCTAATGAAGTATAAAAGAGTTTTAAAAATACAGAATAATGAAATCACAATAAAAATGTCAAGGAAAAAAACTTTACTAAAATTTCTTCAACATACTATGGTCACAGAAGGCTTCCAGCTCAAATATGAAAATGGTTGGAAGGCTTAAGGACTCTGCAGATCATGGGATGGAATAAACTCTACAAAGAGAGAAACCAAAGATGAAACCATTCTTTTACGTGGGAAGGCTGCTCTGCCATTGACTCTTATCATTCCAGTTGTTCAGGGTTTGTCTTTTGCTTTTTACCTTTTACTTGATTTTTTTTATTAAAATGTATTAAAAGGCCTACAGAATTCAATAGTGTTAACACATTTATGCTTTATCAGACATGTAACCTTATGTAAAAAAATCAAATGAGTTTATTACCTTTTATTAAACTCTTTCCCTTAGTAGTTACAAAGAATGACATAAAGAATGTGCAAACTTTGCTAGCAAAATGGCTGTGGTCAATTCTTGTCTCAGAATCCATGCAAAATTAATTACTTTAATATTCTCATCCACACTTAGAAAAATGTATTTAAAACCCTAACAGATACCATGGCAATCTCAATCCAAAGCATGCAGATTACACCAATAGCTATGTGCAATGTCAAAGAAATGCTATTACAATAGACATAAAGCAAAAATTAATTGGCAAAACTTATTTCCAGGAGTACTGCTTGGATTTCTGATAGTGTCTTTTACTTGTTATGTCCCAGGAGTGACACCTATGCAAGGAACAAGCACCTGTGCACGGCAGAGGTGCAAGGAGAAAAGAATCATAGGAGAACAATTTATATCAATTAACCAGAGATGGAAGTCGGTCTTTAATCCACTGTGTCTAGGAAGCTTCATGTTAAAGCAATAAAAAACAGAACTCTGTAAAGTTTTGGGTTGTATGGACATCAAGTTTTCACTATCTTACTCAATTAGTATCTCTTCTGATTTCTATTTACTCAATAACTCATTAGAGCTAATTAGCACACGCCTACAACATATAAAGAAGTTAATGCAAAAATTAGTTGTGGAAAAAGCACTCAAAAATTTCAAAGCAGAAATACGAATTCTTTAGAGAACAGAGTTGAGCAGAATAACAAATTTGGGAAGAAAAAGTGTCAGATTACGTGGTATTGAAACAAGTACCTTCAGTAAGGATAAACTGTGTGGGGGAAAAGTTTTCAAATGGCAATTAGACAAGTTCAGATTATTCAGATAATACTTGTTATCAGCTTTTTTCAAATGTTCAATCACTGCCCTTCACGAAAGAGCTTAGGTGGCTCCTATGTATATTCATAGTAATTCACTTACTTAATTCAGCTATTTGCTCATGTTTTAGAGGAAGAGGGATTGATTACTTGGCATAGGAGAGGGATAATGATAGTGCCTTACAAGCCAGTGAAGAGCAGTGGTCACTAACCCCTGGAGCAGTCCCAGTCTGTGGGGCAATGATCAGCGCTCACTCCGCGTCAGATGAGCCAAGCTCTCACAGCCTGGGCCCAGTCCTACACTCGGCACTGAGGCTTTACTTGCCCCCGTAGCTGTGCAGGTTATTAAATGATCCAAGTGCACAGATCTCATCAGGATTAGGCCTCCTATGCTCTTAACTGCTCCTAGGAAACTATCCAATACTCGTGTATCAATTCCAAGTATTGATCCAGTAAATTTTAGCATGCTGGTTGCAGAGTAGAAACAAAACCCAGCACTATCCCCTTCCCTAGGGAGTTGGTTTTTTTTCATGTATAGCTTTCGTTTCTCCAAGCAGATAAAAGCCTTTACTAATCAGTCAGGGCTATATTCAGTAAATGTAAACATTACAGATAAGTATTCTGGTGAAATAATCTTCTTAAATTCTATAAAAATGTATTATTCAACCAAGGAGGATTCCCTTCTCCACTCCAATTACACATACCTAACACAGGTGACTTTTTTTTTACTCTAGAATTTTATTATGAGGGTGGAAGGGGACAGGGCAAAAGACTTCTACGGAGAACAGGTCAGGAGTAACACTACTGGCCATGAAGGTTAGTGCAAAGGCAAGAGAGCACGACAAACATCAGGACGTGGCAGAAAGGATGACAAGAACATCAGGTAAATAGCAAGCACCGCCACCAAGAAACTGAATATAAAACTTCAAAAATTACGGTAGATGCCCATTATAGAATAATTTTAATGAACTTGCAAAGACAGTATTTCAGACTAATTTAACCAAGGAAAACTAAATGAAATCTCCCTGAAATAAAATAGGCTATACAGATGGAAGTCTAGTACTGTGGGTTTTGCCTTTGGGAGTTGCAGCCTGCACAAGATTCTATTCTTTCATTACAAATCTGTTGTGTGGGGGGCAGAGGAGGAGTAACTGTGTTACAGGGATAAAAAGAATAGCACAATTGTTGTAAGAACATCTAGTTTTCTCTATGTATTTCTATCCATCACAATCCATCCTGAACTTCACATCTATTTTTTCTCATTACCTTACCCTATACCATGTCAGTAAAGAATATTTTAATGCTGGAAGGGAATCACTCCATAAATAAAAGTCCCTGAACAGGACATCACAAATTCATTAGTGAAGATCATTAAACAGCATTCGTTTTAAGAGAACAGAGAAAAACAAAGAGAGCTGATCAAGCTCCATCAGGAGAGTGAGGAGGACTGGCAGGAATAGCAGCTGTGCTCGAGCTCAGATTGGATTCATGTTGGCAGAACTGTGAAATAAAGCCTACAACATACTGTGCCTTTATGAATCCTGCTTTCCCAATAAAAGGCATCCAAGGAATTTAATGCTTATGTTTTGCCTTTCATAGGCTGTTTTAGTTAGGATGGCTTCTATACAACTGGATTTGTAGAAGTCCAAGATGCAATTATTTAGACACGCTGCTCCTTCGAATGGTGCCCTCTAACAGATACACTAACACAGCCTCATTCATCTGAGTACCTCCAAGTGCTTCATAAATGCCAATTGAACAGATGCCACAAATCTGAAAAACATTACTGCCGGAAAATTTTCTGCTATCTGACTTGGTTACAATAGTACGTTTTATTATACAGTAGAAAAGATCAGTGCAAGGAGAAGAGTTTAAGCTATACATTTAACAGCATTTTCCCGGTATCAATTTTAATAATACATTTTTCACAGTCAATTTTGCAAGAGTCAGGTTTCCTGTACCAAGAAAAAAAACCCACTAAAAACTACATTAAAAGACCCAAGAGTTTCTTCGGAACAAAATTAAAAACAAAAAGTTATGTGAGACATACACAAAACCCTAAACTTCAAACAAATACAGAGGTATATGGAAGACACATATGTAAAAAAAATCCTTCTTATTCAAAAAAAATGTAAAAACATACATTTAGGATTACATTTAAGAGAAATTTATGCATATTTTGTACCCTGGTCAAATGAAAAAACTTAAGTCATTTTATTTCATCGAATCACTCATTTCTGGGCATAGAATACAAAAAAAGAGGAAAAACCTAAAGAAAGAATGGATGGAGAAATGTGTAGGAAGATCTCAAAGTACATAAATATAGTGTTGTTCTTTGTGTTCCCATGTCAAAAGTACAAAAGTAGGTCACCTATTATATATTACAACAGGGCAATATAAACCAACTTCTTCTGACTACCTTGCTGGGGGGAATGTTTTTGAGTATAACATTACATAATACATTCATGCAACTACCTTAACCTGCTTTAAATAAGTAACACTTCAGAATTTGTGAAACTGATGAACCAAAACTTCCACAGCTCAGACTTTCAAACCTGAAACTCGGGCTAGAAACAGAAGCTCAAGCCCAGAAATTTCAGGATTTCAATGATTTGTTATCTTCTGAGCAAGAATTCAGAGAAGTTCTCTAAGAATGGGATCACTACACTCATGCATTCTCAAGGGGGATCACCTATGCAGGGAAACTGAGCAGCGTAACTATTTTCCTTCTACAGGTATGTATACCAGTTCTTTTTTTTCATCTACCCTCTTTCTGAACCAACCTCATAACCCTGATTTCTCTGCTACTATAGAACAGTAAAGTATTATTTTATAAATCAAGCTTCAGTTCAAAAGGAAGAAGAAAGTGTCATTCACTGCAATTCAGAGGCAGGTGAAAGGGCTGCAGTGTAATGTTCCAAGACAGAATTGCCTTTTCTTTGTGCTTTTCTTAGGTTCTGTCTAAGCAAGCTGCCAATTTATTTAATCCATCCATGAATGAAGGTAAAAAGGATTTGTCCAAGACGACACATAGTTACAAAGTAGAAACTGTAAGACATCACTGTCTATTGAACTCTCTTCAAGACTAAAAATAAACTTCTCCAGTCTTAAAAATGCTCTAATTGACTCAAAATCCAGCCTGGTTTGTTCAACTTGAGATACAGATCACTCAGAACTCAATGCATAACTATTCTAACTGCAAGTGTGGCATAACAGTATGATAGAAACTTTAAATAAACATATAGAAAACCTACCATCCATAAATCTGATTTATTCACGTTTTGCACTCACCAATAACAGAACACTTGCTTACTTCTAATATTTAGTATTTTACTAGAAAGCCAATATGGTGCTTTGCATTTCACCAGAGATAGATGTGTATGCCTTGGTAATACAGATAGGAGCAATATTTATTATATTCACAATGGCAGAATGATAATTTTGTTTCTTATATTACCATTATCAACTACAAAGCAGGTTTTCTGTAATAAGCATCAGCTTAAGGCAGACAGCAGTGAATTCATTCTAGTAATTATGAAAACTAGTGCAATAATTAATATTTTTTAATGTATCAAAGATCATATTTAGATTACAAACAAAGGAGAGCATTACTTCAACACCATTTCTTCAGTCATGCTTGCTTTAATGTAAGTTCAAGCAAGGAAATCCTAAAAAGAGCCTGAGAAGATATAATTTTTCAGATCATTTAAAAACCATGCACAACTATACACAATGGTTTATACTCAGAGGTTTTCTTCTTTAAATATGAGTAAAGTATCATTCTGTAGACACTGATGAAGGACTACAGTCTAGGTTTCAAACAAGTTACTATTTAACTAATAACGAAAGAGAAATTTTATGTCAGTTTCATGCACTATTAATTTTTTCAATCAATTGTAATTGTAAAACGTCCTTTGAGCAGTAGCAGATTTTTCCTTGCTTCTCTTTTCTGCACAAAGGTAATGGGGCACCATGGAGAGTTGTATATTTTATTATTATTATGGGAGAATTACTTAAAACTAGTTTTAGTACATTCTGTTTAAAATCTTGTCTTGAAATTGCAGTATTTGAGTCTACCCAGATTATGTTTTTCACAGTAATTTTTCCTCCAGTCTTTAAAGCTATCAATATTTACACAGGCAATGATCCTCAGCTTTAAACAGTTAAGGCAAGGAAAGCACCATACTCAGATGCAATTGCTACAGCGCTTTCTCATTACATATAAAGAAGCATTTGACGCATGAAGGTTGGAAGCGAAATCAGTTTCCCTACTGCTTTTCATTCATCATGCAAGGTTACAGTTTGCAAAATTGCTCACAAACCATAGAGACTGTATTTTTTAAATAACTTTTAGAAGATAGCACTTGTCTACAGCACCCATCTTAAGACCTCACAGCACTTTTGGCTACCATTTTAATCATTGTTATAAAGGGAAGAAGTTGAATACCAAGTAACTTGTCTGAGAAACAAATTTACACCTAAACCCAGCTTCCACGCAAGTCCTGTGAACTGTCATAACAGAAATATCATTCTTTGTCTCCTACCTAATACCACCTTAGGATTTTGTCCAATGTTTCATCCATTCCCAGCTGATTAGTTATTTTTGCCTCAGTTTTTTTCCCTTTGACTTATTTCTACTGATGAGTAGAAATGGAGAGTTAGGAAATCTACCAAAGTGGGAGAAATGAAGAAAAGAACGTCTTTACACCTTCAACTATATATCTATAATTTTTTTAAACTTTAGGAACTAGTTTGATTACACAAAGGAAATCCCAAATAATGAAGAATTTCTTCACTGAAAGGGTGATCAGGCATTGGAACAGGCTGCCCAAGGAGCTGGTAAAATCACAAACCCTGGAAGTGCTCAAGACAACCAACAACAGGACACAGCACTTAGTGCTATGGTTTGGTTGACATGGTGGTGTTTGGTCAGAGGTTGAACTTGATGATCTTGGAGGTCTTTGCCAACCTTAACGATTCTTTGATGTTATTTCAGATTAAAAATATAAAAGAAGACAGGAATGCTATTACTTCATTTGTACAAAAATCTAAATTTTATCAGAGATTGATATTTTAAGTAGATCTGTGTCCGTCTTTTCTCCTTCCCAATGCCCACACAGATAATAATACTACTTCTGATATTTTTAAGCAGAATGAATATTGAAAGAAAAGCTTTTGTTAAATGGAAGAGAGGGGAAAAAATTATCTCCATTGTCAAAATTAATAAAACCAGGGCCAAAATGTCCATTCAAACTATGGCTTGAACTGATTTTTCCATTGCTATTGCAGCAGGCTCATCCTTGGAAAAAAGGTTATTTCGGAAAGCCTCTGGGCTAAGGGTACATTTCCTCGAATTCAGCATTCTTTCTTGGTACCTTTTTGGAAGTAGGATTCCACTCTGGAGAATGCACTATGCATTGGAGAATCTCCATTTGAAGAATTCAACAATTACACTATTTCTGTTGCCAGAAAGAGTGTAAGTCGTAGCACTTCTAAGAATCAAGTCATTTTTATAACTACTATGTACTTTTTATATACATACACGCATTCATACAAAATATAACTATGCTACATCTATCACAGGAGTTAGAGAATAACTACTCTGTACACAGAGTTCAGCTGAACATGTCAGGCTCACAGGGAGCACTGCTTGTCAGTGGCAGTGGTGACAGCAGTTTTAATCAAATGAAGCAATCACAGATTTCCTCAACAGCAACAAGAGCTGTCTTGTGCCAGCTGAGTCAGAACCCCAAAATCCCAGGTTTTGTAGAGGACCTGGAACAGTGCTGAGAATGCCTTGGGTAGTGGACACTGCAGGCATTTTGAGCATCCCTGTACTTACCAGCTAAACTGAACAGCAAAGAGTTGGGTACTGTAATTAAAACCATTTGGTTATGATTTTCTTCTCCCAGAAGAAGCATAACAGAATTTCCTCATTTAAAGTTCAAATAGCATTCAAATATCAAATAAATAAATTACTAACTCAGTAGGAATTCAAAAGCCAAAAGGCAGTCTAAGAAATAAATTTTGTTGTTCAGAGGGTAAAACAATAGCTGCCTGGCTGCTTTCCTGAGCCTCTGTCAAAGAACTGGCTGACCTAATCTGTGACCTGCTCACACTGTTCACTGCTTTGGTATCTAACAAGCACTTACTAGATAATAGTAATCAGTGGAAATCGGAAGCTATACATTAATCGGTGAATGTGTAATATTTGTCAAAAGAGAAACCAGCATCTTGCATTATTTTGCAGGTGCTAAAATTACTTACAAATAATAAAAGCTCAAGCTATCAAACTATGCGACATTCACATTTATTTCTATCTGCTACTATTATTCCACTATGTCAGTAACCAATAATGCTATCCTAGAGTAGAATATTGCTGCCAATTTTACAAGTAAAAAAATAAAAATAGGTTTTGCCAGAATTAAAACTGCATTTCTTTCCATTTATTTATTCATTCATTCAACAGATGCATTAGCCAAGACTGCACAAAACCAGAATATTAAATTATATCAGCTGGATGAATTTCTAAAAAGAAACTAAAAAATTAAAAAGATTAGTGATTTGGTGAATTCATTTCTTCAGTATCTACATCTAGCAGCTCTCAGCGATCTGCAAACATACTTTGAAAAAATAGATGCTTTCAGCCAAGCACAGAAAGAAAAAAATAAACTTTGCATCGTAATCACAGATTTAAACAAAGATTTAAAATTACAGATTAGCAATTTTACTAACTCTACAGTTATTATTTACTCTCTACAGTTCTCAGTTCCCTCTGCAGCTGCTGGTCCATGGAATTTTTGGGATCAATCCCATTTCCATTCTCATTTCTTTGTGTTATGGATCAAATCTACTCAAGGAAGTTTTGTGCCCAGCTGATCGCAGGATGCCATTCAGCAAACTGCCATACATGGCAGTTGTACCCAATGGAATTATACTGTGGTACCAAAGTGAAGAAATATTGATATTGCTGAAGAATTTTTTCAAATCCCCCAAAACTTAAAGCAAGGTTTGCAAGTCAAGCTCTTAGCAGTTTTGTACAAAAGCAACCATGAAATTCAACACTCAACATTCTCTATTTATAGCAAAAGATCATTAAGAAAATGAAGAAAGCCTATATAAATAAATCTGAAGAGCAGCTCAGTCACCCTTGGAGCAATTCTCACAACTTGCCTGTCCTTGTGTGTGACTCCTTTAGTTCTCATCAAATATTCATGCGAATAACTCCATGCCTGGCTCATCCTCAATAGACGTCTTTTCTTCTTCCTTCTGCCACATCACACACACGCACGTAAGGTGGCATTGGGAAGGATAAGAGAAGGGGAAATGCACCAATACAAGGCACCTAATATATTAATGACAATTTCTTTTCAGTATGGCACAACGCAAAGTACCACATCTAAAAACATTATATCCAGTTTGTTCTACTCATAATATTGATTTGTTTAACTGTTGTTAAACTGCATGGTACTGCTTGTTTATAGGTTTTATTTATGAAGCATCTTTACACTTAATTTAACTTCCTAGTTGATGTTGGAAGCAACACCTTCTCAATGTCAAATTCCAAGTGAAATATTCTCCAAACATGGTTTGCATTTTTGCCCCGTGTTTAATAATCTTCTATGCATGTGGCAAGGCCTCTTTCCTTAGAGATGGAGGGGTGTTTAATTTCAAAAGCTGGATGATGAAGTAGAGAGTGCTAAAGCGTTTCATCAATACATTTTTTTTAAATCTCATTAATTATTTGTATCTTCTGAAGGTTTGTTTTGCTTCCCCACCCCTTTTCCAATGTAGTTGAGGGTTTAAAGCAATTTAGATAGAAGTTAGTGCAAGAAATCATTTATATTCTAACTTCACCAATACATTACCTTTCTTTAGAAAAAAATAAATTTATGTCTTGTGAGATAGATACATGAACTGTTTTTTCCACTCAAACCTCAATTCTCTCCTTATTACTCCAAAGCATTGCCTTGGTTTAACTTCGTCAAGTCTAGATAGACATTAAAAATCTGTGCTTAAAGATCTGCAAAGAGAATAAATAGGGAAAACTTCTACAGTCCATGCATTCTTCAAAAAGAAACCGATCTTGTATTATAGAGACTGGACAGATTAATGGAATACAGACAGACCTTCCAGATCTGCACTAGGCATCTAGGACATAACCAAACTGTTCTTCTACAAAACAGACTAATGTGAACAGAAATGATGAAGCAGGATGCTCAGGCACTGTGGTCGTGGACATCGCACAAGAAGCTAAAATCCTTAGTTTAAGTGTTAATCCACACTATCTCTAACTGTCCACATAAATTTGCTCTAGATTAAGGGTACAGAATACAAACTAAAACTCTGTGTCCAGTATCAATCTTTATTGCCCCAAAGTATACTGTAATAGCTGCTTTGCCTACAAGCTTCAAAATTACTGAGAGTGGCTCTTAGACTCTCACAAACTCTATCATCACAGCCTGTAACATTTATCAAGGTATGCACTTAACTGACAGTCCAAAGAGCCACTGAGTCTCATACATACAGATGCACTCAAACACCATTGGAAAATCCCTGTTGGAAATATTCTACACTAGACCTGTATTGCTTATTGTGATAATGCCAGCTTAAAGATTTCAGGGTGGGAGTATTAAACAAGGTATTAGCAAGAGTCCAATAAACAGGTAGATGCCTAGAATTTTTTGATGGTGGCAAACAAAATAGGTTTCTGAAGAATATATAAAAAATTTTCAGGGAAAAAAACAACTGCCCCAGGGGGAACAGAAAGTGCTGTCTGAGTTTTTTCTATTCCTTCAACAGCAAGGCAGCAGAAAAGGTATTCCAACATAAAGCAACTTCAACAAAAAACATTTCAAGCCTAACTACCAGCAAGCTTAAAATAGTAACCACTTTCAAAGGGCAGGCTCTCCTTTCCTTTCATTCTTTCCTCGCATTAAAACTAATTTGCTTGATTAATAAGATAAAATAATGTTCTCTATATCCAGCTGTCTCTCAGGGGGAATCATTTCTCTCTGGGCACCACATGTACTGTGGAAAGAATGAGAACTAGAAAAGCCCTCTACTTGTGCCAGAACGGCAATTTCTCTTTTAGAAAGACAGCATGGTAACAGGCAGTCAGTATGTAATAACTCACATGGTTTTCCTGTTGATGGGTTGTTGCTGTTGCTATTCTCCATCTTCCATATTTCCTCCAGGAGCTCCTAACCCAAGGTATCAATTTGCAGAGCTGCTAGCCTACCTAGTAATAGTGAAGCTTCTCACTTTGAAAGGTACCAGAAATAATGCACATAACATTTTTCCTTTTTCCTACTCCAACTACACTTAATAGCTTCTATCACTGCAACTCATGCTACCTATATGTTTTAATTGATTATGTAAATCATCAGTGAAGGCTGCTGAAGAATTTGACAAGCTTTTTCTGCATAAACCTGTATTTGCTCATCATCCATCCGTGTAACAAAAATGGTTTGAACAACCGTTTTAAATTTCTCAATATTTTATTAGTAAAATAAAACTTAGGCTTCAAGCCTAATGACTGCAAAGCCACCTCCAGGCATCAATAAAGCAAAACAGTATTCCCTTCCTCAGACATACCAGTGACACCACTGCTCTCAGCCTTCTCCCAAAAAACAGCAAATGAAAGCATTTTTCATACAAGCTGTGGTTTGCTTCAGTATTACAGTAAGTGATTTCAAAGACAACAATTATGCAGTGAGGTTAAAAATACTTTGGAAGTTGGAAAAAAACTGAAACTATGGTTTAGGCACAAAAATCCTTGATATTTGAAAGCTTCACAGACAAAATTAGTTCTTCATATGCATGCACATGCATGCATTTTAAAACAGTTTAGGTATTTATTGTAGATTCTACAGCTACAATATACATGTTTTTAAAAAAACCCCAGAAAGTATGAAGGGGTTTATATTTCTCTTTCATTTAACCACTTAGGAAAGTAAGAGATGTTTTTCAGTAATCAATAAAAAAAATTAAACTATATTATGGATACAAATTATGAAAATGAATGAACCCAAACAACAGAGGAAGAAAGAAAATAAACTGAATATGATACCAACACAAATCTAAATTTAGATCAACATGCACATCAATCAAATGAATATTTTTTTAGCAGAGGAAATGTGAGGCCAACACACTGCACTTAGTTTAATTTCCATATTATTATGCATTTATCATTATAGCTTATTACTTTTAAACTACTCTCACATGTCTTTTTATGGCACTACATAAACAGATTTTCTATCAGTTTCCCTGAACAACCTTGTAAAAACAACTAGAGAAGCCAGGTGGCAAACAGGGAACAACAGAGTAATTTATCATTTTAAAAATCGGACAAGGAAACATACTGCATATAATTTTTCAGATTCTGAGAACTTAATTTGTGGAATACCACCACTGTCAGACTGATGTGGACAACTTCCTACATTTGAACTGAACACAGAGGCTGACATGGTTTTAACTGCTTATATCACTCATTCACAACAAGGGGGGGATCTAAATACTGTCCTTAGGTTTTATTTTGTTGTCTGAAGAAGGCAAAGCATGCTCCTGTCACATGCAGAGTTACTGTGTGTGGTCACTGAACTTTGATCTTAAGGGTAGTAAGCCTACTGGATCCTTTTCACACACTTTTTGTAGTGCCTCCAAACCAAATCAGCCAAGCGGCTACTTGAGCAAGACTGACACATAAGAAGTCACCCTGTGCTGAGGGTGATCTTAACAAAATTAAAGGGACATGACAGGTGATAGCTATGTGTTCACTCTTTAGTACAGGACAATTAAGATCCTAAGATTTGTCTCTTAATCTCACCTAGAAGAATGCTCGCTACTAGGCACACCATGTGAACACTTTGTCTTAATTAAGAGACAATGGTACCGCCTTCCTAGTTTGCAAAATTACTAGAAACAAAGTCTATCCAAGATCTCTGATGAATAAATAACTCTTAGAGAAAAATCGTCTTGTTTTCTCATTTTGTTTTAAATTAGCAATTCCACTTAAAGAATATTACAGCAGGAAGGTGTGTAACCAAATTCCTGCATCAGGGGACTGTAACAGGGCAGTTAGCGCTGCTCCTGCTGCTGCCCATCCCGCGTACCTGGCTAGGCATGACTTTCACAACAAGGATATCTGATGGAGAATCCTGAACCAGATCCTAAAGTTTAAACCCTGCATGTTAAGTTCAGCTGCCTCCCAATCCAACGCAACATAATCAGCCAGGCAGAACACTTCCTGACACGTCTCCACTGAGACTGCTGTGCGATGCATGAGCACAGAGCTGCCAGGAGCTGGACTTGGAGGTGCTGGGCAACACAGCCACCCAGCAGCAAAGAACAGCACTGAAAACTTCTTCCAACATACAAAATATCTTAATGAAAGAAAGATAAGCAATCTCAAGGCAGTACTTCCTCATTCTACAGCCACACGACATCGGGACTCCAGCTCCAGCACATTTCAGCTACTGTGCTAAACCACTTTGCAACTTTGGGAATGAACGTTCTTTCAGGCACACTTTCACAAGGCTCACACAAGGTGAGCAGGTGGCTTTTTTATTTGTATGTTCAGAGCAGTACAAAAGATACGATGTCAGAACTCCAAAAGCCTTTCCATAATAATGAAAATCCTCACTAAAATTCAGTAACAATTACCAACTTATAACTAAGAATATTTTACAAAAGCAGAAACCTCTCAAGTTCTCAGAACAGTCAAAGCACAATTTTAATGAAGGAGAAACTAAACTCACAGCAATATTACAATTTTTAAAGAAAAATGAAAAAAATCTTGAAATTTATAGTCACTAATTGAACTCTTGCCAAAAACTACTACAACATACAGCACCACTCATTATGAATGTTTATACTAGAGGACAAACCACCTCAATGGAGAAAAGCTGAAGTCAGACTGATGTTATTTAAATTACTATTAAATTTACCAGCCATAATTCCCTCCTGAGCATAACTGATACTGGGTTGTTGGGGTTTTTTTCCCTTTCCACTAAAATGCTTAAATAATTGTGCAATAATGTACTAGGACCGTGATTTAGCTGTACCACTTAGCCCAATTTATTGTCATGATACAAAAAGGATGCCTTCCCTACATATGAGTGATAGCCAGCACTGGTTTTGCAGTTTTTCTTTGGTGCCACCTCATTGTGCAAAACTAAAACAAGATACATTTTTGGTATTAATAGATAAAGGACATTCTCTAACTTACATATTTTCTCATGAGTATAGAACCTTCCAGTGCTAAAAAGGTCAACAGTTGTTCTAACATGGAATATTACTGAACAAATAACCTATGCCTAACAATTATATAAACCCAAATGAACCTTATAAGACATTCTTATTCCATGGCAAAAATAGTTACTTTTTCTGTACTTAAGCTGCTATGCTATCATTAACTCTGCATCTTGAAAATTAATATATACACATTATATATAAAATATATAAACATGTAAAATGTAGAGACTATTATACATAACATTTATATATGAACTATTTTATATCTATTTTAAAATACATGTCTTTGTGTTGCTTCCAAAGGTCTTCGTCTTTGCAAATACAAGAGGAAGCACAGTGAAACAACATATAATTATTCTGGAAAATCCAGATTTTTCCAGGGATGTAATTCTACAGTGGCGGAACCAAGATCAACAATGTCCCATGTGTAGGACTGTTTTCTGTCAAGGGAAACATGAATGTTAGAGAAGTGGAAAAAAAAAACCCACAAAACCCAACTGAAATAAGTCATTATAAAAATAACTAAACAAAGCAAGTTGTATGGCAATCAAAAATAAGGGAGAAAATAAACATAAAGGCTAAGACATTGAATGGAAAATTAATTTTTTGGATGTCAGTCCTTGCTGCAGAAAAGGACTAATAGCTTTGGAACAGTTCTCTATAGCTTAAAGAAATGAGAATAAAGTACTTGAGCCAAAAGGAAAAAAGACCATGTTACCATCTGAGTCAGAGTGGTACTTATCTACAAATTCTAAAGAATTTTTGTCATCTCTTCAGCATATCACTCCTAAATAATAATAAAAACCTTTATGACTAGACCTTGTGTATGGGTCAGGCGTCAAGATTTACATAAAAGCATCCTGCAGCATGATCCAGACCAGCAAGCCATAATTTCAGTATCAGGTAAAGCAGAACACATTTACAAATTCAGCATAACCAGGGCACATCAGTACAACTCCCAAACCCAAATAGCTATTATCCACCGCTTATTCTTCCTTGACACTGTAGAAGTTACTGTATTTTCAACAACATTCTAACAAGTTTTTTGCAACTGACTACTGAAGAAACTGAGATATAACAAGGTAAGAAACAATTTTAGATATGGATCACAAGCTCCTAGAACAGATACAAATCATAAAATATTCAGAAGAGCTATGTTAGAACTGGGCATCACACTCCTCAGAGTGAGTAAATGAGAGGTACAGAGGACCTATCTAGCTGGAATTGTGCAGATGCGCCATGTAAATAATGCTGAACAATAACACCAGAGCAGGATGCCCAAAATCACCCAATATTAATTTTCTAAAGCAACTTGAGGTCTAAAGACACTATCTGGCACTAAAAAATTTGTATGAGTTAGCATCTCAAGTCTCTAGCAAATACGAAAACAGATGACATTTTTAGACCCAAAAGCAGTAAAATTCTAAACAGTCACTAAATGAGCAGCAAGATTCTGACTAGGAAACAAGATGTGCAGTACAAAGGAAGAAAGTGTTGCTGAAGTATTCAGGATGAAAAAAAGAATAATGCAGAGAACAAGGGCAGATACAGTCTCCCAAATGTGCCAATAAAGATCTTCATGAAAATCCATGACACGTGGATGTTAAAACAGTCTGCAGTAGGTTTACATAAAGTTAAACCCTAAAATACATTAAAAGAATGCTAAACTTCCAAAATCAAGGACTCTGATAGAGAAACAATAGAATTGGGTTCTTCATTTGGCCCTGCTAGACCTTGCAAGTCTAATAAGTCTTTCTAAACAAACTAAGCTTATTTAAAACACTGCAGTTCAGGAAACTGCATTCAGGGTGATCTTATCAACACAACAGCAGAGCTTTGACCTTCAGATCTAAAGATGACCTACCACCACTTGGGAATGCACCAACAGTCAATGTTGGGACATTACTTCCTCTGTGTAGAAAGCAAGACAGCAGACAAAAAGACTGAAGAGGACCAAGAAATACACTACAACTTGCAAATTTCTCAACTTCCTGCTCCCAGCAAAACAGAAAAACATATTCTCACATACAGTTATGCCTCCTGAATTGAATTTAGAAGTACTACAGGGGTGTATGTTATGGCAGTTGCAATTATCTCTATCCCTGTGCACCCAGTGTCTCTTTACATGCACATGCCTCTACTCCCTTATGCTCCACTCTGCTTCAAGCTCCTGCCTCTTCCCATTTCTTTTTCCCTCACATCAGACCCAGCAGCCTCAACCCTTCACAGTCTATTCTGTTACCATCTGGATCTCCCTCTCCCCTTGTGTTGCCATTCTCAAATCTAAGACCCTTCACCATCAGTCTCCTGGTTTAGGACTCCTGTTTCCTGATACTTCTACCTTCTCATTACCTTTTCATCCCATTTTTCACTACCCTAAAAGCCAAAATACCAGTCAAATTCTTTCTCTCATTCTGTACTGATATAGAAACAGGTATAAGAACAGCACATTTTCTGTTTATGCTGGGTGCCTGCACATGGCTCTTTTTGCCCACTCTTCCCTATCTACCCTTTGAGGATGATGTCATCTGTTCACACCATCTTAACTAGCATCTGCACAGCAGTGGCTTATAAGCATGTCTATCCATCCACCTACTCCTGATTGCCTCCATATGGTACTGCTTCTTTTCCTGATTTTCTCTCCAGAAACTTAAGCTTAATATATGTTCACAACTCAGCTCCTTATCATCCTCTCAAACACTTTTTGCAGATAAAACTTCTGCCAATATCACCTCCTGTCATATAGGTAATCTTTTGTGACCCTTTCGCCTGCATTTGAACTATATATTCATGGTATATCCAAAATCCTGCTACAATTTTCCTCCGTGTGTACATCTTTTTCTAACAGTACAGATCATCCAATACCTCCATCTTTGTTCAGGGACACACTGAAGAATTAGAAAGGGAGATGGAGATTCATCTGTTTAAATTTAGACAGGCTTCCTTACTTATCCTTAGTCATACTGAAAGTGAAGCAAGTAAATCTCTTTAATATATTAGTATTTATGCTTTCATTTCAGGAATCCTCTTTATCACATCACCCTTAGGAGCTATGCTGGTATCACTGGTTTCAAGCTCTTGGGAGGCAGACGATACAGAGACAGCTCAAAGGGCTCAATCAGCTGCTACTCAGCATACCCAGCTGGTACCTGCTGATCTCTGTTCAAAGTTTTGGCAATCTTTATTTACATAGTTTCTGAATGGAAAAGAGTACAGAACAGGAAGCATGCTAGATGGATACAAAGCCATTTTAAAAAATAAATAAAGCATGCTGTTACCTAAAGATAAATAATATATTGGATGTCTAGCTGAAAGAAGAAGTAAAGAGAAGAAATAAAGACATCTGAGTTACACAACTGCATTTTTTATTTGCATTAACAACCTAAAAACAGAGGACCCCATCAAAATTTGACCCAAACTACCATCTTAACACAGTTACTTATATAAGAACTCTACTTTAACATTTAGTACTTTATCACACTTTACAAAAAAACCTTAAAAATCTTTTAAATCACGGTGAAAAAAATCCCCACGTTCATTTGAGATTAAAAACTACCTACAGGAAATTTTATACTCATATATTCTTAAACTATTTGTTTCAGCAAGCCAATTTTTAAAATAGTATTTTGGGGTTTATACTGAATTTATCTCCAGCACCAGTACCAATTAAAACAGATATTGTCCTACACTTCTCATTATGTGGTTGTGAGCATTGCTCATACTGACAGAACAGATTCAGAAATAAGTTACAAAATAAAAAGTGAAAATTAAGACATCGCTTGCAAAGTGAAGGTCAAGAACATCATGCAAGAAAGACATCCTTACAAAAACCTGTGAAGTCTCTAGCAAAATTCATGTGGAACATAGACGTTTATATTTCAACAAAATTAATAACCTCCACAACTATACATACATTGTACATAGTGATGGATCCTAAAAATAATTTTTTTCTGATCATGAATCAACCAAATTATCACATCTGAATAATTATCAAGGCCTGAATAATCTCTGTGCATCCTAGCATAAATTTCCCTAATATTCATGTCAATACCAAGTTGTCCTGAATACAACTTATTGCTGCAAGACCTAGATGACCACTTGCATGTAAACATGTACGGTGAAATTCAGCATGGCTTAAAGAGCAGTATTATTTCAGAATGTTCTTAGGACAAGAAAAACCAGCCAACCGAAACAAACAAACCAACAAAAAATCAAACAAAAACCCCAAACACCTAAAAGGTTCAGAAATGGAAAGTAGGCAAATTCAAATATAGATTGTTGGAAGCTTTTTAAGTAATAAACCTTTAATCCCTTTTTTTTTCTCAGTGCCATGTGGTTTCCAGTGTACACAAAGTAAAGAGTGAAAAGGTAAAAATAAAACAGGCATACCCTTAATATATTCCAGAATTCATAAATCATTTGTAAATTTAGTCCTTTTATAAAAGAATCCTTATATAAATCGGGGGGAGGGAGGGCATCAATCCCATATATGAAGCACAATTTAAGCCCAACATCACTGACCAATCAAAATTAGTGAATGCACTGCATCTCTCTGCAGTGAGGAGAAGCGACAAGGTAGGCTGTCATTCTGCAAAAGCTGCCCATCGCAAGCTTTCCTCTCAGAAGCACTGCTTTTCTTTTTTAGAAAGCCTGAATCTCAGTGGTGTCTCAGGAGACAAGAAGCCTTCAGTATGTTAAATTACGTTCATTATGTATTTTCAGATGCTTATTGATTCTACCGTAGGAAGAGTGGGAGACTGCAGCAGCCTGTAAACCAGAACTAAAGCAATTGTATACATTAGCAGTATGCTGAAACAATGGCACAGTACAGGCACAAATTTTCAGTAAGGTCATTTTTTGAAGATATGCTTATTACCCTCTTTCCCTTCTACTCTGCTAACAAGTGAACAAAATGAATCCCTCCAACCTGGAACTGCTTCACCTGCATCGAGAATTTACCAAATCTTTAGTGGAGGTAAGACCTGTTCCTTATTATGATATGCAGAATAAGCAACATTAAACCAAAGTAAAAATTGGAGAAAAAAAGGCAAGAGATCAGATTCAACTTATATTAAGCAGTAATATATTGTTATATTTAAGACCAGGAAATATTTAAATGCTATTTCCCCTTCCCCATTAAAAATATAATGATAGAAAAATGTTATTCTGTATGGAAGTCTTATAGAATATTAAGAACCTGTTTTGTTCATACAACATGAAGACAGTACAGTTTGAGCTCATTCAGTACTGAGGAAAACAACCACATAAAGCAGCTGGGAATATGCTTTTCCTCCCTTAGCAGTATTTCCAAATATTGGCAGTTAAATACGTTTCAGATTTATTCAGTTACTCTTCGAAGGATCAGACAGTCTGTAATTAGTGTATACTTATTGCTTTATGAAGGTTGGCTAATATGACTAATCTCTGATTGCTCAAGAAATCCCCCTTTTTTGTTGTTTTTTTAAAACTTACTTCTTTCGTTATCCTGTACATTTGTTAAAAGCATGGATTTGCTAAACATTTATTTCAAGAACGGAAATTACAACAGTGTGCAAATTAAACAAAAGCATATTTTATAAAAGGCTCATTAACTCTGTTCAGTTTCTCATTAAAAGACACGAGAGTTGTAGGTATAAACTACCTGCTCACCAGAGCTATAAACTACATTTTCTAGCTTTAGCCACACTCTACACCCAACAGTTATTGCTTCCAGCCAGGATTTTTTGTAACCTGCACTATCTGGGGAACAGGAAACTTGTCCAAAAAACCTAAATTCATGTAAGCTGACAGAAGAATATGATTTTACTGGCAAATAGAGAGCAGGCTAACTGATTTTCTACGTAATCTATAAGGTCCAGTTTTAGAGATCCTTTATTCCATGAAATAAGTGATATTAGAAAATATATTCTTGCATTATTTTATTTTTGAAATTATAAGCCCTACTTTTAACCTTTTTTTTCCTCCCCTTCACAAGGGCATGCAGCAACTAATTCAGTTTTACAACTGACAATATGAAGAATGCAGTTGACCGAGTATCTTTGTAGCTGTATGACCTACGAGCAGCAGGATGCATCTCTAAAATGTATTCTTAAGACATAAAGGAATTAAAAACAAAACATGGAACACACTTGCATTACCATTTACGTGCATGACACTTCAACAATATACATGGAAGACTAACATATCTGCTCAGATTTTCATTAAAAGAAGAGTGCAATGATTGATTCTTAAAATGGTGAGCATTTCTTAAAGAGGGATTTATAATTTAAAACCAGAATTGTGGAAACTACTGATGCATGAAGAGACAATGAAACATGAAATCCCAAAAGGAGAATATGCATACTTCACCAGCAAGCTGAATAAAGGTTTAACCAAGCTTTTTCTATACTACTCATTAAATAACTTACTTGTCATAATGACTAATGGATATTTTTCTCTCAATTTTATGATGTTATGTATTCTCCTTAAATCAAAATAAACCAAATTAGGTAACCCATGGTTACTCTCAAAGCACATGAACTGGATTTTATGATGTATAGCAACTTCTTTCACTAAGCCATCACTCAAATGTAAGGAGCAGGAATATTACAGAAAGAAATACGCAACCATAAACTAAAGGATGTCCACACACTCTGAAAACAGAGATCAGAAATTATTTTTCTTTAAACCTGGAAAATAAAAACAGGCTTCTACAAAATGCAACAGGGGAAGGAAATTAACATCACTTAAAAGAAGGTTTATTTGTTATTGCTGGCTTGAAACTCAGAACAGACACACAGAATATGCCCTGGTCTGTAGAAGTATCTGAGGCAATTAAGAAGTCCCCGTGTTTAATCAGATTTTTTTTGCTGCTGAACTGCAGGAACAAAAAAAAGGAAAACAAAAAAAACCTGCAAGAAATGAAATAAGAGCTCAGCTACCACTTGATTTCCAGGTTACAGTGCGTGTCAAAAATCTCTCAGTGACACCATGTATCAGTTTCTGCCAAGCTGCTGCCACGCTGTGCCAGGCCCCTGAGGCACAGAGAACAGGTAGGTGCCCCAGCTCTGCCCGCGCGGCGCTGGGTGAACGAGCTGCTGCCCTCATGGCTCTGCTCCCCGCACCCGAAACCGAGGCAATGCAACAAGGAGGTGATGTTCTATCTATTCATGATGACCTAACACATCTGAGGTTTTCTGTTTTCACAAAATCTCAGTTGCTATAATGTTAGGGTGAGACTGTAATTTGTTTTAGCAGATCTGCTTTTGATTTCTTCCTGGCTTTTGCTAATAGAAAAGAACTTCATTTATCCAGAAATGCATTTGGAATGGTTTCTTGAAATCCATTCACAGCCAGGACAGCATACAAGAGGAGATCATACTCCTGAGGGTTAATGTAAGATGGATAGAGGTTGCCTAAATTAGAAATGAAACAAAGCTTTTGAAATATTTCTTGTTTCATTTCACACCTGAGAGTAATACGTTCTAATTTACATATTTTTTATTTAAGAGGCACATGTGAAATAACTGTTGAAGAATACCAAGAATTTTCATCATACAATTTGCAATTAATAGTATTGTTCAATTGAGGCTTTTCAGAACTGCAGATGAAATCCATTTGCATACTGTATCCCAAGTGTGCTTAATTCATACTTTCATTTTAAAAGAGCTCAATTCTGTTCACCTTAGTGCTATCTACTTTAATGTATTCAGAATAGAACAAAGGTCGACATTCAAACTTATTTTCAAGCCAAATATGTCCCCTCTTAAATTTAAAGCTACCTAAAAAAAAAAAACTCTCCAGTATCATAACAAGAAATTGAATAACCTCTCTTTTATTTATTCAGTCAATTACAAACTCAAGAGCTGGCTGACAATATAAATAACACGAACACCACGTATTACATGCAGATGATGTATTTAAAACTTACTGGCATGTGTAAAACTAAGTAGATGAGACACAAAATAAAAAATCTGCTAGACAAAATAAATACCTTTTTGATCCTTACTTATTCCTAAGAGAAACATGCTATGTATGTAAATCTGTTGGGTTTAACTGCAGTTTGGAAAAAAAACCAAAACCCCAAAAAAAAACCCCAAAACCCAAAAGACACAACTTTCTTTCTAAATATTATTTTCTAAAATTATTCCCTTAAATCTATTCTGGAATAAAATTAAATACTCTTCCATTCTATGTAGGCACTGATTTCTTGAAGAAATTGAATACTCAAATCAGAAAAAGGAAATGTAGTATTTTATAAGAAACTTAATTTCCCAAACCCATGTAAGTTTTGCATTTGAAATTATACACACTTATATAAAATTGTTGTAGTAGCAAGCATCATACACATAGATGCATAAATGATAAAAATGAGCAGAAGGTTTAAACTCTGTAAAAATCTGCTGAATTACAGAACATCACATTTCAGTCCACAACATTACTGTAAACCTCATAAGAAAGAGGTGGATAAATTGGCATAAATAATTTAAACACTCTTTTTATGATACATAAGCAACAGTGCTCCATGTTCCTTTCTTTTTCCACAAGAGCTTTTTAAAATGATCTTGATCACTAATTTGTTAATACTTAACAACATTCTTCTAAAATGACCCTCAGAGAAATACAAAGGCTATGCACAAAGTATGGTTTATTCAACAAATGAGCCCTTTGTGAAAAACCACATCACTATAAACAAAGGCTTGCCTCCCTAAGTGGAAGCTTTTCACTATTTTTTCTTTTTTCAAGCAAATCCTGCTTTCTTTTAAAAAGGAAAGACCTTATTCTAGATCTTCAGGCTTTTGAGCCCATGCCAATTAAAGCTCAAAACATACTGTAAATGAAGAGTTTGGTAACAATGTTGCTTTTCCTCCCTCCTCCTTCCCCAGCATTTATCTACAATAAGTGCTAAAAAAAGAAATCAAATAGTTCCATATTTTATTTCACCTTTCAGGAGAAAAACCAGCTGCAACAAAAGAATGTGTTTCTCCCCCGTTCTGGAAGTCAACATGCAGTCTGAATCTAACATCACAGTCCGAGATGCCATTGATGACATTGATACCAACATGTACCAACCACTGTCATATCCATTAAGCTTTCAAGTTTCTCTCACTGGATTTTTGATGTTAGAAATTGTTTTGGGACTTGGCAGCAACCTCACCGTGCTGGTACTTTACTGTATGAAATCCAACTTAATCAATTCTGTCAGTAACATAATTACAATGAACCTTCATGTACTTGATGTAATAATTTGTGTGGGATGTATTCCTCTAACTATAGTTATCCTTCTGCTTTCACTGGAGAGTAACACTGCTCTCATCTGCTGCTTCCATGAGGCTTGTGTCTCTTTTGCAAGTGTTTCAACTGCAATCAACGTCTTCGCTATCACCCTGGACCGATACGACATCTCCGTAAAACCTGCTAATCGAATCCTGACCATGGGAAGGGCTGTGATATTAATGACATCAATATGGATCATCTCACTTTTTTCCTTCCTGATTCCTTTCATTGAAGTCAACTTTTTCAGTCTTCAAAGTGCAAGTACTTGGGAAAATAAGACACTTCTGTGTGTGAGTACAAACGAGTACCACACTGAACTAGGAATGTACTACCACATTCTCGCTCAGATTCCAATATTCTTCTTCACTGTTATAGTAATGCTAATTACATACACCAAAATACTCCAGGCCCTAAATATTCGGATTGGTACAAGATTTACAACGGGACAAAAGAAGAAAAACAGAAAGAAAAAAACTATTTCTTTGACCACTCAGCATGAGACTACGGATGTGTCCCACAGCAGTGCAGGCAAAAATGTCGTCTTTGGTGTAAGGACTTCTGTGTCTGTCATAATTGCTCTACGCCGAGCTGTAAAACGGCACCGGGAGCGACGAGAAAGGCAAAAGAGAGTCTTCAGAATGTCCCTTCTGATTATCTCAACATTCCTTCTCTGCTGGACACCCATCTCTGTTTTAAACACCACTATCTTATGTTTGGGCCCAAGTGACCTTTTGGTAAAGTTGAGATTATGTTTTCTAGTAATGGCATATGGAACAACTATATTTCACCCTCTACTTTACGCATTCACAAGGCAAAAGTTTCAGAAAGTTCTGAAAAGTAAGATGAAAAAGCGAGTTGTTTCAATAGTGGAAGCAGATCCCATGCCAAATAATGCTGTAATACACAACTCATGGATAGAGCCTAAAAGGAACAAAAAGATTACCTTTGAAGACAACGAAGTAAGGCAGAAATGTTTAGTACCTCAGGTTGTCACTGACTAGATTTCAGTATTCACCAAAACACATCAAACGGAATATTTGAACAAATTGTAAAAAAATACTGCCAAATAAGAAAAACTTTTTTAACTATTGGCGAGACTGTATATTTTCAATATATATGTTAAATAGAGTAGGTCTTATATATTCGATTTCTTCATTATGTAAGATACATGTTGCATGGCTGTTTGTTAGCGTAACACCATGTGTATATTTGTCAAAAATATTCAAGTCCTCTTTTTTTAGAAAATAAATAGCCTTAAAGAAGTGAAAACTTTTAAAAATATTTGTATGGCTCAGTTTCTCTGTAAATATAAAAGAATTTTTAAGCAAAAATTGCACTTGGGAATGCTTTTCTATAGCACAAATTCATCATTTTGCATGATCTGGTATTTTTAAATTTAATTCATAAACAGTATTGATCAGAGGAATTCTGAATGTTATGCAGCTACAACCTGGAAGCATTTTGACCTCGTATTTAGATATCCCACTTATTTCAATCTTCTCCAGCATGTGACTACCATGCACAGAAAAAGCCATTTACATGATGTCCTTCAGTGAATGGTTCAGAATCAGTTACTTTTGAAATGGGGAAAAAAAATTCAGACTGGTCCAAAAATTGACAGTACTCTTACGAAAAGTAAAAGGTTTTGCATATATGATCTCAGATCCACAACTTCTACATAGAAAATACACAACTTTGAATAATTACAATGGACAGGGTAGGCGTAAAAGGCTAAATGAAGGAAAAAATCACAGACAAGAAAATTATTTGGCTGTTACTAAAAGACAACCAACAGAGTCAATCCTGTGCAAAGGCTTAGATTTTTCACAATGAAGGGGCTTAGCTAGACCTCTAGTGGGACACAGGGACCTTTTATACGGAAATTTTTCATTCATACCATCTATCTACATTGATATGATTGTTAACTGCCACAGCTAAAGCAGTAGATAATTTTTCTTGCCCTTGATAACTTTATTATTTTCCAGTGTGTTCAGTTCTGGCCTTGTCACAAACCAATCACCAATACTGCTAGCTACCCTATTCCTGTATTTCCTGGGCAGCCATGGCATACCTTTGTTCTACATCATCTTCTTCAATTTCATCTTAAACCTGCACTGAAGAATGAAGAAGCCTTATGAAGTTATCATAATCCATAGCACTGTAAGCAAGAATTAAGATATTCATCCAAACATAAGTTTGTCAAGTTGTTTGCACCATGCCATGATTAAAAATTTCGTAATTTCAATGAAACAGTGGCGGGGAGGGGGGAACCAAACAAAAAGCTGCAAAATCAATGAGCATGATTTCACTCTTCTTGTTACATAAACTGATCAGTGTGTCACCAGCTACCAGTATATTTAAAATGCTAATTCTCAATAACTATTATCTCATATAAAAAAGCAGAGCATATCCTTGAATATGAGAGCTAGTTTGACTAAAGTATTACATGAAAAATTAGGATTTCTAAAGCACTTTTCGGAAGTTGCATATAAAAAAACAGGTGCAGTTTTAAGGGAACAAAAAGCTCTTTTCTACTACATCGCTAAATTATTAATCATATGTGTTTTGCCAAAACTGGTTTTGTGCTTAAAAAAAATACTTGTAAAGTACCTGAGTTAACTTGGGCTCATGCCTTAGCTTACCAGAACAGAAGACTCAAAATATAATACTACAGCTCCATATTCCACAAACAATAGCCACTTATAATCATCCAAATTCTACCTAGAAACTTTATTATCTGATTGTTAATAACTGATTATGTGAAATTACTGTGTAACATATATTCAAATATATTTTCACTGGCTTTGTTTGTGAAAACTAGCCCAACACTACCTGCATTCAACTGTACCCATTCAGAGCATTTTTTTCATCCAAGTTATCTTTATTTCCTACAAGGGTTGAAATCCTACCTCTTATTTGAGAGGCTGCAGAGAGGAAGTAAAAGCAATAAGCTTTTTTTTAAAATCCCACAACCTCCACATTTACCACTTTAAAAAATCTTTTGGGAATAACTTCTGAAAAGAAATGTACCCAAAATACTTAAACAGAAACTATTATTTTTTCTTTTTTGTGCCCCTTCTTCAATTTCCTTTCAAGCTATCCTCTATATTTTGAACACTAGAAGGAAGAGAAGGTGGCATGTATAGTGTTAATACCATAAGATGATGTCAGTGATTACTAATCTTCCAATAAAGCATTCTTAAATGAAAGATACTACTCATTCATTTACAAAGAAGGAAAGGAGAAATCATAATGAACAGATTAATAAGTCTACATCATGTCCTTATCTGAAAAAAGCATTTAAGAAAAGCTTTCAGACTTGAAAGGCTTTTTGACAACATAACTTTACTTTTTAAAATTAAATAAAGCCTCAAGAATTACACATTGAGTGTTAAAAGCTCATTCATTAGAAAGTCAGATGCAATGAAGCAGCACTTCATAGCAGAGAAAGAGCAGCCTAGGAATCACTCAAAGAGATTAAGCCCAGTTGTAAAGGTTATGTCGATCATAGTCATTGACTGCCTTTACAAACATAAGCAGGTTCATTTTTACATTTACCATTCTTTATCTTCATGAATTTTTTTAAAAAGGGACTTATACTATGTTGCAGTACACTTCGAGGGCTGCAGAAGAAAATTCTGCATACAGCAGGAAGGAATACAAGTAAGAATATGAGCCATCCTACGTACACACAGAAGCCACTATAAAACAGAACCATACATGATCTGTACCACATGACAGATTAAACACAAGACAAAACAAAGAGTAAATTGTGAAGACACACTACATATCCTACAGACGCAAGAGGATTTCAGGCACGATATGAAGGTGTGCGTGCTTGACAGATAGACTAAAACAAAATGCAAAGAGGCAGCATTGCTGAAGAAAAAAGGGCAAATTTATGCCATAGTATTGTACAATAAGAAGCCCACTACATTCTTAAAAATGATCTCACCACAGTGAGTCATTAGTTCAGTTACATTTCACACCACTCAGCCTAAGGCAAGCAGAATTGTACAGGACTCTAAAAATATTAATTCCAGCAAACACATCTCAGAAACACAAGCAAGCACTGCCAATTTCTACACGTTCTCTGTCTCTAAAGTATTAGCTGGTATCTGATTATGTTGTTTTTTAACTGCAAATGCACTTCCATTCAATTTTACCTCATTAGGTTATCCCACACTAAAAATACCAAAATAAGCAGAGTGCAGTGCCAGTTATCTATTAGAATATTCAAGAAGCATACCTTCACACACTAGTACATCACAAACCTGTGAAACAGAAATGTAAATACATAACAAATATCTAGTTTCCAGTAGGCAACAATTTTTATGAATTACAAGGCACTGCTACATGGTCGGAAGTTCTGTTTACTTTATTAGTGCCAGGGGAATAGCAGTCACTTTAGTACTTTCTAAATACATTAAATTTAAAATGTATGCAGTTGGATACACATCAGATCAATTCACGTCTCTTCTTTCATTGTTACATAAATACACACATGTATGTCATACATAATTATTATTTATCCATACACACCAGAAGCTGGGTTTAACATCAGCATCTATTTTATATTTATATGAAGGAGTTTTGGTAAGAGTCCACTGAACTGGACTGACATGCACCGTGTCCCACCACACATAGACTTAAACATCCTATCTTCCCCACCCTTGTTGGTTTTTTTTTGTTTTAAATTAAATAATACATTGAAAGGCTACAGAATTTACCCAGACAGACAGAAAAAATTTTTGATTGTGTTAGCCATTACACATACTATATGGCAGTGCACATAGTACCTCCTTTTAAACACCAATGTATGTGTTAATCATCAAAATTCTTTGATAGTTGAATATTCTAGAATTATGTTTGTTTCCTATGAAGAAAGTTTTAGTTGCCAATTGCCATTAAACTCTTTTGAAAGGAGAGAATACAGCACTCTTTAGCAAAGTTTCAATGCAGTATTAAAAAATCTAGAACACGCTAAATTACTCTTCTGTCATCTGTTGTTCAGAAAAAATACCTCCAACATATAGCTAAGGACAATCAGCTTCTGTCTTAAAATCTTCCAGCCTTGTAAGAGCTGGACTCCTACTTCACACATTCTTCCATAATATCACTGAATGTATTTGTCTTACACCATGAGGAAAGAAGAATCTGACTCTGTAATTACCTTCTTCTTTTTCTACTTCATAGAACACTTGTGCAATTCAGGAAGCAAAATTAAACCCACGGTTTGGGTTTTGTTTTGGTTGGGGAAGGTTAAAAAAAAAAAAATAAAAAAAATAAAACCACATACTAACTGACTAAAAGAAAAATCAAAATCACTCAGAGCCAATAAGCATTAAATAAGAAAGACATGAAGAAGGTGAGGAGTACAGGTCCAGTGGAAAAAGGCAGAAGGAAGTGCTCTAAGGCAGCTATGGCCATCAGGACCACAGACAGGCAGAGGGCAACATGCACTTGCTCTGGAAAGAAGGCTAACCTCATTTTTTAGGTTGTAACAGCCAAAAAAATAACAAGAACTTATCTTTGAATCATTGAGTGTGAGATGTGGTTGTGCCAAAATTGCCGGGGGAGAGGGGAGAACAAGATGAACAGCAACTCCAGAAAAGGCTTTTGATTTAGCAAATAATACACAGAATAACTGACAAACCAAAAGTGTGCATTATGCTACCACCTCTTTTCCTACAAAGTACAAAGTATACACAGAGTACAAGCATTACAAGAAAAGACCTGAAAGTTAAGCATCTGCTCCCAGTGATACTTTTAAAATATGCTATTGAATTTTCCCTTTAGTCAGATAACTTCAGTTCATCTGGATGCTTCGAGTGTGTTTCACGACCACAGTATGTTTTCAGCTACTGCTTCTTTATCTCAATTTAATTATTTTTGTAAAGTAATAAACTGAAAGAGAAATATCATTAGACACCTTTATATTATTTTCTAAAATTACACTTCAGTGATTATTATAAATTGAAGCAAAATCAGAGAAATATCTTCTTGTGTATTTACTTTATAGATGTCTGTATCATCTTTTTTTCCTATTTTACAAAGAAATTCTCACACAATGAAAAGAAACTCACTTGAAATGAAAAAGCAGATTTACAGTGAAAGTTGTGTGGTAGGTACAGAACCTGAAATTATTAAAACGGATTATTTTTTTATAGTTTGAATGATTTTTTTTTTCATTCAAATAATGCATATAAATTGCATATAAGCATTTCTATATCCCCATTCTGATTCCTGACACTGCAGTCAGGCAAGCAGGCAGGCAGGCTGAGAGCACAAAGCTGTTGGCAAACAGAGCACCCTCGTTTCCCTTCCAAGATGGGTTTTTGAAAATATACTTTTGGCTTCTGTTACCCTGATATGATCTCTGACTTCCTACCATATATTGTATCAGTTTAACCTGATACTACATCTAATAAACAAATCAGTGTCACTGCTGAAACAACATTGCTGTAAAATCTGTCAATCTGGGTATGTCAGACTGCTATTAACGCAGCCGTATTAGCACAGTTTTACTTTTAATTGCACCAGGAACTCTCACAATCTGTTGTGAGATTTTACTTCAAATTAAATTCAATTTCAACTCATTTAGTAGGGGGAAAAAAGCACAGTAACCTATTGCTACTCTGCACCACAGTTTTCTTCCAAATTTTATTTCAAGATATTTTTCATAAATTCCTGTCACAAATAGAGAGAAGAAGGGATAAGCAGGAAAAAAAGGACAGCTTCCCACATCAGTAAGTTATTACAAATATCAGTGGTAAGTTGTACACTATGCTGCATTTACAATGGGCTGAAAAAATGCATAAGGCAAAAGAAATGGGAAAGGAACACTATTTGCAATGTATGTATCATCACAAAACAAAAGGTGAGTGTGACCATTGCTGTTGTAAAACACCTTAATAATAATGAGGAAGATTATTCTGCCTGCTAACAGCTCTAATACCTAGTAAGTGAGACCTATCAATGAATGAGAACAAACAAAACAAAAGATGTGAACATCATTGGTTGATGAGAAGCTGAATACAACCCAGAAATGTGAACTTGAAGCCCAGAAAGCCAACTGTATCCTTAGCCTCATAAGCATCAAAAGAATCTGGCCAGCAGAAAGAGGCAGGTGATGCTCCCTTTACTCTCTCTCATGAGATCCCACCTGGGCTGCTGTGTCCAGCTCTGGGGCCCCAACACACAAAACACGTTGACCTGTTGGAGTGAGTCCAGAGGACTGTGGAGACATCTGAGGCCTGGAGCAATGCTCCAGTGAAGACAGGCTGAGAGTTGGGGTTGTTCAGCCTGGAGAAGAGAAGGCTCTCAGGAGATCTTAGAGCACCTCTCCAGTACCAATGGGACCTACAAGAAGGCTTTTTTACAAGAGTATGTCATGACAAGACAAGGGGAAATGGCTTCAAACTGAAAGAGGGCAAGTCTAGACTAGATATTGGGAACTAATTCTTTACTGTGAGGGTAGTGAGGCACTGGAGGGGGTTGCCCAGAGAAGCTGTTGGAACCCCCAACCCTGGAAGTGCTCAAGGCCAGGTTGGATGGGGCTTTGAGCAACCTGGTGTAGTGGAAGGTTATCTAAGCCCATGGCAGGGGGCTGGAACTAGATGGTCTTTAAGATCCCCTTCCAAACTAAACCCTTCTGTGATTCTATGAAGAGAATCTGTGGGTGAAGATTATATTATGGACATATAACCTCATACAGTCAAAATTCTTAAAACGGAGGTATACAGCTCATCTGCACTTGCATTAAACATGGGTGAAGTACAAAAAAGTGCACATGAAGACAAGTTAAATATATCTTTTAAAATATTCATATATTCAGAAGCTTCTAACAAATCTTGCCTCAGTTTTACAGCATACAGTGAAGATTCCAGAGCAGTTTAAATAAAGTAGAATAGAAGTGGGAAATTTTTGATTCAGCCACTGATTTTTTTAATGTCCCAATTTCTTTTCAGTCAAAAGTTTCCACAACTTTAGTTTACAAATCAGGTCTGCTAAAACTGGGCAAGAGGGGCATCTTTGAAATTGTAGACAACCTGCCAGAGAAACAGTATGTTCTCAAAATAATAGTAAGTTCCTTCTTTTAACAAGGTTAGGTTTCCACATTTTTCCCTGAGATTACATGAAAAAAGGTATGAGATCCTGCTGGTTTTCAGCTGAAGAAGGTCTACCTTCAAGATAACAAAGCCAGTAATCATATTTGATGCCTGTGAATAACTGAAGGTTGGACCTGAAAGGTAAACACATAAGACAACTGGACTATTTTATGCTTCAAACAATAACTGAAAAGAGTTGATAAAATGCTTAAACAATATTTGAAAATTATGTGCATGAGTTGGGTGACAAAGAGAAAAAACTATTCCTGTGAAAATAGCCTATTCTTAAAGCTGTTTCCTATGAAGAATGAAATCTTACTCTATACTTCTCATTACTTTGTATTACAGATGGTAACACCTTCACTGATCTTTTAGAGAAGACAGAAACAATAGTTACAGGGATACTGGCTCCCATCCAGCGCCTGAACAAAGATTAGTCTTCAGTCTTCTTTTCATAGCCGTTTGGTTAGACTTTTTTAACTAGAACTGGCTATACTTTAATTAGAAATTAACAGAATAAAGTTGGTTATTATGTTCAAGATTTGAACAAGCAGTATTTACTTGAGGAATTACAGCAAAATTGTGCATATAGTAAAATTTTTCAATTATTTTATACTTCTGAATTTGCCAGGCCTCATTTTCCAGTCCTTAGCTCTTGCCATTTCTTTCCCTCCTTATCCAAGAGCCCTTCTGTGGTCCTTTATTTTCTCCCCATGAATGCACCTCTACAGTCTTAATCTTCAAGAAAAAGAGCCCACTTAATCGCCCACTGTGACATGTATAATTGCATTTATTCACAGGTAACCACAAAACTGTTTTTATCTGTAGAGCACAATTCCCTACACCATTTCCACAAGTACAGATTTGTTTGACATAGCTGCCTGAATGCAAGAACAGAAACAACATTGGTAAAGCAATCCCAGAAAAGACACAGTACAATTCCAAAGCTTTACAGGAGTTTAGCTTTACCTACCCCCGTTCCTCTCTTCCAGCTCACCTGGAATTATCTACTAAGAATGTAGAGCAACTGTGAGGTGAGAAGAATATGGCTTATTTAAATGCCTGCTATGGGGAAAAATAACCTAAGGGAAAGTTTAAGTCATCTAAATTTATGCACATAAACCTATAATGCATCTACACAATTTCTTTAATCAATTCAGTAAGCAAAACACACAAATTTGTTTGACAACACATATTTTCCTTAAAAAGGTAATTGACTATCATTAATTCAGCTTTACAGCCCTAAATTCTTCTTTCAAATGAATTCAACTTGTCTACAATTTTTCTAGAGTAGCTTTGTATCTACTTGACATTGATTTCCAGAAATACCATCTCCTTCTGAATGCTGGAACAACACAAGCTGGACTTTCTCCTTCCCCATTCAGTAAGAAATTACGAACTAATGTCTCTGGGAACTTAGCACTTTTGTGTAACATCCTTGTTAGTATTTGGCATCCTTACTCTATGGAAGAACAAATTACCCTGCCTTCAAAGAGAAAACAATAGCACTTACTGAAAAATCCTCCTGTTTTCCATCTTTATGAACAATCTGCAAACAAGTATATGAATACGTTTATTCCATGATAGGTGTCTTTCTGGTTCCAGTCAGTCACGGATTATTTTGCAGTATTTTAAACTTTTCATATCTATACTCTAAATTTGCAATGCATTCAGTGGTGTTTATACATTGCTTTCCAATTGTAGTTGTTGTCTTTGCTTTGTCACTACATTAGAATAGGCTTTCAAGCCAGGACTACCCTCTTTCTTGATTGCCAAAAAGCCAGTATTTCACAATCTAATATAACCTTCTCAACAAGCTTTCAGCTTTCAAGTTTGGCTAAATACATTTGCCCCACCTACTGAACAGAAGATCCTCTGCAATGGAAAATTAACTCTTTCAAAAATGAAACACTGAACACTGGGTTTATTCTCAGTTCGCCCTATGCATCATAACTTGCCACTCTGGCAGCAAGTGGCTTCCAAATCCAGTAAGTTTGTTTATTATAACAGAACACAAAATAGCATTTCTTGTGTTAGAAATGGGTGATTTTTAAGCACTGGCTGCAGAGGACAAGTAGTCTAGGCTCCCAGCACTGTTCTTCCACACATTTCGGAAACATGTAATGATTCAGTTTTTCTGGTTTAATTCAGCAGGTTGTGAAAGTAACATCTTTTGGGTTTTGTTAGCTGAGTCTCAGATCTATATGCACCTACAGGAACTTCTACTGAAACTTCTCATTCTATTATCCTCAATGAAATTTTCCAAAAATTATTTGCTACCACCATTATTTGATCTTCTAGTAATCATTCTAATCCAATGCTCACTTCTTTCCATGGTCACCTAACAAGTTACCAGTCCATTTCATCAATCTCTATTCTTTCTCATTCTATTGCTGAATCTGATTGTTCAAAAAGAAATAAAAACCACTCTGTTTTCTCAGAGATACAATACTGAAATGTTATTTCTGAATGAACCATGTTCTTCTGTTGAACCACTGGGTTACACACTACTAAATGCTTCAGTCCCAGCAGAAAGACAAAGATCGTTATTACGAACTGCTGCTCAGTGTTATTTCTTTGACCACTAAATAGCTGATTTCACCATTGGCCATAGATAAACAAAACCCAGCTACCCTCAGCCAACATCAGGAAAAATACATGTGATGTTTCTCCATACATTCCCATGGACAAGTTATCATCTACTGAACTCAAACCACCAAGTCTGATCACCTTAGAGATCATTACTCTAGTTCTGGGAGGACTAACCTGCAGTTTACTATTGAACTTCCAAGTATATAAATGCTCAGGGAACAGAGAAAATTATAGCTGCCAATTCCCACCAGAGCCTCAGACAGTGCCTATGCATACTTAGCCAGAAACATAAAACTGCCATCTCCTTGCATAACTTCCACCCAGAGTAGAACACACCACTGGATCCATACTGTTTCAGATGTATCATTCCAGCTGTAAATAGAACTACAGAACTAAATTTTTCCATGTTAGTTGTTTGTGTCACCAACTTAAGAACCCTAGTTCTTCACTGTTTATTTAAATTCTGATGTCTGTTGAAATACAGTAAGAATATAGCCCAAATTTAGAGATGACATCTGTTTTGTTGATATCCCTGCATTCATTTCTTGTTTGAAATGATGTAATTCAACTCGCCTTTCTCTTCATGAACATACACATACAACTTTTGCTTTGTTCATGTAATACATAAGAGATACTGCAAATTATTTTCAAAGTCGTGCCATCTACTCATATGCTCTACAATGTACTGATAATTTACAAGTTGCAAAAAGATAATCTCTCAAAGACTCACTACTAACCTCTGTGTCTCATTGGATCTCTCAGCCAAAAGTACTTCTTTTAAACTTTTTTTTCATCTTTGGTCTGGTCAATTTTTTTTTTTTTAACTAATAAAGGGTTTTTAAAGTCAGTGCACAAAAATTACTAGATTCAAAGGCAGACAGAGCTTGCAGATATCTTTTGGCCTCGATAATTTTTGTATGCCACCTGGAAACAGAAATCCAGAGCTTTTCTTTCTACTTTTAATTATGCAGTTCTACTGAAAAAGTATGACTATCCAGTAACAATACTTTTTCTCAAAACTCAAAGATGTCCTAGGATCTGTACTAATTACACAATCATAACTGCCTCAAAACAATAAAAACCAAAAAAATTCCTGTGAATTTGTATTTACCCTGTGTTTGGCTAGACGCAAGTGTTCGTAACTACAAGCCTGTGTTGCTGGTCCTCTCATATCCTTTCATATCTCCACTCTTATGACACATCTTAGCTAACAGATACAAAAATACTTACTGTTCAAACACTTGAAAAGATCAAAGGGTAAAGCAAAAACAAGGTCCAAACCTTGTTGGAATGCCATCCTTTTGGTGGGGAACAAATATTCCTTTACAGCAAAACAGAAACAAGCTTGGTATAATTCCTTTCTGCTCTACAGGGATACTTTGAGAAGAGAGTAGAAGGAAAATTTTGTAATTAGAGAAACACAATATAAGTACAGTTTTCAGATTTTAAAATTACAGAGTTAAATTCACTAACTGCAAAATAAGCAAACAAAAACTGGGAAAAAAGAACTATGAGACCTAGCTTTTACATTTAAGCCTATTAATGAGAAAAGACAGGATGGTGTAATTGCTAAGAGCTTCTTCCACAACTTCTCCTTCCATCACTCCTTCTATTCTTCATTTCCAACCAGTTCTTCTTTCAAAATTCCGAAGTTCCTCTGTTTCAGCATTAGGTGCCACTACAAACCCCAGGTATATCCTCTAGCTCTCAAAACCCCAGACCATCTCATGTATTACTGTGGTGATCTGTTAACCCATTGCTTTTCCTATTTCACATTGTTCTCCTACTTTTCCCTGCCCTAGCCCTGGCCACTCCCTCAGGCTCTCCCTATTGGCTCCTGTACCCCAACCCCGCCCAGGGACCACCCCTGAGCCCCTGACAAAGCCCCCCTGCACCCGGACCTCGAGGTCTCTCTGCCTCTGGGGATCACTGGGGCAAGGTGTGATTAAAGTCCTCTCAAACCCTCAAGGGAGACCCTCTCGCTTCCTTCACCATCACTGGTTGTAGCGCTGCTGGCTGCCGGAGCAAGATCGCGGGGCCGTCCAAAATGGACTACGGGATGCAACTGGGTCGCATTGCCCTAAGCATCCCCACTGAGCTCTCAGGAAGCTACAGCCTGCTAAGATAAATCTAGCACTACAACATATTAACAAAGCAAACGGAAGACACTGTAGTTACAGTGTAATTGGTAATTTTAAGAAATAATAAGTATTGGCTTAATCTCAAACACTGAACTGAATGTGCTACCAAGGCAAATGCTATTTGTACTCATGTGACTATCCATACACAAAAGTTTAAATCTGTAATAACTTATCAACTGCATTATGGGTGCAGTTATTCTGCTGTCCTGACAATAATTCCTCTCCAAGAAGAAAACACTTTGCGGCAGTACATGACATCCCCCCTCCCCTTCCTTAGTTACTGTTCACTATCATCTCTTTCCCACTGGAGTCCTCTGAACTTTCAGAAGCAAATATACCAAGAGCTGTCAGGCCCTAGATTTTACTCCGTACCTGCTGAAGCCTAGCTAAATGTAATATTGGCCTACAACCAAAACTTCTATACATTAGATCACACAATGATAGTCATAACTGATACTAACAATGACATAGCAACAATCAGATTTAGGGAACAGATGATAAGGACTTTGAAAGAGTAAAGCTTTCCAGAAATACAAGGAACAACAGGTGTGGACATCTGTAACTGAGAAAGAAAAAAGCAAAAGACAGAAAATAGTCTTTGATGGGCCTGGGACACAAGCTTTTATAAATACTCCACCGGCTACAGCAAAAGCAACTTGAACACACCATAATTAACTTCTGACACAGGCTTGCTACCAGGCCATCAGTAACATATCTCTTAGGAACAGGTTAACACCACGACAGAAAGCGGAATACTAAATCCATTTTAAAACATCTGACATACAGCCCTCCGAAAATTTCTATGTACTTGAGACTAAAATTACCAAATACTTAATAATACAACAAAATCAATTTTTTTGAGTGGTTACAGCTAAAACATTAATCTCATCAATACCAGAAATCAACTTAATGCTTACAATGCTTAAAAAAAATATTTTCACAATTCACTCCATATGGCAAACTTGAAACTTGTTTATGGTTGTTTAAAGGAAACTAGGCATCAAAAAATCCCAGAATCACAACTGTATTTGGATTATTTTTGTTGAACTGTATGCATAAAGAAAATTAAATTCCAAACCCTGGTAATTTAAAAGGGTATGTTGAAAAACAAAATTGTAACAGGACTTTTTTCTGGCATCAACTCAAACTTCAGTCTTTTCTCTCATGTCCCTGTAATTATTTAATGTCTTCTACTGAAATGGCTAGAAAAAGAATGCATGCCAGAGATTAGGTAAAACATACAAAATATTTACATAAAATGCTTTGTCTAACATCAGGTTTCCAAGCTAGGAATCCTAGTCACAGCAAAACACAATTTGATGGTAAAATCTGTATGTTCTGTCTGCCTTGCTCAAAAAGGATAAAGAGGTCATATACTATTGGCCTCTTACTAATGAAAAACTGTATTAAGTTTTGAAAGTCAATTTATTACATGCACATTAATTTGGTATTTCACAGTCAACAGTTCAAATTAATGAACTTTTTAGATACTATCAAGATTTTCCTTTATTTCAAAAGTCAATAAGAAAAAAATTGACCTTCCCACCAGAAAGGGGTTTTTTTTGGCCTGGAATACTACAAAGAAAATTTGCACATCAAATTTTTGCAAAATCTTTCATCTTAGAACTTCAGGAAAAACATAAAAAAGCAAAATAAAAAACAACTCAACTGAAAGGAACAAGATGAAATTGAAGAACATGGAGATTACATTCAGCTACAGAAAGGCACAGTATTTTTTAGTCCAGACAATTTCAGTGAAGGTCTGGCAGTGTTACTGCTAACACCACTGGAGACAGAAGAAAAATGTTTTAGCAGAATATTTGCACTTCCTATGGATGCAGATGCACCACCTGAAGCAGTGGCACTAATGCAGATGGCTCTGAGCCAGTAATATAATTCAGTCATTCTCAGCAGGACTAATTACCCCAGAGCAAAGAGTCATGCAATCAAAGCCATGTAATTTCTATTAATCAAATAAGTTCACTTACCCCTACAGAACAATAACTGTGCTACATAGATCTGTGTTATATTATTTTGGAGGACACTAGGTACTGCACAAGGCAGCAAATTGTAAGGCATCTAAGTCCCTAAGCAAAAGCACAATGAAAGCAAATTTTCCCTCCAGTTTGTTGAGTGTTGATTCTTATGAGAAACTGTGCACGGCAGTATTAGTATCACCAAATCTGTCTGCTCTGTGTACTAGCAGTGAAAGACTTCACTGACATGACAGCAACCAAGTCCATCCTCACTTTAACAGCAGTCAATGCAAGATCTGGCTTGGCAATTCTACGCTGTAAATTATTGCTTGGAATAGAAAAAAAATCAAGTTCATCACCGAATAGGATACAGGAAGAAGGCAGCAGTGAAAGAGAGCTGCCACAGTATCCATGGCAGGTGTTCAGACAGTTTACCATTGCAAGTTTAGCAATACTTGTGTACAGATACATAACACATATTGAATGTTACTGCAAAAACTGTAGCAGCTAAAATGAAACAGCTTTTAGACAATAATATTTAACCTGAGGAACAAATATTGCAGTCAGCCAATCTGCAATCACTTCAGAATAAGTCACTGTGTATTAGTTAGATTACTTATGCTATTTTAATACTCAATTAATAAGGTACACCGTGGAAATCATAGGTAAAGTTAATTCCACCTTGCAACAGATATGGCTAACTGGTATAAAATAAACTACTGTGAATACTTACTACTAAAATAGCAAATTAGAACTGTTGTTTCCTGAATACTAACTAGTAGTGCTTAGTATTTTGATGCATACAAAACAATATTCATCACTGATCCCAAATACTAAAAAACTTAAGAGAAATAGAGTAACATCTTTCTTAAAAACAGTTGGACAGCTTGCCTTCTTTCCCAGAAAAGGGGAAAAAAAATTAGATACAGGACACTTCCATTCACATAGTCAGTATTACTTCCTTTTTCCTGCTCACTGCATTCTCCTGGACCAGACTGACATCATAGCTTTTGAGGGTCAGTTTTTGCAGCACTCAAGTAACACAATGAACTGTGTGAAGTTTCGTGAATGTCAGTCACAACCAGAAGAGAAGTAATTCTGTCAGAGGGTTGAGCTGAAGGTCTTTGAGGAGATTTATCTGTTTCATCTGAAGGAATGATAAGAAGAGGCTGAATTGAAGTGATGGCATGAAATTTCCAGTCACACTGTCCTAATAATATTCCAGGAGGTATCTGGGAACAATGCCCAACAAACCAACTTGTAAAGAATATTTTACATCAAGAATTCCAATTAAAAAAATTCCAACTAAAAAAAAAACACACAAAAAACCCAAAAACAAACAAACAAACCAAAGCAAAAAACCAAAACCAAATAAACACACAAACAACCAAACAAAAAATCCCAAAACCAAAAAAAAAAACCAACCAAAAATTGAGGGAGAAGGGGAACATCTCCAAGAGTAACAAAGGATTGGTAGCAGATCACCTTACTGAGTCTCCTACTTCAAGGCAAAACCATCCCTATCTAACTGTCCCTGCTCATTGTAGAGGAGTTGAACTAGATCAGCTTTAAAGATTCCTTCCAACCCAAGCTATTCCATGACTATATGATTTTATTCCTGTTACATGCTCTGTGTAAAACACTTTTAAAAAGGCTTCAAATACTGACTTCATAGCTCCCCTGAAACTACCATTGCTGACAGAACTCTTTCCTAACATTTTAGAAAAAAAATTCCTTTGCCTCATTTCAGGCCTATTACTTCTTGTTTTGGTCACAGTGCATATGAAGAGCCACTTACTCCCTTCTCATCTGAAAAACCTTTGTTTATCTGAAGAACATTATTCTCCCTCTCAGACCCCTCTTCTCCAAACCACAGCCACACACTTCCAGTTCCTCCACCCACTGACCATCCTCTAGACCTTCAGCCATCATTGTTGCTGTACTTAGGACTTTCTCCAATTAACCTAAGTCTTCCTTCAATGAGGGGCCTCAAAAGGGACTTGATACTGTTTGAAGCATGAACAAAAGATTTGTTTCAAGTGCCTTGTACACAACACCCTTCCTTATAAAGATGAGTACAAACTTCATTGCCAACAATGTCACACTGCTACAAAATAAATGAACAAGTGGCTTGCACTCAATTTGTGAGGAACTATCAACTCTCTCTGCAGAACTGTAATCCATACAGTAATTTCTCCTGTTCCCCCTCTTAACTACAACTATTTATTGCGAGGATTTAGCACTTGTCTGAAAGAGAAATAAAATCAGTTCAGCTGAGATGTATCTCCAATTTGCTAAGAATATCCTTCATTCTAACCCTGTTTCCCAACATACTTTCCATTCTTCTCTGCTTGATTATTGGTTGTAAATTTAATAAGGATATATGCCATATTACATCACTCAAATCATTAATGAAAACACAAGCCAGCTACAGAACACGTTTTAACACCACCTCACTTGATATACTGATGGGTAAGTGAACAACAGATGAAGGCTTTTGGGGTACAGCTTACTCTAAACTTTTGAATTCACTGCATGAATGACATTTTCATCTGGATTCTATTGCTGATCCTGCTAGCGTGACACGGTGTCAAGAGCCCTATTTAAATCAATGGTGTCAAGAGCCCTATTTAAATCAAACTACAAGACAGTCATTGATCTCTCTAGTCCCAAGGCCTGTTATGCTGCCAACAAAGAAAATACGGTTGGTTAAACAGGATTCATTCTTGATAAATCTGTGTGTCCTACTATTTAATAGCACTTTTATATAGACTCCAACAAATAGTTTATTTGTTCTGGAGTTCCTTTGCTTAAGGAAGTCAAGTTAGTTTGAATTGTCTAAAATAGATTGCAGTAAGTTCTATTTTCAATAAAACAAGCTCTCCATTAGATTCGGGAATCTAATCTCTCCCCCCAGAATTCACGAAGATAACCACTAAAAACAATGAGATTACTCTGAAAAGCATCTAAGATACATTAAGATGGATATACATATTGTTCATATTTGTATTTATGAATATAATAAATCTTTATATACATACACATGCTATTATATACATGTGTATATACATACACATGCTATATATATGTACACAAAGGAACATGCTCTCTTTTCTACTAAATAGGCCCATTAGCAGTAGAGAACAAGAAGGAAAACAGTACTTTCTAGGCATATAATATTTGGGATTATAATATTGCTCTAATTAATGATATTTTCAAAGCTAGGGGAAACACAGACCATGTTGTCTCCCTACATCAAGCACTATTTTGTATTAGTGCATGACACAAAGTGGGTGATGAGCTGCAGTACCATAGATAACTCACAGTCTTTACAACAGTGTTCCCTTTCAGTGGAAACTTCAGGGTACTACATGTAGCAGCAATACTAGAAAAGTGCACTGAAACAGAGAAACCTGAATAGTGGAAAGACAAGGTCCCACAATGCAAACCACATTAAGAGAGGCAGATAAGAAGTAATTTTCCTCATTCCATTGCCTCTAATTTCTACTCTAACTGACGTATCAGCTTTATCCAGGCTTTTTTGCTTTTTTAATCATGTATGATCCATATTGTTTACCCTAGAAAAGTGCTAAGTCAAATTTATTTCTAGTCTCCAGAAGAATTTTTCATGTCCAAGACTACTGTCACCATTGTGCGGATGTCACTAGTTCTGGGGTACACTTTAGAAGACCAGACTACCACCCCCTACATTATACCAGCTACAAAGAGGCCTTCCAGGCACAGCCAAATAACTTTTTTCAAATTGTATTTCACCTAGTATCATGCATTCCCTAACTAATTTCAATTTTCTCCAGCCCAGCAACACTTCTTCACAAGCTATTTTCTTTGAATTTCCTTAAATCTTGTATTGTGATGTTAAACCTAAAAAACTGGCCCAGGTAACCTTTGCTCCCTCTTTATAAAGGATTTTGCTGGTTTTAGCAAGGATAGAGTTAATTTTCTTCATAGTAGCTGATATGGGCTGTGTTTTGGATTTGTGTGGGAAATAGTGGTGATAGCACAGAAATGTTTTCGTTATTGCTGAGCATGACTTAGACAGAGTCAAGTCCTTTTCTGCCTCTCACCCTACTGCACCAGTGAGGATGCTGCGAGTGCACAAGGAGCTGGGAGGGGACGCAGCCAGGTCAGCTGAGCCCAAGTGATCCAAGGGATATTCCATCCCATACAGTGTCATGCTCAGCATATGAAGCTGGGGGAAGAGGGAGGAAGAGGGGGACATTCAGAGTGATGGTGTCTGTGTCCCCGTGTGACAGAGCCCTGCTTTCCTGGGTATGGCTGAACACCTGCCTGCCCATGAGAAGTGGTGAATTAATTCCTTGTTTTGCTCTTCTTGCATGCCTGGCTTTTGCTTTACTCATTAACCTGCCTTTATATCAACCCATGGGTTTTCTCACTTTACCCTTCCCCCACCCCACCTCCACTCAAGGATGAACAAGCAAGAGGCTGCATGGGCTTGGCTGCTGGCTGGGGTTAAACCACAACAGGAGCACAATGCATACATAGGGTTTTCTCCATTTTAGCTAGACCTCAATAACTGACAATATTTTGTTACTTCTTTAGAACTATTTAGCTTTAAAGTAAGGTCATAGTTCTATCTTTGCCCATTCTCTCTTAAGTAACATGGAAGACAATGTTTTCCTGGAACAACTTCTATATATGGAAGATACCTGACACTGTATTTTAATAGATCCCTTCTCCTTCATTTTATGACTGCACAGCTTAGTCACAGAGTAAGTCTGAGTTTACAAAAGAGCAACATTATGGCTGGTTCAAGAGCCTGCCTTGAAATACTATATATTCACAAGATCATTTAAGCAAACAGATTAAGTTGCTGAGACATAAATTATAATACAAGCATATATAGAGATGAGGAATTTATTGTCATTAAAAGAAGTCTAGGTATTTATATGAATAATGATGACATCAGGGAAAGAGAGAAATCCTTTGTTGTCCAGAGGTAGCTCTGTAACTGACAGATGGAATTAACCTGTCCACGCTTAAACTGGCCTTTTGCTGCACAACTCAGAATTTTTTCATCTCCATTGGATAAGTTAACTGGCCACTGTTAAAGACAGTAATTTCCGCATCCCTCATGGAAGACAGCTGATATTTTAATGCCTGCAGAATTTTTTCTGTGAAAGGGAACTGTATATAATGTACCATTTTCTTGTCACATTCTAGTGTTTAATCTTGCTTAGGAATGTTCCTTTTTCACTTTATAAAATACTTGTATTTAAATACCACCAAGAAGCACAGTCAGAACATATAATTCACTGCATTAGGCACTGTGTGACATCTGAATATTGGCACTTGTTTTACCTATGCAAACGCTGAATTGGATTGTATGATACAAAGAAATAGCAGTAGAGAAGCAGCTAATAGATTACTCTGCTTTGCTAGAGAACCCAAAGTATGTTGGAAGGTAGAAGAGTTGAAGAAGTCTGGGGTTTAATTTTATATAAATATATATATATACACATACACACTCACAAATCACTTTTAATCTCTAAAATTACATAGGAAATTCAGTTTTTCTTTTTACTTTGCCAAAGTGTGAAGTTAATTTCAAAGAATGTGGAACTCCAGCACAGAGGAATTTCAGATCTACTTCAGCTCTAAGTAGAGATTGCAGTCAAAATATTACCAAATGGTTTCAGAGAAAGCATCTTCCTAACATCATACACTGAAGCTGGAGATCTGCAGACTACTAGCAACTTTAGGTGTCCAGAAAAAACTGCTTCTCAGTAAAAGCTACTGTTTCTTGTAGTTCCTCTGACTGACCCACATTTCTACCTAATTCAAATATTTTATATATTTACCATAGCCTTTCCCATCACTGCAAAATAAACTTCAAGACACAACTAAGTAAAAGCTGTAAGTGAACTAACAAAGATCAGCTGTAGGAATGTGTGTTAAATACATACCTAAACACGCACATTTGTGTCCCTCAAACATACAGAGTGTAGCAGTACATAGAAAACACTTGACAGTTATTTCAACATCAGAACACCTTACAAACAATGGAAGGTATCTTTTACCGCAGCAAGTGCAAAGCTTTCACAGCAATATCACAGTGCTGATTTTGACAAAGCAGAAATTATTCTGCACCACATGTACAATGAAAAGATAATAAACAATGGAATGATTTTTTCGTTGAATGAGAGATGAAAGGGATATTCAGGAATATCTGGCTAAAACCACAGATCAGTATTCATCTTGGACATAAACCCCAACTCAAAAGCAAGCCTCTGGGACACAGAGGTCCCTACCCAATACCAGCCTTTCACACCACTCATGTCTACCACCTATTTACTACCATCGGATGTTGTAGTATTTCCCCAGGCCTCCCAAAGCTTTCGTATCTCACCACCAAATTGCTAGCACCCAGTGCCTGTTCCCCATGCTTCCCACCCTCCTGACACCACAGAGCACCACATCACATTTCCCATCTTTTTGAAGCACAGCACTTCCACAACCTCACCCCAAGCCACCCCATCCCGAGTGCTCTCCTGCCACACACCACCACCACCTCTCTGCTAGAGATTTCCCACCCATTCCAATGCTTTCCAAGTCCAGAAGCACAGCACAGTGCTTCCCCAGTCATATCCCACAACCCAGGTTCCCTGCAGCACACTCCCTTCCCGCTGACTCCCACAGCAGTACCCATGCTGACTCCAGCCCCCATGCACTTTCCTCCCCTTGGAACAGAGCCACCCCACACCCAGCAATCACTGCCTCTCCACACAGGACACGGACCTCCAATTCCCTGCACCAGCATTTCCTCAGGGGGGTGTTCCCATCCACCCAGGTGCTGGGAGGCATGGCCAGCTGGGAAGCAGGAAGAATTCAAACCAGCCAAGGTGGGCAGTAGATGGTAACAAAGGACAGGTAGCCAAAAATGAAGGAGGGATGCAGATGGAGGGGTATGAGAGGAAAAAGGAAGAGATACCAGGAAATAAGATGGAGAGAGAAATGACAATAGACAGGTACTTTACCTGGCCATAAACCATCCAGAATTAAGGATTAAATTAAGGACCCCAGGCCTTGGCTACTGCCATGGACTGTAGAATCAAACTCAAAAGGGTCCCCCAAGGGGACACACTTCCCTTCATCTTTAACAATAATTACTCGGACTTTGCTGAGCTTTAGGAAAAGACCAAGTATTTGAAAACAAGAAACTCAAAAAAATGTGGCATTTTAAAAAAAGAGCTTGCACTTTCTTTTGTTAAACAGTGAAAGAAAAAGACAGGAAGGCCAGTAGTAAAAGGCATTTTCTTTCAAAGAAAGAAATCCTAAAATCTACACTAAACATCTAGATTAGCACTAAATTGTACTAATTTGTTTAATAGGATCTAGCACTCAAATTAATCCCACAACACTTGCAATCCAGGTAGTTAACAGACAGTATTACTTTATATATTCTGAAGATATAATGCGAGAGCAAAACGGAAAGAAAAGTAAAAAGAATCAGAAAAAATATTCTACCTTAGAATGATATAATTGGTACTTAAGTGCTTCAATCAGACTGATATACTAAATAAATATATAAACTTTCTGTTTGCAACACAGCATCTGCCAGTTGTAAGATTAAGTCATTGTCTAATAATTTTTTGATCACACAATATAAAAAGAGCAGTAGTGACAAATACGCAAAATAAACTTCAGGATGATTCTGAATGTTTGATAGTTCAGCCCTCCCACAACCTATTTTTGGAAGTTGGAATCTGATACCATTAAATCAGAGGAGAAACAGCTGGCAAGGTACCATATACAACACCACCAACTATCTCTCCAAGACTAATGGGATGCTCCTCATTGCATCCTGCAGCCTGCAACCTCCCAAGCTCAAGTACAGAAAACATTCTAGCAATGTAACATGAGCCTTCATGAGAACTACCCCATTATTCTTCCTAGAAGCCAATAAAATAAAGGGTAAGTTAGTCACTACTGCAGCAGAACACTTCCAGTATCTGAATTAGGTTAGGTATCTGTATATCATATCACCTATGGCTTTCATAAAAGTCACAGGGCCAATATCTTTCTTTTAGGACATTAACTAATTTAAACTATGCCTTATCATAGTGCAACGTCTCCTAAAAGCTAAATATTTATCTGCTGCCTCTGAGGATGTTTTATAGAAACATAAACCAGTAAGAAATTCCTTCACAAAAACAATGTTGCCCAAAAGAACACAAGTTATCATAGAATATTCACATTATTAACTACCTGTATTTAGAGAAGTCATATGAAAAAAGGTAAAGGACTAATAAGTTCTGTCCACACCATTTCTCAATTTAAATCAGGAAGTAGAAAGCAAGAACCATAGTACAAAGTTTTGGGTGTTTCTTTGTTTTTTAAGTCAAACACTAGTGTGAATCATGTGAGTGCAAGCTAAAAATATATCTACAAGTAATTAAGACTTAAGGACTCACCAAGTTCATTGAGACTCTGGGCAGCTTTTGTTATCTCTCTGCTTCCTCCTTGCAGTTGTCCTTGAAGTCTCTTACTGAGATACAAGATGCGTATTATCCTCCGCAGCAAGTCACAGGCAGCCTGCAAGGAAATTGTGGCATTAGGGGATATTATCAGTACATTATTATCACATAATACCAGTACTCAAATGTGAAAACATCTTGAGCAAAAAAGGAAATGTGAATGCAAATAAAAACAAAGAACATTAGAACATTAAAATCCCTTTTTTCAAAAATTTTTAATATGATTCTATGTTATATAGACCAAGACTTTGAAAAGCTGGTAATTACATTCATGGGGCTACTGAGATTATTCTGTCACTACCCACGCAAAAACAAAAGAAACTCAGAACCCCATGACAGAGGCATGTTCTATTCCTACTTAGAATTGAGCTTTATTTTACCTTGTGCATGTCTCTCAATACTCCTCCCCTCTTTAAGCTTTAGCAAAGTTAAGAAGTTGGCTTTGCCAATCAAATACTCATCCAAAATAAACAAAATGGCAGCAGTTACTTCAGAAGACAATAAAACTTGAAGACTAAATTGTTATTATAGGTATTGACTCTTATGGTAGGCATATACGTAAAAACTAATTCTCAGAAAAACTTTCAGAAGGCCAGTTACCTTCATTCAGCCAACTGTTAGTTCACATTCTTTCATATGCTTATTAAAATACAAGGCATTCTTGGTTAAAAATTAAGAATATGGACATATATATAAATTTTTAGGAAACATATTCATGTATGTTTTTGTTAGCACCAAATTAAGAGTAACAGGCATTGCTGACATCTGAATCAAACATAACAGTTTCATAATTTTTCACTCAATTAATATCTTGAAATACATGCTATGGGAACAGCAACATTTTGGAGTGGGTAACAACTAAAGTAGAATTCAAAAATGCAACTCAGATTTCAGTACAGTCATAGGTAGGGTCCAATATCTGCAATGAGATTAACAAGAGTGGCAAGTGAGAAATTTGGAACAGGTATGACATAGTTGTTTGGAGTTACTTTCCCTGGTACTGAAGGCAAAGTCTCCTGAAGTATTAACCTTATGGATATCAAAATTAATTTAAAATTACTTAAAAAAAATATTTAGTATCCAAAAGACTTAGAACCTCTTTTTCAGACTCAAGTTCATTTATTGAAAACTAATGTTAAAGTGCCCATATGAAAACATGCACAAGTGAATAATTTCAACCAATATCCACAGCAGACTGTACAACCTGTCAGTCTCTCCCCTGTGCCAGGACAAACTAACAAATCCACAAATATTTATAGTTTCATTTTATTAAACATCTAGACAGAACAAAAAGGAAAAATTAGAAAAAACCCCACTGAGGCAAATCAGGGAAAGCCCAATTACTCTTGCTGCTTCAGGCTCTCTACCACAGTCTGAAGTGCAAGTTTTCTAAGCATTCTGTGACAACTTAACCACATGATTTCTATTACCCTTACTGAGAACTAAGTGGGGCTTATCCTGCTTTGAGAGATTAATGTATTAATTTTTATTAACTCATTTCTTTAATTAGAAAACTCTTGATCCACATATCACTTTCATATCTGTGAACTAAATTTCTGCCAGATTAATCAAAAATAGCTCTTTATATAGTGCACTATGCTTCACCAAATAAGAGGGCATAGTATTATTACTTTGCTTTCAAAATTAATTACTCTCTAATCCAACTGTGTACCTCTGGCTAATGTTTTTCCCCACAAATTCAGCTTCTGTTATTTTTGAACCATTGTTTACTTTACATGCCACAAGAGTATTTCTTTTTCGTTGACTTGTTGCTTATTATTTCCTGTCCCAAGAAACAATCTTTTAAAAGAGAGTAAGAGATAGGGAAAGTTATATTTAGATACAAGAGCAAAAAAAAAGTTTTGATTACTGGCCCTGGGAATTAGTAGGAGGAAAAAAATCCAAAGACACTGAAGATGCACTCTAAATTTCATAGTGACTTCTACTGCATTGTACCCTTGACAAAGATTCTGTTTCACCCAAGTATTTTCATTTATGTGAGTTGTTCAACTTAATGAAACTCCCAGTCACTGTAAAAGAATGCTATATATAAGGACATGTGACAGAAACAAAGAACTGTATCTTTGGAGTTGTTCACAGATGCCAGATCCTCTAACCTGACTATCCACATAACAGAAGTCTGAATTAATTCAGGGAACATTCCCTCCCTGAGTTGGACAAGTATGCTTTTCTAAAGGAGATGCTTTCATCCAAGAAGGAACGAATTCTACTGTTCAAGCAAGAATTAATTTGGAAAAGGCCAATGGCTCCAGTTAGTCCAGGTCATTTTAAGTAAAATTAAACCCCAATTTTTTTTGAGATTACATGGTAGCTATCTCCTGAAATTTAAAACAACATATCAACAATAACAGAAATTACTAGTACAATTTGAGTAAACAAAAAGCCTCTTACCTTTAATCTCAAATTAGTTTTAAGAAATTACTGAAAGAAGACTTAATTATAAAGAGTCACTTGAAAATGTTCCAGTGTGTAGCTCAAACATGCAAGATAATTGAATGTATATATTCTGTTGTTTATGAAGCCTGAAGAGGAGATAGTCCACTATCTTAGACTACAATTACTATTTATTTACAGTAGCATCACGATGACATCTGCTACTGGTAAATATTTTAAAATAACTTTAAAATACAGATTTTTTTTTTCAATGTTTGACATGTTTGGCTATTATAAAGTTTTTCATACACCAAGATACTGAAACATTTAGTTAAACAGAGCTGCACAGAAATGAACCTTCTGAAGGACAAACTCCCTGTCTACACATTTCAGCTGTTAACTACTCCCACTTAGCTTGTGATCAACTATGGAAAGAGTCAGAAGAGGACAGTATAATTCAAAGCAGGAAGTGAGTCTGCTGCTGCCTTAGGATGCCATGAAGCTCTAAGAGCAGAGCAAGACATAACATGTACAAGCACATAACAGAGATTTAGAATTCAGGACTAGATTTTAAGTTTAACAACAAACCTGCAGTGAGAACGTTTATGAAAAAGCCACACTATATTAAAAACAATTAAGGATGGCAAAATCTAGCTTTATGCAAGTCAAATATTCCTTCAGTTAGTGAGCAGTCCCCCAGCAATCAATGGAGAAGTACTAAAATAACACCATCACAAGTGCATGACACACTGAAACATCATGCATTCCAGCAAAACATACCTGCCAACCCTACAGATTTGGACAGAAGGCAACCTCTTTTACCAGCTACCTTTTTCTACCAATTGTAGATCAACTGATAAAATTAGTAAGTTTGACAATGTCCCAAGCCACAAGTCTCACATTTGGGGGCAATTTCATGTTGTAAGCCCTGTCATCACCAAGGAGTGAACTGTGTGGTGTGCCCCTCCTTCCTCAACAAACAAGTCCCCCGGGTAAAGGACAGCCCAGCAGTGCATCTTTAGGAGGCTGGAGAGTTAAGATTTGACTCAACTCTCCGTAAATTCACCTTCATTTCTCAATCCAGGTATCCTGACCCTCAACTCCTCCAGCAGCACAGTGCAACATAAAGCACTCACAATGTATCTGCCAACACAAGAAGGGACAGCAGCTCTTGTGCTGAGGATAGACCCTCAGTGGCAGAGAATCTGGAGTCATCATTCCTCTTTCTACACTGATGTTAGGAAGAGCAGCCTACCAGGCTTCCAATTACTCTGCACCTCTTTTTTCTGACTTACAGCAAGAAAAGTCAGTTATTACAAATCCCCTGGCACAGCCTGAGCAATGCTGACCCTGAATGGATGCTGCTTTCACACCACAGGAAAACCCATGTAACAGCCAAGAGGAAACAAAGAGCACCCAAGAAACATTTCCTAAGTCCAGGGACTCATTCTTCTCAGACATCCTTCTGCAGTTTGACTTTGTGTAAGGACAGTGCAGAAATTATCTTCTTTAGCCCCACATTCCTACAACCTTTTCTACATGCACAACACATCTCAGAGAACATCAAAAAAATCTGCACCTAAACTGCCACATGGAAGTAATGGGACTTTTGGCCAGTGGCAAGAAGAGTAACAGCTGGAGCTGAAAACAGCAGGAGAAGCATCTGGCCAAAATGGCTGCACAGTGTTAAGAGCTCCCAGCTGAACTTCACTGCTACTGAAAGTAACACAGAAAATAGAAGTTCAGCCAAGAGACAGTGCAGCTGCTTCACCAGTCCCCAGACTAGAAACTGCTTGAGTCTGCAGCTTCATCTACTCTACAACAGCAGTCACTTGAAGACTGCAATCTACTTGAGTGAATATCCACAGCTCAAAATTCAGGTAAACTTGCAAAGACAAATAGTTAAACAATAACTCATTAAACACTTGTGGGGTTGGAGTTGTGTTGCGTTTCAAACCATTAACTTAATAGAATGCAGATACATGATTCCTGAAGATCTATGGAATAGTTTTCAACTACTATAAAATTATCAGTGGAAGTGTTTGACACTTATCTCACCACCATTGTGATAAGCTCTCTGCCACTGCTATCCTCTAACACAGATCTACATTCTTCTCTAGACTCCACTTATATTTAAAAGGCACGGACAGCCATGCACCTGGGTTTACAAAACTCCACAACCACAAATGGCTCCTTAAGTTGTATCTTGACTTTTGAAGAAATTTGAAAGAATTTTGAAATAATTCCCAAACTCTTTACTAAACTGCAGCAAAGCCTGCATTAACTTAGGGGCGAAAAGCATCTTCTGCACAACAGCACCATAACATTAAATACCAAAATAACACAATTATGAGAATTTAATTAATCTGTACTCAGATAACCCTTCCCTCTTCCCTTCATCTCTACAAAAACTCAATTAGCCAGTGCAAAGGTCAATTTCCTACTTTGCAATATAAAGCACTTCTCAGTAGCTCTTGAAGAGACACAAAAATACTGATTTTCAGAAAAATACTGACAATGAATTACAGGCTACTGGAGTAGAAAAACTGTACCATGTATGACAATTGTGGAATAACACATGTTCAAAAAGGATTTTTTAAAATATGTTTTGCATGCAACTTACTTGAAGTTTTGCTAGCTGAGCTGTGCGAGACACTATTTTGTTGTAGGGGTCAACAATTTTGACTCTAATTCTGAAAATAAGAAGAGAAATTTATTTATAGCAGTGTTAATAAATAGCATTATAGAACATAAGAATTTATACTTTCCAATTACATAATGAATGTCATACCTATCAACAGTGCTTTGTAGAGCACCAATTCTAGTTTGCATCATTTGGAGGACACCTGCAAAATAAAGCAGATTTTTTACATGGAACACTGATCAGTTACAGAGTTTCTCTTCAAACCATAGTAACTACTGCAGACTACTTTAGCATACACCAAAAAAGTTTCCCCCTTTATAACAAAGCATCAGAGAGACCAAAATTAATAAGCATATTGGGAAATAAACTGAGCAGGTAATAGGTCATTTACTGAATGTTATGGAAAATATATTGGTAGAGAACATAAACCCACAGAAGAAACATCACTCCAAAATCCATCATTTGTGAAGTTTCAAATAATATTTAGAGGATGCTACTTTCTAAGAGAATGATGATCAGGAATGCAGTTCAAATTATATAATCTGGTATAAACACCTGAACATGATACACAAAAATGGCAGAACGTATTTAACACTATTTATTTAACATAGTGACGAGACAGTTCAGAGAACCAAATGACAAAGAGGACTGAGAAGACAAAACAATTCTATTTCAAGGTTTTCTTCCTGGGCATAAGCATCTTTAGCAAAAAGTAAGGTATCAATGTCATTGTAAGGTCATGTAATTTGGATTACAAACAGAGAAAACTACCCTAATCATGTTTGTTCCACATTAGTTTGGCAAAGCAGCACAAGGAAAGCTGATAAGCATGCCTGTTCTTTTCTTGGTAAATTGCAAACAAAGTAGTAGGGGACAGGAGTCATTTTTGCAATACAGAATCAGCCTGCTGAGAATTTAATTAGGTTAGACAAACCCAGGCCTATGAAATTATTTTTGTTCCAGTTACTGTTAGCATTCTAAAACATACTACATTTTTGTAAAGCCCTGTTTACAAGCATGCCATCGTTAAATTAAATAAAACTGCAGCATGATACTGTAAGATGAAAGACAAACAAAACTACTGCTAACAGTTATATTCAGGTTGTCCTGTACTGTGATTGTATCTCACTCATTTTGTATAAATATGTAAATTCCCATCTTCTCCATACTTCAGAAGTACTAACTTAGTGACAGGATCGCAGGTTCTCTGTTATTTAGACATGGTATAGCAGGCAACAGATCATGAGGATGAAGATAAGAGATACAGTGAAAAGTTGACAAAATAGACTGCATTGTCTACTCTACATTGCAACAAAGGGGGAGGGCCAGTGGCACAACATTGCTGCATCTACGGCTGTAATATTGCTATTAAGCATACAACAGCCCTCTTCCCAGAGGACAGAATAAGGATGGGTGAAAAGGCACTCTCCCCTCTCCACCTGCTGTCGAAGATACAGGATGATACAACTGATACAGGATGATGCTACCTTAAAATAACAGGTAAGCTCAAGATACCTACTGAACTACCTATAGACAAAAAAGAATATGTAGACCAGAGCTGTGTACCATTAAAAAAACTGCACAGGCCTAAAAAAGAAAGGACTGTACAAGCTGGGTGTACCAACTTGTAATGTTTAATGAGATTCATTTTCACACATCCAAATGACTATGCATGCTGTGAATTAGCTCCATAATCTTCATTTGCTAACTTTCTTGATAAATATACCAAGAGCTATGCATTTCTAACTTCAAAATTTAAAAATCTGTTGGCATTTATCTTTTCTTTTTCTTATGAATCTTGACTCAGTGTTTCTTTTAAGAGCATAACCCTAAGTAAATGGAAAAATTTCAACAACTTTGAGGTGAATTAAATTTTATCTTTACTTTGCAGTATTAGTTGTAAAACATGCATTATTTACCACACCTGCCTTATAGAAATGTTTCCTAACTGAGCAGTTGTTTTGAAGTACATCATTCTTTCCTCAGAGCAATTTTTGGAAGGAATACCTTCAGAAACAACCATAATTTCAGAAAACAGAATTCCGCTGAGCACAAATTGCTGAAGATTGTTACTGGGACGTATTTATCAGTCATAAGATTGACTACAGATTCCTGTCTGCTTCTTAACTGGAGAATGAACACATATTTCAGTCTTCTATGCTTGATTCTCCAACAGTTTATGAAGTTCTTCAGGAGCTACCATTGCTAGATTAAATAGCCATTTCTTTAATTTTACAGTTGTATGCAATTACTGACACAAAACAGTGTATCCAAGCAGTTACTAAGACTAAGGATATACTGTAACCATCAGTAACCAGAAACTCTGGTTATGCCAAAACCTGAAAGCAGAAAAAGGAATAAATTACTTAGCAAGTTACAAAGGGGAAAAGAGGACATGCTACAGACATTCTGGCATGTTACAGAGGTGAGTATCTGTCTGCACAAAAACAACCCAAAAACCAACCAAACCAAACCATATGACGTTCTCAGCAAAGTGACAGAGTAGAATGGCAGGTTTCATGAGCTCTTGGCACAAGAACAATATAATGCAACCATTTTCTATACAGATTCAATGGTTCCTAAGTAAGGCCTTTGAAAATCAGCAATTTATGTTAAAATGCATGTCTCAAACAGTGGAATAAAACAAAGGTATGTATTTAACTTAGTAGCCCTTTACTAGGAAAAAATATCTGAACACGTTTTAGAGTATGTGTTACAGCCTCTTTGGTTAAGATGTGCAAACTATGTAACATATGCATATGCAACATAAAATTGGTGCTTATGGCAACAGATACCTGCCAATGTTGCAGCAAAATTAGGCTTATTTAGAAAAATATATTAAAAGGTCAAAAAAGGCTTTACTGCTAAAGTTGCTCAGAACCTTAACAAAATACATTTTCCTATGAAGCAGCTACTCCAGAGAAGTATAAGCCAAATCTTCTCCCTGGAGCTCCATCTACTGATGTAAAAAAAAAAAGCTGCCACATGTTACTCCTCAGAAATCAGATTTGGAGCTTTAACATTTGGGGCCAAAGTTAGCAGTGAATCCAGTTCCCCGCACAGATTCTAAAAGTGCTTTTTCCACTGTAAGAATAGCCAGCATAATATAACAATATTTACCTTCCAGGGATTCAATTCCAGTTGCTTGGGCCAACAGATCTTCATGTCTTGCAACAACCTTAAAAAAACAATATAGAAATCAATAAGAGAAAAATGGGGACATGAGCCTAAAAGCAGTATTACATATATCTACATCACTCCTACATTAGGCATTTAAACATCAGCATCTCTACATTAGTCAGATACAGGAAAAAGCAGGTATATCTTACAGGAGAAAGGGTTTTCAGAATACAAGGTGTTTTAATTCACAAAAGCAGCAAGCTTAGAATGAGAAGAGGGTCCGTAACTGCAGCAGAGCTGACATCTTAATTAAAGCCAGCAGAGCAATCACATTTCAACACACCTTCATATTTAATAATAATTGTAAATGTGAACTTACTAATCATACCATAATAATATACAGTAACTTTTTTTCTTACTATGACATTTATAAACTAGTTCCCAAAGAACTTACCAACTGAAGCAGGGGGAGGGAGGAAGCAGGTTTTGACACTACACACAAACTTAGCAAGTGTTCTCATTCCAAAGTCTACTGTGGATTTATGGTTTCTGCGTAGAAAAAGTCTTTTACCATCAAAACTCAAAAGCCTTTCTGAAGGTGTAGAGGTATGTTAACACAGGTTATATTTGCCTAGCTAAAGGTAAGTCTTAGGGCTTATGCTACTCTTCAGCACAGGATGTAAGGGTGCAAGTTCTCCCTATCTTCTCACAATGCCATCCTGAAACACAGCCTCAAGTGTTTATGATGGTTGACACAACCATTTGGAAAGAGTCTTCCTTCTTACAGGAGTAAAACAGCATACAGTGATAGACTACAGAAACTGAAACAGTACATGGCTTCCTGGTATGAGTATTAAGTGTGGGCTTAACTGAGTTGTCAAACTCAGTACTAGTGTAGCTGCAAGTTGTACCTTTAGTAACTGCTTGCAGAGGACACTGGGCAGTTTCACAAGTTACAAGGTCATAAGATTACTACGTTTTTTACTAGTTTATATCAATCACCCCAGAGTAACAGGTATGCTTTAAACTTACTTGTAAATGCAGTTCTTTATCCAACTGACTAATACCTTGAGCAAGTTTTGCCAGTTGCTCAGCTATCACAGCCTGATGGATGGACTGGGAAGTGTAAGCTTTCACATCAAAGTCTTCTCTGAAGAAGTCAGCGTAACATTCTGAAAAAGGATTTAGATTTTATATTCATGCTTCAGAAGAATGAAATAATACTTATAGCCCTACAGTGTACAGTTTTCTGACCTTCAGTTACTTCAACGTAACAGTGAATGTTCTCCACATCACATAGTACAAACTTTAGAAGAGACCACTATCATGAGAAACAAGTTTAGAACTGGTAACTGGGGTTGATGTTTGTTTGGGGGATTTTTTGGCAAATGGAGACAAAGACTCATGTCTCTTTATTCCCCACAACCTTCTCTTGAGCAGAATACCCTAAAAAGTGTATACCTTGTTTTTTCAAACTTTACAGTGTAACCAGGGTGAAGCTGTTGAGCCTGTACCCATAACCAAACACACCAGTCAGCTGCAGATCACTGACAAGTGGCGTAAGACTGAACTTCATGAAATCATACCGGATTTCGGCAACAGTATGAGTTTATAAAACAATTAAGAAATGATACTGCAACGCTGACTCTGGATCAAGCAAGATCAGAGTTCCCAGACAGCTACTCCTAATTCAACCGAGCACCTTCGCTTCTCCTTCCACTGCAATTTTTTTTCCTTTGGGAGCAAGCGAACCCGGGCACACTCCATCCCGCGGCGCCGCAACCCCTCGGCCGGCGATCCCTCCCCGCGCCGGGGCACTCGCTCCTCCGCCCAAACTTCCCCTGACTCGCCAGCGCGGGGCTTCCCCGCCTGCCTCTTCCCGGGCTCCGCCCGCCGGGCCCAACGCCACCCTCGCAGGGGACCCTCCGGACGGCCGCGGACGGGCCCCCGGCACGGTCGTGCCGGCGAGAGCTGTGCCCGGCGCTGTCCCCCGTGCCCGCGGCCGCGCCTCACCGTCCGCCCGCAGCTCGGCGAGCGCCGGGGCGGGGGCAGCCCCCGCCTCCTCCATGCTGGCGGTGCCGGAGCGCGCGCGTCACTCCCGGACACGGCGCGCGGCGATGATGGCGAAGGCGCGCGACGGAGCGGGCGGTGGCGGCAGCACGTGGTGAGCGGGGCCGCCGGGAGCGAGCGCGGCCCGGGCCGTGCCGGGAGCGGCCGTGCCGGGGGGGGGCCGTGCCGGGAGCGGGCCGTGCCGGGAGCGGCCGTGCCGGGGGGCGGCCGTGCCGGAGGGGGGGCCGTGCCGGGAGAGGCCGTGCCGGGAGCGGCCGTGCCGGGGGGCCGGGGGGGGGGGTCGGGAGGGGCTGTGTCTCAGGGGCCGTGCCGGGGGGCCGGGGGGGGTCGGGAGGGGCTGTGTCTCAGGGGCCGTGCCGGGGGGCCGGGGGGGTTCGGGAGGGGCTGTGTCTCAGGGGCCGTGCCGGGGGGCCGGGGGGGTTCGGGAGGGGCTGTGTCTCAGGGGCCGTGCCGGGGGGCCGGGGGGGGTCGGGAGGGGCTGTGTCTCAGGGGCCGTGCCGGGGGGGCTGTGCCCGGCATTCTGCGGAGGAGCGGCTTCTGGCCCGACGCTTCCCCAGAACTCGAGTGCTGCGTAAACTGTGGTGCTCTGCATCATGGCCTGTGAGAAATAGCTGAATAACGAACGTTTCAGGCGCTGTTTGTTTTCCCAGATGCTGATAGGACTGTTAACTATACATGATTGGTGACATCAGAGAATCTAAAGAATGCCAACTAAAAGATCCCATGGATTTGTTTCATTCTGGGCAAGTTGTAAAAATATGTGCCCCTATGGTCCGTTATTCAAAGTAAGTAGCTGTCATGTCAACAGTTTTCAGTGTATTTTCTTTGTTTAGAAACTTGTTTCTCAAGTTTATCTTGACTGTAAAAATGGGTGATTACCTTCTCTTTTATTTAAGACAGAGGCGGATGTGGGACGTTTTATTTTACATGTTTTCATCAGAGATCTACGCATACAATACTCGAACATGTCCACGATACTGCACGTTAGAACAGCATTTTAGGATAGCTAACAGAAAAATGCCTTAACTATTTACCTCTTAATTTTCATGTGTCTGCAGGTTGGCTTTCAGAACCTTGGTTAGGAAGTACAGTTGCGATTTGTGTTACACACCAATGATAGTGGCAGCTGATTTTGTGAGATCTGCGAAAGCCAGAGACAGCGAATTCACAACAAACAAAGGTATTACTTCTAACAAACCATTGCCTTGTCAGAATGTTTTATATGGTCATAAGCCAAATTGGCTAAGTGAATGAAGTCTGTCACACAACTAGACATCTGTTAACAATTTTGGCATACCGTCAGATTGATTAATAAACCGCAGGAATATTCTAAGTGAGAGTAAGCACAGTGCAGTGATAGTGGGTCAAATGAAATAGTGGAAAACCTTGTCTCCACCTGAAATCGAGGCCTCCAAAGTGATTTACATCTGTGGGGGTTGACCACACATAGCTGCTCATTCATTCCTCCTCCATTCTCCCAGCAGCACAAGGGGAGAATAGGAAGAGCAAATGCAAGAAAAATTTATGTGTCAAGATAAAGGCAGCTTAATAAGTTAAGGAAAGAAAAAGGGAAAGAAACAAGTTATGCAAAGGCAATCACTTCCTACTAGCAGACAAATGCCCAGCCACTCTCCAAGCAATAGCCACTCTGGAACAAAAATTCCATGTCCCAACCCACTTTCTTCTTTTCCTACCACTCCGGTTTCCTTGCTGAGCTTGACTTTATACAGTATGGAACACTCCTTGTTCCTGTTTGGGTCAGCTCTCATAGTTTTGTCCACTACAAACTTCTTGCCCACCCCAGTCTGTTTGCTGGGGGCAGGGGTAGGCAGAGTGAAAAAACCAGGAAGTTTTGACACTGTGCAGGTACTGTGCAAGAGCCAAAACAATTGTGAATTTTCAACACTGGTTTTATCACAAAATCCAGACATACAGGCTACTACAAATAAACTTCAAATAAATTTGACGAGTAGCTCCATCTCAGCTAGACCAGGTACAAGATGACAGTAAGATTCTTTTTCCAGCAATTGTTTAATGTGTGTTTAGAGACAAACATTTAACTCATTGCCAGGAAAAGTTTTCTAGTCTCTAGCAAAAATAAAGAGTGTTGCTAAAGGTGAAAAAAGTAATAGACCAGCCATTGATACAGTGGAGTCAAGGACTGATAAAAGAAAAAGGGTTTCATATTAGCCACACTGGGAAGTGGAAGGGGCTGGTGGACAAGTTGAGATGCAAGAGCAAGAAAGCACAGAAGAGATTGGGAAGTTAAAGCATGGCTGGGGTTGAGGGGGAGAAGCAAGGCTTCAGGCATGGCACAGAAACATAACCAGAACACCTATAAAAAGTAGAAGTATGAGGACTTGTACAGTGTCATGGCTGTAAAGAGATCTGAAATATGTGGGAAGAGGTGACAAGAACGATACAGATCTGTTGGCATGAAGCGGCTGCAGCAGAACTGTGTGACAAGGAATGTACGAGCACAGGCTGCAACTGGAGGAATGAAAAGCACCGCTAACGTGCAAGTAAGATCAGCATGTAGGGTCTGTGAAGTGTGATGATTTATTCTATTCAGGCCACAGAATTTGTGGTTTCATAAGTGTATATGTAACAGGGAAAGTGTATTTCACTGTTTCAGCATTGACTATGTACTATGGTGCATTATTCAAATAGAACAGAGCAATTACAGAGAAAACTCACATTGGAAAGCACAGGCAGACTCTCTTATGAGTGGAATTCAACTTCAAAAAAAACCATGAATAACTCATTCTACGTAAAAAAAAATGAGTAAGAACATAACTGACACTGTATATGGCTCAAAGCTCCACAGTTACTAGTTTGCCCCTTAGAATTTACTTACACTTTTGATCTACACGAAGTCTGGTGGCACTGAAGTTCTACAGGTCAGATACGGAGTGTATTCTGGGGGGTGCTGGGACAGGGAAAGAGGAGATGAAATCTTTTAGTGTTGTAAACAACATCTTTTCCCTGCTCAACTTCTTTTATGCCGTTCTTAATTTTATAGGCCTCTAAAACATTGTCTCATGCTTTGACCAGCCTATACTATTTACACTATTAGCATTTATACTTTTTGTGTGGTTTTATGTTTAACTTGCTGGCTGTTTGGGGATTTTGTCTTCTAATTAGTGGAGTAGGTTTGCAATCTCTGTTTTACATTTTCTTCTGCATTAATGTTTCTTTGTTGTGTATTTCTCAAATAGAGGTAGATGTTCTTTGTGGCTGCTGCTAAAATATTTTATGTGGCTAGACTCAGTGCTTTTATTACTTAATGCTCATCAAAGAGAAACTAGGCACATGGGCTTATTCTAAAATATTAGCTATAACAATGTAAATCTCTTCATCTAGAGCACTGTATTAAAGGGACACTTTTGAAAATATACATGCAATTTTTTTTTGCTTGCTGGATTTTTAAGTAACCTCTAGAAGTGTCTCAGCTTGATTGAGAGGGTACTGGTGGCCTTTCTTACTTAATCTCCACCATTTCAGTAACTATTCATTTCCCTCTAAAACAGGAAAATCTTCAGAAAGCACTTGTGGTCTCTTCAGTACCAGAAGTGCACTTGTTTCGTGCATTTGTTTGATCATCTCTTTCCATCAGTGCTCAGATATCATGCTGCTTCTTCTTAACTACAGCAATTGTTTATATGGAAAGTGAGTGCTAAGACTGCTTGAGATACTTGAGATGCCTTTAATGTAATGCAGTAGCTGTAAAAGAGGAGAGCATGTTCCAAATGACCATCTGGCTCTCTGCAGGGGCTTAGTAAATCACAAGTAGTTCAGCAGACTCAAGCAGAGGAGCACTGACACTTTGGTTTCTCACTTGAGACAAAGCTGCTAGAGCTGCGTCTGCACATGAGTGCTCATTCCAACTCTCGAGTGTCACGTTGTGGATAAAAACAGCCATGTTGGCACAGAAAAGGAAGAAGAGCGGCTTGGATGAGGAAGGACAAAGTTTGTGGGTGGTTTAGCTCCCTTCTGAAGGGTTGGTTCTGTAAGCAAGTTTCCCACCTAGCAAGACCGACATGGCATGTGCCATGTCAGCACAGCAGAGGGGCAGCATGCAGACAAGGAGGGGCAGCCTAGGAGGGGAAGCATGAAGGCTGCTGAAAATTAGTGAATGCCTAGTTTCGTAGATGGTCTTTGTGAAAGATTAGCAACTGACCAGCTTCAGTCAGAAATAGTGTATGTTAAGCCAGCAACTGTGTGGGACACCTATATTTGTCTGAATTCCCACCTCTGTTAATAGACATACTTAGTAACCCCATGCCAGCCACCTTTGTTTATTTGTGATCTGGGGCTCAGAGAATGACAGAATAGATGAGCTTGGAAGGACCTCTGTAGGTCATGTTATCCAGCCACCCTGTTCATGCAGGGTCACCTATACCTGGTTGCCAGGACCATGGTCAGACAGCTGTACAATATACAAAAAAAACATTCAAAATTTAGAACTTGTTCTTTTTATTTTCTGGGAATTTTTAAGTCTCTAAATATCTTTTCATTGGAGTAGGTGATCACCCACTGATTGTTCAGTTCGCTGCTAAAGAAGCACAGGTTTTGTGTGATGCTGCCCGTATCGTCTGTCCTTTTGCAGATGGAATAGACCTAAACTGTGGCTGTCCTCAGAGGTAAAGTTTTGAAAAAGCTGGGTAAATACAGTGAAATAATTAGAGACTAAATAGTTCCTTTTCATCATCATTTCTATTTTAACCTAAAAAGAGATTTCAAGAGAGTAAGAGCTTTTTAACCTGTCAGAAATGTCTGTGTGGTAAGGCACTGTTCTGAGTGCTCTGAGATGCCTGTCACCATGGTGAGACTGGGAAAACCAGTTGTATTTGCCAACTTGCCTTTATTAATTTCTTTGATACTGAGTGTTGGCTCAGAAGTGAAGTGCCCATCCCTTCTTGACAACTGCTAAATGTGCACTCCCAAAAAGAGCTTGCTGCAAATAATTTGCGGAGTGTTTTGAATAATGATATAGCAATTTCCAGAATAATGAGGCAAGTCCTGATGTCTCAAACTTCTGCAAGTGAAGGATAGTCTTCAAAATAAAATTATACAGATAAACTGCTGAAAATAATTTCTTCCATCTTTTATTAAATTCGTAAGTATAGTGAATTAGTGATCTACTTCTCACTTATTGATAAAGATTTTGTCTTGACACTGAAATAGAGTAGTAAGATTGTTTCTAACGGTTCAATTGAGAACCATCTATTACATGTTTGCCAGGCAGTCTTTCTCTAAATGAAGACCTGAAAAATATAGGAAAGTAAAAGATAATACTACGGTGCAAATACTTAATTTCTCTATTCTAATTAGGTTGTCTTGACTTAAAACTATAGTATTTGAGAAAACTCTTTTCTGGAGAGATCTGAGGCTTCTGAATGGAAGTATTGGGGGTTTTTTTAAGCTAACTATAGTTAAGTATGTCAAACTGTCTGTTCCTTTTAGGCCAAAAATACATGCTTACATTTGAATCCTTTGTTTCTTGTGCATATTAGTTTCAAAATAACAAAAGTTTGTGTCGTGTTTTTTATAAGAAAAATTATTTTAAAAACTGCTGCTGTTATGTGGAAGCAAAGGTTATTTTTGCCAGTCAAAACAGTGAGATCAGAATATTACTAAAATAATATCATCACTTGCACTTCAAAAAAACCTCCTTTTCAATCCAAAGTTTGAAATCTGTTTGAAAGAAATCCATGACCAAGGGGAAGGGGAAACATCAATATATTTATTTCATGCATGCACTGTAGATTAAATTTTAATTTATCTTCGTTATGAATCTATTTTGTGGACAGAAAATTTAACTTAAAGAGATTGGTAACTTGTCCAAATTTCTAGTAGCAAAACGGAGGCTGAACCAGGATCTAAAAGCTGTATCAAACTGCAAACAAGTAATTGATCTAAAGCCAGTACTATCTCTGATTACTTAACCACATATTCTGAAGGTCATAAGGAAAGAAACTGATGTATGCGACTGATACTGATCTGCATTTCTTCAAATGTAGAATATGAATGTTCTTTTTCTTTTAAAGATGGGCGGTTTCAGAAGGTTATGGTGCTTGCTTAATAAATAAACCTGAGCTTGTTAAAGATATGGTGAGACATGTACGGAGTCAGATCGACAATCCTAAATTTTCAGTATCTATTAAAATAAGGTAGGTCTAACTTAAGTGCTGTTTGTGGTACATGGAAGAATCCTTTTTTTTTTTAAAGAAAGAATTTAGTGTCATGATAATAATATTTGTAATTCTGTTACTGTAATACTACATATTATAGTAATTTCCTTATGCGTGAAGACTGATGAGATTTTTTTGACTCAGATATCTGGGGCAATTAATATAAAACTTAGAACCAGCACAGCCTTTGACTGCTTATCCAGATAACATACTGTAAACTAGAGTTCTCTTGCAATCCAAACAACATGAAAGTACAAGGTAAAAGATTAAAGGGCTTCTATAAAAGAAAAGCAATGCATAGTCTGTATCATCACAAGGATTTGCTTTGCAAGCTATTAGGGAGCAGAGCCATAGTTGTGGTTGGGTGTAAAGGGATGGGTAACAAAACTGGGAGCTGCTCCCACAGCTGCTGTAAGGAATACATTCTGCTTCCCTACATCAGCTTCTAAACTTCTGTAGACTTGTTTTGCATTGCTTTGTGTACAGCACAGAGAAGAGAAGGTTCCAGGGAGACCTTAGAGCAGCCTTCCAAGTACCTAAAGGGGGTCCACAGGAAAGATGGAGACAGACTTCGTACAAGAGCGTGGTGTTACAGGAATGGGGAAATGGCTCCAAAATGAAAGAGGGCAAGTTTAGGTTAGATATTAGGAAGAAATTCTTTGCTGTGGAGGTGGTGAGGCCCTGGAGCATGTTGCCTAGAGAAGTTGTAGATGCCCATCCCTGGAAATTTGTAAAGCCAGATGGGGTGATCTCTTGAGCAACCTGGTCTAATGGAAGATCCACTCTCTCCATAGCAAGGGTATTGAAACTGGATGGTCTTTAACGTTGCATCCACCCCAAACCATTCTATGGCCATTCTTGATCCATTATTTAACCATACATCCTATATGGCTTTTGCGTATTTGTCAGTTAAGTTTCAACTTAGTTTCCAGTCCTTCTGGAAAGGGGAACTACTATAAATTGGATTTTTTTTTTCACAAAATATGCAAAATCACGGTGTTTATTTTAGATTTTTTGGGTACCCTTGCTCAATCTGTATAAAATTTACCATGTATATTACAGAGATGTGGTATAATTGGGAAATGCTAAAATAAATAACAGTTTCCATACACTAAACTCATATGCCTTAAAAAAAAAAAAAAAATCAAACACTGTTTTCCTACAGTAATACTGTCTTTATACCGTTACTTATAGAAATATGTGGTAATTCCTCCCTATAGAGGAGTGCTTTTTATATAGGCCAGGGAAACTTACTACCTACTGCTTTCATTCCTTGCAATTTTAGGATCCATGAGGACTTAAAAAGAACAGTTGACCTGTGTCAAAAAGCTGAAGCAGCTGGAGTTTCATGGATTACAGTACATGGGAGAAGTATAGAAGAAAGGCATCAACCTGTACATTATGATGCAATTAAAATAATTAAACAAAGCATGTCTATACCTATTGTGGCTAATGGAGACATTAAAACTTTAAAAGATGCTGAAAATGTTCATCACTTGACAGAAGCAGATGGTAAGATTAAACATACTCTATTTTCTAAGTAAACTTATCAGATTTCAAGGTATTTATTTTGGATGTAAGTAGGACATGATTTGAGTGCTTTCTCTCCTTGAAGAGACAAATGAAAGAGGATATTTTAGATGCCTTACAAACTCGTAAGCAGCATCACTGGTAATCGTCAGAACACTAGAGCACTGTTATTCAAAGCCACAAATAATTATTTCCGAGACAAATTACAAAAGCTCTGTGATTATTTATGCTATCTCATCACTCAGTAGTGGAGTTCGGGGGGACCTTCAGACATTCTGTCTCTTAATGGAGCTGATCATCTCTTAAAGAACTGTAAACTTCCACTTGGAAATCTCTGCTTCCTGCACATGGGAGCAGATTTCTTACAGTAAGAACACAGTGGAAAAGGGAAATACTGTTAAGCCAGATGGTGAACTTCAAGCACACAGTGAAGCATTGCACTTTCATTTCAGTGGTAAAATTTGGGGATTTTTTGCAGTTATTAGTCACAGTAGATTCGTGCAACTGTCTGTGGTTTCAAGACAATATGGATATTTGGTATATGTTCTGAAAAGATAATCTGTATCTACAGACTTTCTGTCTTACAGCTAGAGAAAAACAGGAAAGAGAACAGTACATGTGACAGGTTTCTGCTCACCCTGTTGCCGTTTAATAGCATCAAAAGAAATTGAACCAAACTACCATGCTTACAGTGAATTTCCCCCCAAATACAGAGCAGGAAGGAAAAGCATAATACAAAGCAATGTTCTCATAGTCCATCTGACCTTCTTCAGTAGTAAAAATACAAAGCATTCGTTTTTTTCTGTCGTGGACAATGACAAAAGAAATTTTTCATTTTTGATCATCCTGTTTCTTAAGGAAAAACTAAGTGTAATAGATTGTATGTTGGTAGTGCAGGAAAACAGAATCCCTTAATCACAGAAAAATTACAAAAATTACAATGGAACTTGTGTAGGTTTATCTGACAATATGGGATTAGAGTTGCAAATACACTACATGCTTGTTCAGAAAGATTTGCTGCAGATAAGAGTCCTGAAAGTTATGTAATTCAGCCATTGAGCTCTTACTGGAAGAAGGTCAGTGAATAGACTGAGTTGCACAGAAAATTATTAGTCCTCTTGTGTCTTTCCATCATAATTTTATGTTATAAAGGCAAATAAAATACTACTTAGTGTATACAGTGTATACTACCTGTAATACAGGTGTAGCAAATAAAATACTACTTATTTGCAGTTTCAAAAGAAGGGAAGAAATGCTTCTGTGACCTGTGTTTTGTTTCAAAATTTCTGGAATGTGTTGATAGGTGTTGTAGATACTCTGATGTCTGCCTTGTTCAATGGATTTCTCTGATAAAGCTGTAATACTCATCCCTGTTGTTCTCCCATTACTGTCTGTAAGCTTCAGGTGGTTGTTCTAAGGGGTGCTGCACAAAATCTACAAGAAGATTTAGCATAAAATTTAAACTAGAATGTAACTTACTGCTTTAATTTCCAATTTGAAGGTATAATGGTGGCTAGAGGACTCTTGGCAAATCCAGCTATGTTTGCAGGATATGAAGAGACACCTTTTCAGTGCATCCAGGACTGGGTTGACATAGCTCTTGAGCACGGAACTCCTTTTACGTGTTTTCACCACCACTTAATGTACATGATGGAGCGGATAACTTCTAAACAAGAAAAAAAAGTTTTTAATGTTTTATCAAGTACCTCAGCAATATTAGATTATCTGAATGACCATTATGGCGTGTGAAAGTATGTTAGTCCTATGTAAACTTGTATTTGCAATTGTCAGTAAACTGCAGAAGTTTTAATTGGGTTCTTACTTTTTAGTCACATTTATATATTGTGTAAGTATCTTCAACACAGCAAAACATTATCATTAGGATGATACTTTCTATTTTTATGTCTATTTTTCACTCTAGAGAATATTCAAGATTCTACAAATGTGGAATTCTATTTACAATGCACTACTACACAGAGGATTGATTATTTTAAGGCCCCAGTAATTTAATTTTTCACAGAATAATTGCTTACAGCAATATGATTGCAAAACTAGGGCCTTTCTTACATGAAAGCTCCTAAAATCAGGACTACTTACAAATAATGCCAGTAATTTCAGACCAAAAGAATACAAAGGGAGCAACTACAGAAGTTTTTGCTTTAGATAACATAAGCTTAAAGCCCATCATACTATCCTCTTTTAAATTTGATGTTCCTTTTGCAGCCTAAAACTTTCTAAACTTACTTACAACTTAGAAAAATTCTACACTTCTTATAGCAAAAGAAACACAGATGAACAATTATGGAAAGAAGGAAAATGAAAAGGGAAAGAAGAAAAAAGGAAAACTAAGAGATAGTTTAAGTAAAAATTTAGCTGAATCTAAAGAACAAGACTTAAAGTTCAATGTAACTAAATTCAGAGTTTTTTATCTACTGTAGAATAGTTGTATACAGGATTAAATCCCTATCATCTACCAAACCAGAACTTTTTAGGTCAAAGAAAAGCTGACAGATTCTCTCAGTGGGGCTCTTGCAGTCCTTTCTGCCTGCTGGCATGTTGCTTATCAAAGCATGACAGCCACTTGGTTTTGAGTCGTTATATATGAGTGAAATAGTGAAAATTAGAACAAGATAATAGCATTACACACCAGCTGCATTTGTTCTGCAAGGGAAATTTCACAAAACTGTACAGGACAATTATTTGTAATCAAATAATTTGTTTTCTTTACATGTTTACACAGAAATTCATACCAAAAATTGCCTATTTTTCTGACTGTGATTGTTTTGTGAATATATGTGTGAATAGTTCCAAATTTTCTAAATAAATTGCTGGTTTTGTATGCAGTTGTAATTTTTTTTGTTATACAGCAGTCTGGAGGAGGGAAGGTTGCTTTTGAAGCTACTCCCCAAATGTTTTCATAGTTCAGGTATCTTAAATTGTCACAAGTTTTTTAATGCAATAGCATAAAATACTTGATCATTTTTTATAATGAATATGTCTGATTTAGGCATATGAACAAAAGTTTGAAAGGCATGACCCAAGTCATCAAGTCCAGTTCACTATTTAAGGCAGCAAAGTTACATAACTCTTCTGATATGATCACCTTCCCGATGTGCTAACAAATGGAAAACTACAGACATGCTTTGCTTTCCTAGGCTGAGACAACCTCTTCAACCATTTTTGGTGTGTCTCCATTCCCTCAGACAACTATTTCTTCATTCTTCTGGATTGTAATGTTTTTTTGACATTAGTTGGGCACATTTCTGTATAGCATTCCAGGTAAATTCCCCACAGTGTCTTCTGCAGTTAATACTTCATACAATGTTTCACTTGTCTTCAACTAATATTCATCATGTAAATTAGGAGCTCCCAGTTTTAGAGCAGAAGTTCTTATTTCCCAACTGCATGACTATGTATTTTGTACTGCCAAATTTCCAGTATCGAGTTCATCCAAATATGGTGCAACTCAGTTCTCCTCAGTTCTGAAAATGCCTCCGGGCTCCTCTGAAGTAAAACTATACAACTGAATTGTAGAGGAAAAGGATTGTGAAACTAAGCCCTTTGTTGCCACTTTCTTGAGAGTTTTATGATTTGGCTAGCAACTATTATATGTAGCAAACTATCCCATTAGCCTCAAGGAGCAGAGAAGAATAATATATATAATCAACACAAAGGCTTTCTTTATTTTTTCTGTCGTAGTGGGAAAATTGAATTTTAGAGGACTGGAAATACCTTGACCTATTTAGGAACTGAGTACTTGATGATTTTGAAGGCAGCAGTTGTTGTGCCTGTGTGAGATTAATCACAGAGATTCCTGCCTGAAGTACAAGACCTAGGTTGCTGTTAATATTGGTATTAATTATGGAGTGCTTGATCTGGCCTTTTGTGTATCATAAAAGTCAATGGAAGTTCATCATCCCTTTCCAAGGGTGAAACGAATCTTATGCCTTCCACTCTAAATGTTGTATGCATCTGAATATACTTCACTGTGTTTCCATAGAATAAACTGCAAAGTTGGAGTCTTCGAGCCATACTTTGAACACCATACTGTTCCAATATACATAAATTGCTACGGTTGGGAGTTATTCAACTACCAGTGTTATTTTTAGAATAACACTGTCTTGGGGTGACTCTCTGATGTGTATCCCATATCGCTGCCCTATGCCCAGAAATTAACTTTGTGCCTTTCTGTGTCTCTAAACTGAGCCTGAGAGGGGGAAGGAAAAACTGAGCAAAACTTTTTCAAAGCAGTTTGCAGCTTGTTCAAGGCCACACAGAGATAGCAGGTTTTTCCCCAGCTGCGGCAGGGGAGCGAGGAGGCACCCGGCTTGCTGCTTTCCGGTCAGCTTTTGGCCAGTTGTTTCAGTTTCTTGTTCTCCAGAGAAAGACTGAGAGTTGAACTTTGCTTTTCCTTCCCTGGAATTCCAGATTTTCTCCCTTTTCTACTGGACTGCTTTCAACCTCAGAGCACATCAGGAGGACTTTCCACTGGGCACAGAGGGCCTGGCCCTGGCCCAAGCCCCAGCTCCGAGGAGACCAAAGGGAGGACTCTAACACTTTTCCCAGGTTTTATCTCCACAGCAAGAGATTTTATTATTTAGCATTATTTTCCTTTCCTGTGTGTTTGTTAAATAAATAGTTTTATCTCCTTCACTTTCCTTCACTTTTCCTGAACCTGGTGGGGGAGGGGTGGTTGTGCCTTCTCTCAGAGTATATATTTCTAAATTTGGCCAAACTGGAACAGGTCATATTTCTCATTAGAAGACATTTGATTACAGAAAAATTCTAATTTCGTTTAAAACCACTGGATGTAGTCCTTCTCCTGTACATGTTACTTTTAACATCACCAGGTGGTCAGCCTTTTGATTTTCTAGTTTTTAAATGTTGTTAATATAAGTACAAAGCAAATAACATAAGATACAAAGCATTGTTTCCTATTTTAGGTTCTTTGCCTCCTGTAACTGATCCTGTTCTTTATGTTAAACCCCCCCTGCACAACAATACCATATTCTCATAATACCTGTATGTTTTTGCAGCTTTTACCCTGCTTCAATAACCCCAGCACCCTCACACAGCCTATACAATCCCATTTTCTCTGTTGCCTATTGTTAAATTTCTTAGGTCTCGTGGGTTGATGGTTGGCCAAAAACAGTGTATGGTGATGAGAAGGCTGTCACAGAAGCCAAAACAGAACAAATTTAAACTTTCCTTTTGTTTCAGAAGAGAATTAGTTTTATTTCAGTCCTCTAACCAGTTGCTAATATACAGGCATTTCCTATTTTCTGCTTCAGAATAGTTTGTCACCTCATTGATTGAAAAGGAAGGTATTCCTTTTAACTGTAATGTTTGAAGATTTATGATTTTTTTCCCTAAAACAGCCAGCCATTATGTATATATTGTATGGCATGATATTCATCATATGGGGGTTCAGTATAAGAGAGACAGCCTTAGATCAACAACCCAGACTTCTACAGCTTCAGGTAGAATTCCTTCCAGGAGCAGCAGAGTGCACTCAGCAGGAGAAGAGAGGTCTCACAAATGTTTGCAGAGGACCTCTCTTTTCTTCAGGTCTCATTCTATGTTGCTGGGGAACACGCATCAGCCGCAGTGGAAGTGCACAGCAGTCACATTCACTGTGAATCTTTCTGAGATCTTATGAAGCCTCTAAAGTGATAAAGCAGACTCCAAGTCTCTGGCAGTGGGAATGAGTGAATACAGTCTTATCAGTATGAGGGTATGCTAGTGGGAGAGCAGTTTACAGTACTAGAAAGAGACGAGTAAGCAGCTCAGAAATGGAAACTGCTCTGTAATAAAAGGAAAGTATTAACGTTTTAACAGCTTCAGTGAAGTATAGTGGCTGTAGGCCAGTAGCTAAAATGTAATAACCAGAACATTTGAAGAGGTGGTGTTTTGTCTATACTGCTGATTAAATATGTTTGCGAAAATGTGTTAGAAATACTACTTAAAACTGGGAGTGTTCCTACTGTGTAGATTGGACTGAAATGACTGCTTTTATCTCTCTCCAGTATTTGTTATGCATAAACAATTATTTGGGATGTAACCTTTCATTCAGACATTGCTTGGCAACAACTAGGAAAATGTTGACACACTGGCTCCATCCCCAGGCTGCAGACCTGGGAAATTTTAAGTAAACAATTTCAGATTGTGAGCAGCTTCAAACAGCTCTGCTCAAAACTGCTTATGCAAGAACTTCCACCCCACATCAATTCTAATGGATTAGAGTAACAAAGAACTACTATTCACAGCATTTTATATATCTCATGTTGATGGAACTTAATTGGGAAAAAATTCCCTAAAGCAAGTAGCTGTATCAAAGAGTGCTGGAGATGCCCAGGTAGACACGGTAACCTCTTCCACTGGCAGCACCTCAGCATCTGCTAGGATCAACAGGAAAAAAGCATCAGAGGATGTCTTTCTTATGCATGGGCAAAGAGAGTTGCATGGCTAGCAAAAGAGGTGCTCAAGAAATGGGTAAACGGGTACCAAGGTATGGAAAGAATGTGCTTGGAGCCTTGGTACACTGATAAAAACATTGCACAGGCACAGGACAGTAGGATAGAACAGGGCTTTCTGAAGGAATACTGTTTGATTCGTGAGGTCCAAACAGGCCTGTTTGAGTGCTTGAGACTGTTGTTCGGTTGTTATTTGTGCTGTCCTTACAAATACTGGACCTGTTTTTCTTGAGAAAACAATTTACTGGGTCTTAATACATTAATGTAGTGTAACACATGGAAGAGGGAATTGATAGACACACGCAGTATTTTAACTGAACTTGAGAAACTCATGATAGTGCTGGAGAGCAGAGTTGAAGTCTCCAATAGATTAAGCTGGAGTCACGGACCGGTGGCATGAGCACAGCAGGATTCCGCAGCAAAATGCTTACAAATCATTCCCTCGATAGGAGAAAACGTAATGCTCATTTGAACCTTGCTCAGCCCGTAGATCCACGCGTTCCCCAACAGAGGTGCGGCCCCTTAGCAACTCCGCGCTCGCCGTCATTTTCGGCCCCCCCGCTCCGCAGGCGGCACTGCCCGTGTGCCCGGGCGGCCGGGCCGCAACGAGCGCGGCCTCTGCGCCGGGAGCGCCGCTCCGCCGGGCTGCACTCTGCCTCCCTCCCTCGCCCGCACCTTTCCCCGGCCGGGCCGGCGGCAGCCCCGCGCCGCCCCCGCTGTGTCATTCAGCCCCATCCCGGCCCACATTCCCCGGGCAAGGCGGAGGCGGCACCGTGTCCGCACAGACACCCCTTTCCCCCGCCCTGCGCCGCCGGGAGAGACTGGTCCGCGCTTCCGCAGCTCCGACCGCTCCCGCCCCTTGGCCGCCATCAGCCCCACCGGGCGCCGGCGCTGACGAGGTTGGAAGGCCGGCCGGGCGGGAGCATGGGGCGGCCGCTGGGCTGCGCGGCCGCGCAGGGGGCGCTGGCAGCGCTGGGGGGCGGGAGGCGGCGGGAGGAACCCGCGGGCCCGCGGCCGCCTCGCGGGGGCTCTGCCGGGGACCCTGCCCAGCGGGCCAGCGCCGCCCCGGGCTGTCCCGGTCGTGGTTCGCGAGGGGAAGTCAGAGCCGCCCGCCTGAGCCGTCCCTTCTTCCGCAGGCCGCCGGGACGATGACTTTCCAGTGGACGGCAGTGGCTACCATCCTGTATGGTGAAATCGGAGTAATTCTCGTGCTTTGCCTGCCATTCATTTCCCCGTTGAGGTAGGAGGACTTCGGCGTGCTGAGCAACACAGCTCGCTCTTCTCACCTTCTCGCTTATTTTACGTCTCTGTTTTCATAAACACGGAGCTTTGCTGCATCCTAAACTAGTTGTGAACATAGCCGAAGGACTGCTGTTTGGGACTTGAGTATCAGGAGCTGCAAGAATCGCAAGTCTCTTTAAGGAGCTTTGTGTTTTCTACGCAGTGCTGATTCATCCGAGAGCAGCGGTCTCGGCGTGCCCAGAGCAGCCCCCTGCTTCGCTTCAGCAGGTGGGACGGCTTTTCCCAGAGTTTTGGAGTAGGCAGCGTACAGGAAGGCATCTGGCAGTAATAAATGAGAGGAGAATGCAGGTTTTTTCGGCAGTTGTTTGTCACATTTGTGAGATGCAACTCTATGTTTTGGTGTACACTAGGCATTGTGGGTGCTGAACAGATGAGACGTCAGATATACAATGCAGGCTGCAAACTGTGTGTAAGGCCCGCAAGAAATTTTTGATCACTTGTTTAAAAAAACTGAACCTGAGTTTGAAGCAGAAGGTTTGGGACTACTGGAATAAGGGCCTTTGTAAACTTATATATAGATTAATAAAATAGTACTACTTCTGGAACACAACACAGACATTAAGAAAATAGTAAATTCTTGTAAAATAAATGCACATAATAAGGGAAAGGAAAAAAATGCATTTATTATCTTTACTGTATGCAAAGGCTTGACTTACAGCATTATCTTGTTTCCTGTAAGTAGCTCTTCAAATTTGGTGATACTATTTCTCTACAGGAAATAAAGCTAGTTTCTCTGCAGGAGGCAAGAGAAGTAGACTTATGATTTCTTTTCGGAATATCAGGAAGTCTTAAGAACCAAACCCACAAAAATCCCACAACCCCCCAAAACAACAAGCAGGAAGAAACTTTAAAGCTTTTTTTTTTTGTTTTTAAATGCTGCTGTTTCAGCAGTCTTCTGTGAAAACTGTTTGTTTCTTTGTGTCTTCTGTTTGTTTCCTGCCTCTTTAGATATATTTAGAATGATGTAGCTTTTACTGTCCTCTTAAGGAACAAGAGTTGTTGTGGAAAGTTTGGATTTAATTACTTAAACCTGTGGAGGAGTCTTGAAAATGACTGGCTCCTCCACACCTGGTACCAATGATTAGGCATGTTTCCTCAGCTTGAGAAGTTCTGGTTTTTTACAAGTTGGCTTGCAAGTTCAGCATTTTTACATAGACTGTTGAGTTGTTGTATTTCTTACTGTTTTCTAAGCAAAAGTGCAACTATGTAAGAGGAGAGGAGTATTATGGGAGTCATAAGCATCAGGTTATTAATGGCTTATGTGAGGAAACTAGTTGCAAGAATTTCTTCAGGCTGATGTCACAAGCAGAATACTTTGGGAGTATTGAAATATGTTTCACTTACAATGCAAACGGAGTCCAGTGTTAGTGGCTGAAAAGCAAATTCGTAATGTGCAGCTGTGCCAAAATTTTTTCAAACGTTAAACACAGTGTTTTTAATTATATAGAGAGGATAGATTTGTGTGCTTTGTTTGGAGCATTCAGCTATTCCTCTGAACACTGGTTTCTAAAAGAGTGAAATCGCTTTGTCCCTTATGTGATATACGCAATTATCTTCTTAACAAAACTTGCAGGAATCTTGTGGGGTTAAAAATTAGATTTAGCTGCTGTGACAGTACCAGAGGGCAGCAACTCTGCCTGACACATCTTGGTGGCCTGGGAGCTAGTTTTGTCAGCAGTAAGGCATGCATGGTTACTGACAGGCGTGAAACTGCTGTTCTTGGAAGTTTTGATTTACTCAGTAAACTGATTCGTTGTCTCTCTTGTGTCTGCACATTTTTTTAAATAATGTTTTTCAGATTTGCTAACGAGTTTGTAAGTTCCTGGGGAACAAGTGAATTGACAGTATAAAACTGCAAGTACACGAAGAGATCTGTTCTACTAGGTGTAGTACATCTAAAATGGTGGCTAGTATTATAGTTTGGAAGGATTATATTTATATGACTTCTGGCACCAAAAGGATGTAGAGTTTTAGTAAATGTGAACGTCTATACTTGCTGAGGAAAAATAAATGTGAAAATAAAACACAGGAAGATTTTCCAGTAAAGAGATCCATATTTTTAGCCTGATTATAACTTGGCAGTGTAGTTTATCTAAGGTCATACTTCAAAGAATCACCTCTTAAGTGGAGGTCAGTATGGAGCTTGGAAAATTGCACGTTTAAAGAGTTAGCGAGTTGGCTTTGTTTGAGTTGTAGCTTGAAGTAAGCTTTTTGTTTGATACATACTGTGGCTGTCTGCTGTAAAGAATTGAGATTATACTAAAAGACTTAAATGCACAACGCTAAAACATTTTAATTCTTTCTGGTGGAGAGCTGTAAAGGACCACAGGAGATCATGCTGCAGTCTGATTTAAATTAAATTCGTAGTAGGTTGGAAACTGCTGTGAGAGGGCAAATCTTAACAGTCTCTAGGAAGTGTAAATAGTTGTAACAAAAGTAGGACATTTTACCTCATATAATAAGATGGTGAGTAGCATGTCTGTGTTACGTCCCTATGGCATGACTAGGTATTATTTCATTTGTGCAGTAGCACTGATTCTAACCTGCAGCAAAGAACAAATAGGTGCTCTGTTGTAACTTGTTTCAATTCATTTGAGCGCGTGAGATGTTCTTTGTGCTGCAGGTGTGATTCTGCCACGCCCTCCATGCAGCAATATCAAATTGACAACTAATCATTTAAAAATAAAAAGCCTGCATCAGCATTGGCCTCACCAGAACTCGCTTCTGTAGCCAGCAAATTTATGCTTGGGAAAGAAGTTTTAACCCTTAACAAAATATGAACACAAGATTTGTCTCTTTTGTTGTCGTTACAAGTTAGAATGTAGTAACAGTCCTTGTACTTCAGAATTATGCAGACCCATCAGCATAAAAGATAAGCCTTCTGAAGAAGGATGGTAGAGAATTTCTGGAAGCTTTTAATTTTATTTGGCAACAAGAGGTATTAGTGGATAAAAATAAAAATAATGGAATGGGTTTTACAGTCTTTACTCCATCCCTTGTTATAGTCAGGACTGAATACAACGTATTGCTAGCCAAAGTATAAGCTAAAATCAGACACATCTGCAGAGTCCCTGCTATTGTGCAAGACATTTGTAAGATGAACCAACTGGTTTTGCCTGTATCAACAACAAAAAAAGACAAGTTGGATTTCTGGAAAAGTTAATATATACCTAAATTATATTGCAGTTAGAGGAACTGTTTAGAGACCTTATACAAGTCTCTTATCAATAACAAGGCTCTCTTCTGTGAGGTTGTAATGCTCTTCTTTTAGTGCTTAATTATTTTTGAATAACACAGTTCTATTTTACAGATGGCAGAAGATTTTTATGTTTCCTCTTTGGAGCAAAATGGCAGTATTTTGGAACAAGATGTTCCTTACAATAATAGTTCTGTTGATCATCTTGTTTCTTGGTAAGTGTTAGATAATTTCTTAACAAATGGGTAAAAGAAACCTGGTACATTGAGTTTATATCAGTAAATTAATGGAAGGGATTTAAGCTTAGTGTAAGTCAGCTGATTTATTGAAAAGTTATACCATAGAATGAAAGAGGAGAGGGCTAATACTGCATCCACATTGGGAATCCAAATGCAATTGTAATATACTGAGTGAATGAGAAGGAAAAATGGAGCTTAGTCTAGGCTGCTGCTTGGTTTCCCTTTCTCATACAGGTAAATGAACTTGTTTGACAGCAGAATTTGGCTGAGGTGCACCTCATGCAGTAGATGGCACTCTTTCTTTTGGTTGCTGTTGAAACAGAAGACCAGAATATATCAAAGCACTGGGCTGACTGAATACTTTTGCTCAGTACAGATACAAAACATCTGCTGGCTACATTTGTTATGAGCAGATCCTCAGGTCTGTGAACTAAGAGTAAAGCTTTAATGGTTACCATATGCCTGACTGATGTCATTTAATGTCTGCCCTGACTGCTTTGTGTGGTAAGCATCTCCTGTATTTCAGTGATGAAAGTAGTTCTCCTGTGTTTCAGGGACATTAGATAGTTCTCCATGGATAAGTGTTTCCCGTGCCTTAGAATATACATGCTACTTAACTCCAAGCTACTTGAAATAGAAAAAATGCATGGTTTTATTTTCTACTGAGGGAAACATGCAGATGCACTTATATATATAGCAATGTCAGACCAGGCTACAGTACTATATTCTTAATATTTAAAGTACCAGAAATGCAATAAACTTCTAAAATTATTTTTTAAGATTATGTTTAGTATTATCCTTAAAAGTAGATCTTCAGTAAATGGCTTGAGATTGGGAACTAATTTATTTAATTTACTCTCTTGAACTGCTGTTGAAAACTTTGACCAGAGTTTGCTTTTGAGTTGGTGATGGTCATTGGTTTTGTGGAAAGATAGAATTGGGCTGAAGGGAAGCAGTGATGAGATACCTGCCCCATAGGGTGAAGTGATAGGTTACTGCAGGCCTAGAGTCTTCCTATAGTGCAGGGACATGCATTTGTTTGCTCATAGTCTTCAATGCATTGTTTGAAGCTTCACTTCAGGGGTTTTGTACCACCTAAATAACTCAGACGTATGAAGGAGACCGTCATAAGTGATTATATTCACTTTTTATATGCTTTTCTTTGTAGTTGATTTAGCCTGCTTAGACAAATGCAGCAGCAATTTAATAACACCTGGCCAAAATACTCTGCAAGAACTGAGGCCATGTCATGAAATGTGTATATTTGTTGATGTGCAGGAAGAGATTTAAGGTGCTGTGTTGGTTGTAGGAATGTCTGATGACCTTATGTTTAAAGATTATAATACGAACTCTTAACTGGGTTAGGTTTGGGGTTTATGTGGATGTAAGTCCCAATTATTTATTTTGTCCTTTGAAAGGTGTTTGCAGTGTACTGGCCCTTTTCCAGAACTATCAGGAGTATGTCATGGATGAAAGGAAGCTGAAAGATGTATGAAAGGCAAATGAAAGAAAGCTGAGTTGTAGCTTTCCTTCTCCATTCTTTTTATGATGTTGTTACAGTTAGTAGTTCCTACTGATGTTACTACTGCTGTGTTACTACAGTCTTCCTATTTTGATGGATGCTAAAGAAATAATTTTCTCCCTCTATGAGTGAAGCACAAAGTAGACACTTCTATCATTACTAAAACACATGCATATCTTAAACCCTGTGTGAAGCAGATACTTGAGGAAATACTACTTCTTTTTGCTTCTCTTTCTCTTTTCTTACTGTCTGCTGGGAAATTTTAGCTCGGTTGTCAGCAGTGACATTTTGACACTGTAGGGTCTTTGGTAACATCTGTGGCTGGGCACAAGCATTTGAAATACCTGTTCAAGCATATTTTGGGCAATGGTTTGTCATATTTCTGGGAATGTGCTAGAGCACTTCATGATTTATCAAGACCAATCTTTAAAATGTATGGATAACATAATTGAAGTCGCTATTGGTCCTATTACTGTTTGCTGAGTAGAAAGTCCAAATACCTATTTCTAGTACTGTGTCTAGTTTAGCATACATGCACACCTGCAGATGTGAATAAGAACAGACTGTTTTTGTTTGCAGATGCTGTTAGAGAAATCAGGAAATACTCATCTGTTCATGTGAATGAAAAGGCTGCAAATGTCAACAGCAGTGCCTTTGATCATATTCAGATGAAACTCTTTCGATCGCAAAGAAACCTGTATCTCTCAGGTTTTTCCTTATTTCTTTGGCTGTAAGTATAACATTTTTCTAATGTTTACGTAGTATGTTTGTTACAGGAACTGTTGTAGAAAGTAATTGTAAAGATCAGAAGGACAATTTCAGGAGATTAAAGAATTAATTATGACCAGGTTGGCTACAAGGTAAGTAAGATCAGGGAAAATAATACCTTACAAATGTTTGAAAATTAGAAGGATATGTGAGCAACACATGGAGAGAAACATTTTGAATGCTGGAGAAAACATGTATTTTGCAGAAGTTTCTTTGGGGAATACTCATTTCCTTCCTTAAACTTACACCCTTTGTTTTGCACATAGAAAACTGGAATAAAAAAACCCTCAAAACTAAAGTACTGTTAAAATAATACTAATATCTGGCAAACTGGTGTCATTGCACCCTGCTGTGTTAAGAAGCAAAACTTGAGCCTGACCTGAGCCACTTCAGCTCAAGCATGAAGTTAAGAACTGTAGGATAATATTCTGGGTTTTAAGGAAAGTTTCAAATGTATTGCAGATCAAACGCTTTGTGGCAACTTGCCTACTATGGTGTTATGATCTTAGGTCTGGTATTCTTTTCAGGATGCTTAAGTACAGCTCACAAAACAGGGTAAAGGAAAGGGCAGTTCTGTACTGCCCACCTGTAGCAGCCAAGACTACCTGTGAATCAGTAGCCACAACAACCTGCAGATCATATCAGTTGGGCAGAGAGCACATGAAGTCACTGGACACCGATAATGTGAACAAATGGAAACAGACATGTTGGTCTGATGATTTCCTATTTGTGCGTTTCTGTGGTGACTGGACAAGAAGTGTTGGTCCTCTTAGGAGTTCCTTCAGTGAGCTGCTTGACATTGCCTCAATACTCAAGAGGGGCACAAAACAAGAATATGACAGACTTATGACAAACTTCTTCCCCTTAGAGTGATGCGTGGCCATTTTAGCAGAGCATGGAGCATAAAGAAGTGTCAAGGAAAAATGAATATGAGGCTTGAGCAGAAAAACCTTGGAAAAAACAATGTGGCTGTAGCCTTGCTCAATAGTCATAGGAATGCATCAAGTTCTTTGTCCTCCTACAGAAAGGTTAAGTAAATATGCACAAATACGTTTTTAAACTCTGCTCCAAGAGGAATAGCTGAATTGTGTCATACACAAGAATTGGAAGGTGGTCTCTCAGGGTCCTACTTACATTCAGCTTCCAAGGAAGAAAACTTGTAAAGTGGCCCCAGTAGATTTTATTTTGTATAAAAGCTCTGCTCTTGAAGAGGTTTGCTTGAGGTTTTTTTGAGGTGCTGGCCTTTCACCAAGATTTAGGAGAAATAAGCATTCTTCCAGTAGGGGCTAGATCAAAGGACTTTTCTTAGTAGAGCTGTTTTGTTTATCCATGAAACAGGCATAATGTCTGTCGGAGAAGTGGAGGAAAGGTGTTCCTTGGGTTTCCTTATCCTGCACTGCTGTACCATCACCCAACCAACGTGAGACCCCATCTAGTGTGAATGGGTAATTGGATGCCCCTAGTTCATTCTTTGTGTCAGTTTTGGTTCATTTTAGCACATCAGCCAATAGGAGAATTCCACAAGACTGGTAAATGGAGATTCATGAAATGGAGGAGGCTGGGAACTTGTCACTTCTGGCAAGACAACAGCAGTTGTGGGGTACAGATGAGGAAAATTATGTATCAGTGGAGGTATTTGGGCCAGCTGAGCCCTTATCTGCAAACTGCACAGAAAAGAGGAGTGTCATAGACCCGAGAGACTGTCCCCTGGGTAGGACAGAGACACCCATCTGCTAGTTTGCCCTGGTCCTCTGTCAGCCCATGCTGTACCAGAGAGGGATAAGAAGGGCTGAAAACAAAAGAGAATCTCAAGGAAACATGAGCCTACTGCTCACTGGGGCCTTCTAGGAGAGTCGGCAGGAGTGTAGCATCACTCCCAGTAGTGGAAGATGCAGCTAGGGAGTACTTAGGCCAGTTGGGCATACAAAAGTCTGTGGCATCCTAGGATGGCAGAGGGAGTTGGCCAATGTCATTGCAAGGCTTAGTTTGAAAGATCACAATTCTGGGGAGAATCCCAGTGACTGCAAAAAGGCAAACATATCCCATCTTCCAGAAGGATAAAAAACAGGATGTAGGAAACTGGAGACTGGCCTCCCTGGAAAGGTTATGAAGCAAATCTTGCTCAAAGACATCTTCAGGGACATGAAGGACACGATGACTTGGAACAGCCATCACGGACTTACTTAGGGAAGGTGATGCCTGACCAGTATATCCGTTTTGCAAGGCCTTTGACATAGTGCCTTTTAGTATCCTGAGAGTCTGACCATGGAGGGACACAGGCTGGAGAAATGGAGAAAAAAGCAGGTGGAAAATTCCCTGGACCTTTGGGCTCAAAGGATAATAATGATGTAAATTTTAGCTGGTGCCCCTCAGGGATTGGTACTGGTCTCGGTATTGTTTAATGTCCTTATTAACAACATGGATGATAGGATTGAGTGTGCTCTCAGCAAGCTGCTCACAGTGCCAAATCAGAGTGGTTGACATCTTGGAGAGCAGTGCTGTTTTTCAGAGGGAGCCAGAAAGGTTGAAGAAATGTACTGACAGAAATCTCATGAAGTTCAACAAAGACAAATGCAAAGTCTTACATTTTACAGGATAATCATATACAACATCCAGGCTGGGGACTGGCTGCGTGGGTGAGCAGGAAACAGTTTTGTAGGAAAAAACCTGAGGATCCTGGTGGACAGCCAATTGTGTATTGAGCTGTGATAGCAAGGATGTCGTCAGCAGGTCAAGGAAAATGGTTATTCTCCTCTGTCTGACACACGTGGTGCTGCAGCTGCAGGACTGTGTCCAGTTTTAATTCCCCAAAATACTGGAGTGCTGCAGTGGGGTACAGAGAAAGTTGGAGGCTGAAATATGTGACCTCTGAGGAGATGATGATGGAACATGGCTTTCAGACAGAAGAGAAGAGACTTTGAAGGGAAAATCCCATTGGTTTGTATGTCTGTCTAGTAGCAGAAAAGATGGATCCAGTTCATCTCAGTGGATCCAAAAAGGAATGACAAGAGTTAACAGGAATCTGAGATGTTCTGACTTGTGGTAGAAAAGTACTGCTACTGTCAAGAGTGGTTAAACACTAGAACAAGGACCCTGAAGGATGGTGGAAACTCCCATCTCTGAAGATGGTAGGTGCTCAACTGGACAAGCCTCTGAGCAATCTGCTCAACCTGGCCTACTTTGCATGGGATGGAAGCCTCCTTCGACCTACATGATTCTGTGATTAACTTTTAGTTGTGATGTTTTATTGATTCCTGCATCTGTAAGTTAATAGCAAAACTTGCTAACCTTTGGAAAAGTAGTGACATGGAGACCTTAACTTCTTTATTAACCTCTGAAATAGTAAGGAGCTTTCAATGAAAAAGCGAGGGGGTGGAGGGAGGCTTAACTTGAAAAGGTCTATTAATACTCTTCCAGTTATGAAAAAGCCAATTACTTGGATTTTCAAATTTCTTTGAAGAGCAGCTGCATAGTTACATTATAGGCATTAATTTAACTCAGTGTTATGTTACCTTGATTCAGCAACATTTGAAAGACTTCAAGATGAATAATGAAAGTAGTGATGCAAAGAAGCAATCACTAGATCAAATCATGGGAGGTATTTGCAAAACTTAGAATTGAGGTTCCGTATGAGTGTTGACATCTGCACATGTTCTGATTTAGCTGTATTGACAGTACTTTGAAGATTAATATGCTCACATTGCTACTTTTATTCTTGCAAGGCTGTTTATGAAATTGTGAGGGTTTTTTTTTTCACTGTACTCATTACCATAACTTGTTGTTTGGCTCTTGCATTTGGAGATCAATCCTGTTAAAAATACTGGGTCATTTAACAGTATTTAAACAGCCTTTAAGCAATCAGGTCTCTGACCCCTTAATGGCTGTGGGAGGTTCTGCGTCAAGTGAAAATCAGAATGTCAATGGATGAAAATATTTTCAGTCTCTCCTGTTACTGTTAACTTGTCATCGATGAGCCTGAATGTTTCCCTTAAGGTGCTTAAACAGCCCTCTTCTGGTTTTATTTTTACATCTAATGCAGAGAGAGAACAGGGCTTGTTTTGGTTTGTTGGATATTTTTGTTTGGTTTGATTTTTGTTGTTTTGGTTTTTGCTTGTGGTTTGGGTTTTTTTATTATTTATGCTGTAAATTACAGTTCTGTTCACTGTTTTTCTTCACCAGTGTATTGAGACGTACTGTTACCCTTCTTACTCAGTTGGCAAAAGAGATGGCATCTCATGCAGCTCTGGAGACACAAGTAAATGATGCTACTGAAGCAGCCAAAAAATACATGGCGGAGAACGAAAGGCTGCAGGAGGTACCTTTGAGCTTCATTAGTAACTTTCTTATGCAGCAGGTAGTTAGTACGATGTACTCTGGGGATGGTTTGCTACGGAATGCTTGTCCATTTTTTTCCTTCTGGTTGAAAAAGGAAGAAAACTATTTTTACAGTATGTAATTTAGAATACTGAAAACAAACTATAGTAGCATTTTTTTAACAAAGGAAACTGAAGTAAACCAAGTAAATGAAGTCCTGTCTTTCCAGTATGAACTTCATCAAAGTAGTAATAGATTCTTAATGTATCTCTTTGAATTTAGTCATAACAAAGTAGAGAGAGACACTAATTTTATTCCTTTTATCCCAAACGATTGCCTGTTTAGGTCAAGGCTGTAGCAGTCCAGGATGAAAAAGCCTACTAAATAACTGTTTTCATGCTGACTGTTTCTTCTTAATAGGATTTTCTCCAGTCTTGAAATGTATTTTCTAATTTGAAAAATATTCTTTTGTATTTAATGTATTTCATATTCTTGTATCTTTTTATGGTGGGTCAGCCAACTTCAGAATACTTCCCCTGCTTAGTAGGACACTGTTGTAGTATTAATGAGACTACTACCAAAAATTTATTAATAAAAGATCAATGGACAAAAGAGATGTTATTTTTATGCAAAGAATGGTTAAGCTGTGGTTCAATACATAATTGTATTCAGGAAGGAAAGTCATCAAAGATGATTAAGATAAATGTATGAAATCTTTTCTTGTAACTGATTAGTTTGACTTCTGTTTGAAGAGACTGAACCATAAGCTAGAGTTCAGACATCTAGACATATGAAGACTTTTAGAGTCCGGCACATTGTCAAAGCAAAATTCCCTGCAGGTGTGTACAGGTTTCCTTCCAGTTTGTCTAAAGCAGTGTCTATGGTTACTGGCACTGTAATTTTTTTGTAATAAATCTTCGTAGAAGACTCTAGACAAAAGAAGGGATACAAAAAATCCAGTTGTTTGAGAGGTGTTGTAAAACAAGGATCACTAGTCTGTGTTAGGTGTTTCCCAAGTATAAAATGATTCCAAAATTTTGGGATTTGGTATTTTGTCAAAATGATTCAAATTCCTTCCCTCAGCCATGGAATTTGTCTCTTTACTGCCTATGGGTACGGTTTTTTTTTTTCTTTTCTGTCCTGTTGGGATTTTGCCAAAAGTCCTCTTTTTTGTTCTGCTTTCACATTCTCTTAGCAACACATTCTCTTAGCCACTTGCAAGTGATAGCCAGAAATTGGAAACTGTACTCTTGTCTGTTTTTATTTGTGCATTCGATTGCATGGTTTTTAAAAACATGGGTAGCCACAGGTACAGGCAACATGCTGTGGCTGGATCTCCTTTGTGATGGACATGGGAAGTGTTCAGGACTGGAATATTTTAACTTCGTAGGCATCCTATGGCTTAGGCTTCTCTGTGGCTTGGCCCCTGCATTTGTGTTTATTTACAAGTGTGCTTCATTTCACCGTCAGAGAGAAGTGAGAGCAATTGCACGTAAGGCACTGGCTGCAAGTATAAATACTGTGAGTTTACTCTGGTGTACAAGGTCTGCACTGTCACCTGTTCAGAGGTTCCATGGAGCACAGGACTTAAGATAAAAGTTTACAGAAATAGCTATTTGCATATTAATAGAGGTGAGCACAAAGCAAAGAAGACAATTGGCTATGGTTTCGTTATGAGCAGTTAAATATCACCTCGCTCTTTGATTAAATAGCTTATGGAAAAATTTTTTCAGCTCTTTTCCTTGGATTGTTTACCACTCTTTATAACAGTTCTTTTTCTTCTTCCTAAAGTAATCTTTCCCCTTTGCTCCTGCCTGTGCCTGGTAAGCTCTGATACTGCTAGCTCACCTAACGGCTGTTTGTCTCAGTTGTTTTACTTCATCCCGTTAAACATTTACCACTTCTTTTGCTATTACAGAGATGATGTGTGGTTAGATAGTAGAAGCTTTATGAAAAAAGGGTCTTTTTATGGGATCTAATCTTACACGTTAAGAGCATGCATAAGTATAGTAGTGCCAACATTTTTGGAGTACAGGGAATATATTGCTCTTGTGTCAAGTGTTTACAGGGCTCTTCCTGAATTCTTTCCTAGTTTTTGTCTTGAATTTCACTGGAAATAGAATCTGAATATTGGAACTATTCTGAAGATTGAAGTAGCTGCAAACCTACAAGGAGAGAATTGGAAGAAATTGTTAGAACCAGTTGCACATAAGCATGGCAGCATTCTGTCACTGACAGTCCCAGTGTGTGTCTTCTGAAAAATCCATTTATAACCGAAGTGGAAGTTGTACACTTGATGAGACATGCAAAGTACTCTTACAAAGGAGATAATGCCCTTCTGTTACAAGTATGCCATTACCTAAAACACTGAGCTTGTTTATTTCCTTTTTTTTTTTTAATTTGGGAGGATTTTTTTCTAGAATAACTATCTGCCTGTATCAGGTTGACATTTGATAAAACCTAATGCTTTGCAAGCTCAGGGCTGACATTCCCTGGATATTTTGCATTAATATCAGACTAATGAAAATAAAACTAATTGTAGCAACTGTGGTTTTTAATAGGCCTTGAGTGGAAAAGGACATGGTAAAAAGAAAGAGTCAACAGATGCAACCAAGGAAAAGTTGAAGGAGGAAGTTGAACATTTGAAAGCAGAGCTACAGAAGACATCAGATGGTAAGTATTAGTTAGGACTTCTTTGCAAATAGGAAAAATATATTTCAACACTGAATGTCAAAAAAATATTCTAGCTATAGCATGAACTAACTTCATCTGTTTCCAGAACACTTGGTATGTGGTTTCTTTACATTTGACTAGGAACTGACAAAACATGCCATTGCCATCCCAATATTTTAGTAAATGTGTTCATTATGAAAATATGTAAGGTGTAATCGGAACACCCTAGGTAAGTTGTAATTATTAACAAATTGGACTGATATATTTAAGTGGTGTTGACTTGTCTTTGTCAGTGACACGGCCAGGATATGGAATCATTTGCAGGTTGCTTGTAGCATCGGTTTGATCTTTCATGTCATACATAGCAGCCACTCTCCCTGTATAAAATGGGGAAGTACTGTGGTTGAGGTTTTTTACTAACACAGGGTTTCCGTCAGCAGAAAAGTCCTTGACTAGTATTCTAAATTTATATATGTTCTGCAGTTGAGGTATTAAGATGTTAGCTTTTTTAATATTTTTTTTGTTTACGAGGAAACATATCTTGCAATTTGTAACATAATACTTTTGTTAGCAGCTTCCGTGTTTAAGGTTTAGGTTGTCAAAACTGCTTTATAGGCAGCCCAAATTGAGATAGAAGCAGATTTTACCTGTTTGGTTCTGTCTTACTGGGATCTCTCAAGGTGTGTGAGCCTGTGAACACCTGCTCATCTGAAGTCAGTGTTTTTAAGATAACACTGCTTGTGATCTTGTAAACATTAATCAGATGTTCAGACTAACAAAAATACAAATTTTCTTGCTACAAGATAGCATGTTATCATCAAAACATAGCCCCGCTTTCATATTGCCTGGCACTGCTACAACACTGTAAGAATAACAGCAAATATTTCATTAATCCTTTTTTACTGTCCACTGAGAATTCAAATAAAAAATGTAAACCAGCTGTTTTCAGCTGGCCTTGAAGCAACAAGAATGTTTAAATAGAGAATCTCATTAGTTCATGTTCTCAGGCATGTTTGATGGTGGGTTTTCCCTCTCCTGCTGTTTTCTTGAAGAAAGGGGGGAAAACAGTCTTTGAAGTGACAGGATCAGTGGAAAATTTAAATGCATATGTTTTATTTAAACTAACTTGTGGTATGTAACACTAATATAATGTAAGCTTTTCAGTCAGGAATGCTAGAGAAGGCTAAGGAATAAATAGATTTACCTCATGCTGCTTCAGCTTCATTCTCCCCATGGGATGTTGTCCATCCAAGAGATGTATAAATTAAGGCATGCTTGAATCTTTTGTTAGGGCAAAAGTGGGAAAAAGGGTCTTTCTAAGGAGTGAATAGGAAAATATTTGCAGCCCTTCTCCTGTTGCCACCCCCCTCGTTGCCAAAAACCCCATGGGTGGTATGGGAATTACCATGGGCAGCTAGGTGGTGGTGAGGTATATCTGTCTTACCTCTTTGTAAGTTTTCTTATATGTTACTTTGAGCAAATTGATAGCCAGAAAGCTTGAAGTACTTAATAAGAACAACTACATCTGTAGACATAGTTTTCTATGGAGTGTTAGAGAGTGTGGATCAAATTTACTGTTTTCTTTTGAAATTCCTGCAGCTGGGCACGTGAATGTTAACTTTCATGTTCAGTAACTGTGAGCAGTGGATTACACAAAATGAAAGTTGAGATTGGAAAGCTTGTTTTGCCTCTTCTAAACAATTTGTTTCATGCTACTGAGCTCATATGACTAAAGTAACTTTTTCTTTGTGTCCACGAAGTCCAATCCATGAAATTTGCAGGGGGGGGGAGTGAAGAGTGTGAAGGGTGTCACCTAATAATGAAACAAAGCAAAACTAGTATAAAAATAAAAACTTGACTGGTTTTGATTTTGGAGGTTTTCTTCTTGTTTGTTTTCAGCTAAAGTATTCGGATTTTGTTCTTGGTTGGCTGGGGGTTTGTGTTTAGGGGGTTTTTTTTTGCTGCTTGGAAGGAAAAAAAATTTTTTTTTCTTCAAAAGCAGTTTCAATTATCCATTGCTCTGGTCTGGGACACTCATTAAGCTGCTGATGCATGGAGATATATTATTTTAGAGTAGGCCGTGAGTTGAAAGGCAGGTTAACTCAGTATAGTGGCAACCAGGAGTCCTAAATGTACACCGTCTTCACATTTAAGAAAACAGTTTAGTATCAGATGTGCTGTGACTTCAAAGGTCATGCAAATTTTCTGTAAAGTTTTTATAACTGTTTTTACAACTGGCAGAGGAAATACTGTATGTCTCCTTTTTCTGAAATTCTGATTAAAATTATAGTGTAGACAGATGATTGCAGACTTTCAGGAGACTCCTCTCTAGTTCTTCAGCTTTCTGCCTTTCACAGAAAACACAAAACTACTTTTTTTTTCCCTTGCTTAACAGTGAAATCCTAAGTTAAGAAGACATTTTTCTACCTCCTGTGCTTTGAACAGGTGGGGAGGAAGAATCAAAATACAAGACTGAGCAGTGAAATTAGTAAAATCTGGGGAAAGGTTGGAAATTATTTACAAGGTTTTTGAGCAAATTCATTTTCTTTTCTGACTAGATTTTTCTATTCCCCTTGATTCATTTTTTTGCTTTATTTTGGAAATGAAGCAAAGAGGGCTAGTTCCTCACTACTTTCTTGCAGACTCACATATTGTTGTCAGGGCTTTTTAGGCACCCAGCAGTGGGGCTAGCAGTTTTAGAGCCTAAATCCATTTTTAGCATACCTAGACATGTAATAACATGACTGCTCAGAAACCTTTTGAGATGGTATTTTATTGATACACTTATATATTATGAAAATGTCTCATTGATATCTAGAAATAAATGTACATACTTGTAGCAGTACTCAGTACTGATCTAAGAATGTTTTTCCTCCTATGCATTAGACATATTTCTAACAAAATATTGATTCAGATAATTAGAGGTTCTCAGTATGGCTACTGGCCTAGGACCAATAGGAATTTTGTGGGGAAAGGAGACATGCCATGATATTGTTTCGTTTTGATGGTTTTGAAAACTATTCAAAAAAACACAACAAAACAAATTATCTGCAACTGGGCATGAGGTTAGAGGTGAGAGAAGTTTCATCAAGCCTTATGTCCTTACAGCAGTCCTTTTTTTTGGGGCAGGAACAGGGCTTCATGAAATATGTACTGGCTCATTAAAGTCATTTATGTGCTTTTGAACTTCAGTTCAACTTTTCCTGAAAATACTCTGCTTATACATTGTTGTCATATAGTGGGGCAGGAGGAAATTCTTATGGAATTTCCATGCATCCTTTAAAGAGGTTTGTTTTGTGTACAGACTGTCACGAGTGTTCTTTGTTTTCATGGTTGCATAGTGTTGTAGGAGACAGGAAGAAAGGAACAATTCATGTGGAGGGCTGGTTTTGAAATAGCTTCTAACTATTGGCTCTTTTAGAAAGTGTGCATGTACAGATGTACTGCTCTCACTTAAATGTGAAGATTATTACACTTTAAAAAGTTATTAAAAATACAGACACTGGGAATACATTTCATAAAACTGTTGCTGCAAGCGAGAGTTCAGTTTGGCCTTGGTGTTGCTGGGTAGGCTATATGTGAAAACTATGTTGAGCTTCACTGATGCACTCCAGTTTTTAAAAACAAGCAAGTTAAAAGAATTAGCCACAGTCTTATTATTTAGCCAATAGCAGAGGGAAGTTGAGAAACAAAGTCTGTCTTACTTAACCTTACTTTTTACAGAACTGTGAGATGATAACCAAGGGTGGGAGCCATTGCAGATGTCACGTGCAGCAATAGTTGATACATTTACAGATTGCAAGGGAAGGCTGCATACAGCAAGCATTATACAATGCTTATTATACAGTGTTTATTATACAAGGCTGTTTATGCCATCTGAAGATGCTATAACATCCCTTTTGTAACAAAATTTCTTTTGAGGTTGCAAAAGGTACTTGAAGCCAATCTGTAAATTTTTTGGCCCTGCCTTCTCATTCTAAATTCTGACCATTATATCTTAAGAAGAGAATTCAGAATTAGTATGGAATTGCTTGACTGGAGTTGTGTTCCCAGCCTTACAGCGTATTTGTTGGCAAATCTCTTGTGCCGTCAGTGCCTAAATTCTTAAATGTGAATAGCTCTTTTTTAACTTGAAAACTCTTTTAAGAGAGGGCTCTTTTTTACTCTTCAACTAGTCCAAATGATTTGGGTTGTAGGCTTGTATTGTGAGCAATGCTAATGTAAGTTCCAGATCGTTTCCTTAGTAGCAAGCACTGTAAGTCAAGTGATTTAGTCAGACCAGGACTAGAAGTTGTGCAAGGAAATGCCCAAAGAATTATTGGTTGTTTTTGTTGCTGTTTGGTTTTGGTTTTAGTGTTAGGTTCTCCATCCTTGTTAGAATGAGAAGATGATAGAAATGCTACAGCTACTGGGCTGTGGTAATGTAGCTCCTCAGACCAGTTTTATTCTCCATCCTTAGAATTCAGATCAATCTGAAGTAAACTGTCTCTCCTGGAATAGGATTCAGAGAATGTGGTGAAAGAAGGACAAGTTCTCTACTTTTCTCAGACCATATATGTTACAATTATTTATAGACCTTCAGTCACACATAAGTGTAAAGGGATAAAGTTTTCCATAAATGTCTTCTATTGAAACACTGCCCTAGGAATAGTTTGTTGATTTTTCTTTGAAGGGAAGGAGAAGGGATGAAAAAGGATAGCCTACCTCTCATAGTACTGAGGCTGGATTCTGGGTTTGGAACTTAGTGATTATTCCTCTCATTGGGTGCTTTAAAGTAGAAGCAGCATCCTCACCTCCTGCCCGCTCATGCACTGACTTGGTGGGAGGTGTCAGCTGTGGGGGCTTGCTTGCTGCCAGTCCAGCTGTTGTGCTCCTGTGAGGCAAAGTAACAGGCCAGATGGAAGCCAGAAATAATAACTGAGTGTATTGTGCACACAAAGGATCTCCTGTTCCCTGCTGGATCTGTGTTCAAGTGATAGGATCCATATGACAAACTGTAGCTGATGCGCTCAGCTGCACTGCAGTGCTCGTGCAACCGCAGAGGAGTTGGGCACTGCTGTGTGGACACTGGTGTCACAAGGCATCCAGGGAAATTGGTGCACTGAGGAATTCACACTGTCAAAGATGTGATGCTTCTTTTAATTGTGTGGCCCAACAGAAATGAATCTGGATTTGGTGGTTTGTTGATGTTTTGGGGGTTTTTGTCCATAGCCAACACAGGTGGAAAGGACAATCTGTTCTTTGCTTTTTCTTCTTCTAGGGCTAGGTGAGGTATTTCTGTCATACATCTGTTTTGGTCAAAACATGGAAACAATGCAGTAGCTTGTTTGCTTTCTTGATTTGTAGATACTTCTAGATATTTTGTTCATGTTTTAAAGATAAAGTAGTTTTTAGTTGCAACTAAAGTACTGTGCCACTGCTTATAAATCACTAAATAGTATTAGATCAATAACACTGAGCTACAACTTCTTCAGAAATTAGGTATTATTAATTTGTACTACACTATGTATAAAAATGTTAAAGCAAAAGCAGGATTTATCTTTCTAAGTAGCAGATTCTTGGAGAAGTGAAATAGCATACATATATGGTTTTTTGTCTACGACTTAAAATTCGGGAGTTTATCAAATTGTCACAAGTTTATTTTACTTGTTTCCAAATTTTGCTATTGAATATTTTAAACAGAGAGAGAGTAAATGCAATACATCTGATTTGTCAGATGTATGGAAATATACAAGTTATTCCAAATACCAAAACCTTCAGAAAATTTGTATTGATGCTATCAAGAGTGACTTAAAGGATGCAGGATAACTGTGGAAGAGTATGGAAATGAAAGAAAGTATTTAAAGAGAAGGGATGAATCTTTATTCATGTTGGAATCAATAGATGGATGTGTTATTAACTCCAGTAAATCAGAATTTCAAGGTAGGTAAAAGTCCTGTTACAGGAAAACCACTTGCAGAGTTCTGAAATTAGAGTTACTTTTCATCTATGCATTCCAATTAATTACTTAAAAATAGCAGAAATTCTGGGGGAGGGAGTTCTCCTTTTTGCATGTAGGAGAGTGGTCAAATCTCATTTCCTGATGTTTCAAGAACTAGCATCGAAAGAGAAATCTGTTTCATACCAGACTGCTTGTTAGTTCAGTGCTTAAAAACCACATCTAGCTCCTCATCTTTTGAGAACAGGCTTTTAGAGGTGCTGTAATTCTTGAGTGCCATGGAGGTCTCTGAGAAAGAAAAGTCTCTCTCAGGGAGTTCACAGTCAAAGAATAGACTCACACTTTTAGAACAAGGAAATTTGCAAATGTTCTTTTTTTATTTGTACCATTAGATTTGGTTGTTTGGGTTTTTTAAGTGGGCATGTGAGGCAGCCTTACTAGATCGTTAACAACATTTCTTTGTTTTCACATGAGTAGATCAAAATTTAGACTATGCCTGTGATGCTACATCAGAGAACTATAATGATCCCTGAGATACCTGTAGCAGAGGAATATGAAAATGTCTAAATGACCTCATGTAACAGCTTAGGACTAATGGCTTTATGACACTTGGTGCTGTTTTACCCTGCATTGTAAAATAGCCCCTATGGAGTCCTAGGCTGTTTGGTACTGCAGCATAGATGTGATGTCAGTTTGTGTTGAGATGGAGTAGAGTAATAATTACTTTTTTTCACATGTTAAAAAACTGTTCAGAGTTGTCCGTCATCCCACCACCATTTCTGCCTTTTCATCCATAAACTGATGCCGCTAATCAATTAACTCATGCATGGTGAAATACAGAACAGGGTAAAAAGGTGAGGTCTGTGCTCCTATAATCATGTATTATCTTCCTCCTTACCATGTTTTGTCGATGGTCTCAGTTGCTGTGTGAAAATCTTGCCCAATGTTTGAGTTCCCTCTTTAAGAGGTCTGAGAGTTTTGGTTTTGGAGTTACAGAGTTTTGTTTTTCTAAAACTGTCTCCTGCAGCGTGACAGAACACTGTAGTCATCACTAACTAGTCACCTCTTTCAGTAGTTTATTGGTCTCACCCCTACCTTTCTTACAGGCCCTTCCTGTTCCTCGTGCTGATCTTTCTGAACATTGGCCATTCTCTTTCCGCACCCTGTCCTCAACTTCTCTTCCATCCATCTGTGTCCATCTGTGATGCTGTGTCTTAAATTCTAAGCTTTTTTAGAGGAAGGACTGTCTACTGCAGTGGAGCCCTAATGCACATCTAGGGCTCTGAGGAACTGCAGGAATACAAGTCATTATTAAAACACCAATTCCAATATTTTACAGCTTTCCATAAGGCAAAAACTGAAGTGGCTGCAGTTAAAAAGCAGTCTGAAGGCCTTAGAAAAGAATATGATCATCTGATGAAAGAATTTCAGCAGCTTCAGGTAGGTGGCTCTGGATCACCATACAAGAACTGTGTTTTGAAATTGTACCAGCAAAATTCTGTTTGTTGGTATTTTGTTGGTGCAAGAGAATTTACCAAAATCTTTAGTATAGCATAAAGTTACAATTGGCAGCATTCCTTAAACTTCTTCAAAATAGTAGAATTTTGTTTTGCACTTTGGTTGACAATGCTCAGGCTGTTACTAGCTTCAGTTTTATTGTTACTTGGGAAATAAGATTCAGATAGTTTTGCATGTGATGATGAAACTGAAATATGGTAAGAAAATTATGGGGGGGGGTCTGTGTGTGTGGTGGGGGGAGTATATACATAATTTATAAAAGTAATTTTATTTTGTTTGCTCTTAAAACATGCTTTTGCAATCCCAGATTGTACATGTTGCAATACTGTTGATACATGAAGGTAAAAAACCCAACAAACAGCCTAGGCTAAAAACAGGTTACTATAAAATTCAAACTGAAGTACAAAATAATTAAAAAACCATATTAAGCAAAAGTTCAATTAGCTGTTTGATCGAGTTTCTTATGTGCATGGCTGTAATACCCATAAAATACACAGTAATTATTTCTGGTAGAACTGGGAGTCTGTACTCCCAATTTAAGTTGTTGGACAGGTGTTCGTATGGTCCATGCCTAGCATCTGTCTCGAGCAAAATTCAGTAAAAATGAAAGTTAGCCTTTTTATAAGTAGTGGTCCTGGGAGAAAATAAATTGTTAAAATTATGGTGACTTGCTTTTCAAAAAGAGTTTTTCAGTCCTGTATTAAATTTTTAAAAGGCAGTTTTGACCTGGTTATAATTTTTCTTTCCTCTACTCTGTGAAACCACTTACTCATTCCCAGCCTCACCCTGTACTCCTACAGAGATTGCTCAACTGATCACTGTGTTCAAGACCACCATGCATGGCCTGTCCTTGTTGTGCTTCCCTATGTAATGAGCCATAGTAGTCCTGCTGGATTTCTAACAGACTTGTGGTCTAAAACACACATCCTCACCATCTTCTGTTTACCTCTGAGTGGAAAGAACAGAGGTACTGAGCACACAGGAGATTTGGCTCCCAAGAATAAATCAGTTGATAGCAGAAGATGTTTTCTGCTGGGTTTGCTGCACAGCTCAGCTGCAACACCAAAGGGAGCAGAACTAGGCTGCCCAGCCTTGACTGCTGACAGCAGAAGCTCAGGTGTGGTGTGGGGTAGTATTGATGGGACTGCAACTTAGAAAGGTGTATGGTGAACAAATCAGGTGTGACTGCAGAGGGGCAAAATGCAGCGTCTGGAGTCAACGGTTTCTGATCTTGCCAAACTTAAATTATTTTTGATCTGTCTCTTTTCAGCAAAGTTTAAATCAAGCAGAAGGTAAGAAAGACCTGTAAGTGCATCTGAGACAGATGGCATCGCTGCAGTTGTTTGAATGAGAAAAAGTCTTGTGCTATTGATGTTCCTGATGCATACCTGAAACAAAACTTAATTTTTCTGAAAAGCACATGCATTGCAGGTCACGATTCAGATTCCTCTAATGCATCTTGGTTGCCAAAATGTTCTGTATTGCAAATAAAATGTTAAGTGGCTTACCGGATTTACTATGGAGTTTGTCACTGTTCTCGTCAGGAGAAACTCAAAAATCTTTCAATTCCACCCGGAGCAACCTGACTGTTTTCCAAGCTTTTGCCTCCCACAATGGTAACAGATCACCATTTGCTTGTGGCATTTGAGTGAGGTTGTATATCACACTAGATTATAAAAACACAATTACTTAAACCTCCTTTGCAGCACCTGTTTGGAGTCTTAAAAATTCAGTTCCCAGTGGGTTGAAGAAGGCTGAAAGCTTTTTATCAGTGGATAACTGAATGACAATCAATCTAAGGAAAATAAAGAAATCCACGTCACTAGCTTGTGACTTTCACGTTAGCCACATGGATTTGAGTGTATTTTAGCAAACAATATTTTGCATGCCTTTGGTTTATTTTTCTTTAATATATTGGGATATTTCAGTCTTGGGTTGGCTGGTATTAGCAGTCTTTTATTTTTACACTGTTTACATTGGTTTACTCCTTGTGTACCACCTAACTTCTTTTGCCTTGCGAAGTAAAAAATCTTTTAAAATGTAGATAGTTTGGTTTGTTTTGTTTTGTTTTCATGGATACGATACCTCAAATAAATGTGCACTGTTTTGCATAAAAACTTTTTGGTATTCAGAAAGTTGTTTTGAGTTTGTTAGTTGGTTCCAGTTTATGTTTGAAAGTTTGATATGTTTGTTATATTAAAGGGATTGTTGAAGTTCACGGTTTCTGGGTTTATTCTTGTAAATCTCTCCCAGTATACTATCTCACCATAGTTAATAATTAAATGCACTAGGAACAAAATATATTTCTAACTTGGTGATGTTTAACTCTTCTTGAAAATACGGTCTTCATAGTGGTAGTTGTGATTGCTCTGGAAATAGAATTTGTTTAGCTTAGAATTTAAACACAGCTTATCTAGTAGTATAAGGCATAATAACATACCATATTAAATAAGAGTGCAGATGTTTTTAAAAAATACTTTATCCTTGCTGAAGTAGTACAGAATGTATTTTCAGAGATTCTGTGACACTTGAGATTTTTTTTTATTCGTATAAAAACTTCCAGGGAAAGTCACAGATTTTTCATACCTGCATACGCGTTCTGAAGATGTAGTTGAACGCATCTTTGGTTTTGTTCTCCACCCCTTTCTGAAATATTTAAAATTGTGGTGGAATGTTATCACAGATCCAAAGACTGTGGTTGGAAGCCTTGGAGCCTGTAACAAGTGCTAGTTTTAATGACAGAACAAAAGAACTCACATATGTTTCTTACTTCAAGACACTGAACAGAAGCGAATAACTCTTGCTTATTATTTACTGTTATCTACTCAAATTTCAAACATTTCTTCTGCTAGTATAAGTAGGTAATTGGGTAGAAAATTAGAAGCTTACAGTGAATGATACTGTGCACTGATCTGCATCCTTAAAAATTTACCTTAAAAAATAGCATGGAATAAGAAATGGGTAGCTGTGAATGCACTGATAGTACTGATATTTCTCCTTGAGAAGGAACTCTGAATGCTTTACACAGTTTTTTGCTGTAGAGCATGACTGAAGTGTGAAGGAGTGCAGGGTGGTATGCACTTTTCCCTCGGCGCTGAAATGAGGCTGGGTATTTTCAGACATACAACATGCATTCAACACATGATACACACATGTTGTAATACATTACACAGAAAACCTTGATATTGGGCCACAGGGGAACATTCCCTTCGTTAGAGATTCCTTAAACACACAGACTTTGTATTTTGCCTCCATTCACTTCTTCTGTCGTGTCCATTACTTGGATCCTTTATCAGGTTTCCCTGTCACAGAGTATAACCATCATCATTTTTGTACTTGTCTGTTGTGGATGGTCACATACATTTGACTGAGTTGCATTATCACACTCCCAGCTCTTTGGAGTCCCAGACTTGTTCACAGAAAAATAATCTTTTGCTACTCAGATTAAAATTATTGTGTAGTATCTGCTATGTAGAACTCTATTCTTGGAAAGAACAAAGGGTTTTTGTAAAACTATAAGTCTAAATAGTATATCTGGAAATTCTAGTAGATGGCAAATTCTTGTGAATACTTTGCTTTTGCATTGTTTCACATTATATGCCTTCAGGGCCTCTGGAAGTCTGTGTTGATCAACTTTAAGTACAGTTCTCTCACTGGTAATGTTTTAAGTTATGGTTGAGATACAGGGAAAGAATGAAAAATTTCATGCTTTTATCTCCTGATCTTTTAGGCTGTTGGGTCAGCTTTCGGTCACATGTGCCTGTGGTGTGGGAAAGAGTTGAAAAAAGTTAAATCTCCACTAATACTGGTGGAATCAAAATTACTTTTGTACTCATGTTGGACAGTTAATTTATTCTGAGTATGTCTCCAGAAGTAAGAATTCAGAGCTCTTTATACTCTAAATAATGTCAAAGTAATTGCCTGGTTGTTTTGGAGCCTTTTTTGCCTCTTTACAAAAGTAGAAATGTGCATTTTCCATACTTCAGTGGGGAAGCATGGGAGAGATTATTCTACAATTATTTGCACAGGTTTAACTGATAGTAGCTTTCAAAAAAATTTTGAGGGGTGTTTCCATATTTTTTTCATAAACCCGTTTTTCTGCTGAGTCAAGAAAGCAGTGAGGTCATGGTGGGTGCATGAGAGCTGACCTGAATATTAATAGACTTGGCTGCATGCTTTGGTGTTACCTTAAATGAAAGCACCTGTAGCTAGGCAGGATGTTTTTCCCTGTTTCTATTTTTGCAACAAACATCTGACAATACATTTTGCTTAAAAACATAAATTGTGCAGTGTCTCTTCTGAAAATGTACCCTTGCATCAGCACTCGCTGTGTTTGCTGCCACAGTAGTCCCTGGCTACATAGCCTCACTGAAAAGACACTGTGCTTTACTAGCTTCTTGTAAAGGGCAAAAGCTCAGCTTTTCTCTCAGTATTGAAATAACATTTGTTTTTTCACATGTGAAGTTAATGTAAAATTACTACGTGTCTGCCTCAATTCTCGAGTGTTCCTTGAAATTCTGAATTTACTCTTTGGGACAGAAGCCCTCATTTTGCCTTGCCTTTGGACAGTGCTTATCCCACTGTCAGCTGTAATCTGGGTCCTGTTACAACCTAATACAAGTCATTTTACAGATAAGTTGGAAAATCAGCTCTCGGTCATTCAGTACTCTGTGCTGCCTGTTGCTGTGTGCATTAATTGTGGAATGTCTGAAAACACAGTTCTAGAACTGAGCATCCTCAGTTCAAGAATAATGTGGAATATTTTATTTTCTATTATAAAATGTAATACTTGTGTTTTGTTTATGAGGTAATGTACAAATAGGGACAAGCATTGCAAGGTGTATTTGTGAGGAAAACAAAGAGTCCCTCTAGTTTTGTGTCCACTCTGAAATGCAGCTGTGGTCCAAAGGGAGTTATATTACCACCTGCAAGGGCAAGTGCCCTGAAAAGATTTTGCTATTCCCTCTCCAGCTTTAGGAGAGCTGAGCAGAGAGGGAAGCAGACTATACATCTATAATTCTTTATATGTTAAAGGATTCCCTGCAGGACTCTGCGAAGGCAGTCTTGGTCTGCATGAAGCGCATCTGGGATGTTTGGATTCTCAAACACACTTGGGTGCACCAGAGTTTAGCGAGTGGGAACCTCTCCACTGTGTTTAGTGACTAGTAGGAGTTAGGTATTAGCTCTAGCGTGTCTGTTGGAAGAGAGGAGATGCCAAAAACAGCTACTAGGGAATATGAATATGGGAAGGATCTCTCAAACTTGTCTGGAAATCGGACACCAATTACTGCTGTCATAAAAGCATGTCTGCAAGACTCGACATAAATAGCTATAGCTTTAACCCTTTATCCTGCTGCTTGAGATCAGACTGACTCTGTAGCCTGATTTGTTCTTGTCTTTGAAAACACAGCCAGAAGAGGCAGTAGCTTTGGTGATAATTGTCTTTTGCAAGATAGTGTAATAACTTCTTACCTAGGTGGTGAGACCGTATGCTACATCGCTACATCTTACTAAGTGTGAGGTTTAAACCCCTGTTCCTGTGACTATGGAAGAAGAAGGTGCTAAACTACTCCTTTCTTTCTGTGTTTAACAGGGTATGGAATGGACAATGTGAGAGGAAGGAAGAGAGGAACTGTTATTCTTGGCCAGTAAAGACAAAATCTCAGGCTTTGATTCTTCTCCAGACATGACTTAGGCATTAAAGGTCTAAGGAAACAGAGCATACAGTGAAGTAGGGGTCTTGGAAACAGGCTGTGTATCTGTCCTAGGTTGGTTGTTTCATACAAGTACAAAGTGAACATGAATAATAGCAAGTAATAAGGTAGACAAAAGGATTCAGAAAACTGATGCAGATTTCAAGCTAAAAAAATCCCTAAACACACCCCTGCAAAAAACCCCCAACCAAACAAAAAACAACAACAAAAAAGCTAAAGTTGAACAATGAAGAGCCTGCCTTCCAGCTTGAAAAGGGAGGGAAATGCATCCTGAGTGGGGTCAGCAACATCACAGTTGAAAAACAACGTTGCATCTGATTTGACACAGATACATCTCTGTGTACGGAATCCATTCTGACCTAGGGTTTACAGTCTTTAGCCTCTTCCTCAAACAATTGTCTTTTCAAATTCTGGTAAACGCATTGTGTTACAAAGATGGAGATCTTTTTTTTCTTGAAACCTCTTGTCCTTGAACTTGGATACTTCTGCCAATATGCATGGTCCTACCGAGTTCTCATCTGTACGTGACCTACAGGTGCTCCTACAGCATCTCATCACCTGAGGTGCTGCAGGAAACAAATTTGCAAGGAGTGTTACAGTCAATTCAGATTCTTCTGACTGTAGCCTTCCTGTGTTAATTACTTGTTCAGTATTATGTCTTTTCTTCTTGATATCAAGCAGTTCTCCTCTAAAATGAGATTTGTAAATAATAAGATAATTGTAGTTTTGTGGGCATTCCAGGAGAAAATAACATGTAATACACAGCCAGTCCTGAAAATTCAGTTTATGTGATAAGTGTAGGGCATCTACATTGGGTTCCTGCAAATGTTTTTGCTGTTCTTTGCTTTAATGATTAGCCTAGACGCCATTATACTTGCTGAAGTAATTGTATTAATCTTAGAACTAAGATGATGTTTCCACAACAGCTTTTCAAAGTTAGTTTTTAAAACTGCTTTTTGTGATACTCCATTTTTATCTGGAGTGGATTCTAACCTAATACATTACTCAGTTTTGATGCCAGCTTAATTTTCAGTATGTGCTTTAGTATATGTCTAATACGTCTTTTCCAATATTACTTCCATTTCCCCACGGTATTATCTTCTAATGAGAAGATCTGAAAGCTTTCCCACCCTGAATTAAGTAACATTTATATCCGACCACTTTCCTGAGGCAGCTTTTACTGGCTAGAGTGCCATGCTCACAGGTTCCTACAAAACACTGGGACTTATTTTGGCAGGCTGGCTGCTTCAGTGCTGGATACAACATTGCTCAGATCAAAACAGTTCCGCAGTTTACCCAGATTTCCTTACAGTGCAGCAGATGGGAAGCCAGTTGCAGAATTATGAAACCTGAACTGTGTTAACCCTACAAAAAGTAATTCCAGTAAATAGCTTTTTTGCAGTTTAGTAATGCTCGACATGTCTGAAGTTAGGACTATACTTAATTGCTTTGAAACTAACTCCATGCCTGAGTAGTTCATTAAAAAAATATTTTGCTTGATGCCATACCCTCAGTGTGTGCCCTCAGCACATCTTTGGTGTTGGCTGAAACAGTGGCACTCATTTCAAGAAGTCTCCTAGGTGAGGAGGACATGTGCTTTGCTTCACTCCTTCGAGATCTTTGCTAGGTTGTCTTCTGTATGTAAGGTAGAAGAGCTGAAATGTAGCCAACAGTTTTCAGCATGCAGGAGTGACTTCTTCAGCTCCAGTCCTATCTGTAATCCTAAATTGCAGCAGGGTTGACGAGGAGCTCATTCCCTACGAGCCTCCTTGAGCAAACCAGAAGCTGCAGCCCTGGGGCACCTTCTGTCCTTTCAGGTGTGACGCAAAGAGCCTGCGGGCTCTGAGCCACTTCTTCCCACCGAGGCTCCTGGATGAGCTCGGGGTGGTTTGGAGAGCAGATGCTGTTATTAGGCACTTGTATCTATGCATAGATATGACTTCTAAAACTTGGGTCATGGGACGCAGCAGGGCTTTGGGAACTCCAAGGAAGCTTCCGTGTGGGCCAAGCAGTGTGCGGAGTGGCTGGTCCTATCTCACTCCCTCAGGCTCGCCTTAACAGCGAGCACTTCGGCCGGCCGCCGGCGGGCAGGTGGCTCTGCGGGGCAGCTGGTGAGGGGCAGAGGCCATCACCTGTCGGCGGGGTTCGTGTGCGTGCAGCCAGCCCCGCTCCGCACGCCCCAGAGTCATTCCCCCGACGCCTGCCCGCGGGCCGCCGCCTTTGAAGTGCAGCCCCCGCCCGAGGGGACGGGCGCTGTCGGGGCGGTCGCTCCGGGGAGCGCTGGCCCGAGCTGGGCTGACGAGGGGGCACCGGGGCGGCGGGGGGAGGGCGGACGGAGGCGTCGCCCGGGCCGGTCCGGAGCCGGGTCTTTCTGTTTCCCCGTAAATAAAGCGCCGGGCCGTGGGCGGCCGTATAAGTGCAGCTGCGGCGGGGCCGGCTCGCCCTGCCCCAGGCCGGGGAGCGGGCGCGGGCAGAGCCGTCGGAGCCGCGGTTCAGGACGCGGACAGCGCTGCGGGGCCGCGGGCGCGGCGGCGGGGCCGGCAGGGGGGGCCGCGCTCGCCGCCCGCCGGCTCAGGCGGGGCCATGGCCGCGGGCGGGCGGGCGGGCGAGCCGCTAGCCGAGCTCAGCCACTACGTGGTGGCGCGGCCCATCTACAGCGAGCCCGGCTTCCAGGAGGAGAACGAGCGGCGGCCGCCGCTGCCGCCCACGCTCCGCGAGCGGGCGCAGGCGGCCTGCAGGTGGGTCCGTGCGGCGGGAGGGAGCCGGGGGGCGCCGGCGGACGCGCGGTCCCGGCGCTCGCAAACTCCACCCGCCGAGGGATGAAGTGCCCCACACGCCAGACCGCGGGCAAACACATCCCTGCGTCCCTGCGTGTCGCAGCTGCCCACAGGGTGCTTCCTTCAGGGAGTGCGCTTTTGAGACCAGTACGTGCTCCGTCCCTGTCTGGAAAACAGGACTGTGACAGTCACTGCCCCTTAAATTTAAATGTGCATCAGTTCAGCTCTCGATCACTTTGGGGGTTTTGGAGCGCTCCGGTTGCAGCGCAGTTGGGTGCGTTCATCACTTGTTTTCTCGCAGATGTTCAAGGAAAAGGGCCTTTCAGATTGCCAAGTCCTTTCTGCCCATCCTGGAATGGCTGCCCAACTACCGGGTGAAAGAGTGGCTGGTCAGCGACATCATCTCGGGGCTCAGCACCGGCCTCGTTGCCACTCTGCAAGGTAAAGCCAGGCACGCCGGCGCTCCGCTCCCCTCCCCAGGACGTTCCTATAAGGGAGCCGGCTGAGCACAGGGACGTTATGCAGATGGAATTACAAATCTGAGGCTTGTTATTTAATACTAGATATTAGGTATTATTTTGCAATAAATAATTTATGGTTTTAATTTATTCCTTTTTCTTTCCTTCGCTAGAAGATTTAAATTTCTTGTGATGTGCTATCAAGATGTACTTAACTTTTCTTCCAGGCGTTTTATTCAAAGAGTATTCATTTTGGTATTTAAAATTTTAATTACATTGTGATAAATCAGATGGGTTGTGTGGTCTTATTTCTCTTTCTTGATTGTCTAAGCCTATAGTTCTCCTGTAACTGCATGCAAATTCTAGTTATTCCCCTAAAATAATGCAACCTTGATATCTACTCCTCTTTAAAATTCATCTCATAAGGTTGTTCAGGTGCAGAAGACAACCCTCAAGGAGGTGGTGATGTATTCACATTTAAAAAAAAATTAAACTTGATGGATATTTACAGTACATGGCTTGCAATATTAAGTTTTCCTTACTTCCTTATTCCATTTATTAGTAAAGCTTTCAGTAGATGAATAAATAGGAAAGTGGCAGAAATAAGCAGAAATTAGTTAAAATAAGCTACTTAAGGAAGACTCAGAGGACAGAGCCATCCTGCCTGAGGCAGCATCTGTCTAAGACAAGACTAACTATAACCCTGACACACCCACCACACTCATTTCTTTCATCTCAGTAGAGCTCTTACGCTATTTTCACAAATTTTTCGGGACTGCAGCAGGCAAAACTAGGCGTTTCAAGCCCACACTTTCCCTCAGTGGAAATTAAGTGGTTGCAGAAGGGGACAAAGATTTACATTGGGAACAAAGAAAGCAGTTTACGCATTCCCAATTAGCCCCAAGTATTCCCTCCTGTCTGTTCCCTTGGAGCATGCTAGGAAGGCAGAGACTGGCAGAAAAAAGGCATTACAAACTTCTGCCGCAGGCAGGGGGTGACCTGAGAAATAAAGAAAGTGATTCTTTCCCGAAGAAAGTTCTGAAGAGAGTGTCAGAGCTGGAAGATCTTTGCTGAAGGTAGTAGTACAGTTAGAGGATCCCTGTGCCTTTTGAAAATGAACTGGGCTAGATGGACTTTTCATATTACTTAAAACAGCTATTATGCTCTTACTATAACCCCCTCATTTATTTGTTTTCAGTGGCCTGATTGTCTCTTAATCAGAATCCATTTGTAAAACCAGTTTCTGAAATATACTGTCTGGTCTCCCACCTGTGCATTAAAAAAAAAAAAAAAAAAAGGTAGAAAAAAGGGGGAAAGCCCAAATTAGTGCAAATCTAAACCTAGGTATAATTTTAAAAAATCTGAAATTTTAAAACATGCATTACAGGAAAAATTGGCCAAAATATTTGCAAAAAAAAAGAGAGGCTTCTGAGATCTTGAGGTCCCTGGAATCCCTAATTCCCAGCAACTATGTGTGTTGGAGAATCCTTGAAGGAGAATATTATACTCTGCAGCGTGGGCTAACTGGGATATGATTCTGAAGGCAACTTTTTTATTGTTTGCTGGATTTGACAGCTTGCACGGGTATGCAAAGGAAGAAGAACCAAGGCTCTCAAATGTATGATTTATGTTGGTAATTAGTTTTTAAGCTGCTGCTGGGAAAAGAAGTGGCCTTATTTTCACAAGAGCTGAAGATACTGAAGCGTATGTGTAGCACAGTAATTCAGTTTTGTGCTTGAAATTTCTGTCTGTAACTAGAACCTTCACATATCTCCCTTTTCTCTCAAGAGGCATACTCTTGCAACAATGTTCTCCACTTAAGTTTCCTATCTCAGTCTGTGTATTGGGCTATGCAAATATAGAAACATCTTTCAGTACTTACTCATCCAACTACCAGCATGGGATATACAGTCATTTACAGTCATTGATACTCACATGTGTGCCTGCAACTGATTTACAGACAAAACATATTCTAAATTGCATCTGGACAAAAGCAGTAAATCTTTCTGAAAGTCTATTCTAGACAAGACAGTAGATTGCTGAGAGATTTTAAATATGATGTTTTGATGATCTATCATTTCAGGTTTGGCATATGCTTTGCTGGTTGCAGTCCCTGTTGGATATGGTCTCTATTCTGCTTTTTTCCCCATCCTGACATACTTTTTCCTGGGAACATCAAGGCACATCTCAGTTGGTAACTGCATGTGTTCAAGTTACAGTGAATTATCTATTACAGAGTGTTAATCCTTACTGCAGACATTCATATTTCATACAATATAACTACTTTCTGAAACAAATTGGCTATGGTGAATATTAATATTGGTGGATCTGGGGAAATTAAGGTTTATTTCTTCTTTATACAGGCAATTGTGCATAATAGCTAACTTCAGTTGTGCCCCTGCTTTTTGCTTGAATTTGTGCTGAAGTTTAAATCTTGTCTTGGGCTACACTCTATGCAAGAAACGACAAGATCAAGGCCTCAGTAGGCAGTAAGAATGACAGACATTTTGTCTATCAGCTAAAGCTCAAGATGGCTAAAACAGAGCTCTTTTAGTCTTCTCTACAAGCCTTACTTGCTGCATCCTTTTTTGATTACTGTGGACAGTATCTTCTTCTTGCCTGTCGTGGAGACCCAGAACCTGTGTATCCACTCCAGCCTCACTCTAGGTCCTCACATCAAGGCTATGGGTAAACCTTGTTGATTCTTTCTGAATACTTTCTTTAGAATATGAGGTTTGTTTCCTGTCAGTTCTTACATTTAAAAGTCGTGTTACAGCTCGGTCACTGAAGTTCCTTTTTCTTCATTCTAACAAATCTAGGCTTTCCTTGTTCCTTGTTTCCTTGTTTTCTTGTACCAAGAACACATTGTTTTCTCCTCCCAGAGCTTTGGCATGATACTAAGCTTTTTCATCAGCTTTCTTCTCTGCTGCATCAAGTGTCTCCATATGTTTTCTTAACTTTGTTAGCCTCTTCCTACCCTACCAAGCACCCCACATTGACTATCCAGATCTGACTTGTTATGCCTACTTATGGTGGCATTCCTACTTTCTAGATTATCAAACACTCCTTTTTTATGCTTTTCCCAATGCTCTTATTCATGAAGTGTCCCCTAAGGTATCTGTAAAATTTAACTTAAAAATCTGAAGTTAAATCTGTAAAATTTAACTTACTCTTCTTAAGACCTCTCGTGACATTTTCCTTTTCTGCATAATTTTAGTAAATAACTGCAACAAATATATTACTTTTTGATTGTGTTTTGCTGACACAATGATCACTTTCTCTGTATCTTGCCCAAAGTATAGTTTCAGTCATCTTTAGCCAATGTAATAGCACAATACTGCCAAAAGATGTGGTCCTACCCATTGGATCATGTTCCTGCCTCAACCATGGTGTTGGGATCCCTGATCATGTGGCACGCTGGATCAGCTGAAAACTAACCATGACAAAAACCCCCAAAAACCTAACCAACCAAAAAAACTCAAGCAAATAAACAAACTCCAAAACTTAAAGAAACAAGTTTTGCTTTCCCCTGGATTGGTGATCCATGTTGTCTGGTTGTGATGCTGATACAAGGGAGATGGTTGGAGCGTGTTGGAACATGTTGCCCCTTTTGGCCTTGGTACAGCCCTAAATTGCCTCAAGCAAAGCATGAAACTGCACCTGTACCTGTATGTACAATGTGACTTATTTAAAGAGGGAGCGGTATTTAAAGAAGGAGCAATATTTTTGTGTCATGTATGCAGTGCCTGTGGTGCTTGGCCCCTCACACTATTAATGTACCCCAATTACAATATTACATGGTTTTTCTGACTTAGAGTTTCTTGCCTATTCTGATATATGCTTTTTTTCAATGCATATTAAACTTTAATGTGGTCTGTTTGTCATTACAGGTCCATTCCCAGTAGTCAGTTTGATGGTGGGATCTGTTGTATTGAGCATGGCCCCTGATGAGAATTTTCTCATAGAAGGCAGTAATGCTACAGGGACAAATGGCACTGGGACACTGATAGACACTGAATCCAGAGATGCACAGAGAGTGCTGATTGCTAGTACTCTCACATTCCTGGTTGGAATTTTACAGGTAAAATAGTTGACCTGAAGGCACAAGGTTGACACTGCTGTAGTGTTAATGGCGGGAAAATACCTACTAGGGCAGTCAGATACCTTCCTGTAGTAAAACACAAAAATGAAGGAAAGTTAACCCAAACTTTTAAGAACAACTTGTCCTGTGCAGAGTCTGTGACAGCATGGCTGGGAGCATAGAGAGCAGAATAGCCCTGTGATTGCAGACTAGAAGACCTTCATGAAACTGAGTACTAATGGTGCATATCCTGGAGCTTCCTTTCACACATTTCTTCAGGTCTCCTTTATTTCCTTGGGTGGATGGTACTAAGCTCCACTAGGCTGAAATGGGGGAAATAAGGTCCTAAGCCTCTGCATCAACAAAGAGAAAAAACAAAGCATAAGAAATCTCCAAATAAATGTGTACCTTTTTGTTATTTAATGAGCTGTTATTCTTTATGATTTTTCCAGGTTATATTTGGAGTCCTCCAGATCGGTTTCATTGTGAGGTACCTTGCAGATCCACTAGTTGGAGGATTCACAACTGCAGCTGCTTTTCAAGTGCTTGTGTCACAACTGAAAATAGTTCTGAATGTTTCGACTAAAAATTATAATGGTGTCCTTTCCATAATATATGTAAGTATGCCCTTCTAATCTGCTTTGGTTCTATGACAGATATTTTCATATAATTGCTTATCTTCTGCTTCCATTTCACACTGGGGTGGTTCATATATATGGTGGTAAGTATAGGGGATTCATTTAGTTCTCAATTTAATGAAGAGCTGCAGCTGTTTATTTATAGCTGTGGGGCTCTAAGTAGCTGCTTTCGGGGTTCTCCAGACAGAAAGTCTAATTGCCATCTTGAAGTCTTTTTCAGAGAGAGCACTTTTTCACATAAAGTTTAAATGTGATTATCCAGCAAAACAGTTCTTCACTTCTGGAGACTACAATTTGTTCCATCCCTTGCTTTCTCACTTATTGTGAAGGACATTTGATCATTTATTAACACTGTCAGGTTATCTCCTAAAGCTGACTAGTCCCAAGGCTCTTTACACTTAAACCAGCAGGTCATTCTGGTAAAGGGCAGTGTTCTCCATTTCACATTGTAGCCATGCATGTGAATACCTAAAGGATACAGATTCCCACTCTTTGGCCAGGTACCTATTGGTTAGCAAACATGAGGCTGAGTTTTACTATCACAACTCCATTTGTTGATTTTACAGAAAATGGTCAAATGGAGAAATGTTTTGGCTACATTACAGAAATACTGAATTCTTAGAGGTCTGGTATTACAGAATAGTGTCCTTTCCTAGGAAAATTATTCAGAGTTTTGTCACTGACTTCAGCATGAAACTATCCAACTATCCAGGTTCATAGTATTTTAGATCTTCCATAGCACTTCATATTAGAACAGCGGTTTTCTAAAAGAGGCTGTTCTAGGAAAAAAAAATGTATTTGGAGATTTTACATGCCGGTTCTGGCAACCAGACTAGCAAAAAATACAACAGACATCTAAATTGCCAATAATAGGATGAATATAACTATAAACAGCAAGGTAAAAATTAAAAAAGACATCAGGAGGACTATTTGGGGGGGTAAAAAAAGTATTATCTTATAAGCCTTTCCAGAATGAATGGAAACTCTTTCCCTCAGAACAAGCAAAGTTAGATGAGACAAAATACTAAATAATACACCTTACAGCAGACCTGGCAGAGTGATGGACTTGTTATTCCAGCATTTTTTTCAATCTCTTTTTTATGTTTATTGAATGGATGGTACATTTAGTATAATACACTTTTTAAAAGGACCTACATGGTTCTTCCAGCACCAGCAAGCCTGAATGGGATGCTGACTTTTTAGGTTAAAGTTCAAAGCTTCTGTGTTCTTACAGGTGAGCCAGGTCAATGTGTTTGCAGGTGCATGTGGAGCAAAGAAATTGTTATTTCTGGTCTGTTCAACCAGTGATTTGCTTTGTCTGCTTCATCAAGTTTTGGACTTGCTTCAGTAGTGTTGTTTAACAAACTGCAACCCCAAGCATCCAACATTAGCAGAATCCCCAATCAGAGTCAGGAAGTTACTGTTCCTCTGTGAAGTGACACAGTGCAAGAGATGGTCAGCCATTCTTATGGGATCCGTGGTGAGCAGTAGAATGGGCAAGAAATGGCTTCAGTCAACCAAGGGAGGGCGTCTGGTTCAGTGTTTCAGGCAGGCTTCTTCTTTAACTTAGCAAACATAGCTGATTAAGCACTTAGATGTTGTATTTCCAAACCAAAGCCTGTTCAGAAGGGTGGGATTGGTGCTCTTGCTGCAAACCTTCTCTTATGTTTAAACCAAAAGCTCATTACTGGGGGAACTAACCAGGATGCAAGAAGTCTGTTTCTAACCCCTTTTCTACCAGATAACTGTTCTGTTACAGTTGCTTCACTATGCATGGGATAATTACATTTTCTTGGAGATAGGAAGCAAGTGAGAACTACCCTGATGCTTAGGAAGGAGGACAGAGGACTATTTGTGACTTTCTTGTAATCATCCCTTCATGTTTTCTTGTACAATTACTTGTAATAAACAATAGGATCAAGCAAGGGCACGGGAAGGGTAGAGAAGGGAGCTGCCTATTGCAGCCCAGTTGTGAGTGCTCCAGTCTGGGTCTGAACTCTGCTGGGAGGGTTAATGTAGTGTAGATTGAGGTTTAGTGACTGCTTTTCTGAAGTGCAGGATTCTCCACAGCCTGGTAGGACCTGTGTCTTCACACTCATTCTCTGTATGTCAGCAGTGGAAATAGGAAGCATGTCATGCACAGACCACATGCACCAGGCATGTAGTGAACTGGGGTCTGCTAGCTCTCTTTAGAAAAATGAGGACCTCCCTTGCTATTTGTCAAAGTGAAGAAGCTACTGATCTTCCCTTCCTTGCTCTGATACAGGTAGAGGTTAAACACAGGTAGAGAGTTAGCTCTTTTTACTTAGTATTAATTGCCTAAAAATCGGGAAGCAGAAGCCCCCTATGTGGACAAGTCTTGCAGTTATGCTTTTTCCATTAAATTCCCTATTAAATCCCTTTACTGATTCTGTAGCACCTTGACAATACATTATCCTCAGGCTTCTCCAGGCCTGAATGAAGAAGTTACTTGGCGTTCTCCAAAACCCCATGCATCTGGATCATCTCATGAGTATTTGCACATCCTTCAAGTGGACATGGGCATGTTTTATGTCGTCACTTTTATTTTTCAGACTCTTGTTGAAACATTTGAAAGAATTGGTACCACCAACATTGCAGATCTTGTTGCTGGACTCCTCACCATTTTTGTCTGCATGGTAGTTAAAGAAATAAATGATCGGTTCAAACACAAGATACCTATACCTATACCAATAGAAGTTATTGTGGTAAGCAAAGGGGCATAACAAAAGCTGAAAACAGATAAAATAGATGGGTCTAGCTACAGGAAGACAGGAACTCTTTTTAAGTCTTAAAACTGTTGTTTTATTTTATTACAGACAATAGTAGCCACTGGCATTTCATATGCTGCCGACTTGGAAAAAAATTACAATGCAGGCATTGTTAAGAGCATTCCAAGAGGGTGAGTGTCTTTGTTTTGTGGGAAAAAGGTATTATTTTAATTGGCTAAAAATGACAGTAGTAAGAAAAAATGCATAAAAGAAACATTGAGAGCTGTAACCTGAGTTTAGAACTCAGATCTGGAGATTTTCTGCGTTTTACTTCTGGCTCTATCAATTATACCATCTAAATATGTTGCCTAGTTTTCCTTCTTCTGTAAAATGGGCTTAGGAATGTCTATCTAATTAATGAAGTCCATCTGAAAATTAATTGCTTCCTGCTCATGAAGTGACTATAGGACTGTGGAAAATGGTTAAAAAAAAAATATTTTTAATAACAAAATTCTGCATAGATTTAATTTCTGTAATCCTGAGTTATCCCACTGTGGTTCATATCCATGCCGCTACTGTTATCCCAATCAACCTTGTCACTTCCATACTCATAGGAGCAAGGATGTTGTGGATTACACTGGTAGAGACTTTCACTTGAAAGATTCAGAGCACTTCACAGTAGTAACCTTCACATTCCATTTGGTATTCAGGGCTTAATTAATTAAAATTTGTGGAAACACAGTAGGAGACAAAATGCTTTTGTGGTCTTACTGAAGAAGTATGTTAACAATAGTATGAAGTGTCATTAACATATTTATGTAATTCATCATACTGTTCAATACATCCTTTATTCGATGCTTCAAAAAATGTAGTTTTTCACTTTGCTATCATAAGGCCAAATCTCAGCCATGCTGAGAACAATGGGAGCTTTGTTGCTGACTAATAGCATCAGGATTTGGGCTGTGGTGAGCTAGATAAGCGTGTTCTGTATGTCAATGGGCTGTTTCCACCTTTTTATTAACTTGAAACATTACACTTCATATTATAAGCAACCTGTATGCCTCTGCCTCAAACTCCTTGACAGTTCTGGTAAGGACAGAATTCAAAGTTGGTAACACTAACATGTTTTCTAAATGCTAGATTTTTGCCTCCTGAGCCTCCAAACATCAGCCTGTTTTCCCAGATGATAGCAGCCTCCTTTTCCATTGCTATTGTTGCTTATGCTATTGCTGTATCTGTGGGGAAGGTATATGCAACCAAGTATGACTATGCTATTGATGGAAACCAGGTATGTATCACCAAAATAGTTTATAAACATAGTGAATGTAAAACATGCTGACTTATGGAGCCAAATGAAAGAAACACCATTCACACACATTTTTCAGACACGCACTGAAGTCTGACAGAAGTTTTTTCAACTCTTAACTCTTATTTAAAAAAAAAAAAAAAGCTGAAATGACCACATAGAGATGAGCCAGATCCATCTTCAGTATGGGCTTTTCATACTAACTCATTCCTTCTGTATTGGTTTAGTGACTGCAGTACCTCTGAAAGGGCTAGGCACTGTATAGGGGAATTATCTGGTGATTTCAAGTTGACACGGCCAGCTTTAGCAACCTACTTTCCATTTCCACTTCTAAGGCATATTTTGAGGTGTGTTGCTTGGGCAGGTGAAGGCAATGTCAAGCTAAGAAGTTGCTCTGGACAGCTTTATTTAGGCTTAGTCTTCATGCAGGATTTGAATCGGTTGAACTGTACAGTTAATAAGCTATTGTACTTCTCAGCATGACACTAGTTACATCAATACAACTGCACTTGTAAGCTAATAGATCAGTCCTGCAGCTTCACAGAAGTTAATGCCTACCAGCATAGGAACGTGCTGGAGTAGCTGTGTGCACTAAATGGCTGAACTGCTGTAAGCACTGGTTTCTAGGGGCACATAGCTAGAATGTGACATGAGCTGTGCATCACAAACTCTTACAGGATTCCTGCATTTGTTCAATGTCTTCACCGGGGGTTATGTTGCTTGCCCGTGGTGTGGAATTAAAATGTCAGAAAGCTTCCTTGTCCTGCATCTATGCTAATTTTTCATTTGATCTTTTGAGCATATTAAAAAACGGCCTCACTACAGCAAGTAGATAAGACGAGTACTTTGTTTAATGAGTCCTTTATTTCAGTACTAATGGATTACATAAGGTTTGACTTTGGAAACACTGTTTTGCCGTATATAAGAAAATTATGCTTCTGTTTATCAGTTTACAATCCTCAAAGGCCAAATCTGGTAACGCTTGGTCTTAAAGTTGACCAAAATGCACCAACTTTCAGTTTAATAAATCTGAAAGAAGAAAACATAATCCTAGAAGTGCTGTTTATGCTGTTCTGTTGTTGAATATGTTGTTCTGCCAGCAGTGGTGTGCTTCAAAGATACTGATTAAATATTGTAGTAGAAGAATTAGTTTATAAAAGCAAAGTGCCTTCCTTTCAGTACAATGTTATGTATTTTACATGTAGTGAAAGGTTAAATGGAGCCCAAAATGATGGGCAAATAGTTTACTTGATCTGGAGAAGTTAAAATAACATCATAAAAGCAGTTAGTAAAATAATTTTGAAGGATGGGATGATACTGTTATCTACCAGTGTCTATATTGTCTTAGTAGATCCAGATTATTAACACCTAAGAACACTAGGAACCATATGTCCAATATTTTCTCACAGATCACAGTGGTTACATGGGAATAGGCATGAATTATTTAGGTCTGTTCTGTTAAAGAACATGACTTCCTGCTCTTGTAGTTGGAGCTACATTAAAAACTTACAGGAAATTTAATTTTGCAGAAAAGAAGGGAGACAGTCAAAATCAAATATTAAATTATATTTTTAAAAGTTTGCAGTGAGTAAAAAGCTCCTGTGCCTGTATCAGCTTGGTGAAAACAATGCTTCTGTCAATTATATGGGTTTGGTTGCAGACAGCTCCCAAATTCTTTATTTCCCAGTGGAGAAATGGCCCAGATCCCAGGACATAAAGCTCCCAGGGTCCTTGTCACTTGAGCAGAACAACCAGCATCAGTAGGTGCCAGCATCTGTGACCCTGGGGCAAATCTATGAGACTGCTGCCTGAGACTCAGCATGAGTTCATTGGGATGCTTAGATAAAAAAAACTCTTAGAACTTTTCAGTGAAACAGTGTTTTATTGCAAAGTTCCTTAATAGTTCTGCCAATAATACAATGTTTTGCGTAGTTAAAGGCTTGCCTAAACTCAGACTATTGTACTGATCAGAATAATTTGTTTAGCTGATGATACCTGGGAGTTAAATTTATTCTAGTATCCATTTCTTGATGCAATTATTCCAGTGTAATTCTTAGAAATGTTAGGTGTGCTAACATTGATGGAAGTAAGCTTTAAACGCCTTTGTACTCAGATGAGTATGTCCATGTCAGGGGGAGTATACCAACCTCTGTGTTGGTTTCCAAACAGAGGTAGCTGCACTGGCACAAGAGGCATTTGTGTGAACATTTAACAGCTATTACTCATTTGTACTCTTCCTAATATTATTGTGCTGCCTACTTTATCAGCTACTGCAGAAGCTATTGTCATTCTCCATTGAAAAAGTGTCTTCAGGCATCTTGTATTTACAGCATCATTCATGTATCTTTCAGGAATTTATTGCCTTTGGGCTCAGCAACATTTTTTCAGGTGCCTTTTCTTGTTTTGTTGCAACTACTGCTCTTTCACGGACTGCAGTCCAAGAAAGTACTGGTGGAAAGACTCAGGTAACGACTTCTTCTTACTAGTACTGTGCACAGGTAAATTTAATTTTGTGTAGTGCACAGATTTCACTGTGGGATGAAAATAGTCCTAAAATTATTGTGTTGCTGGCACATGGAAAGCCACAGGTGTCTTAGCAGCTCAGCTCTAGTAGTGAATCATTTTTGTAGCTCTGCCAGAAGAGGGCAATCAAGTTTTATATAGCATGAGTTACCTTAGGGGTCAGAATCTTTTAACTCAAGTTCCCCAGAATTTCATTTCCAATTAAAGGACTAAGCTTGTCACAGTAGGATGTGGGAGGAAATCTCTCCCAGCTGGCCATGATATCTTTAAGCTCTCATGTGTTTGCCTGAACAGCTCTGCCATTTGCCATTCACCATCAGCCACGGACCATCTTTGTCATGTTGAGTAAACGACTTTGTTTTCCCATACTACAGTTGTGCGGTTTCTAACAGTGAAAAGCTACAGCTTATCCAGCAGCTCCTTTTCCAGCTGACTCACAGACTGCTCCCTTCATCTGTCTATGTAACATAACCCCTCCAAGAGCTACTACCTTGTGTTTGTTTAGACTGCCTGCTTAATTGAGTTCCCTGTGTGTTAGCTGAAGTGCATAATGGTTGCCCACATATGCCTAAACACAATGACACTTTGGCAGGTCTCCTTGTTCCTAAAGAAATGTAATCTGCAACTATTTAAACCTTTTTCTTTGTAATCCTGGAAACAGACGATAGTTAAGTTCATTTCCTATAAACGCTGTTCTTTGCAGGTTGCTGGTATAATCTCAGCTGGGATCGTTTTGATTTCTATTGTTGCCCTGGGGAAATTGCTAGAGCCCTTACAAAAGGTACTGTACTCTTCCTCTACAGCACAGCCACATCAGATACAAATGCTCAGCTATGATGGGCAAGATTAATATCTCTCTTTAAACTGTGGTGACTGATTCCAGACAGGGCTGTGGTTTATAGTGTGATGTTTAATGTTGAGCACTATCTTAATGTGCAGTTTTGCTTCTGAATACCACTTTTTTATCATTTTTCTTCATAGTCTGTGTTGGCAGCTGTAGTCATAGCTAACTTGAAAGGGATGTTCATGCAAGTGTTTGATGTTCCCCGTCTGTGGAGGCAGAATAAAGTGGATGCTGTAAGTAACCTCATTTTTTTTCCTCCTGAATGTTTTTGTCTGGTTTTGGGTTTTTTTACTTTTTAATGCCAACCAAGTTTCTCTTACCTACATAAACAGGATTTTGAGGAGTTAACATCAGAAAATGTTTATGTGCATTCTCAAAATGCATTTGCCATGAGGTCAGTTAAAAATTCCCCTTTTAGGGTCAGTATTCTGCTAATTTTCTTTATTCCCTATACTCTGCAGTAAGGGTACCAATCAGGGTATTTGTGTGCAGTGATAACTCCTTCATATCCATTTCCATAGCTTACAGAAATCTTGTGTTGATATGGTTTGAAAAGCAGAATAAGGATGGCCTGTTGCCACCTTTACCATTCTGATTTTATCTTTTGCACTGTTTAAATGAGTCAGAAAAGCTGACCTTTCCTTAATTCATGTACATACATTTATGTTGTTACCGCATGAACATACCATTTATCTGAATAATCTCAGATAGTCCTCAGAAAATATGTTTTCACATTTTCATGTAGCAAGACTAATCCAAGCTAGAATGTGGATTCATTTGGCATGCTAAGGGATGTATGAACAGACTTCTCTTATGAATCACTATAACCATATCTCAGGGTACTTGCTCACATCTCCCAGTGTGTATTCTGTGGAACAGACTTTGATTGCAGCTCTTAGAGAAGGAAAAGATTGCATGGAAGACATTTTTTCCATGCAGTCCTTACTGTGCTTAGATTTTACAGTTAGTGTTATTGGGCAGTACCTGTCTTAGACAGATCTCAGACATTTTAGTCAATCATTTACTGGTTTACAGGCATAAGATCCACTGACTTCAGTGAGAAGTGCAAGCACTCAGCTTTTTAAAAAATTGAGTCTGCTGCATGTTCTGCCTGGGCAGTGATGTAGGAAAGAACTGAGGAGTGCACTTCAACTGTTCTGCCTGAATATTCAGTGGAGATCTTAGAGAAGTCCCATCAACCTGTTAATACGAAGTACCTCTTTGCAACAGTTCTCTTAAATATCACTAAGGAATCCCCTTCCTTCCCTGTATGTCTGCATGGGAGGGCACCTTACAGTATTTTACATCTTGGTAAAATAAATTTCTTACCAATTTTTAAGAAAGATTAACAAAGATTGCCATCATCAGAAACAAGTAAATGCAACATTTAACTATATCTCCTTTAATTTTACCAAAGGAGTCAGATCCTTAAAAAATATTGTTATGTTGAAAACCTGTTCTTTCCTAAAAAGCTAACTATGCCTAATAAGATAATGATGGATGAAAGCATCTTGGAGGAAAAAGAAGACTTTTGTGTGGAAGTCAGCTAATTACTAGTGTGCTACAATCAGTTCCAAAGTTAAAATCTGCTACTCAGGTTATCTGGTCTAGTGTTTCTTTAGCATGACCAGGAGTCATATGTTAAAACTAAAACACTTTACATTTGTTATTTCTTCTCCAGATGATCTGGGTTTTTACATGTATAGCATCCATCATTCTGGGACTTGATTTGGGATTACTTGCTGGCCTTTTGTTTGGATTGCTGACAGTTGTGCTGAGAGTTCAGTTGTAAGTAATACAGTATCAGAAATAATTCTTAGTTTTATATTATGAAAAAGGAAGATAATAAGCTGAAAAGTAAGATGATTTGTGGCAGAATATTTGCTTGTGTTACAAAAATTTTGAAATGAAAAAGCCAGTTTTTTTAGAACAAGTCACTCTTTGTGTGCTATCATTTAATTACACTGATAAAAGAGAAGCTGCATTATTTTATCAGTATTTCATATCATGCTGGCCGCTCTGGTGGTACTTAGCCATATGTTTTCTATGCATACACATAGCTGAGTTCTGGAAAGGGATAGGAGCATTCTAGATCAAATCGAAACAGATGTATGGCTTGTGTAATTAGCTGATCATTATAGTAACTCTTAGCGGGTAATACTACTACAGTATGCTGCACGTGCCAATAACCTTTTCACTTATTGCTTATACAAGACTGATTGTATGGCTGCAAAAGAGGAGCAAGCGAAAGCACGAGAATAAGAAAAAATTTGTGCTTCTGGCTGATTTGTTGCTGCTTATAGAATATATGGTAGTGGAATGGTGAGAAAAGGTGGATTTGAAGAATGTTATTTGGTCATCTTGTTATTTTTCACTGATCTTTCATCTGGAAATACAACGTAACTCCTCTCTTTCAGCTTAGAGTCCAGAGAGTAATGTAACTAGCATTACCAAAGGATAGTTTCACCATCAGCAAATGCATAAAAATAAAGCCTTGCAGAAGTTGTTACAGAATAGTAGATTACAAAAAATGGAGTTAGAAGACCCTCAAAAAAACATTCCCAAGTTCAACTCAGATAATGTTACCAAAATATAAAGGGGAGATGAGCCCTTAAAAACTTGAAAACAATTTGCTTCAACTGTTAAATATGTATCTGGAAACTGCAAAACATTTTGGTTTTGTTATTGACTGAAATAAAAATTTTAAAAGTTGGACAAAAAGATTGACATAATCTGAAAATAATGTAAATGTATTTCAGTTGATTTGAAATTTAAAAACCATTGATTTTTTTTCAGAGAAAAAAAATGTTTTTTTTAATTCAAAGCAAACTAATCTGCTTTTAAAATATTCTTCTGGTTTGGGAAACCAATTGAACAAGTTGTTCACTCAGCTCTTAAATCAAAATGGTGGATTAAGTAGGCTGAGACCAAAATACCTTGTTTTTATAAAGGCCCGTTCACTAGAGTGACGCAAAATAGCTTCAATACTTTTGCAAGTCTGTTAGCTTGGCATTAGAAAACAAACTACAGGAGTCAAAAACACTTTGTATGTGCAGCAAGGCCTTCAATTCCATGAGTGCCATGTATGACATTTACCTTCACTGTCTTTTTGTTTCTGTTAGTCCTTCATGGGGAGGCTTTGGAAACATTCCTGGCACAGACATCTACAAGAAGGTCAAGGACTACAAAAATGTAAGTGATTGCTGAGTTTTTTTCCCTTCAGTCTAGAAGTCAGTGTAAGAAAAGGTTGTGCCTTGCATATTGTACACAACTTGAATTTGGAAGTGGGGTCTGCAAAGATAACAAATTTCAGCATCTTCATCCAGTTGGTTGCACCATCTTGCATGCTGGGGCTGTAAGCTTCTAAAAATGGAATCCCCTCAATCATCAACAAATACATGCTTTTTTTTTTTAATTAGCTATGTAGTTGAAACAGTGAAACTGCTTCTTACTAGTTGAAATATGACTGTTGCTGTATAACCTTATACTCTTTGGCAACAGGTTATAGAACCAGAAGGTGTGAAGATTCTCAAGTTTTCAAGTCCAATTTTTTATGCTAACATTGATGGACTGAAAAGCAGCCTCAAATCCACGGTAAGTGATATGTGATGGGTTTGGAAGCTTCTTAACTATCCTTGAGATTTCCTCATAATTATGTCTAGGTTAAGTTAAATAATTTTGGTCCTTTTTCTGTAGGTGGGATTTGATGCAGTCAAGGTATATAATAAGAGACTCAAAGCACTGAGGAAAATACAAAAGCTAATCAAGAAGGGAAAATTAAAAGCTACTAAGGTAGGCCTTCTAAAAATTATTAATTTCTATTTTTTCACAAAGGATTACTGTTGGAACTTTTTAGTTAAGGCTTAAATATGAATTACTCTGTATTCATCTTTAAAATAGAGATGAAAAGTGTGACTTACTACATGGTAGTACAGTTTATAAGTAGCATAATACAAAATTTATAACACAACTTAACTTACAGTTTTAATCACCTAGATCCTGACTTAGAGTTTCTTATTACCTGGAACATCTGCAGATCAGGTCAGATCTTAATACATGGTTTAATGTATCAATATAACAATCATAATCTAGATTCAAAAATGACATGAAAGAAGATGAGTCACCTTAGAGAAAACAGAGGACAGTGGAGGCATCCCTGACCCCTGGGAGTGTCACAGGTCTCACTGTCAGCAGCAGTTTTGGTCCAAATTTCCCACACAGGACTTGTCATGGGCAGTGCTCTGTGCACTGTTAGGCTTCACTTTTCTCTGATGGGGTTACCAACTACACCTGGTTGCCCACGTGCCTGGGACCTTCAGCAAGGAAGGAAGAGATTAGCCTGGTGCCCAGGAATCTTGACGCTGGTAGGGAGAGGAAGAAGAAATATGTTTGATTTGTTTAATTGGTTCACAGGACCTTCAGGGCCTGAGAATGAGGGAAAAGGGAACAAATACACGACTTGCTTGGCCATAGAGAATGGCTTCTTGCCTTATAAAATGGCATTAGTTATGCTAACTACACTACCAGGATTGGGAGCTGGGGATACCGGTCACAAGTGTCTGTCCTGTCAATTCCTTCAACCTTCAGAAGGTACCACAGGGAAGTATTTTCTGTAACTCCAAAACTTGCCCCATGATTAAATTCTGTATTCCATGTATTATCTACACATTAGAATGGCATCATCAGTGAGCCTGGTATTAATAATGAAGCTTTTGAGACTGATGAGGAACCTGAAGACAACCAGGATCTTCAAGTTCCCACCAAAGAAGTAGAGATCCAGGTGGACTGGAATTCAGAACTCCCAGTCAAAGTGAACATCCCCAAGGTGCCCATTCACAGTCTCATTCTTGATTTTGGAGCAGTAACCTTCTTGGATATTGTAGCTGTGAGATCAATAAAAACGGTAAGGGCATTTTTTTCTGATGTTCTATGAAAATGAAACTAGTCAGCAGTATGCAAATCAAGAGCTGTTAGCTGAAGTTAATTTCTGAGTTTTAGAAAGTCTGTTGTTGAAAAATATCAAAATGTATACAGCAAAAAGTAGAATATTGGTGGTGTGTGTCTTTTAAGTGGGAAAAAATGCATTAAAAGAACAATATGAAACTTGCATAGTCAAGTACTCAAAAAATTTAACTGAAAAATGTGGTCCTCTTGTAAGCATATGTTATGAAAAATTTAGTTATATATTTTCTTTCCACATGCCTCCTGCTTTAATCTGGGCACAGGATGATGCTCACTCAATACAGAGGTAGTAAAAATTTCATTTTACCATCCTTGTTCAGTCTTTAGCCACAAGATTTATTTGTTCATTCCATACTATTTTAATTATGAAAGAAGAATGATTCATTTCTTTATAGTGGTTAATGTAAGCGCTTCATCAACATTCATTAATTAATCTTCAAACTCACAGTACATAATAAGGAGATAATATTCCTGGTTTAGGAAGAGGGAAATGAGGTGTAAAGATTAAGGCCAAGTATTTCCCTTATTTTTTGGTGCCCAGTTGCAAGTGTGTAGGACCAGATTGTTCAGTCTTTAGTATTTTCTGATATTTTGTATGTTCAGATTGATGCTTTCACTGATGTAATTTTGCAGTTGGGACTACTCAGCCTATCTATAAAACCAGATCTTTACCGTGACTCTAGTTTATCAATTAACAGAAGGGAATGGAATTAGTAATCACCTCTGAAAACACTAGGAGGCTTGCCTGCCACCAGGGAGCCAGGGGTGGATTCCAGTCTTCTGCCTTTTAACTAAGTGAAATACAGGAGCAGTGTTTGCCTTACTTCAGCCTCCTGACTAGTTATGTGGGAATATGGGGTCCGTTGACATGACTCTCCATATGTAGCTTTTTCATCCAAGAACAGGTCCATCTGATGCACTACACGAGGGGAAAATCTGTGTAAAAAATCTGCATGGGCCAATGAATGATTGTATCATATCACACATACATGGGGGAAATGAAGCTTGCTCGGGCCCATGTGGTCTCGCTTGGAGAGATGATTATTCATATTTTGAGAACAGAGCAACAACCTTAATTGGCAGCAATGCTTGTGTGTGTAAAATGGGTAGTTCCACTTACATAGCTGAAGATTGGCCACTTCAGCAACAAGGTACTTAACTACTGGATCCTTAAGTATAGCAAAGTATAGCAGTACCTTATTTCTGATGAATAAACAAAATGTACTATGTGGATTAAAGAAAATCAGAAAAAAATGAAGTGCATGTGCCTATACATTACATAGACATACAGACATATATATATTTTCTCCTTATAGACTTTGTTTATTGATGTCCTTGTTGCAAACTTTTTTTTTTTTTTTTTAGATAATTAAAGAGTTTGAGAGAATTGATGTGAGAGTATACTTTGCTTCATATCAAGGTAAATATCCAAGTATTTCTACTTTCAGTCATGCAAAGAATAAAATGAAGGTGAGAAGGGATCTCTAGATGTGTCTGTGGTAACGTGCCCTAATAAATACGTGAATTGTCACACTGGTAAACATTGTTGACTCCATTGGGACACAAAGAATGGTGGGATGTAAAGGAAATATGGAAAGTAAAATTCAAGACTAAACTATAATTTATGGATTCATTTGGCTGTATATTTGATTTCTGATAATTGCAACTATGTATTTTGACATTTGTTTCTTAAATTACTTCATATTGTATAAACCTGTTATGACTTTCTTTTATTCAGATAACCTTATATCTCAGCTGGAACGGAGTGCCTTCTTTGATGACACTGTTAGAAAAGACATATTTTTCTTGACTGTCCATGATGCTGTGCTCTATATAAGGAATCAAATGACATACAGTGACAACCAGGATCCCATATTTGAGAAGGTAAAGATATCCAGCAGTACATTTCCCTTCCTTCTATCATCTAGCACTCATTCTTGAAGTGGCACATTTGAAAACTAGACCTAGAACTGTAGTACAAAAAAAGTGGGAGTGTAGTAAATTAGGCAGCTTCTGTAGCACATGAGTATTTTTCTAGATTAAAGGAAGCGTCTGTCAACTCCAGGACTTTGTTAGTGAAAAGAGCATGAGAAACAGCACATATGGAAAACACTTCATGCTAAGACACAATTTGTAATTTCTGATGACTGGCATCTTAAGAACCTCTTCAGCAGGAGGTTGCATTTGGAACATTATATTTAATTGTTACAGATGGAGTTTTCTTCGATGTGTCTGTCATACTCCTTTTGGAATCCGTGACACTATCCTGTGGAGATGGGTTCTCTAATTTTAGATTATGTGACAAATACTTCCTGCTTGGTTTAAGCCTGCTGGACTTCTGGATTGTTAGCTGCAATGAATAATGATTCCTTGCTCCCTTTCCCAACACTCCATAGACTTCTGATCAAAGCTATAATCTCATTCTACTTGTTGCAGATACGTACAGAAGCTGTTCCACACTAGTGTTCATTCCTACTGCCCTTCTCTGTGCATTTCCTTGTTGTATTTTCTGTATTTTTCAGATAACCAGAATGCTCTGTAGCATTTAAAGATATGGGCATTCACTAGGAAAATGGTCATATAATGTCCTCCTTTCTTTTCACCACAATTCCTTTCCTAGCAGTCACTGTTACAGTATTACGAATAAATAGCAATTAATATTACTGATAAATAACTAGGATAGGACCCTTATGTTTTGTAACTCTTTCATAGTAATATTTTATAGTAGAGCTTAACATTTTTATAATGCTATACAGAAGTTTAGAGATAGAGTTTTTATTAGATTTACAAAGCCATAACTAGTCATGTAAGCAGAGACAGGCCCAAAAATTCTGCAATTTTTAAGTTCCTCTCAACTGAACTAAATCATCATCTTTGTCAAGGAACAGTAAAAACCAGACTCTTGTAAGTTGTAGAAATTATTTTAAGGTACTTCAGAGTAAAAAAAAATCAGTTTCAGTGATATGGACAACATGTAACTCATAATGTTTCTTAATTCCTTTCTACCAAGATTTCACTCATGCAGGAGTCTAAAGAACCCATAGAGTTCACAGAAGCAAGCCGGCCTGATGATGAACTTGATGTGCAGGAAGAGGTATGCACGTTAGAACTGAATGTGTCTATCCCTCTGCCTGTAGCCTTGAGTCATGCTGTGAGAGTACCCTCAACAGGTACCTTCTCCATAAATAAATACTGTTTCTGGATACCAAATGTCAGTACTAAGTCGAGGAAGTCACATTTTTCTTGAGATGGTAGTAGATTGTATCTGCTTAAGTATCTCCTCATCTCTCTTGCTTTAGGACTACTTTTGCCTTACACAGGCTTATAAATAGATCTAAACACAAGATGGGTGCCTAAAAGAAGATTGGTAAGGCTTGAGGCACCAGAGTCCAAAATGATGGTCAACCTCCCCTTTTCATCCTTGTTTTTACACAGCAGACACCTTCTTGCACAATCTGCACGTTACAGAAGTTACTTTCTTTATACTTTCACTGAGTTTTTAGTTTACACAAACATGTAATTTTCCCAGACGGTGTATACTCAGAACTAACCATGGCCTGTTTCTCTCCACCTTTCAAAACCCATTTGTCTAGGCTATGCGCCGACTTGCTTCCTGAAGGACTGCTGGTACTGTCCTGCCTGTGAGCGCACAGCAGTATTCACGCACCAGTACTATCTATATCAGCATTTTCTGCTATGAAACCAATCTTTGCACTTGAAGAAAACCTTGATTGTTTGTCTGAATGATACAGATCTCTATAACTCTCCAAATTTTAGCTAACATTATCCCAGAAGTACTCTGGACCTTGATTCTGCAAGCATTTTCTGCTATGGTACATATTAATAAAAAAGAAAATCGGAAGACTATTGTGCAAGATGTACTCAGTTTTGGGACTAGTCAGGCAGAAGTTGCACTACACTTTCATCAGTGTGTACAGGATGAAAAGCTGCTCTGTGGTCTTGCCTGGAGAGTGGAAGAGACCAAAATCTCTGGATGGCAAGCCTTTTGTTCAGTATTTGTACAATGCCTAGTGAAAGGGCAGGAGTTCTAGGTGGCCAAGGCTTTGAACATTAGTGTGAGAATACGTGCTGACAAGCCTTGAAAAATGTATCATGATCATTTTTTTCAAGCAGTTCCTTAAATTGCTGCAGGTAGTTTGATTGCTGAAACAGGTGACAGGTGAAACTGTCACGTGAACAGGAAACAGCACTGAACTGCTGTAATACTTCAAATAGGAAAAGTTTCTAAAGACCCTTGGATATGGGTTCATTAGTTCTGTATTAATCCCATTGTAGCAAGTCTTGCACTACTATTAATGATTGTCTCTTAAATGAAGGACAGACAGAAGATTATTTTGGCTAGGTTACATAATCTCCATCAAGAGGCAGATCGTGACATAAATTAAGGAGAACCTTAGTCCCTGGGTACTTAATGGAATCTGTAGAACAGGATGATATCAAGCGCAAGCAAGAAAGTCAGAATATGACCTAGTATTGAGGTTTGTGGGTTTTTTAAATGGAATATAGGTGTATTTTTTGTTTAATGAATAGTTATATTTTTATAGAGATTTTTTCTTTTAATATTCTACATCAAACTGCTGCTGTTCTTTTACATTTGAAAGTTCATAATGCACAAGTGCAATAACTTACAAAAGATAAAGATTTGACCAGCAAAACTTTAATCTTGAACTAATGTTCTTAATTTTCATGAAGAAGAAATGTATTTTGACAGAAAACAGACTGCTACCTTAAATTTTTTAGCACTACATTATTTTTTAAATGGGAAAACAACCTCTATGGTGAGGAAACAGATAAAAATTAAAGTCTAAGAAATGTCCAGGTATAAAATGACTTTAGGTTTAACAGTGTGGAATAATTAGCTTTAGTATATTTAATTCTCCTTATTTGATTACATCAGAGAAATTTGCCAACATCACACTGCACAGAGATTTCTGCTGCAGGTAACACTAGTGGAAAAGCTAAGCATTAAGTGAATTATTCTGGCCTAAGCACCTGAGAGAACTGTGTCAAAATCAGTGAAAAAAAAAATCCTATAAACTTCAGTCAGTGGGACAGTATCTTACATAATAGGTAACAGCACGAAACTGTCATCTGTATTCTCTAGTTAAGTCACAGACTTCAGCCTTCACAAGTCATTGAAGCTTCTCACTTCAGACACTTGAACTTAGATTATGTTCGATGCTCCAGTCCAAGCCAGCAAACAGCAGGATTGTATTCACAATGGGTATGGGCCATTTGTCTGTGGGATGGGCATCTCCACCAGCTGAGAATGAGGCAAGTGTTCAAGAGGCAAATCAGACCACTCTGTGCCTCTTCAGATGGAACCATTAATTTATTGACACGAATGCTTCAGCCCAGGCTGTGATTTGACAATTCATGCTTTTAACTCTACCTGTCCTCCTTCTGTCCCCTTGCCAGTCTCTCATGGGAAGTTGGCACTTCAGCCCACCTTACTGGCCTGAAGTCCCTATCAGGCCATGGCCCCAACTCCTGTTAATCTGACTACTGGAACAGTTGCCAGTGCACGAGGCCAGTGACACATTTTTTAGAGGCTGTATTGCTTTTCTAAAACAGGTGTAGATTTTATGTAAAAAGTAAAATATTCTACCTGGTAAGTGAGCTTTCAGCTAATCGTTATGCGGGACACATTCTATGGAAAAGATGGTAAAAAAGTGGTAGCAGTGAATTATTTTTTTCCTCAAGACAACATTTGCACTGTGAAGTTTGAGTACAGATTCTTACTTGACAGAGAAGTGCCCTTACATTATTTTCTGAACTTTCTCTAGTTCTTTTCTGTACAGGTATTTAAAAAGCATTTAAATACTCAACAGTCTTCCAGTTCCTTTCCAAATACGACACCTGATCTGGGATTAATTGTGATAAAACATGATAAAATGCACTTATTCTCACAGCCTGCGTATTTCTTCCAGGCATGGTTGTTCTTAATTTAACAGGCACAAAATATTAAACTTTTTCTGAAAAACAGCATTTCTCTCAAAACCTACTGTGGCATAGAAGGGTAAGAGATAATATGCAGAATGTATTAAAATACCTTTCTCAGTGGATACGTGCTTCATTTTCTATGTATCCATCAAAATTAAGGATACCAAAATAATGGATTTTAGATTGAAGCTAAAATTCTCTAGGTTTTTACTAATTCAAATATCCTATAAGTAGTGTAACTAGGTGTGCTCATCTTTTTCCAGTAGGATGAAGAAGTGGTATTTTTGTATGCATTTTGAGTATTACTGTTCTGTCTTTGCATGTCAGATATTAAACTTGGAGATGTATTTTAAGGTTTTTTACACTTTTAAAAAGCTGCATTTGAAAAGTAATTGTACCCATTACCTAGAAAATAAAGTTGTGCCTGCTGAAAACATGCTCCTTGCATCTGTGTATTTGGGAGTTTCATGTTTGGTTTTGGGTTTAAGTCTTTTCTTTGTGAATTCTTATTATGGGGAGATAAAGCATATTATAAAGGATCAGTGTCACGCTTCCCTTGGGTGTGTTTTGAGGATCAGCAAAGACAAAAGGGAAAACCTGTTCTCTCTGCCTTGTGCGGATAAGACAAGGAATGTTAGACTTAAACGGCAGCTTTTAAATGTTAAGGCTACAAAGATAGAGAGACATTGTCCGTAGGGGCACAAAATCCCAATCCAGGAGGCTTTTAGTGAGACAATCACTAATCTGCATGGAGTAGTTACCCCTACTTCAGGGTTGTGGAAGGACTGCTCAAGGCCATTTTCTACTTAAAACCTACGACTTCGTTGTATTTTTCTTTCTTTCCTTTCTTCAGTGCTGTAGAAACACTCAGCATCCCACTGAATTACACAGCAATTAAAAAATGCTAAATGTAACACTGAATCCTCTCCTGAGCTATTGAGCTCTATTGCTGTGAAGCTTCTGAGTGCTCTGGAGATTCGCTGTTCCATCACTTCTACAGCGTGTCAGGCATCTGCCATTTCCATGCTAAAACTTCAGGCTGACGATCAGCAGCCGAGACCGCGATGCGGCGTCACATCTTCCCAGTGTGTCTGAAGGCGGCACTGCACAGGCGGCCGGACGGGGCCTCCGTGGCTCCTGAACTGAGACCTCTCTCATGTTTTCACTTCATCCTTCCCCCCCAAAACCAGGATGACGCCTCCCAACCCCAACGAGCCGCGGCTCTGTACCCCGGGGCCGCCGCACTCCCCTCCCGCCGCGGTGTGAGGAGGCCCCACTTCCCGCCCCTCCCCTCCCCTCCCCTCCCGCCGCGGGGTGAAGCGGCCCCGCTGCCGCCGTTCCCCTTCCTCCGCGGTGCGAGGCGGCCTCACTCCGCCGCGCCCGAGCCCGAGCCAGACCGGGCCGCTCGGCCGGGGCTCAGCGAGCGCGGCTCCGCTGCCCGCGCCCCGCCCGCGCCCCCGCCGCTTCCGGCCGCGCCCTTCCGCTCCCACAGCGCCCCGCGCCGCATCATGGACCACAATGGTGAGCAGGGGGAGGCCGGGGGCCTGTCTGTGCCCGGTCTGCCGGGCCCGCGCCCGCTGCCGGACGGGGAGCGGCCAAGCGGGGCCAGCGGGCGCGGGGCGGCGCAGGGGCGGCGGCGGCGGGCCCGGCTCGTCCCCCGGGAGCGTCGGCGGGGCTCGGGTGCGTCGCGGGGCCTTCTCCCTCCCCGGGCAGGCGCCGCGGCCCTGGTGTTACCTCCGGCTCGGCGGCGCCTGGCGCTGCCCCGAGGGCGCTCGGCCGGGCTCAGGGGCCGCTGCCGGCGGGACGCCACGTCCCGGGCGGAGCGGCGGCCGCTGACTGCGCCGGCCGGGCCGGGGTGCCCGGGCGCGGCAGCACCGGATGCAGCCTGTGGCGTCCCGGAGGTGGGGGAGAGACGCTCGTTTGACCGCGGCGTTTCCCGGCATCGGTGCCCGTAATGTGTTTCCTGATTCCGTAGTTGTAGCCCGGGAGGAAACTTCCTCGTGTGCTTAAATTTGGTTTCGTTGTTTAAATGTGGTCGTTCACCGGTGAGCGCGCTGGCGTAGCTGTGATCCTTTGCTAGTTAATGCGCTGGCGTAGTGCAGTGAATAAATGAATGGACGTGGGCTTTTTGTTTGGGTGGTTTTGGAGGTTTTTTCCCTTTCCCTTAGAAAAGATTGCGTTATGACTCTATCTGTTTAAAGTATTTGAGCGCTATTTGTGAATTTTAATAAAGCTTGAAATGCAAAAATACAACTTAGGTTGATGAAGGTGACATTTCAGTAGGTTGCATCACCTCAATTAGAGCTTCTCTAAGTAGTCTTAACAAGTTTGGTATGTTTGTTGTAGTTTTTTCTGGACATAATCCTGCAAGTTACGCTCAGGCAGACTGGAATTTATTATCCTTCTTTGAAACATGAATGACTAATAAACTTGCTAGTTAGGGTTAGTTGAGCAGCTAACTCATGTAAATATTCCTGGCTTGCAAGGCTATGAGGAGGAAAAGCTACAGCACCTATTGGCAGTTCAGCGGACTAAATAATACACAAGTTTTTGATTTTTTAAATTTTAGTTATCCCTGTTTGTAAATGGACTGAGTTGCTGCAGAGACTGTTTGTGGTTTATGGTGCTGTGGTTTTGTGTATTCTGGTAGAAAACAGAATTTCCCAACATGTGGAAAACAGACAGCTTTACCTTTGATGTGTTGGTCCAGCACTTCCTGGGGAAGCCTGGTGACACAGTTGAGTGTTTGCAGGTTCATCTGGACAGCCAAAAGAAATAACAAATGACCAGAAGTAAAAGCAAGCTTTATTGCTTTTGCCTTTTTGCACATTGCCTTTTAGAGTGAAACTGTCAACCACAGTGCTAAGAAGAGTTTGATCTATCTGAGGAAATAGAGGGCTTTAGATTTGGAGGTACAGGACTGTCAGAGCACAGTCCCAGTTTGAAACCGACACATTTCCTAGCTTTGGTGGTAGGTGCTGTAAAACTGAGAGCAATCCCATTTTTTCTTGTTTTTCTTTTTACTTGTTGCATTGTGTGTGGTGGTTATAGACTTTAAGGGACAGTAGTTGGTGAGGCATTGTGCTTAACTACACTAATGGGCCTTAATTTCAGTGTCTAGGTGCTCCTGTGCTGCAATCCTTTGGGGCCTTGGCAGTCGTTCCAGGGCTGGAGTGTCGTAACTGCTCGGGGCTCACCCCTTCCAGGCTGAGCATGCCCTGCTTTGAAACACCTGTCAGAATGGCATTTTCAGTTAAAATCCAAGTGAGCTGGGAAGATCTGTGAAGGACATAACTTTATTTTTGTACGAATGAGATGCTGTGTGGTGGTTTCAGATAAACTTGCTGGAGGCTGAGGGAGTTACACCTCCCTTCATTGGTGAAGGATGAACCTTCATTGGTGTTGCTTGTTGCATTACCTGGTCTGGGTTATCTCTTGAAGCCTATATCTGCTGATGCATGTGTCAGGCTATTTCTTGCTTTGTTCACCCTGGTACTTAGATTTAAATCTGGTTGAGGAGAGTTCTGTATGTAGCTGGAAACAATAATTTTCAGTTTAGGAAGGATACAGCTACATATTCCTAAGTACCAATATTTTTGTGATACTTTATAATAACTTCTAAGTAATACGCCAAGATGTTGAGTTTATATATAAGCTAGTTTCCTTCCTACTTTAATAAACAATATACATAAATTGTAAAAATTATCTTTTCACATAAGAAATTCTGTGTAGTCAAGGTTGTACAAAGAATTGACTCTTCAGCGCTCTTCACACTGTGAGAAGAGCTATATGATTAATGTTTCTGTTGTGAAGAAATAAGTGACTAACTAAGTTATTTAAATAGCTTTATTTTTAAAGTATATTTCCTAAAATCATGGCTGTTCCCAATACAGTTTTGTGACTTGACTTCTGGAATAAATTGTATGTGAAGACACCTATTTTCTAGTGATTAAATTTTGATATGTTGTATGAGTCTTAAGCAGGCTTTAAAAATTATTTTTCATAAAACATTTCTGTTAATATTTAGCCTCTTTAGAGACTATTAGATAAATGAAAAATTAGATAATTTTAAAAAATTTTCTTTCACAGACAATGATTTGCAAGGAACAAATAGTTCAGGATCATTGGGTGGTCTTGATGTCCGTAGAAGAATCCCTATAAAGCTTATTTCAAAACAGACCAATAAAACCAAACCTGCACCTCGAACTCCAAGAAATATGAACAGGATGCCTTCGAAGACACAAGCTGGTGATGAAGGTAAATTAATATAAATTCCCTGTAATAGGGAATTATATTATTCTGCAGCATTGTTCGAGACTTTATTCAGTCTTAGAGACTTAAGGGTCCAGGGTTCTGTCCAAATGCAAAACAAGTTCCAAATCTCCAAGTACTGCTGCACTGTAGGGCTTCAGTAGTGCCCATTTCCAAAACAGGCTGTCTTGCTATTTTGGCTCTACCTTCTGTAGAATGGGCTCAGCAGATTGGAAGTGCTGTGGCATTATTTGATGATTTCAGTGTAAATGACCCAAGCTCTTAATAGCAGCTGGTGTCAATTATGAAAGTGTTGTGGTTGGCTTGTGTCTTTCTTCTCTTTCTCCTTTCCACAGAAGAATTTGATTATAACAAAGAGGAGCGATACGAATGTAAAGGAGGTGAAATGTTTGCCAATCAAAGGAGATTTCCTGGACCCATCTTTTGGGACTATAAGGTAAGTAATGGGTCTTTACCTGTGTTTCATAGCAAGCTGTAGGTAGTCATGATAGATACTTTGTCAATTAAAAGTTTCTCAGTTATTTTTGCCTGACTGAAAATACGTCCTCTGCTTTCTTCTGTTTGTGGTGTTCTTGTTTCCTTTTCAACTAATTCAGAAATAATGGGTATGTTGATGATAACTGAAGTGAGAAGCTTTAGTGATGTTGGGGTTTGTTTTCTCACCCCCTTCTCTGTCCTACCAGATAAACTTGCTGGGGGAAAAGGATGATACACCAGTCCATTTCTGTGATAAGTGTGGATTGCCCATCAAAATGTATGGACGCATGGTGAGTGAAATTACCAGTGGAAGATGCAGCCATGGTTCCCCTTTAGGTAAAATTAGGTTTTACTGTGTCTGTATGAGGCTTTTAGAGGTTACTGATTTCAACAGGCATCTGAATAAACAGCAGAATAGTACCAGGATGGAACTGGAGGCCTTCACTGGTCAAGTTTTTTTGTTCCTTCTGTCTGGCTGATTTTGCTTTACCCCCTGATTTAATCAAGTAAGTCTGAAAATGTTAAAGAAAACCCAACAGAACACTGTCACAAAGGAAAAGACCTTCAACTTCTGGGGTTTTGACCTTATACCACTTAGGTTTCAAAATAAGCTTTTTTTCTCAATTGAAGATTTGCAGTGAAGTTAGAAGACACTGTTCACTTTAATGTACCTTTAAAAATCCCTGAGATTAATTTAGACTTCTAAGTGTGATGTAACAGGCTTCAGCATCTGACTTACTGACAGTTAATGCTTTTAAAACTTTCCTTCCTGGCCAGCAAGACAAGTGTAATCAGATCGCATATGCAGCTTCTGTGAATGTTCAGTGTTGGTATTAGTGCAAGACTCAAACTTCTGCAAGTGTTTTTTAGCAACACTTAACCCCAAGCAGTACTACTCCAAAAAACTCAAACTCAGCATAAACTGTTCTAGAAGGTTTCTGTGCAAAGATGCTGTAAATTGTTAACCATTGCTATGCTTGTTCACCTCATAGGTAACTTAGTTACTGTAATTATTATAAGCTGTGCACTGGAGGGAGGAGCTGTATCCTGCAGGATGACATAGATATTTATACACGATGTCTTAACAGCAATTTTTTATCTCTAGATACCTTGCAAACATGTTTTCTGCTATGACTGTGCTATACTACACGAGAAAAAGGGAGACAAGATGTGTCCAGGGTAAGTTATTTCAAGATTTGTTATTCAAGGAAATGTAAGAAAGTAACTTAAGTGTCTTCTTTCAGATACTGAAATCAACATAGCTCTTACTTTGTACATTTAGCAGAGGCAGTAGAGTACTCTGTCCTTTCTAGTTCCTCTTCCTTATTTTGGGATTGTAAGAGATCAGTGTTTACTTTGTTGGTTTTGGGTAGGTAACCTGTTATTGCTCTAATTTGAAAAGGAGTAAACAGCAGTTTAATTTACTTAGTGAGAATGACCCGTGTTAAGTCTTAATGCATTTGTGTGAGAGAGAGATGCTACTTAGAAAATTCTACCTCATGAAATTTTGATGTTCTTTCATAGTTACATTTGGAGATTTTAAAACTAGGTAAACTTCAAAATCAGTGAAAAGTTTCTTTCATTCCTGCAGTGGGGCAAAATTGTCAGTTCTAATTTGGCTAATTACGTTACAAGGAAAAATGTATGTTGAGCTCTCTGTGATGACAATAAATCAATATTCTCTTTTGATGTAGCTGTAACGAACCTGTGCAGCGAATTGAGCAGTGTGTACGAGGGTCTCTCTTCATGTGTAGCATTGTTCAAGGATGCAAGAGAACTTACCTGTCACAGAGGGACTTACAAGCTCACATCAACCACCGTCACATGAGAGCTGGGAAGCCTGTTACTCGTCCTCCCATTGAACCCGTACATCCTCCTATTGCCCCACCGCCGGCTGAAATTCCCGAGCGTTTCATAATGCCCCCTGAGAAACATCATCTGAGCCACATTCCGCCGAAGCAGCACATCATGATGCCACCGCCTCCTTTGCAGCATGTGCCACACGAGCACTACAACCAGCCCCACGAGGATATCCGTGCTCCTCCCGCAGAGATGTCCATGGCTCCGCCGCCACCCCGCCCAGTCAGCCAGGACACCTTCCGCATCTCAACGAGAAAACACAGCAACTTAATAACTGTCCCCATTCAGGATGACTCCAATTCAGGTGCTCGAGAGCCGCCTCCACCAGCACCCGCACCTGCTCACCATCATCCTGAATACCAGGGTCAGCCAGTGGTGTCACACCCTCATCACATTATGCCTCCCCAGCAGCACTATGCGCCGCCCCCGCCGCCGCCCCCGCCCATCAGCCACCCTCTGCAGCACCCTCCACAGGCGGCAGGCACCCCTCACATGGTGTACAGCCAGGCTCCTCCGCCACCAATGACCTCTGCCCCTCCGCCCATAACCCCGCCGCCCGGACACATCATTGCCCAGATGCCACCCTACATGAACCATCCTCCTCCGGGACCTCCCCCTCCTCAGCATGGAGGCCCACCTGTAAATGTAAATGCACCCCCTCCCCATCACTATAATCCCAACTCTTTGCCACAGTTCAGTGAAGATCAAGGAACTCTTAGTCCCCCTTTCACACAGCCTGGGGGAATGAGTCCAGGGATATGGCCAGCTCCAAGGGGGCCGCCTCCACCTCCAAGGATGCAAGGGCCTCCTGCTCAGGCCCCCCTTCCTGGACCACATCACCCTGATCAAGCCAGATACAGACCCTATTACCAATGATACAAGCAACTATATGAATAGAGAATGCCATGAAGAGAATAAAACTAAATACAGAAGCCTTTTAATTAATTGTTTTGGGGTTATTTTGTTGTGGTTTTTTAAAAATACTGTCATTTTGACTGTAAGACATTTTGAGGTTTGAATCTTAAATGACTTTTAAGCCTTGACCGTAGGACTCTTAACTTCAAATACTCTGTAGTGCTAAAATAAGTGGCTTAGTAGACCACAGTTGCATTTTAACAGAACTGTCGCTAGTGTGGCTAAATTGTCCTAAGATGATCACTTGTAATATTATTTCCTGGAGAAGATGAACACGTGTTGTACCATTCTGAATATTGTTTTTGTTAAATCCAGTGTTTTTGTTAACCTGTGTACGATAATTAAATTGAAATATGGTTGTAAATGTGGTGAGTTTTTATATGAAGTTAACGTACACATAGTTCTGGGACACCATTTCAACACTAATTCCTTCCAAATGGCAATGTAGTGAAATATTAAAGGAACTTTAATATTTCTCCTACTGCCATTTACCATTACTCATAATGATTTCAGGCTGTAATGAATTCTTGGCACTAGAAATCAGACATGCAGAATTCTGCATTTACCACATTCCAGCTTTTCTGGTTTTTTCTTTATGTAGCAAGATGAATCTATCAAAGATACAGCTTTAGGCATGACATGAAACCATGTATTGTGGGTTTTTTTGTTTGGGATTTTGGAGTTTGTTTTAAAGCTAGTTTTGATTCAGAAGGTTCTGTTTACATGTTAGCTACTCACTGGAATTGAATTCAAACTACTGTGTTTACCTATGGCTGTGTTTGTGTGGAAGTGGCTGTGAACTGGCTTGCCATGTCTGTGAAGAGCAGCTTCTTTTAGGTAGGGAAGTCATGTTTGCCTCTCTCACTTTATATAATGTGTACAGTAGGAAAACTTCCCATTTGCATAATATGAAAGAAGTGGTCTGAAATCCCGTGTGTAGTTAAAAAAAATAAAAGGCTACACTATTTACCTGTTTTGATTTTGTGATACAGGTTTAATTGAAAAAACAGTTATTAGGTGTTTTGCTTTTCTCAGAAAGTAGCAATGTAAGCAGGCTTTTAGGTCTGTTTTTGTCCAAAATTTATATTTTAGATGAATACTTTTAAAGAGGAAACATAATATAAAACGAGAAGGTTCCTTTTTAGTGTAGCTGGTAGCAGAAGCAGGCACTAACAAGACAGTACTATCTGTTGGTTGGAGTCCTTATCTTTGCATTTCTGATCAGTATTTGCACTGAACCATGGCTTTTCCAAATGCCACATTTCTGACAGTGGTGCTTTTAGATTAAGTCCTTTGGGTTTATTCTAAAGTTTGTAGTTTCCTACTGTTCTCAAATAATCTGAGCCATCTTAAAGCCTCAGTGTTACTTTTTATTTTGTAAACTTTCTTTTCTGGAATCAAAAGTGTTAAATTTATGAAAGAGCTGTGGCAGTACAACATTCCAAATTTTGTATTTTTATGTCTAAACTTCGTATTTTTAATTGATCAAGGGCTCTTTAGATTACTCTGTTCTTGACTGCCACTGATTTCCTTGTGACCACAGCCAAATCTTTTAGATTGCCTTTCGAGTAAATCCTTCTGTAGAGATGGGATACAAATAAATTCTGGGGTATACAAATGACCAGTAAGTGTCAACTGCTTGAAAATCTGCTTAGCTGTAACATACTTCTTTCTAAGAGAGAGTTAATTGGTTTGGTTGCTCTGAAAACTAAGTAATTTTAAATAAAATACAGTGGTGAAGAAAAAGAGGCTGATGGTGATAGTGTGCTATGAAATGGGTTGGTTGAAAATTTACTGTTTCTATACATTTGAAGACAAAAATGGCTCTGCCAGCATTCTTTTCTTTCAGTAACTAACAAACACAGGAGGAACTTTCGAGGACCTCTTCTGTCACTGTGAAGCTGACTGGGAGGAGGCACATTTACGTTACAGCACATGACTTCATCTGGGAGGAAATCTGCATGTCTGATTCTTGTCCTTTGCCAGCCAGGCTCAGCCCGACACTCCTGTGTTACAGGGACTCTCTGAGGGCTCCAGGTGCCGGCTCGCTGTGCTCGGACACGCGCGGCTTCCCGAGGAAGGGCCGAGCACCCACTTCAGCAGGGCTCTGTGTTCGGGAAATGGGACATTCTGCAATGAGCCGCTACCTGTCAGTCACAGGTGATGAGGAAATGAGGCAACTCTTTCCATCATGCTGGGTTTTTGAAGTAAGTCGGATTGCAAACTTCTGTTACGTATTCTCCTGTCTCTTGACCCAGATGAAGAGTTCAAAATATTTTTGGGTTCAAAGCCGTTCTTGAAGTTACTGATAAAGTGCTTTTCTGAAAATGCTGAGGCAGTTGAATTGATTAAGGGAAAACAGAAGTTTTTGCTCTATCAAGAAGCACAAAAGATGAATGTATCTGTAACATTGTCACTGAAGATAATGTGAGAATTTTTTTCTCTGTATTTGAAACAAAGGTGGCATATGTCACATGGACAATGATGTATTACCCAAAAAATCAGTAGGATCCCCTGAGTTGTTTAGTGACCATGGTCCAAAAGTCTGTGATGGAGAACTTAACCGAAAAGTCATCCTATGCAGGCAGGACTTGGACTTGAGTCAAATTTCTGTGTCCTCTTGTAAGAGGAAGACCTAAATATATTTTTTTAATTATTAAATCTGGAGTATACTTGTGTAACTGAGGGCACTGTTGATGTTTTCATATATACAAAGTTTAAAAATGCTTCCATTGGTTGAGACCCTGTGTTGACTGTCTTTTTAATTTGTTTATGCATTTGATGTGTGTTTTAGAGTGGTTTTTTCCTTGGTTTGTTGGTTGGGTTGTTGTTTTTTTTTTAAATACCTGGTCATTTTACTGAGAGGTTACAAAATTCATATGTTGTATTTAATTGTGTAATTGACAGTGTTAGAAATGGTGAGATATACTTGTGATTTCTTTAGATTCCTTCTGAACTCTTACTGTAAAGACAAACATTTGAATTGAATTAATTACTTTTATTTTGAATAAATACCCTTGTCTGTGGCAGTGATCTCCTTCCTGAGGCATTGCCAAGGAGATCTCAGACATGGAAGAGAACTGACATTTAAATTTGACAGCCATTGTAGGTTCCTCTAACAATGTCACATATGCAACGAAAAAGAGTTTGATGATGGTTTGTGTTCACCATGGAATGAATGAAAGGACACCAGCAGATGGCCTGAAAACATCTGTGTTTTAGATGTTTGTCTCCTTACACTTTATCCTTGATACCGTCTCTGACTTTGCTTAAAGGGTTGCCTGCAGCCATGCATACTTTATAACCAGGGGACCAATTGTGTGAACTATACTTTCTGTTTTCAGTGGGGTTTTTTTAATGCTATTAACGTAAAGACTGGTTACTTACATGTGATAAGTGATATTTTTCATGCCTTTTATAAAAGAAAAATTAAAAATGTGAATTATTTTTTCAAAATCTGGTCCAAGAAAATTATAAAACCTTACTGGATGGATTTTCCACTTCTTTTCAGTTCCTGCTCTCAAAGACTGTCAAAAGCTGTTAAAAACTGAAGTGGAAGTAACTCCACTATTACCTAGCTCCAGAATTTGCACACATAGCAAGGCAGAAAAACTCTCTTCCCCTTAGGTGAAAGTCAGATGTTCTCAAAAACTCATTGTGCAATTTACACGCTTTCCCTGTGGATCAAGTCTGAACACACCTCTCTCCTCTTAAACTGTTTTCTGCTCTGTAAAACTTGTCTGATTTTGAGGTGTTTCTCTGTGTGCATTGCTGGGCTGCTGACAGAAGACGGCACAAGTTCACAGCAGAAGGCCCTGTCAAGCCTGGGGAACTGGAGGAGCACAGTGGATTGGAGCTGCAGTGGAATATTGAATGTATGGGAAATAAATTTGAACTTTTCCTCTTCATATATATCTGACACAGTCCAATGCAGCAGAAAAATGTGCAAGGTTTGGATTAATTTTCATCCTGATTACACATCTAAAGTAAATAGCAGTACTATACAAGTTGTATTTCCCTTTGTATTTATTTTTTTATGGTGTTAAAAGCAATTCTTAGCAATTCATAAATCATCTTAATACAGTAATTGTGCCTTTGCAATTGTGAGCTTTTGCACTGTATTCAGGTATATTACACTAGTGATCCATACTGACCAGTTTGTAAACTGAACTGGCTGCATTTGTTTGGGCAGTGTGAATGAAAATAATGGAGTTTAAATTCCCTTTAATCTTGACTTAGCCATAAGACACCAGTTTTAGCTTTTCCTACTCTGAATGGGATCTTCTTATTCTCTTACGTATGAGGCATTAATCTGTTGTTGTATTTTCTTCTCTTTTTAAAACTCATTTTCATTGTAGATTCAGTTCATGAGTGTAAGAGATTAAAATATTAAAAAAATGCAGCATCCAGAAACGTGAGGTGGAATAGCAGCAGAAAGCTGGTAAATCACCTCAGTCATTACGAAACTTTAGTGAGTAATTTTGATAATACAATTCAAGTGATGCTTGAGTGCCAGTAGGACTCATTGTAATACACTTCTGGTAATGGGAAGAGTAATGTCTGCAAGTGCACAGGAAGGTTTCCAGTTTTGTGTAGTAATGTTTCACAAAAGTACTTCAGCATAACTTCTTGAAAAAACCAAACAAATGAGTAACTCTAAATAGATGTGAATATGTGTCAGTCGTCAAGAGGTTTTTCAGTTTTATTTGTGAAAACCAATGCTTGAATGCACCTCCGAGACAATTTATGGTGAATTATTTCCTCCACTAAATAAAATCACGTAAGTGCTGATGATTGTTCCTCAACTTGTTCTTTGCCATTTCTGGCTCAGGTAAACTCTCAGGCATCTTAGGAGGCAGAAGGGAGCAGATGCATAAAGACTGAGAAAATAAATTCTCCACATTCAGCATGGGGGTGAGGAATAGAGAACTGTGAGTAGCATTTCAGTAAAGTGCTTAAGGATACTTCTGTCTTAATAAGAGCTCTGTTTGAAATGGAAAAAAATACAGATTTGCATGTTATAATCCTCTCTCCATTGGGCCTAAGACCTTGAATAAACACTTTTTAATTTTTTGTTTCTATATTTCACACTGCACCACAAAGTGGTAACCAGGCTTGAGCATCACTGGCTCTGTGGCTTCTCCATTTTCCATCCCTCTTGCTGGCTGGAAAATGTCTGTTATTTAGTTACAAAGCATCTGCACTGTGCTAAAGAGAGGCTCGGGATATGTGACAAGGAATTAACATGATGCCTGTCAGCTCTCCATAAAGCAGGTAGGGAATTTGCCTTTTTGCTTAATTCCTGAGTAAAATACTAAAAAGCCCTTTATGGTAGTGCTCTAACCAAGTAGCAACAGCACCCAATGCAGGATGTTTAGAAACCTAAATAGCCAGGTTTCTGAAGGTCCCTGTCTCAAAATAAAGCAGTAAATCTGCATCACCACCTCATGCAGATTATAACACAAGATGTTTGTGTTATAATCTGCACGAGGGTAAACTGCCCAGAAAAATGTTAATACTGGAATAATGGAGAGTTGCAGAAATAACCAGTACCTGAAGGGAATATCTCATAAAGCTGGTGTCAACACTGACAAATGAGGAGTAGGGTGATTTAAGAGCGTGGCAAGTAACTGGTAGGGACATGTGACATGGGAGTGTCAAGCTCTCTGGCCAAGGCTGTCTATGTACCATGTCCATTTAAGAAATGGTGAATAGTTTTGGAAGGGGGATTTATCCTCTGTGACACTGTGCTGTGTTGAAGAGTCATTAGTATCGAAATTAATTGTTCTGAAGCCTGTCAACAAATCCCATATGGTTTTGAAGTGCAGTATGTGGTATACCACTACATACTGTACTTCATATATTGCTTTTGATAGGAACGTTTGGCTGGGTCTGTGTAGGTGCATATGAGCACAGGACTGAAAAGAACAGCTTGAGTTAGTTCAGATTACACTGGTATGATGTGGTATAATGATTTCCATAAACATGTTCAAGTCTCATCTTAAAAGTAGTTTAGTTTTTTGCTCCTTTTGTTCTAGCTGGAAAGGATCTCACCATTGTAAAAATGAGGAACCATCTTCTAATATCTTGTTCATGTTTAAGTTTGGCCAGTTCATTTTTTTGCCCCTTATAGGACAATATTATTTTTTTTTATCTTGCATAACTTTTCCTCTCTCCTCAGTTAAATCAGTGTATGTATTTCTCTTTTTGCCAGTCCTTAGACACAGGCTCTCCATTTTACAAAGATCCTCATAGCAATTTTCTTCATTAACATTTGATTTCATCTTTCTTGAACTGGAGAGCTCAGTCCTGAAGTTCAGAGTGTTTTGAGTGTAATTTCCCCTCTGCATTGCACAGTAGCATTAGTATCACAGAATCACAGAATATGCTGAGTTGGAAGAGACCCACAAGGATTGTGAAGTCCAACTCCTTGCCCTGCACAGCACCATCCCTGAAAGTCACCCCATGTGCTCAAGAGCATTGTCCAAACGCTTCTTGAACTCTGTCAGGCTGGTGCTGTGACCGCTGTCCTGGGGAGCTGTTCCAGTGCCCAACCACCCTCTGGGGGAAGAACCTTTTTCTAATATCCAACCTAAACCTCCCCTGACACAACTTCAGGCCACTCCCTTGGGTCCTGTCACTGGTCACCACAGAGAAGAGATTGGTTCCTGCCCCTGCTCTTCCCCTCATAAGGAAGTTGTAACTGCAATGAGGTCTCCCCTCCGTCTCCTCCAAGCTGAACAGACCAAGTGACCTCAGCCACTCCTCAAATGGCTTCTCCTCAAGTCCCTTCACCATCTTCATTGTGCTCCTTTGGATGCTCTCTAATAGTTTAGTATTTTTCTTGTATTGTTGTGACCAAATAACTTTCTTGTTCTGGAAAGATCTGTTGTGTTATACTCTATGTTTTTTGGAAGACTGCATTAGAAGGGCTATTTGGCAGTGTCCTAACTGTACCTGTCTTCAGGTACTGCTGTGCTGATTATCTGGCACATGACATGTACTTGACAGTGAATCTGCTGTGGCACACTCAAAAGAGCAGTGGCTTGGCACAGCTGCTCACCATTTGTCTGGTGTCTGCAGGAAGCAGCATCTCTGTGATGCCACCAAGGGCCACATCTCCCATGTCAGGTTAGGCACATCATCACCCACCATAGAATCACAGCCTGTTACTCATATGCAAATGCATGAGTGTTTCCTGAAAGCTGAACTTGTCTACTTCTGTCTTCAAGCTCCCCTAATTCTTTCTATATTCAAAATCTCCTCACTTTTAATACTGACTTCCAGCTTGGTTTCATTAGCAGAGTTCATCAGATAACTCCAGATTAAAAAAGAAAAAAAAAAAAAAGAAAATATTTAACAGACTTTGTTTTTAACACCTGCATACTCTGAAGATAAAAATTGTAATTCTGGTTTGCACAGAACACTTTCTCCTTACCTTCAGCGCTTCTTCACTTCAAGTCCAAATGCACATTTCTGGTCACCCCAGTTTGACTGAAAGTCAAAACCAGGCTTTGAAAACTAACACCTCGTGTGATTTCAGAGTGCTGTTTCTTTCAGACTCCAGGAATGGTTCCATTTTCCTGTAGACTGAAGATTTTTATACCTCTAGCACTTGTTATGTGAAATTAAAAGCTCTGTCACTTTGGGCATTGGGTGTTTTTCTCTGAAAGCTGTGATACAGCTCATCTTCCAGCCTTAGACTTCCAGCAGGGGTTAATTGATGGCAGTTGTGCAGGGTATCAGAGTAGACTCTTTAAGCTGAAGCCCTCTGCCCATCTGTCCATAGATCCACGCAATTCAGCCTGCCCACCTGGCAGCTCCACACCCATGGCTCCTCTGGCTAAGTTGTGGGGCCAGCATCTGTCCACAGGCTGGGTCTCACTGACGATGAGCTACCCTGGTGGTGCTTGGACAAATGCAGCCATACAGAGTCACTGAAATGGTGGTGGTTCACTATATATGTATATACAATGGTTCACTATAAATGTGTCCTACCTTGTGCACTTTACACAAGCCCAATCCAAATCAATGAATCATGTTTTGATCTGAAAATCCTGTGTCTTCATAATTAAACACATTAGTCACTAGGTACACTCTGTTCATGCTTGTGGTAGTAAGCTGAGAGCAAGTTTAATAACTCAATCTACTAAATATCTTACAAAGCACCAAGAAAACTTTATACAAGTTATATACATTCTGAAGATAAAATATCAGTCCTAACTATTATTCTGTGTTATACAATACAAGATTTCAAATATTTATAGATTCTCAAGTAACTGTACAGGTTGTCTACAAACTGTGGTATGAAATAAGAAAATCTGTGTGATTTTAGCCTCCATATATATACATAAATACATTTATATATACAGAGACACATTAAAACTAACAAGCCCATTCCAAAACCTGGAACATAGCTATACGTAGTAAATCCTTCTTAAGGTACTTAAAAGTATCCTTCTGTCTTCATGCTTATCACAGCATCCACATTCATCTGTGATGTGTTGCTGGAGGATATTATACTCAGAAAGTTAAGTCTAAAATTTTGTTTCTGTTGGAATCTGTAAGGAATTAAAAAAAAAAATCAACATTCTGTAAGGAACAGTAAGGGTAGGTGTCATCTGGTAAATGATGTGTAAGTATTTGATCCTCTAAAACAGACTGGGGTCTGACATTTTCTCCTTAAAGGGTTGCCCTGTGCTGGATACCACCCTACTCTCTAAGTCTGTGGTGAAAAGACTGCATGTGTCCCTTTCTTATCTCTGTCTCCAGACTCCCCTTCTGCCTGAAACATTTAGATAAACTGGACTAATGTTGACTTCTCTGCCACAGGGGCATTGTACCAGTGACTTTATCACGGAGGAGCTGTGGTGGACAGGCGAGGACAGCAGGTGAGGCAGCCTGGTGAGGCAGCCTTTGCCTGCCTTCCCTCTGCTCGGTGCACTCCACAAGGCTCATGAGCCGAGCCCCACCCCTCTTACTCTCATAAGGCTTTGCCTAAGTCAAATCCCATCAATAAGCTCTCTGGATGCTTTCTGCCCTGGGCTGACACAAGAGCTCAGGGATGAAAATGCTTTTGTTATCTGCCCTAGGCATTCCCAGGAGCAGCTCTCTGGGCTGCATTTTCTAGGGCTGGAGGGCCATAGCCAGAGCCTTACTGTGCACTCCGAGCTGCGCTGTCTGTTCCTGGGGATGATGACATTGTCATTGCTTCTACCCTTCTCCTGCAAAGAGCACAACAAGTTGGGGGTTAGGAAATTGATTACTTCTCTTTTTCTGTTTCTCCTCTTTCACATTAAAGAAGGTTTTGCTTTTCAAATCTCTGGAACATGCCTGGGAAGTTGACATAGAAGGAAGGAAGCTCTCACTTGTCAGCCTTTTATGATCCCCACCACATCTCTGGGTCAGTGCCAAGATCTGGACCAGTTTAGCTAAGCGGGATTAGACAGTTTCCACGTGAGCAGCATTCTGGGTCTTTTACATTTAAACACACTTATTGTATGCAGGATCCGCTCTTGCTCTTGATTTAAGAACACTCCAGAAAGGCCATCACCATATCTGGCAGTACTTATTTATCCACACTGCTTTAGCACTCCTTTTGAGGCTGGACAGGGCTGGAAAGCCTCCATGCAAGCAGCATAAAGTCTGCCTTTCAAGAGCCACTGCAGCAAATGGGGCAGCCTCTGCCAGATGGGTGACCACAGAGAACTGCTGGTGGAGGGGCTGGAATTTCACCCACACTGTGTTCTTCCCAAGGAGATGACTTCAACTGGAGTCCACAGCCAGGCCAGCTGCCAGTGGGAATTATTCACTCCTTTCACTAGTTTTCCATGCACCTGAACCAGGGGCCACTCTTGCTCTTCAATTTGATTGGAGACCAGCTGAGTTTTAATGACTATCTTTTTTGAAAATAGAGACAGTGTAGCACACACAGCTATAGCTGTGCAGGGGACTTTGGGAGCATGACAATACTGGAAAGGCAATAAAGTAATGAAAGATGAAGACTGTAGTGTTACCTCAGAAAGCTTTAATTTGGGGGAGCTGGCTATGTCCTTCTTCAGCAAAATGTGTAAAACTGCATCATGAATGGTCAGGAAAAACATGGATGGTTTAATCTCTTCATCAAAAAATGCGCTTCTCTCCAGTTTGTCCAGAAGGCCCCCTGTGAGGGAACAAAATCAAAGCACAAAGAGACCTGGAGGCCTTAAGGAAGAAATTGTGTATCCTGAGCATGCCCACTGAGTGAACATGGGAGTTGCTGGTATAATGCACTGTTTTATTTATTAGAGCAGATGGCCTCCTCTTTACAGATGTCAAGAGGATGGAACATAAATGCCTATCAGTAGTTCCCTGCTCTGTGCCAGGCAGGAGGGAATTTGAGCCCCTTTTCTTATTTAATGCCCAGGGTGGATGATAGTGGGTCCTGCAGCCCAGAGCTGTACAGCACAGCAGTGGCCATAGGTAAAAGGAGCCATCACACACAGTCCCAGCCTTTTGGGGACAGCATGGAAGGGACAACATCTCCACTCAGCAGGACCTCTTTGCTATCCAAGACTCAAAGGTAAAACTGGGTGATCCTCCACAGCCATACTCAATGATCAACAGGGGAGGCAAGGGGATAAGGCATCTGTGGAGATGCCAACACAAAGGCAAGTACTCACCATGTGCCCCAGCAATGTAAACGTCAATGTTGAGCCGGACAAATTCTTTCAAAGTCTGTTAAACCAGAAGGAGGCACCATTTAGATACTGCTGGGTTTGCTGATTACCATTATAGTGATTAGCCACAGCCAGTACACCGACCACTCTAAGATATTTAAGACCTATGATGGTAAGTGGCTCTAGACTCACACTCTATTGCACATAGAGGCAGGACAGTCTCTTCACATGGCTGCAGACACGGACTGCCAAGCCTTTTGAAAAGGGGCAGAATCGAAAATGTTAAGCTCACAGAGAAGTAGGTGATATTTCATAGGTTGTATGGCTTTATTGTATCTACATGGCACATGATGAAACTAAAAAAAATTACTTCACAATCTTCTGGGGAGATTTTTATAACTGGAAACTTGAGCAGAACCACAGTTCCCACTGTTACAGTGGGTCTTTAGTTCCTATGGAAATAGATTTACACACCCTGTGTGTCTCTGACAGTTAACTGTAGCTGCTACTGTTTGAAAATGTTGTGCCTTTTGCTTTGTTCAATGTCATCTGGGGAAGCAACAGCAGGAGCAGAAATGGAACTCCAATGTTCCAACTCCAGCTGGGTGTTTAAAGCCATATTTCATATCTATGTTTCTGTAAAGCTTCCCAAAATCTTAGCAGGTGAAGAAAGGGTACCACAGCCAACACTTTATTTCCAAGACAATTTATATTGATTATTTAAACAATTTCCTAAACGTTTTCTATAGAAAATGTCCATTCAAATTCACATAAACTCAAAGTTTGCCACTCGCCTTCCAGTCCATATAGCAATGCCTTTAAGAAGCAGACCAGAAACACAGAATAGAATCATATTTTGGTTGGAAGGGACCTGAGAGATCATCTGCTTCCAAACCCTGCCGTGGACAGGGACACTTTACACTGGAGCAGGTTACTCAGAGTGTCATCCAACTCACCATTGAACACTTTCAGGGACGGAGCATCCACAACTTCTCTGGGCAACCAGTATTTCACCATCCTCACAACAAAAGATTTCTTCTAATCTAGACCTGCCCTCCTTCAGTTTAATGCCACTGCATCTTGTCCTGTCACTGTATATCCCTGTAAGAAGTCCCTCTCCATGCCTTTTTATAAGCTCCTTTTATGTATGGAAAGGCCATATGGAGACCTCCTCATAGCCTTCTCTTTTCTAGGCTGAACAACTCTCTCAGCCTTTCCTCATAGGAGAGATGCTCCAGCCCTCTGATCCTTTCCTTGGCTCTCATCTGGACCTGTTCTAAGATGCCCATGTCTTTCCTGTGCTAGGGACCCCAGAGCTGGACACACTACCCTGGGTGAGGTCTCATGAGAGTGGAGTAGAATCTCTTGTGAGAGTGGGGAAGAATCACCTCTCTTGACCTGCTGGTCATACTTCTTTTTATGCAGCCCAGGATATGATTGGCTTTCTTGTCTGTGAGTGCACATTGCATGGGTCAATTTTTCATCCACCAGTATCCCTGTCTCCTCCTCTGCAGAACTGCTCTCAGTCCATTTATTCCCCAGCCTGTATTGATACTGGGGATTGCCCTGATCCGCGTGCAGCACCTTGCACTTCATGAAGTTCAGATGGGCCCACTCCTGTCCAGGTCCCTCTGGGCACCATTCCTTCCCTCATGTGTATCCCTCAAGTGTAACTGCATCTGTAAGTTTTTCTTTCATATGATCACTGTTTGTCTTGCAAATTGTGATTACCTTTCGGAGGACTGTCATGGCAGAAAAATCGAGGAAGGACACTGATGAGAAATCCAGAATGATGCTGTGGATGTTGACCTGGGGTACAGTGATGCCAGGGGGGAGGTCAGTGCTCCAGTTGATCCGAATGGGCAAGTCTGTCATGATGGTGGGCTGGTCCAGCTCCTCTATCTTGTTGTTGTCTAATTCTTCATCTGACTCATACATAGGGTTAGCCATGCAAACCAAGCCCTTCTGTGTTGACATAGAAGTGTCATAGTTAGTTCTCTTCTGTAAGACCCAGCCAGGGTAGTGGTACTTCCTACGCTAGGGCAAGAGTAGTGGCAATGCAAAACTGCTCTTCCTATGAGATGGAGCAGGACCCACCTGGAAAGTTCTGTCTCTCCCTTGTCTGGAGAAGTGTGGAAATTATTTAATCACCATCATAATCACTTAATGATGGCTTTTTATTCCTGAAGTCTGTTGTCTGATACACTTTAATACAGTAATTTTGGAACAAGTCAATAAAAGGCATGCAGGATTTGAGCTGGGAGAAAACCCTCTTTATCCCACCATTAATGCAGAATGATATTCACCTCTGTGGGATCTGAGCCTGCTATTTGTTGCCAGACAAAGCTCCAGTGGACACGTACAAGCTCTGCCCATGGTAAATCTGTAGGTCTCTAACAGTGAGAGCCATTTAAAATCTTGTTTTTTAAATGTGTTTGTGTCATGAAGTGGCAACTTGGGGAACAGTGTATCTAATTAAGAAGGGAGGCTATGAGGGCCTTCTCTGCCGTGTAAAGCCAGGGACCTTGGTTGCTTAACTCCCTCCCCACCCTGGGGGGTTGCCTTACATACTGGTGTCACTCGCAGCTCTCCTTTCTTCAGCATCTTCCTAATCTTCCTCAGAGCTTTATTGCGTTTCCTCAGGACTCTCAGTGGGTTGAAGCCAACCTGCAAAACCAGAACTTTGAATAATTAAAACAAGAAATACCTCTGTGACACCGGGGGAAAGACAAAGCATCTCATGTGGTTTTTCTTTACAGTCACGACGACCATAGTTTGAATTTGATGTTGTCTACCACTTTTCACGAATTCAAACAAGGGCTCTTTCTTGGTTGGAAGGATGGCTACAGGAATGGCTACAAATGAGGCAGGGCTATCTGTACTGCTTTAGGAGACCAACATGGACAGCGTTATAGCAGTGACAGTGCTTAGCACAGGCCAGTAACTCCAGCAGGCTGGCACAGTGCTGGCATGTCCTATTCATCTGCATCATGTGATGGCCACCCAGGTGATCAAGATCAGAGAGCTCATGGGTTGTATCTGCTTTGTGCCGCCTGACTGCAGAGAGGGTCATTCACTCACTGTTTTTCCTGAAGAAGAAAGCCAGATTTTGTCATGTCGGCTGCATATGTTTCTTGAACCTCTGAGCTGGTTTTAACAAAATTAGATGGCAGGTAAATTAGGCTAATAATAAAATTAGGCTAAAATACTAAATTCCTGCACATCTTCTGCCTCATCCATCTAGTGCGTAGAGGAGAAAGGTATTATAAGTACCTGTATTTGTAGAGAAACAGTGGTGTGAACATCTGCACTCACAGAAAAAAAACCTTCAGGCTCTTCTGAGGTGAAAGCCAAGCACATGGAGAACCAAATGCATCAGATTCCCTCATTCCTCTGCCAGTTTCAGTCCCTCATGTGAAGAATGAACTGCTCATTATCAGTTCTTGGGGTAGTCACTGCTTATCAACTCCCCACTAAGAGCAGCGGGAAGGGGAGGGTATGGTGCCAAGTTGTGTTCGGGCATTCATTCACACGGTGAGGGCTCGGGAATCCTGGATCTCTGTGCTATTTATGGAAAGACTGGCTGCATTCACCAGTTTGTTATGAAAGACATTAAGAACTCTTTGATAGAATGATTCCATCTGGCATTCTTCTGACTGTTGTGGTTACGTTCTTGGGACAATATGTGTCCCAAGACAATACATTCTTTACAATGTGTGTAAATAATGTAAGTGCTAATAAAATAAAAACAAAACAAAACAAAATCAAATCAAATCAAATCAAATAATTTCCCTTTATGTTATCTATGTTTGCACTACTTTCTTCTCATAATATGTATTGTTATAAGTATAAATCTGGTATAAACATTGCTATGTTGTAAGTTCAGCATGAGTCAGGCTGTTCTCAGAGGTGTGTGCATACATATTATATTACAGTAGTGGCAACAATATCTGAATAATTAATGAAAATTCACCCTTGAACTGTGGACTGACTGCATATATAGTAATTATTGGGAAACCATATTCACCTTAACGTGTCAAGCAATTCATATGTTCAGGACAGCCCCAGACACTTACAGCAGTGATGAGTTTCTCTCTGAAGAATTCAATATTAGCGAAGAAGATTGGAGAGGAGCATCTGAAAATCTTCACTCCCTCTGGCTCATAGATCTGTAAAACGAAGGAGAAGCGTCAGTAGCAATGTTTGCTGTAGAAGCACATGTGAAGCCGATGATAAAAGAAACGAGACATTTCTTACATCAGTGTAATCCTTCCTGTTTCTGTAGATGTTACTTCTCCCAACATTGGCCAAAACAGTGCAGCTTGGACTGTGAACAAACATACACACAGTTGTTGGTGTCCCACATCGAAACTTGGAGGATGGGAAGGATCAAATAAAACCATCTCAACTGGGGTGGCAGAGTGAAGCAAGACCCACATCCAAAGATTTACACCTCTAAATTTTTCCGTACACAGTTGCTGGACAGACCAAGGCATGGATGGGGCTGTTGCCCTTCTCTGTACAGAGGGAGACAACCTATAACAGGAGGCCCTGGGATATCATTGCATTCAACAAGTACTCACATCTGGGAGCGGATCACCACCGTCAGCAGCTGGAATGCCACAGCTGTTGCTAGTCCAATGTCCAGGCCAAGAAAGACAGCAGATAAGAAAGTCACCACCCATATAACCTGTAATGAGCCAGTGGATGGTGACATTATGAGCATGTCAAGAACCTGGGTCACGAGCTCAGGGTGGAAGCAGAAACAGATCTCAGGTCTGATCCAGGATCTCCATCTGCTTTTGGCGAGGTTTTTTTTCTTGTGAAACAGGGCCAGAGTCACCACTCCAGCACCAGGGAGTGTTTCTAGGGATAGCAATTTCTAGACAATAAAGGCTCGAAATGGGATAGGTGGTTCACTAAGTGCTCAATAAAAATCCATCAGAAATGCAAGATTAGAAGTAAATCAGAATTCTGGTAAAGCTGAGAGTTGTAAATACTCAAATATAGGTGCTGTGAATGTACATGATCGATAAATGACTAGATAATACTGAATAACTTTTAGCCACAGGGCTCAAAGCATTCTCATGGGACAAATAACTGTTGGATATCTGGGAAAACTGAGGCCTGGCACCATTTGTGAGCCTAAATTTTCTGAGTGTTAGAGGTAACCAGTCATGCCCTCTAGCCATGAGCTTTACCATTTGGAGTAAACTCTTCAAGTCCCAGTCGTCATTTGTTTTTTGCTGTGTATCTTCCATATAACACATTGTGTGATTGTGAGAAAGTGTCCCTGAATGCTTAGTCAATGCAGTAGCTATTTGGATATTTTCTGTTATTTAAGCATTTTCTGTAACTGTCTTCTCTATTTGACTTTATATAATTCACTATTTTAATAAATTTTGAGGAATTGGATGAAAATGAAGTTAAGAGTGAGAATTGACCCAAAAATAAGTGGGATAAGATGGAAAACATAAGCAAGTGGTATACCAGTAAAAAAGGCATGCCACTATTGTACTTCTGTTCAGTGAAGTAAAACAGGGATTAAAAAAAAAGAAAATTTGTATAATAGATTACTTTTTCAGAGCACTTAACCTCTGATGCTTGTGAAACTCAACTTACACAGTCATACTTGTCCTTTCTCCATAGGATGCCTACTTCCTTGAACTGCATGAGCATTCCTTTCAAGTTGCCAAGAGCCAAGGATGCAAGGACTGACTGTTAAAAAGACCAAAACACATGCTCCATGTTTAAGCAATCAAAGAAAATGTTGAACATTAGGAGTTAAAAGATCATACAAATAGGGCCAAAGTGCAGCTGAAAGGCCAGGGAGCTGCTCCCAGTTTATCACTGCTACTGGAAAATCCTCAGCTGTGGTGCAGTGCAGGTGTCTGACTTGAGGTTGTAAATCCCACTTATGCAGCTGTGGTTTTTTGGTGTTTGGGTACTTCCTTTGAGTGACCAGATGTAGTGGTCCTTTCTGGCATAATATGGGAAGAAGAACCAAGCTTTTCAAACCCTATTTGGCTCCCACTGAAGTCTATGAAAACTCACAATGACTCCTAGAGCAGCCCTGTCTCTCGGAAGCAGGAGGAAGCATTAGATGAAACCAGTGAATACCTTCTGTAATGGTGCCAGGAGAAACCCAATGGCCAAGATCACAACCAAAACAATGACAGATGAGATAATACCAGCAATCTGCATGAGAGAACAATTTCACAATGAATAGGTGCCCACAGGCATTATGGTTAGCGAGGAAAAAAAGAGCTGTCTTTCATTAAATGCCATCATGACCTGTTGTCTTCTATACCTGTGTTTTGCCTCCTGTGCTCTCCTGCACACCTGATCTTGACAGAGCAGTGCTGGAGGCAAATCCCTTGAAGGATCCACCAACTATATTACCCAGCCCAAAAGCAATTAGTTCCTGAAATAAAAATAAAAAGAGATTTTTCTTAAAAGCTGGTTCATGACAGTTATTCACAAAGCAAAGCTTTCCTAAAATGACTTCTCTCCCATTAATAAATGCAATATGTTGATCTCTGCGTTATTTACCTACCTGGTTGCCGTCTAAGGGGTAGTCATGCTTGATGGAATACACTTTAGCCACGGAGAAGGCTACTGCAAACCCAACAATTGCGATGGAAATGCCGTCACCAATGCAGTTCTGGAGGATGCCTACATCAGGTGCAACAGGCGTTTGAAACCTGAGAGACAAAAAACTCTACTCATTAAGGAGACGCCTAAGGTTCTTCTGCAGATCCTAGGGAGAATTCCTCTCTGGACTTTTTTTTCCCCTTTTCTTTCAGTGAACCGAAATCTGAAGAAAGAAGACTTGAGCAGAAATAGATGTTCCTCTGCAAACTCTACCTACTGGCACCCCTGGGGCTACAGGGACCACCCCAGACTCACTCTGCTGTCCTAGTAAATGTCTTCCTCCCTATTTTTACCTTAACATGTGCCTCCTGATTCTTTATGCCAAAATTCTGGCATAGCCAGCTGAAGTCTATATATAGATATATACTCTCTATGTGGATAAATAATCTTTATGTGGATATAGTCCTGGAGGGGCAGACGTTGAGACCTCTGGAGGATATGCCAGTGGCCAGTCATGGGATCAGGCAGGAGAATTGTGCAGGGTCCTAGTGGCTTTCCAGGGCTGGTGGTGGCTGCTGAACTGTGCATGTATTGTGAGGGAAATGGAGGAGTTCAGGGGTGAGTAGTTCAGTAAAAAGGACAAACATCAACCTCCTGCTCAACAGCTGTCTCAGAAAGTGAAGGACACAATTATTTCATGTCTCAGTGTATTCCTTGATGAGTAGGAGATGTGCTCTATTGAGTAACTTTTGTGTATTGAAAATGTACCATATCATTGAGAGAAAAATGTTTATTTACCCACTGAAAGAAGATGAAGCAGATAATTTTAATCAGAAACATAGCTGAACTCATTTAACACTGCCGAACTGGAGAGAACATTTTGCTCCAGTGGTGAACTGTAGGTAAGCCACTTACCCTTCCTCTAGTTTTCCAACAACAGCTACATTAAATTTTTCTTCAAAGTTGACAAAATGGGAAACCAGTGCTGCTAAGACTGTCTGAAAGATAATAAACCACACCTCCATTAGGCACATTCAAGCAAGAGTGTGAAGAATCTATTAAATACCATTACCTTCCTTCTCCAGCCTTATCCACACACTCTCCAGCCTTATCACTAGTGGCAGAATTATGCCCCAAGTTTTCACACCCCTTTGCTGTTCAGATGTCATTCCTGAATGACCTTACAGGTATGGGTTTACATTCATAAATTACACATTATAACAGAATATCTTACTAACAACAGAGATCATCCCACTCAGTAAACCAGGTATGTTCTAACAACATGCTGTAATGACTCTGGGGGAAAACAAGTGCTACTTGAGTCTGTATAACATCGTCCAGGATTTTAGGAGCTTACTGCCCCTGTGAGGCTTCCGTCACCCCTCTGCTGCTCAGAGTGGGCAAAACCTTCTGCTGCTGGAGGGCAAAATAATTTTGTGCATGGCCATGGATGTCCAGGACTTCAGTGGTTGCTTGCAGGTGTGGTGCAGAGGGGCCTCAGCAGTGAGAATGCAGTTGGCTGGTGTCAGAGCCGTATTTGTCCAAGGAAAAAAATTCACACCACAGATATGTTCAGTTAAGAACAGTTAAGTGGAGGTAAAACATTTCACAATAGCTCCTGAATGCTGTAAATTTTTCTTATATGTAAAATGATAACACATCATTTAATGGATAACCAGAGAAGAAATAGTTAAAACTCTGCTTCCCATGTCATAATATGGAGCAATTGCAAAATCAAAGGAAGTGACTCACCACGAGGAGTTCGATCGGGATGGGAGTTGGTAACTTTTCCTTGTATCGATCGTTCATTTCTTTTACTACAAACACGATAAGCAAGACAACCAGGGATGTGACAAGATCAGCAACGTTTGTTTCTGTGATCTGGCTGAAAATGCTCTCCAGAGTCTGCAGAACCAGGAAGAAACATGTGGTGCTTTAGAAACAGTTGGGCCCTGGCACAGTAGCACTATCCCTTCCAGAAGAACCTGTATCTGAATGGCTCTAAGGATTGTGCTAGTTGGGATTTATTCCCTGTGGCATGATGTGGACTGCAAGCCCCCATGAATGTTTCTGCATCTGCCAAATGATGGAAGCGTCTGCAACAGACCCTTTCTGCTAACTTGTGACCCTCTTCTCCTGATTTTCCCCTGAGGGACGGTTGGAACAACAGGCATGTCTGTGATAGGATATGTGAGCAATGGCATTGCTGGGCAGGTGCCTCTCTCCACTCCTTCCTTCCTGTCCTTCTTCTCCCTTCTCATCCAACAGCACTCCCAGAGTCATATGCAAATTAAGTATGTATAATATCAGTCTAGCAAAAATGAATAATTAAATCCTTAAGGCAGAGTCGAATGCTTAATTGAAATACGTCAGCACAAAATAGCTACTATTTTCTGATTAGCCCAATGGGGTGTAACTTGGTGCTTGGTAATAAATTTAAAATTTGGTCAAATACTAATAACATATCTGTCTTGTTTTTCTCTCGTTTTTCCTCCTGCCTTGCAGTTTTTGTGCTGAGTTCTGTTATTATTGCCTTGTGATACACAGTCAGAAATGCATCGCAGGTACATCAATAGCATTAGCAAATAATGAACATGTGGCACTTACATAGATGATGCCAAATGGTTTATTAAATCCGGGGACAGGTAGCTGAAACATGAATTTCAGTTGAGATACCAAAACATGGATAGCTGCAGCAGTTGTGAAACCACTGATTAATGATTGTGATAGATAAATCACGATGAATCCAAACCGGAAAATTCCCAGAAGCAACTGAAACACAAAATGACCATAGGTCAGTGGGATTCATTTGCAGTTTTAAGCAATCTTTGAAAGAAAGACAATCATATTAAATGGAAGCAAAGATTTTCACCTAATCCCATGCATCCAGAGATTAAGGAATGTACTGTCACGAGACTTGCAATAAAAATTGAGATTTAGCAACAGAGGGCATAATGCTAGTCAGAGTAATTGCTTTAACTAAAGAGTAATTGTTTTAACTAAAACCCATTCTTTTTATTTCATAGCTAAAATACACATCCTTGTTTTCAGTTCATATATTTTCATATGATACAAGTGTTTCACGAAGCACAAATATATTAGTATGTTAGGAAGGGAGGAACTGTAGGAATTTGTTATTAGGGAATAAGAATGAATTGGGTTTTTTTTAAAAAACAAATCCAAATATTTTACCACTGCAAGGCAGAGCATTTACTCCCCTTGGTGCATCTGCATCATTCACATTATTTTCACAGCTACTTTTTTCCTATCCAGCAGATTGCTTTATTCTGTAGGTGGAGGTTGCAGCTGTGTGGGCTGTGGGCTCAGGCCTGTGCAAAACCAAGGATTTCACAGCACATGTGAGTGCCTGGTCACTGAAGGGAACAGATGTCTCCTAATCAGTGAGCCAGGGTCGGTTACATGGAAAGTGGAAGAGGATTACTTTGGTGACTACAACAGCAGAAACCAGAGAGGAAGGTCAGGCCACCATCTGTTCACACAGGTACACTCACACGTACATTCACCAACCTGAACAATCCCAGAAAGGAAGGTTACAGATGCAGCCACCATCACCCTCTCATCATTTATTGCTGAGATATTTGTGGAATTTCCATTTCCAATGCTGTCATCAGGGACCAGCCTGGTGACGACTCCTCCCACCATGAGGCTCAGGACGGGGAAGGGACCTGAGCAGCACAAGGCACTTGTTAGAAGACCTGAAGGGGCAACATGTACTTCTTCATCAGTGATGAGGGTAAGTGGTGTGCCTGAACTTACCCACTGAGATATGTCTCGATGTGCCGAAGATAAAATAGACCAGGACAGGGAAAAATGCTGCATAGAGTCCATAACTGGGGGGGACATTCACCAGCAAAGCAAAGGCCAGACCTGTAAAGACCAGGGAAGGTGATGTGTGTGCTGGAGGCTGAAGCCAGCAGTGCCTTGGCACCTGGCTTAGCAGGCTGTGTCAGGACACATAGTTCCCAAAGGTACCTTGCAGCACAGCCACGAGCCCTGTGTTGATGCCAGAGACGATGTCACTCAGGACCCACTCCCTGAAGCGATACGCTGGCAGCCAGGAAATTACTGGAAACAAATTCAAAGCAATTTTTTTGACCCTTTGTGGGGAGCAGCTGCAAAGGCACAAGCGGACAAAATTTTGTCAGTGAATCACAGCCTGTTTCAGAGAGGTGAGGAAAGGGGAAGGATTCAGGTTCTGGCTGCCAGAAATCAAAATCTCACCCAGACACAGCCCTGATCAACCTGCACTACCATCTGTGCTTCAAGGTATATCCAGTGGCCTTTGGAGGTTCTGTCCAACCCAAATTCTCATAGAACAGCTTGGGTTGGAAAGGAACCTCTATGGCCATCTAATCCAACCCCCCACCCCAGGAAGCAGGGATGCCATCCATTGGGTCAGGTTTCTCAGAGCCTTAAACATTTCTCTGACCTTGAACATTTCCAGGGACAGGGCATTCACCACCTCTCTGGGCAATATGTGCCAATGCCTCACTACCCTCATCATAAAAAATTTCTTCCTTCTATCCAGTCCAAATCTACCCTCTTTTAGTTTAAAACCATCGTCCCTTGTCCTGCTGCAACAGGCCATGGTAAAAAGCCTGAGTATGTCTTTCTTATAAGACCCCTTTAAGTACTGAAAGGGTGCAGTAAGGTCTTCCTAGAGTCTGTGCTGCCAGGGACCCAGAAATAGAGAAGCTACCTTAGATACAACTGTAGGAAGACTTCTAAGGGTAACAGCAGTCAAAATCCATTAGAAAAATCTGACATTGAATTTAGTTAACGAATTTTCACTTGCTATGTTGGAATGGGAGGTGTGCATTGTCAAGATGGAGTTCATGCCGTCCAAGAGCAGTCAGGACTGTTTCTTAGATCTATTAAAAAAAAAAAAGTATCTCCTTACCTAAAATAGTGTTTCAGGTGATCCCAAAAGGTTTTATGGTATCTGTGCAATTTCTCATGCTCTTCATTGAATGCATTCTCTGAGTACACGGGTCTGGCTATAACATAATGGTTACCCACAGGTTCAACCATTTCTGCTGAAATGTCAGGCTAAGGATGGTGACTTGTGTGTGCTCCTCTCTGCCCCAGGCACTTAAAAACCTGAAATGAAGAACAGGGTTAGCTCTTTATGTACTGTGGGGCGAGTAGCCATAGCATAGCTGAGTGAGTTCCAAACTGAGCGTTACCACCTTTGAAGATCAAAAGAGGGATGGTTGAGACACCCGCTTCACTTTGCCAAGGTGATCTCCTGCCCTGCTCCTCCTCCCACTGCAGAGCACCGTTTCACTGGAGCATGAAGTATTTCTTTCTAAAGATGCAGCCAAAAAGTAGACAAGATGGTTTTTGAGTTACTTTATCTCTGAGTCAGTCGTGTACAACCAAAAACTTCCTCCCTCAAAGAAGATTAATTTCCTAAAGAACAAACAAGCAGATCCCAAGCAGTTTCTCTTTGTGGCACTGCTGGGAGGGCTGGGAGCTCACTGTAAGCCCCACATGGGTGGAAAGGCAGAGCCCAGGCAGGGCTCAGCCATCCTCTCTTGGATTCAGAGACAAGGCTGAATACATTGTCTTGGATCTGTGTGACAAGGGGATCAGGCTCAGTACCAAAAAAGCATGATATTGCTGCTTGTTATTTTTAAGATTTATTTCTACATCTGGACTGCTTTTCCTCTGCTTCATGTTCACAAACAGTTGTTGCAATGTCTTACCTGAATACTATTTATTGCCTTGTCCCAACCCACATTTGTATGTTTGTGCTGGAGAGAAACTGTCCTGGGTCCCTCCAGAAATGACCCCTGGAGCCCTCATTACACATGAGAATGAATCTGCTCATCATTCACTTCCGTCAACACCACTAGGTACTTTGCAGCAATTAATTGATGCCATTATTGTGCTGCTTATGGTGCTGTTACATTTCTCATTATGCCACACATTCTTCTCACGTTAAATTCACCTAAAAACTGTAGTATCTATTAACATTTCTCTCAGTTGAAGCCACCATTAAATATTTAATATAGTACTAGTCCCAGACAGAAGTTGTGGAACTTGCTCTTCATAGCCACAGTTGGACTAGACAATCATTGTAGGATCCTTCCAACTGGAACTAATCTGTTCTATCCTATTCTATTTTCTTTTGACTCAGAGATGAGGATGTACTGCAGGAAGCAAGTAGTCTTTTGGGACACTGATAATAGGGGTTTTCTCCTTATTGTCTCTCCCCTAATGAAAATGCTCCTTGTTGCTTTGGTTCTGGCTGGTGGTCTCTTGACAGATGCCTGACCAGCACTAGTTCCTTGCCCAGGTCTATCACCTGACTCTTGCTGAAATACCCGACATGCATTTCTAATTCAGAAATTGTGAGTATTCAACATTTGGAGATATCACAGTACAGATTTTAATGTGGCACAAAGCTGTTTGCATAGTTACAAACAAATGAAAGCTTTAAATCCATGACAATTTTGGTATTAAAATGTGAATCCCATCTTGAGACTTTGCTACAGCTCAGAGCTTATTATTGACCTATTTGAAGTGATTTCATTTTTGTTTCCTTGTTGTTCATTCTGTGGAAATTCATAGATGTGTGTAGAAGTCCAAATAATGTCAACAAACCTCTTGGATGTTTTGTTGACATACTATTCTTTCACAAAGGAATCACTATTTTGGTAATGGGTTAAACATTTTTACTCTCTGTTTTAACATAAAAATTAGATCTGTAATATTTTCCAAAAAAACGGTAATTATTCTAGCAGGCAAATGCTCAAAATCTAAGCTTATTCAAAACACTGATCCAAAGCCAGTTAAAATCATACTCTGATCTGTAATTTTACACTACTCTCCCTCCCTCTGTTAGGATCAGAGCTCCAAAACTGAGGCTGATAAAATTTCAATGAAAAAATTAGTTAATTCATTTCATTCCCTGATAAATCATGGTTACTTAGACTTGCAAGAAGTTGTTTTATCTATTAAAGGTTTTAAAATTGCTCTGTTTCCTAGTCGGTGTGTCTGCCTTTTATACTTCATGTCACAAAGAGGAATATTGCTGAAAGTCCTGTGGAATAGTATTGCTCATCACACTGTAAGGCACGAGAGGCACTATTTGTACCCTTCGAAGAGTTCATAAGCCATAAAAATAGAAGTGTATGGGTCTGTACTCCAGGACCCCCACACTGCCTCTCTAGAGCGCCTTGGGCTCCTTAGGGGACAAGACCAATTCTTCTGATGACTTCTATAATGTGTCCACCCACTCACGAGGAACACCAGCACAGACCAAGCTTACACTGCACAGCTATTGAGTGGTTACAACTTTCAGTCACTATTGACCAAGACTAGATCTGAACTGAAACCCCAGAGACAACATCCTGGTTCAGTTTTATTCCATACAGCCTCTGATCCTGTTCTCATGGCCAGCAATTAACACCATTGCAATCTCTCATATGTAAAAAACTCCAGCTCCACTGCTAATCCCTCAGCCCTATGAAATTTTGGAAATGCATATTTTCACGTGTGCCATTTTGTTGAGAGGATTAACAAAGGGATACTTTTTTTCCCTTTATTGATTCATCCTAAATATTGACTAAGAAGTATACAAAAATATGTAATTTTAATTGAATAATTAAATATTAACATGGTCCATCCCACTTTTCAATCTGTGTATACCCCCTCACAAATTGAACTTCTTCACAATATAAACATCTGAAAAATTCAAAGAAATTCCACAAAGGAAACTTCTACATTTTACACAAAATGAAACACATGACTAGAAGCACTTTCATTTACAAGCATTACTTCACATATCCCATACCTAAAATGACAATTTAAAGTTGTACCTGGTAAATCTTCCAGGAAGCTCTTCAGAAGAAACTAGACCAAGATTTTTTGGATAAAGATATCCCTGAAATTTTCACAGGTAGTGCAGGTATCTCGTGCTCCTCTTCAGAACCTCCCTAAATACTGGCAGCACTTTAATAACTAACTTCAGTTAACTTTTACAAGAAAAGGAAGATTTCACTGTGGCCTTGACCACTGAGCCTATCCTCAGGAGGAGTGATAAGGAGTAATTTCTTAAAGTTCTTTGTGATATTGCTTAACTTTGTTTGGTGAACTGTTTCTGATTGGTCTGCAGAGCTCATATGGGAAAATAGAGATGAATAAGAAGGACTGTCTGTTGCAATCCTGTGTTGTTGCTGAGCTGAAGTGGGAAGTGGTGGACAGAGATCAGCTATGGTATCCTTCATTTCTGAAGAAGCCTAAGTCATTGATGAGGGAGATGGGCTGCTGGGCATGCCAGGTTTGAGCAAAGCGTGCCTCCCTTGACTTTCCTCCAAAGCATCTTTAATAGTCCCTAAACTGTCCTTCCAGAAGCAATTTCTGGATTCTCAGACCATTGCCAAAAATAATCTTTGCAGGGATTTCCAAAGGGCAGCTGTGACTTGGTGGAGCTGACAGCTGTGGCACCCCATGACAGATACTGGAAAGGCACAGAGCATGTGTGCGGCCACATGAGTGTGCTGGGGCATGGACATGGCACGGGTGGGTTGGACTGAACTGCAGGGTGTTCCTACTCCCCTCCACTGCCCATAGAGCAACCAGTGGGGATCATCCTCCCTAGGCCAAAGTGAACCTTTGTAAACATTTCACTGAGATACCTAAAAACACCTAAGGAGATACATGAAATAGCATTTTGAGTCCTCAGGTTGCAAGTTCAGTTCCAGGTGCCTGTGTTCATGATGGCAGTGAACCTTCAGAGCTGAGGTGCTGAGGACACCATAGCACCAAAGTACCCTGATGACAACCATCCTTACAACCCTTTCCTTAGGTCACACTGACACAAACACTGAGAAATGCTTAGCTGTTGATATCCATATTACCAGGAAGACCACGGTTTGCCAGACTCCTCAGGGAACTTCTCTACTCTGACTTAACCTCTAGGGGTCTGAAGTCACAGACCCTGTCCTTGAAGAAAGTTTTCTTCATCTGGTGAAAGGTCACAGCATGAGGATGGGCACCCTTCGTGTTCTGCAGGGTCTGTTACACACATGGGTCTAGAAGGAGAAGAGGTAGGAGGAGCCTGGGATTCTATCCTCAGATGGTTTGCCCATATTTCAGTCAATTATTAGCCCAAGAAATGATGAAGCGAGCAGGACCCCAATATCCAATCTCACAAGGTGAGACCTGTATTAGACCATTCAATGAGGATTTCTTTCTTGTGCTTTAGCCCCCTGAGAGTCATTAGAGACCTCAAATTCTTTTGAAAGTTAGAGCTACACTTCTAACCAAGACCATAAGCTCATCTAGTCAGTAGAGATCCCAGGTCACTTCCCAAACTGTTGTACCTTCTCTGTGTCAGTAAGACCCTGTTTTGGTACTTGCTGTTGGCTTAAGGGATTAACTGCAGTTTGTGAAACTGACACAGTTTTGGTTTTTATTTTTACCATTAAAGTAACAAACATTTAAAAAGCTGTAGAACCATAAATTATAAAAAGCCTCCACAAAACAGTTTAGCAGCTTTTGGTTTCCCTCCTCACATGGTGTGATCGTGAAAGTGCTTTAAAATTTTAAATTCTTTGTGTTCAGGATGCATCACAAGTAGCTGCACCATAAACCAGCAGAACAGCTTTATAAGGACTAGGTTTAAATGCAGGAGGAACCCTTGGCTCTGAAGAAGTCAGTAGGGTCTTGTCCTTGGCTCCATCACGTCCACCTGTAAGTGCTTTACTCTTGGATTATTTCCACTAATTCACTGAAGCAATAAGGTGCTATGTGGAGTGACAGAGGGAATAAACACTTTGGCTTTTCTGTTTGCAGTAGTACTGTTAAGAACACAATTTTCTACTGTTAAGAACATAATTTTCCCCTGATGGTGCAGAAGGGGTTTAATGCACAAGGGTCACACAGGAGGCAGGTCACCTCTGTCCCACACTGCAGAAGTTCAGCTGTGCAAATCCTTGATGTCTTTATACCAGACACTCAAAAACCAGCTAAATTCTAACTAATTGGGGAAGTGTGGCTTTTTCTGCCTAGGCAGAGCAGAGGAGGACATGAAAACTCCCGATTGCTCTGTCTCCCAGGCAGCCCCATAAACACAGAGAGTTCAGAGATGTAAATCAGTCACACCCTGATCCTTCACCAAGTCTCAAGCACTCTCAGCTTCCCTTTGTTTTAATGGGAGCTGAAAAACACTCACAGCTCTTGAAAGCCCTTTGGTGAGCTGAGCTCTGAAGGGCTTTACGTGTGCTGCCTCCCACCCTGGTCAGGATGAAGAGGGAAGAAAAAGTGACTGGAGGGAGATAAAGCAGTGACAAATTCAGTGACTTACTGTAGAAAGAAGCTATTTTTCACAGAGAAAGAAGAAAACAGTTCTGCTGGAGATGCAGAATTTGTCTTGTGAAGAGCTCCACGTCTGTCTTAAGTGTTAAATAAACACCAGTAACGATAGTGAGAGATTAGGTGGCTGAGAAGGTGGATAACAGCATCAGCCGATACAGATTTCTAGTGTTTCCCAATGTTTTCCTTCACCATGTGCTGTATAAACCATCTGTTCTCCTCTGTAGCTTCTGACCAGGTTCTGCCCAAAACCTTGAAGCAAAAGTTGCTCACAATACCATCTGCTGTGATGCTAGAGGTGCAAAACCTCCCAAACTCAAGTTCTTCCAACCATTTAAAAATTTTTGCTCTGTTCTGCTTGGGCAGATTAGCACATAAAAGAAAAATATTTTGCTCAGTAGTAAGTGCAGCAGGCAGTTTGGGAATGCACCTCTGGTTGGTGCCAATTCCTCTCTCCTCTTTTGGAGAAAGGACAGGGACCCAGCCTCTGAATGGTATCCTCAGGAAGATTTGAAGCCCCCACTGGGGACATCCAGGAAAGAAATGGAAAATTGGTTGGCCCTGAGAGACCTTCATGGAAAGCAGAGTTGTCCCTTGTACTCACACACTCAGGACACTGATGCCAGAAAGAAGCATAATGTAATTTCACTTTTCACTTCTTACAGTCTCTACTACCTTGTTTTTTTACAGAAAGTTTCTTCTACTAGCACACTGAAGCCCAATTCAAATCAGTCACATTACTGGGTCAAATTCAGTGGTGATGACCAAAATTAGGATGAGGATGAGTAAGCAAGTTTAGGCAAGATGCACATTTCAGGCAAACAACATAAGAATGGAAAGGGCAGTGAGGTTAGGTGGGAAGAGATCAGTTCCATTAACAATGATATTTCTGGATTGCTCAGATTTATTGAGACCTGTAGAAAAAGAGAGTCTGAATTTTGCTTAAGTGCTTCAGGAGGAGCTGACACCCTGCTAGGATATGGGTCATGGAAAGTTATCACTCCTTTGTATAGAACAAACTATAAGCAGGAGCACCCAGTGCTGTTATTCCAGTGTATGGGAAAGTGGAACCGGAAATTTCCAATAGAAGATTGGTGCCATATTCACATACCTCTCACTTTTTATTCACACTTCTCTTATTACACTTCTGTAATTTTATTAACCTTTTACAGTTATTGTGCTCTGAAAGCCAGCAATCATGGCCTCAATATTGGGTGTTTTTATGATTCCATTACACCATAATGAAGAGCACAAACACAAAATCCTGCACATTGCTTTTCAGAACAAGGAAAGTTTTGACGTCCTTCTCTGCCAACATTAAAAATAGTGCTTGATTCCTCAAAACAAAAGTATCATATTTCAATCCAAAGTTAATTTTATTTCTCCTCTTATGAACTTACCGTATTTTGCTTAAGATGTAAGTAATTTGTTTTCATTTAAAGCTGTCTCTTTTAATTTCATTAAGAAAATTAATTAAGCAATATCTCACATCAGAGACAACCAACCAGATTAGACTTGTTGATTCAGCATTTGACTCTACTTTTACAGTTGCTGAAATCAAGCAATACATTGAGACTCGACCAGGCTGGGAATCAGGGCTGGGAGGATGCACAGATGAGTCAGGGAATCTTCAGTGTCACAGCCAGATACTGCTACAGATACTGGTGTATACTCATAACTACATGAGCATGGAGTTATGTTTAACACAGACTGTAATGAGTGTTCAGATATCTGAAATAAAGCAGAGACAAAGATTGCCTCATTTGTGCTGTGCTGGAATGGGAGGCTCAGCCCTGCTATTCCACCCCGATGTCCTGCTGGCTACAGGGACATCTGCCCCAGAGGTGCTTGTGGGACCCCCATTTGCAAGGGTTTTCAGCCATGTGAGAGTGCAAATACATCCTATGTTCCACCAGGCCAAAGGAGAAGCATTGCAGGGTGTCCTGTCCACCTCAGGCTTGCATACAGTGTCTATTTATATTTCTCCTCTAGGCATATCCCATCTCTGGGAAGCTAGGGTCAAGATAATGATCCTTGAAGACCACAACAGCAGTTACCTGAATTTCAATTAATCCCAAAATATTTCTCTTAAAGAGGAACAAAGTTGAATTGTCATGAAAGCAAAAGCAAAACCAAACTAATTATAAATGGCCAAAATGCTGCCTGGCAGAATTTTACTTCCATGGATTACTTCCAAGGAACTTCCATGAATGGGTGTCAGCACCGTATTTCGCAGGTGAGCCCTGGCCACTGTTCCCAATTTCTTTTTCTAAAGTCCAGCTGAGCACACTTTTACTTGCTTATCCATTTTGAAATAACCTTAAAATAAACTGTTAAAATTAGCCTAAACAAATAATGTATTTCTAGGTAGCTGGTGGAACATTAGAATATACTCAAACACTGTCAGAGACATCTCCTTGTAATCATTTATGTTTGTGCTCTAGGTCTCCCTGTGTGATGTACCTTTGCAGATACCTCTGCAATAAAATACTCCACTATCTCCAGATACTTTAGACTGTGCAATTCCTTAAACTGTGAGTTATGCCTGGAGTTTCCCTCGGGTAACAGTGACATGGAAAAATGTCTTTCCCAATATTTCACCAGGTCCCTTATCAGTTCCTGCGTTCCTATCAGCGTCAGCTTGTTTTGCAAGAATGTGCAAAACTAAATGATCTGGGGTTTGCTCATGGAGCAACATTGCTGTGTTCATCTAGCAAAGGGATTCATCTACCTGCAGGCTCCAAGGCTCCACAGGTCTAGGGTCTGCAGACCCCTACAAGAGTTGGTTCCAGAGCTATCCAGGTGTCCATAGCCCCTTTGATATCACATCTGGATTTGGGAATTTTAAGCTGAACTCACTTTTATTAACAGCCTGCTCTTCCCCTGGAATAGCACAAAAAAAGTCGCCACAGGGTATGGAGTATTTTGTCTTTTGAGCTTACATCAGGATAGTTTCAGATTATTTAAGGAGCCTCACTTTCCTGAATATTTTGGTAACTGCTAAGAGAGGGAACCCCAGTTCATACATTGCAATGATTTCACTGATATTCTTTGAAATTTTTGTTATTTTTCAATTTACTGTTAACATACTGAACTTCTTCCATTTGTGGGCTCATAAACATTTCCATACAGACTTCCAGGCATACATTGAAGTCTGTCATAGAGAATTCTGTCTTTCTTACTCATGTCACAAAGATCCTTGGAAGTAAAACACTAGGTTCAAAGACCACATGCTGAAGATCAGTAGTTTAGACTAATTTTCAGATGAGTGCTAGCGAACTTTCACTTCTTTAAAGTTTGCTTCTCTGTGTCATACAGGTACCACATTCTTTAAAACCATATTATAATGCATTAAGTGGCAAATAAAATCTTATATATATATATTTAAATACTATTATAATAAATACAAGTAGGGCAAATTAAGGGTAAAATTCAAGAGATGAGTTCAGTTGCAAGAAGAAGTTAAACATAATTCTATTCATCCCTCTTAGTCTACAAATGAGATCTCTCTCATGCTGTTGAAAAGCCCCACAGTATCCTCTGTTGCATTCACACCTCTGAATATTCTTCCTATCTGCTTGTTTGCAGATCGACACAGGAAGATGATGAAATCTTTATGCAGATCAGCAGGCTGCCTGACCTGGCATGCTGTCTGCTCAGGAGAAGGCAGAAGTAGGAAAGTGGTTATATATCATATAATCCCAGTCGTAGCACTCCTTATTAACAGTGCTAATTTGAGGAGGTTTACAAGTATGAGAACCAAGAGATGCAGAGAAAAAAGCCAACACAACAAAACAAACAACCACAAATGCAGCATTTGAATGAATTTTCATTTATCACTTGTTGAAGTAATGTCTGCATTTCTGTGCTCACAGTCCCAAACCCACCAGCTCTGGGGCTCCTGGGCTCATCCACAACACCTCTCAGGCAGCCCAGCCCTGACCCCCATTTTTTTCCTGCCCCACACAATGAACGTAGTTCATACTTTGGCCTCTGCTTGTATGAGGCCTCAATGCTTATGGGGCTTAGCTGTGACTTGCATACAGTCTATGGTTTCAGCCTACTTCTTATTTTTTTATCTAGTTTTTTTCAGTAAATAAAGAGGCTTATTAGCTCACTGTGCCGAATCTGGAGGAAATCTGGCCACCTAGAGCTGTAATCAGGCCCACAGTTGTCTCTGGTCCCCAGAGAGGCCACTACTGTAGTTTCTACCTACAACATTATTAGTAAAAAGAGCTGCACTTCCTCCAGCTGGGATAAAAATTTGCGAAGCCACAAATCCCAAAGCCAGGTGTGCAAAGTCATTTTGCAAACAGTGGGCAGTAACAGCAGTGGGAAAACCCTCCAGTACTTGGGTGGTGGCACTTTCTTTTGCAGCAAGCTCTGGGGAACAGATCCTGGCCACAGCACCTGCTGCCAGGGCTGGTGCTCCCCTTAGCTCCTCAACAGGCTGCTTCAGGCTGTAATCATGCCAGATCAAACAAGCTAAAAATAGTGTGACTAAACAGTTTAGGATAAAGGCCATCTTGGAAAAGATAGTTGCTCCAGGAAATGATCTTCTTTCTCAATAGCTGGCATCATTCCCAGTGAACCACCCACTGGGCTCTGAGAGCCGGGCTACGGAAGTGCAATAAAAAAAAAAGTCCTTTGGGTGAAAATAAAGAGGGATTCTCGGCCATGCTGAGCTTCATGCAAAAACACTTAAAAATAAGGCAATAAGAAACTGGTCAGTCTGAAGGGCAGTACTGGGACTGGGGAAAACAACCACAATCCTGGACACAGGTCCCTTGAAAACAAGCATTTGGCGGATTGGAGGAGGGGAAAGGGGAACTGCCCATACTTACCAGCCAATTATCAAAGTCTATGAAGAAGGTAATCTACAGCAAACAAAAGGAGGCTAGAATAAGAGCAGGAGTTGTAGCAGGGCTCTTCCTTGAAGGGCGAGGAGGAAAAAAATTCCCTTGAGATGAGAACCAGCAGCAGCTGGGAGTCTCCACAAGCACAACCACGTAGTTTTCCTGGCTGGGGCAAACAGTCTGCTGGGTGGAAACGTGTAGCTGGAGCTCTGGGGAGGTGATTTTGCAAAGAATGGGCAGACAAGTAAGCAGTCCTCATCAAACTCTCCTTCCCATCTTGAAAATATCTTACCTGTCTCATTTCTCAAGATGTTTGCATGAAAAAAATGGTCATGCAGTTCATGTGTTTGGAGTGAGTGTATTTGGATGGTCCAGTTTAGTTGCCAATGGAAATTTAACGCTTGCTTGTCATAATGCCAAAAACTTCTGTGTTTCTGGGGCTTAGAGCTCAGTCCTGAAACAATATTACAAAGTACCACCAAGTTCGAGGAAATTCCTGTCATATCCCTTACAAAGGCATTTTAAGTTTACAATAATAATTACAACTAACTTTTAAAGCTTTATTATTATAAATACTTCAGTATGCTTTCATAACATAGTGGCTTTAATGAAAAATGCTTTCAAAAGTTAGTATTCTTTTTATTATCCCTTTATGATCAAAAGTTAATTATCTTTTACCTATTGGCTGCACTTGCATGATGTAATATTTTCCAAGGTCTTCTGGAAAGGCTTTTTAATTTATTACTTGGGATGGGCCTAAAATAAAACCCATGTATCTAAGTACATCTGATAAAGATGAGTTGGTTCCAGTCTAAGTCCTAATCAGGACAACCCAAATTAAATGTCCTCTGTTGTAGAAAAAAAGCCACACAAACACGGGTATTCCTTTGTTTTGTTGAATCATTCTGTTTCCTTAGCCAATCCAGCCCTTTATTTACCCAACTGCGTTCTCAGAGCCTGATTTAAACAGCACTGGGGAGTCAGATTACAGCTTGTTGTGGCTCGGCAGGATTCACCGTCAGGGCAAGGTGGGGCAGGGCCTGTTCCCTGAGTTATGGATGCAAGGTATGGTGCAGCACTGCTGATCCCATTGGTACCAGCTTCTAAATAGCAATCACAATAAATAAGTGATACACACAACATTTTGCAGACCCTCATGATATTCCGAAGTGCTGTGTTGCTTCAGCTTGAGTTGGAAAGTCTGCACCACCCAGACCACCCTGGGTCCTGATGGGCTCTGAGCAGCCCAGGGTGGGAAGAGATCTCCTGCTGTTAGTGCTGGCAAGCCTGAAAACCATCCTGCCGCATCTCTTGGGTGTGAAGACAGGCTTCACCAAAAGGATTCCCATCTCCACAAGAACCACTCTGCCTTCCTCATGTACTTTAAGATGTTCCTTTAAGTTTCTAGAACAATTTTCTTCCACCTGAAGGTAAGTATTAGTTAATTCTAAGCGACTGGGTTTTGTTCTAATGACTAAACTCCAACTCTCTATAATGAGACATACCAGCAATTGATATAAATTATCAGGGTGAAGCAGAGGAGACAGGGCACATTTAGGAGAGTGCAGGTGGAAATGCAGATGAATGAGATGGCTGAAGTAACCAGGAGAGCCAGTTTGCTGGGGAGACTGATAGGATGCAAGAAAATATGAATTAACCTAAGGAGGGACTTGGCTGTGTGCTCCTGAGGGGTTTTCTGTACCTGCAGCCAGGCACATGTGTGGGAGGTGAGTCCAGAGCCCCAACCTGGCATCAGCCCCCACAGGGTCCTGCAACACCTTCATATGCAAGCAGGGCATGAGGGCCAGGGCCAGGGAGGATGGCCTGACCACTTTCCTTGTGCCCCCAGCTGAGGTCTCACCATGGCACAGATGCCTGTGTGCTCTTGGGGAAGGGTGACCCTTCTGCAAGCCTCCTTTGGAGGGCTCAGCCATCAGCCTCACTGAAGAAGAGGAGCAGGAAGATGTACCCACCACCCTGCTCCTAGCCTTTCTCCTCCTGTCAACCCACAGGACAGCAGAAACAGCTGAGCACTAGTTCTGGGCTGGAAAGAGATGATTTTGGGCTTGATTTAGTCATATGAGCTTAAAAATTTCTTCAAGACAGCAGACACGTCTTCTCTTGCTAACTGCTTACACATTGGAAAATGAAACTTTGTTGTGTATACACGAGGCCATTGAAGGGCAAGATTTTTCCGAACTGGTGTAACCCAATTGCAGAACATTGTACTCAGCCTTGACTGCCTTGTGCACCACAGAGCATTTTGTTAATATTTAAACTCAGTCTTTTGAGTCATCCCAGAAGCCATGGTAAGGGTTTGGAATTTAGGCAGGTTGTGTAAGCAAGACCCTGGTCGGTCCGAGCTGCAGAATGGCAGCACTCTCACGCACTCCTGCCTGCCAGCAGCTTGGAAGGTCCACAGGGTGAAGTCACAGCAGGGGAACCAGGCTTGTCCCAGGGAGCTGCAGTCAGCACAGCATTCTGGTAAAGCTGGCACATGAGAACTGACCTCCACAGCCTCCCCAGGAGAGTGTGGAGAGCCTTGCCAGGAAGGAACACTGGGGTGCAAACAGGAGCCCAGCACATGCTGTACCATGGCTGCAACCTCCTTGTCTTTGTCCCCACCATTAGGGAGCAGTGGAAGTAGCATGGGGGCCAGAGACTCAGCTGGGGGTGCAGAGGGGAGAAACTTTGATGGAGGACTAAGGATGGAGTGCTAAGATTTCACATGGTTGTGGAAGACCATCTGTGACATCCTATGACCTCATGTACCTTGTACTCAAAAAAACCCCAAACTCCTCGGAGAGGATGAGAGCATGATGTCTGTGGCAGAGGAATGAGGTGTCAGCAAAATGTGTAGAAAGCATAAATTACTTGTGCAGAGTAGGGGCTGTCTCCTTAAGACACCAACAAATTCATGTCTAAATTTTCAGCAGGAGAGATTCAGAGATGACTACCCCAGGCACCCTGCTCTGATTGATGCAGCTACAAAGCCCTGTTTTTCTTAAGAATCAATATGTAAAGCTCTCTCCTCAGTTCCTGGACACACATGTACCTATGTCTGCCTATGCCAGAGTATTTATATATATGTGTATGCAAATGAACACTAAAAATAATTCCAATTCAACCATTAAACAAAGTTAACAACAATGCAAACACAATGATTAGACTGGCCTGGTCATACAGGAAAATGAGCTGGGGCTCTTGGGACCACTAAAAACCATTCTTTTTACATAAATTGACATTTTATGATATTGAGATATAGTATTTTTCCCTGACAGTCTAAGAATATAGGACATGAAATGCCATTAAAGTCTTTTATTCCTAGTTAGCATTTGAAAACTGATCTGAAATACAATTTTTACTCAAGCATTATTTATTAATGTACACCTATGCTGGTAACCCTTACACTCTGTCTGAAGACAAAGTGTTTGTAAATACACCTGTTATTTAATCACTCCAATTTTTGAAGATAATACTTCAATTAGAGGAACTGTACCTTGATTAGAAGAATAATTAATGATTGCTTAAGTGCCATTTTTATTACTACTGCATCATTCTACAGTTAAACATTACCTGAGGTATCTCACTATTAATGTGTTAATGATATAAGGACACTTGTCACTTCTTAGGACCTTCCACTCAAGAGTCTTGAATTGCTTTATGACTGTTAGTGCGACCCTATAAAGAACTTTCCTTAGTAGAAAAACATCTGATATTTGCTTTACATAAAATGACACATGTAAAATTTACTCAGTGCCATATCAAAGGATGTTGTATTGATAGCTATTTTTGAAACTTCCTTTGCAAGGATATCTTGTCCTGTGCTAGCCCAATGCAGCTCTTGTTAGAAGCAGATACCAGCTCATGGCAGTTGACATTGTTCTGGAATTAAAATGACCTTGACTGGGAGAAGCCTTCTGAAAGCCCAACCAAACTTTGAATTATTTCAAGGGGGAAAATAGTGTCCTTATATTCTCTCTCACTTCTGCTTTGAGTCTGTGGCAGATCCTTCAGACTATTCCAGATCTTAAAATCCCTTGATTGAAAAGCCTTGCCCCAGAAACCTGCTCCTGCCTTCAGGCATGGAAGCAAGCTGTGAAAAGAAGAATGGGCATGTTGCTGGCTCTTGCTGGTTTAAGAACTATTGTTCTGGTGTCACAGTCATAGTAGGGCTGGATTACTGATATGATTTTCCGTCTTCCTCACTACCAACAAGCTCAAAATCACCACCGTGTCACTCAGGAGTCTGCGCTGATTTGCTCTGTGACTGATTAGCTGGCACAGGGCAGGCAGCCGTGTCCTTGCGTGGGTTGTGCCTCACCTGGGTGACCTGGGTGTTCAGGTCCTATTGTTTGTGTGCTGCCGTTCACAAGGATGTCTTGTCACGTGTCTTCCTTAATTGTTTCCCAACAATGTCTCCTTAATCCATTTTAGTTATTGACTAGGCCACCAGCAAGAATACCAGAACTTCAAGAACTGTGGTTGACGTTGTTTGGGAGGCCTGTGAGGGGCATTGCAGGTATTGGTTATTAGCTTGTTAGACATTAAAATGACTGTGCTCCACAAATATGTTAAGAATGCAGCCAAACAAAAGCCTCATGTATCTCTGTGCAAAGGACACCCTGAGGAGCAGTTCCTGGTCTCCTGGGCTCTCAATATTAGAAAAAAAAAAAAAAAAAAGGCAAATTAAACTAGAGAGAACAAAATTCAAAACCAAAAAGGGAATCCTTTTTTCTCTGAGTGCCCAACTCAGGGTGATGTTCCTGCCCTACAATGTCATTGAGGCTGGTAGTCCAACAGGAATTTAGCAAGCAAGTATTGACTGCCCCACTTCACAGCTGCACTGCTCCATGCTGTGCTGCAGGTCTTTGCAATAAAACCCCATGCATAAAATCTGCTTCAGGATAAATTTTGGGATGGTTTCAAACGAAATGGTTCAGGTATTTCTAAGAATATGACAAAGGAAAAGTGCCTTCCTTTTCTGCCAGCTTTTATGTGTGAAATATCCACTATATCCAACTTACCCCACTTGCTCCATGCTGTGAGCCTCAAGGCTGCAGACCTGCTGAGGAGAAACCAAAAAGAAGTCAGGTATTTGATCTCCTGATTTCTTATCATCACTTTGTAAAAGCACCCAGAAACAAATGCTAGTTAAAGTAAACTGTTAAGATTGCAAAATAAAGCATCCCAAATTAGGACATGACCGAATTTGGCTGTTCTACGTGAATATGTATTGGCTATAGACAGTAACTGCAGGATCTCACGGCTGTCCCCCATGGGAGCCTTGCCTCTTCCAGATCAAAAGAAGAGAGATGGATTGGGTTGCGCATGGAATAAAGCTGATGTAGATGCTCATAGGTGAACTGGTCACAGTCTGCTGTCTTTATGAAAAAGTTCCAGGCTGTGAAGAGCCCATCTTCCCATGGTGTGCTCTACTGGAGGTGCCTTGTGAGTATCTGTCACTCCAACTGTCTGCAAAGCCACTCCACAGAAGTCTCACAGATGCAGGTGTTGCCTTTGCAGACATTCAAAGTCCAGTGATTGGACTCCTATCCTTGATGTCTAATGGTAGGTGCCGCTACAGAGAAGTTTGAAAAAGTTAGAGAGCTTCAGGACCAGAAGAAGAATTTCCAACTTGTGTCTGCTTTGGGTTGTGAAAGAGCACTGTGAATTCTGACACACTTTTTGCTGAGCTGAAAATAGACTCCTAGATCAGCTCAGTCAGGGAAGCTGGAGTGGTCTAAGGGGCCGTGGGCGCCCACAGGGAGGCCCTGCTCCCCCCTCTAGCACCCTGACATCTCTGCTGTGCATTGCATGTCTGTTCTGTGCCTTGCAGCAGAGGTGCTAATGTGTAACTTGATGAGGAACAGCTGGAAAAGGAACAGTAAGAAGACAGGAAAGAGTGGAAATTTGGCAACTACCAGTGAAGACAGACACTCTGAGTCTGCTCTGCAATTTTCCAAGTAAACCTTCTACCTTTCCCTGTAGTGTAGTCACATCACAGTTTTACAGCATAAATCAAGTTGGAGGAGCAATAGCAAAGCAGAAGTTTGAAATGGATCTCTGCTACAAGGCTGCCCCCAAAAGCACTGTACATGGGGCTTGTGGTGGCAACACAGCACACAGCCCATAACCCCAAACAATCCCCTGCCTTGGTGCCTTTCAGAGTTTTCAAGCTCTCTCAGCTTCCACTGGAAGAGAGAAGTAATTTTAGAGTCAAGTAGAGTAACTATGTTTCAACCACAGGCTTGGGCAATCTGGCATTGGGCTGCAGCATAGTTACTCTAAATTTAGTTCTAAATGCAAAAAGAGGCCGGTCACCTCAGAGGCTGCTGCAGCAAGAGAAATTGTCGTAGTAATACCTCCAGTGAGCCATGAAAACATCCCTCTAGAACAAACAGGTAGAGAAGGAACATTGACTTTAAACCATGTTTTAACCCGTGCTGAATTAATGTCTGAATATTGCCATAAGGGCAATGTCTGAATATTGCCCAAATATAAAGGCATTTGAGGGAGAAAAAAATCTCAGAAATAGATTTCTTAATCCTGCTGAAGCAGTAGATCTTGAGCCCTCACAGGGTCTGACAGTGTACTTTAGGCTACCGCTTGGTGACATTGGGATATTGAAGCATCTGGTATCCCAGCAGGGCAGTGAGGACAAATCTGCCCAGCAGCTGGCACAGGAGCATTACCTTTTTGGGTTCTGCTTCTTTGATTTTACTTGAAATCAGCCTCAAAGATCCTGGAAGATCCACAGACATCCTCTTCCAAAGAAGCCAAGCCTTGCTGAGCTTATCCAGGCATTCCTATCACCCTGAAACTATGTTTAGGAGTATGGCAGCACTTCACTCTTACTCACGTAGGCATACCTGAACTGGATGAAACTGGTTAATTTAGATGCTGATAACAGAAAACACTCCAGTTTGACTTGCACCTGGTTGCATATAAACTGTTCCACATTCTCTTTTCTGTAGTTGCTGGGTTCTTGTATATATTTTTTCATTATTATTGTTATTTTTATTTTTGTAATTTTTTCATTTTACTGTCTCCCTGGCTCACTTCTGACTGTGCTTCAGCCTTCCTCCAGTGCTGAAAAGTTGTCTGCAAGCCCATGAACCTGGATACAAGGAGACTTCCCTACTGGAGAAGTCACAGGGATAGCACAGAAGGTCTGTTCAGGCTCCTGAGGAACTGGATCCAGGACTATTGGTAGTAGAGCATATTTGAACAGGTGTCCAGGTCAGGATTGGGAAAAGTGACTAAATTCAAGCATATGAAGTGCTTTCTAGAACACAGTCTAGAGTGAAAGACCCAATGCACAACCTGTTGGGCTGAAGTAGGGTGAATCAAGAGGTCAGGAGCGCAGCCTGGCTGTAGGCAGGCGCATGCAGTACCCCAGACTGCATTCCCAGGGCTTTCCCTTGCTGTAGGGCTGGGACCTACCTTCTTCTCACTCCTGCCATCCCAGCACTGGCTGCTGTCTTGCACTGAAAGTTGGAGACCCTAAACAGAGGGAAAAATACCCCAACTTCCCAGACAGCTCCTAGCTCATCTCCATGATAATGTGTTAATGGCAATTAATGAGAACCAGTGTTAAGATATAGAACAGAAGAAAAGGTGAAGTTCACATCTTTGGGTTCAATCATTATTCAGGTTGGCTGTGGAGGAATATTAATTAACATTAGGTATCTAGTAAACCTCTAAAGATAGTCCTGTGTCTAGTTTAGAATAATTATATTATTACTGTTGTACTGTCCTTTTGTGGCATCAGTATGAGAAATCTATCAGAACCACCATCTCTGCCATGTTTGCACTTCTTAAGTGTAGGTTGTGAGCCAGTACATGATTTGGAGTCTCTCTCTACAGTGCTCTTTCAGTGCCATTTCTAACTTTTGGACATGGATTTATTTTATTTGAGCACCTGGAGCCTCCTCCTGCATTCTCATTGGGAGCATCTACATCAGTGTGTTGATTCAGAAAGCAAGTCCACTTCTGCAGCAAATCGCTTGATCATTTCCCATTTTTCTGCTTTGGGTTGCATGAACAGCCTCAAACTGCATGAACCAGATTCCCAGGGATGGGAATGAATGGGAAGATGTGCTCCAGGTGTCCATACAGAAGCAGCTGCAAAGGGGAGTTCAACAGTTAGGTACAGTTCATCCAAAATAAAGGACACAGAAATGTGGATTTCAGGTTCTCAGCACCAACTGCTTTGCTATACGAATCCACTCCCATTTGCAGTATGTTGTAGTTTAAACCCAGCCAGCAGCTAAGCCCCACTCAGCCACTTGATCACTCCTCCATCTAGTGGGATCCTGGAAGCATAGAAGTGTGAAAGTTTCTGGGTTGAGATAGACAGATTAATAGGTGACGCAAAAGCTGCACACACAAGCAAAGGAAAACAAGGAATTAATTCACCATTTTCTGCGGCCAGGCAGGTGTTCAGCTATTCCCAGAAAAGCAGGACTCCATCACATGTAACACTTACTGGGGGTGACAAATGGCATCACTCCAAATGTCCCATTTTTCTCCTTCTTCCCCCAGCTTTTATTGCTGAACACAACCCCATATGGTATGAAGGATTCCTTTGGTCAGTTGGGGTCAGATGTCCTAGCCGTGTCCTTCCCAGCTCCTTGTGTATTCCCAGCCTCCTTGCTGGTGGGGTGTTCTGAGAAACAGAAAGGGCCTTGATGCTGTGAAAGCACAGCTCAGCAATAAAGAAAACATCCTTGTGTTATCAGCACTGTTTCAAGCACAAATCCAAAACATAGCCCCATATGCTTGTATGTACTATGTACTATGAAGAAACTCTTTTCCAGCCAAAACCACTACAATGTACTACATGTTAAACTTGCTTCTGTGCTTGTTCACTTTGTCAAGCAAGTCAGGTTGGTTTGATTTGGTTCAACCCTCATTTTTCTCCTGTATCTTTCTTTTTCTGTCCTTCCTTTTTGTATACTTTTGCACAAGTAGTTTCAGGCAACATTTGGCTTGATGTTGTTTTACTACCTGAAACTTACATTTCTTCATTGCTGAAACACAAACCCTTAGGGTAGAGAATGGTGATAAATCATGCTAGATTGTCTGAATATTATTTAACCTCTTCTTTCTCTATCCTATACATCCTTACAAAAATGTGTATATAAAGTTTATGCTTATAAACTGCAGGTAAAGGCTCCTAGGTTGGCAGGACTTGATGAAATACATCCTGGACTCAGAGAAGCAACCTCTGACTCTTTTCAGAGACCTGGACTCAGTCTTGCTGAGTGTGAAAGGATTTACTTTATTTTTAACTGAAAGAGAAAGAGAATCAAGGGAATACGAGACTAATTTAACACTTCTATGTAAATTTTAGCACCTTTAAGACAATAAAGAGATAAGCAAGGTTGAACAGACATTTTATAAGAACAAATTGTACCCAACTGATAAAATGTTCTCTTTGACAGAGTAACCAGCCCAGGGTAGATCCAAAACAGATGTGAAATTTTCTGATGCTGATGATACTAGGGTGGGGGAATAGTGAAATTTTAGCACCTTTAAGACAGTAAAAAGATAAGCATGGCTGAAGAGACATTTTATAAGAACAAATTGTACCCAGCTGATAAAATGTTCTCTCTGACAGAGTAACTAGCCCAGGGTAGAGCCAAAGTAGATGTGAAATTTTCTAAGGATGATGACAGTAGAGTGGAGGAATGGGTAGACAGCAGCATTCTAAAATCTCCTTGGGAGTCCTGAAGAACAGGTTAGATAGTCTTGTGGATGGCTGGACAGGTGCCCAGAAAAAGGGCACAGCATCTGTGCTCCAACTTGTGCCTGTTCCCTTTATCCCTGTATTTTCTTGCTTTGGGGAGCCAATATTGGATGCAGACCTGCTGGCTCATGCAGCTGTTGGCCTTCATTGCTGCCAGGGCACATTGCTGGCTCATGGTCAGCTTGGTGTCCACCAGTCTCATTTCTCCAGAGCAAGATCACTTTCTTGCCGGCTGGAACTCAGCCCCCACTGTGGCATGGGGTTGGTGCCTTCCAGGAGCACAGCTTTGTTCTAACATCTTATATTAACAGATTAGCACACAGTATCACAAGCAAACAGTAATGTTAATGTAACTAACCTTTATGAATTACAGTTCTTAAAGGGCAAACTGCAGATTAGCATGGGGCATGCACTTTGATTTTCATGGTGTCAGTTGATTTGCTGTGCTAGATCAGGACATTCTCCCATCCAGATGCTGTACAGTGCTCACAGCCTTAACACTGCAGTGAACTAGGATGCAGGAATTACACTGTGTTTATCACCCTGTTATCACTGAGAAACTTCCAAGCTGTACAATATCATTATGCTTCAGGGAGCACTTTGACTTTCATAAAGCCAAGATGACCTAACAATGGGAATTTATTACTTCAAAGATTTTCTAAATGAGCAAAGAAATTGTCACTGGTTTCTAGTGCAAAATTTCCTGTTAGCCACAACTTCCTCCTGCTTGCTCAGGGGGTTTAAAGGTCAGGTCCTGAATTAGGAGAGCAGAGCACAAGAAAACCTATCCCCAGAGGTGAAGTGTACCACTTCTTTGATGTAATACATATCTCTTGAGGGGAGTCTGTGAGTGAATTGTGCGTCTGACAGAGCTTTCGGAATTGAAGAAAATGAAATACTGCACAGTTGCTTCATTTTTAATGGCCTTGTTTGAGGACAAGTTGAGATTTTAGTTAACATGAAAACTTGTGTGGAAACTTTCCACCTCAGTTTACATTTACATGTTTTCCAACAATAGAACAAATTGATTTTACATGTGTCTAAGAAATAGAAAATATTTGTAGGTTTTGGTTTGATTTTTATTGCAAAGCTGAAAATGTAACTAGAAGCTTAAAACAAATGAAAGTGGGGTTTTTTTTTGCTTTACATGTAAAAATAAAGCAGTGCTTTATGATCAGCTCTGGTATGAATGCTTATAAAGAACTTTAAATTGGCATGATATATTGAGCACAGAAAAATGGAAACAACAGTCATATATCATTCTAATTCTTATTGCAAAGACCTTGAATTATAGGCACTGAGCAATTTTATTCTGCAGTGAATCATTTTTTGCGTAACCTGCTAGAAAGAACACTGACTTTTTCCCATGAACAAACAAGGCTTTCATATACCGCATTGGCCTCATCCATAATCTCCTTTCTAATTAAGTCACAGATTTTCACAAGTGTAATGTGCAGGGAACAGAATTTTACAAGGTACAAGAAGTTACTGATATGCAAAGCCACTCACTGCTATTGCAAAATAATTGCTACCCAGAAGAAAGTCAGATGGAAGAAAATTGGAGGGAAGGATACCATACACAGACCTCCCACTGTCTTTCTGTAGCACAAACTTGATACATCAAATTAAGCAAACTGATGACTAAAGGGAGGTTCATCTCTGCCTCCTTTGAGGGGCAGCAACACAGTTGTGTCCCAGGGATGCCAAGGGCAGGAGCCAATGGAACAGCCTGAGATGCCCAAGTTCTCCAGGCCTCTGGAGGCCCTCCTTCATTAATGGGGTGAGCTTCTTTCTCATCAGCTTTGACTGTATCAAAGTTAGATGTTTAGAGTAGGTCACTTGTGTCCCCTCTCTGCTCAGCATATGGCAGCAGATTGGAGGGCAATCCTTGACACCCACCTTGGGACAGGATGCATGACCCTCTCAATTTGCCAGTATTTCTGCGTGTCCCATAGAAGCCCAGAAGACAAGCTCTCTAGTAGACCTGCTAAACCAGATGTCCAACCCTGACAGCTGCAGTAAGTGCCGCAATGATTGCTCGCTTTCCCTGTGTAGTTAAAGCAGAAGCAGGAACCCTCGAAGGCCCCAAGGAAGATCGTCTTGGCCTTGGTGCATGCATATAAGACAGGCAGATAGAATCTCCTGGGTGCTTATTTTGAAGGACATCTGCTGACCATGCAGGGAATTTGGATACTTGCTTTAGGACGATGGCTTCTCTAGGTGCCTAACATTTAAATGCAAAGAAGTGTCACTCCCTCAGGTGAGGGAGCTGGATTCCACCTCACACACGAGCTACTGCCAGGAGCAGGGTGCTGGGTGTTTAACCATGCTATGTGGCAAGGTCTTCAGTATGTAATGGTTCAGCTTGTGCCCTTTTCTGCAGTCACCAGGTGGTGCAAGAGAACCCAAACGTGTCCTGTCACCAGCACTAGCTCTGGTGTCCTTTGTAGGGTCTGTGACTGATCTTCTCTTTGGCTTGAAAATACATCAAGCTCCCCAACCCCTTCTTGCTTACATGTACTCCTTTAGAGCTCCAACTGGCAGAGGAATGTCCTGACTGCTTAACTCTCCTGCTAGCATCTGGGAGCCACAGATCTTTGTAAAATACCTGCACAGCAGAGCACATACCAGGTCTCCTGATACGCTTTGTCTTGCCTTTACCATGAACCTGAGGTATGCTGCTATTTTGCATCTGGCGCAGTTTCACTCACCTTCTTTTCTATTTATCCCACATATTTATGCAAAACCTCAAGCAGAGATAATTGACTTACTGTAGCTTTCTCAGCACTTCTCACCTTGCTTTACTGCCTGAGTGACAGGAAGCTTTTCTATGCAGAGCAGTAAACTGAGCAGTCTGGAAAGCAGTACAGGGCCCTGCTTTGAACAAGGATGCAGACTCTTTCTGGATATACTTTGCCCTGCCTGTCACAAAGAGAGGATTTACCAAAGAGAGGAGGAATAATCTGAAAATGTGTTTTCTTAATTACAGCTTTGCAAGGGTACAAGACACTGATAGCCACCATCCAATCCTTGAATGGAATGTGGTAGATATTTTAGTTCTGTTTTCTCAAGTAAGATCCAGTGTAATAGTCTGTCTAGATTGATAATCTTGATTTGTACAAATAAACATGTGTGCATAGGTAAGTATGTAAAATTTCAATGCTTAATGCAAGAAAATATTCAGTATTTCAAAGAAATAAAATGTTCTACTTCTAACACATCCTTGCAGCTCTGTTAATCTATGCAGCCTTATTGCCCTCTGCTGACTTCAGCCTGTTGGTAACTTTCCTCTGGCTCCAAGTCAGAGCTGACTCTTATTCTCAGAGCAATTAACCATGATGCAGTTTTTTTCCTGACACAGAACTGCAGAATGGTTGAGGTTAGAAGGGACCTCTGGAGATACCTGATCCAACCCTCTTCTCAAGCAGGACTGCCTAGAGCTGGTGTCCCAGCACCATGTCTGGATGACTTGTGAGAATCTCCAAGGAGAGAGATTCCAGAACCTTTCTGGGCAGCCTGTACCCTCACCCTCACAGTAAAATAAGTGTTCAGAAGGAAGCCGCTGTGTTTCACTTTGTGCTCACTATCTCTGGTCCTGGGCACCGTTGACAAGAGCCCATCTCCATCCTCTGTGCACCCTCCCTTCAGGTATCTGTATACCTTGATGAGATCTGAGATCCCCCAGAGCCTTCTCTTCTCCAGGCTGAAGAGTCCCAGCTCACTCAGCCTTTCCTCACACGAGAGGTGCTCCAGCCCCTCTGTCATCTCCATGGCTCTTTGCCAGACTATCTCCAGTATGTCGGTGTCTCTCCTGTACTGGAGAGCCCAGAGCTGGAGGTAGAACCCCAGCTATGTTTCCCCAGTGAGCAGAAGGGAAGGATTATCTCCCTCCTCTTGCTGGCAAGATTCCTCCTCATGCAGCTGGAGTCCTGGGAGCCTGCTTTGCTGAGAGGGGACATTTCATGAGTACTAATGGATGCAATAAAAAGTGGGAGTGTAAACACGTACTGTAACCTCAGTGTTCGTGAAAGGAGTGCCACAACCAAAGCAAGGTGAGGTAGAGTCATGCCTGGAGCAAGGGAACAAAAAGTACTCAGGTGTCCATGGTTTACAAGTACCACAGTTCTACAGGCAATACACTGTCTTTATGATCTTTATTACTCAGAGATGTAAAACCTCAAAAAAGAATTTTAACAATCTCCAAACTTCAGCAGAGTTCCCGGGAAGGTTCAGAGCATTGGTCCCAGCCACCATGACCCCAAGGGACATGCAGTTAATGGAAAAGGCTGTTCAGAGGTGACTACTAGGGCTGAGGTGAATGGGATGGAGGGGTCTAACCCTGCATTCCCTGTGTGCCCTTTTGCCTTCCCACTGTCCCCATCCACTAAGACACATTTTGATGCTTCCTATATTCCCCCAGGCCCTCTACACACTCATGCTGAAGCAATCACCACACAGGCTGCCTTCCCTTCAGTGGCCACAGAAACCATCATTCAGAGCCTCCAGCCATTTCTTGTTGCAGGATATGGTCTTGTTCATTGCTTGCAGTAAGAAGATTCTCATGGCGTTCAGATTTGTGTCTGAAAAAACCTGTAATTTCACTAGAAGTACTCACGTACTGCCTGTGCAGAGGGGAGAGCTCCAGTACCCCAACGTGCACCAAGGCTGGGAGGCCATGGAGAATTAAAACGTAGTGGCTGAATATTTTCAGTTAGCTACTGGGGCAGTTTTGGGTTTTATTCTCTTTGGTTGGCTCATTAGTGAGGGTGGGAGGAAATGATAGGGACATGATACTATCCCTGAAAGCACCAGGGACTCTGGGATGCTTTCTCATTAGAATCACAGAATATTCTAAGTTGGAAGGGACCCACAAGGATCATCAAGTCCAACTCAAGTGAATGGCCCATACAGGGATCAAACCCACAACCTTGGCATTATTAGCACCATATTCTAACCAATAGGGGTTTAAATATAAAAATATTGGGCACATACAGTCTCCAGCGTTGCTGAAGGGCCGGTAAGAGAGATCCTTACGGAGAAAGATAGAAGAGGAATTCTGCCGGCTGAATAGGGCCTTTCCTTTTTCCCTGGCTATGTGGGAAACAGCAGAACGCTGCCCCCTGATGGAAATACTGACATATGCAAGAAATTAGTACATCTAGAAAACTAGAGAACTCTTTTCCACAGAAAATATTTTCAATTTCAGGCAAGGTGAGAAATCAATAGTATGATCTATGTTGCATATTACTTACCTGAAGACACATTTAGGTGTTTTTAGCATAAATTGAACAGAATATTGTGTATATTCTAAATTAGGTAGAATTCACTATAGAAGGAAAATGGTCTTGGCCCATTGCTGTTCTCCCACAGGCAATGAACAATTTAAGTTTTAAAATACTGATGTGCTGAAGTGAAAAAACAGAGGAATTAAGGGTGTGCAATCTATTATTCTAGCAAAAAAAAGAAATTTATTTTCTAGAAGAAAATATATGTTCCAGAAAAATACACAGATCATTAAATTAAACAATAATAATTATAAAAAAAAGTCAATATTCTAGTTCAGTTCTTTTCTTCATTAAATAAATTGGGAACAATTATTCCAAGACACTTGAAAGTCCTTCCAAAATTAAGTATTTTAGATTTTTATACTTTTGAATGTTTTAAAAATTCGATTTATATGCATTTCACTGTCACAGAGTCACAGAATCGGTCAGATTGGAAGGGACCACAGTGGTCATCTGGTCCAACCTCCCTGGGTCATCCCAAAGCACATTGCACAGGATTACATCCAGAAGGTTCTTGAAAATCTCCAATGAGGGAGCCTCCAAAACCTCTCTGGGCAATCTGTTCCAGTGACAGTTGCCTGCACAGTAAAGATGCTCTTCCTCATATTCAAGTGGAATTTCCTATGCAACAGTTTCTGCCCATTGCTTCTTGTCCTATTGCTTGGCACCACTGAGGAGAGCCTGGCTCAATTTTCTTGGCACCTCCCTTTTAGATACTTGTATACATTGATGAGGTCCTCTCTCAGTCACCTCGAGAAGAATTTCTTCTAGAGAATGTTCTAGCTCAAGAATATGCTCAAGAATATTCTATTTCAATTTTTTCCTGATTAAATAATTTGAAAACAATTACTCCAAGTCACTTGAAAGTCTTTCCATAATTAAGTACCTTAGATTTTACATTTTTTAATAATTTAAAATTTTAATTTATGTGCATTTCACTGTCAATTAGCTGGAAGAGGTTTCCATCTGAAACATGTAATTTCCCTTTCTCTGCCTGTGCCCAGGTATTGTTCTGATGCAGTCCGTCTGGGTCTGGGGGCTACTTTGCTTGCCCCAGGGTTCACTTTGCTGCCAGGTGGGGCCATGAGTTCCCAAGTACCAATACAGATTGGGGTCTGACCTACTTGAGACCGGCTCTGCTGAGAAGGACTTGCAAGTTTTGGTGGGTGAGAAGTTGATTATGAACTGGCAGTGTGCCCTTGTGGCCGGGAGGACGAGTGGTATCCTGGGGTGCATCAGGAAGAATGTAGCCAGCAGGTCCAGGGAGGTGGCCCTCCCCCTCTGTTGGGCCCTAGTGAGACCGCATCTGGGGTGCTGTGTCCATTTCTGGACTCCTCAGTACAAGAGAAACAAGGAGCTGCTGGAGAGGGTCCAGAGGAGGCCACAAAGATGATTAAGGGACTGAAGCATCTGTCTTAAGAGGAGAAACTGAGGGAGCTGGGCCTGTTTAGTCAAGAGAAGACTGAGAAGGGATCTCATCAATACATACAAATGGGAAGTTGAATATGAGTCAGCAGTGCCCTGGCAACCAGTAGGGCCAACTATGTCCTGGGGTGCATCACCAGCTGGGCAAGAGAGGGGATTGTCCCGCTCTGCTCCGCACTGGGGTGGCCTCACCTCAAACCCTGGAACCAGTTTTGGGCACCACAATATAAAAAAGACATTAAGTTATTAGAGAGCATCCAAAGAAGGCCATGAGGATGCTGAAGGCTCTGAAGGAGAAGCCTTATGAGGAGAAGCCTTATGAAGTCTTATGAACTTGGTTTGTTCAGTCTGGAGGAGACTGAGGGGAGATCTTACTGTGAACGTCCTCACGAGGGGAAGTGGACAGGCAGGTGCCAATCTCTTCATTCTTGTGATCAGCAACAGGACTGGAGGAAACATGAAGCTGAGTCAGGGACGGTTTAGGTTGGATATTAGAAAAAGGTCCTTCCCCCAGAGGGTGGTTGGGCACTGGAACAGCTCGCCACAGAAGTGGTCACAACACCAAGCCTGACAGAGTTCAAGACACATTTGGACAATGCTCTTGGGCACTCGGGTGTCCTCTGCTGGGCCAGGAGTTGGATCCTGATGAGCCCCTTCCAACTCAGCATATTCTATGATTCCCTGATTCTATAAATATCTCAAAGACTGGTGCCAAGAGGATGTGCTAGACTCTTTTCAGTGGCGCCCAGCGACAGGAACAATGACCATAAACTCAAACACAAGAAGTTCCACCTCAATATGAGGAGGAACTTCTTTATGTTGAGGGTGGCAGAGCACTGGAACAGGCTGCCCAGGGCGGTCGCGGAGCCTCCCTCTCTGAAGACGTTCGAAACCCGCCTGGATGCGCTCCCGTGTCACCTCCTCCAGGTGTCCCTGCGGAGGCGGGGGTTGGCCGGGACCATGCCCAGAACTCCCTCAGACCCGAGGCTCCCATGCCCGCCTGGCCCCGCCCCGCGCCGCCAGCCCCGCCCGCCCGGAACTGCGCCTGCGCCTGCGCGCGTCCGCGGAGTCCTTGAGCGGCCGGGGCGCCGTGGCACCGTGGACATGCAGCGCTGGGGTCGCGTCTCCTGTGCGCTCGCTCGGGTACGGCACCGGCGGGCCGGCGAGGCGAGGGGAAGGGAGGGGACAAGGAACGGGAGCCGTGCCGGGCAGCTCGGGCCTGGGCTTTCCTCAGCCCCGTCACCCCGCCGGGGGCGTGCGTGAGGGCGGGCGGGGCCGGAGCGGCGCCTTGAGACGGGCGCGGGCCTTGGCGGCGCTCCCCTGCCTGCTCCACTGTCCCCTCCCGTCGCTGCTCGGCCGGGCGCGGGGGGCGCGGCGGCCGCGGGCGGCCCTCGGGGTCCCTGAGCGGCAGGGACCAGCCTCCGTGCTGCCGTGCGCGTTGTCGGTGCTGGTCCCCGGTGTCCCGGCCCGCGGGAGGCCGCGGCCGTGGCGGCTGCAAAAAGCGCCGCTGTCAGTGGGGCCGGCCCCGGCTTTTGGGCTGCGGTGCCGGGGACTTTGCAAGTGCTTCCAGAGACATCCTCTACTCCAGTTATAGGGTGATCGGCCCTCGATATGCTTGTAGCAGCTGTCCTGTACTGTCCCATTACCTTTCCGTAAAGGTTAAAAAACCTTGCCCTCCCGAGCCTCCTGTGAGATATCCAGCTGCCTGTTCATAGGAAGTGGCTGAAGGGAATGGTTACAGAACAAGACTCCTTATAGACTCCTGTGGATGTCTAATTTATGTCATTATGTGGTTTGAAAGCCCCATATAAGGAGTTGAAAGTTTAGAGGCAGCCTGAGGTGAGACCTGAGAACAGGTGTGATGACAGACTGAGGTGACAGAGCAGGTAAGTGTCAGAGCAACTTCTGCCTCTTGTTCCAGTCAGTGCCCACTGTGCTTCAGTCGTGCTGTTCCTGTTTTGGTTAGCTGGTGACAGTAACTGTGTTCATCTGTGTGCTGCTGGTTGCTTATTTTCCCTCAAGGATAGACATAAACTTTTAAACCTAGGGGATTCTTGTTATTTTTTTTTTCCTTTCTAGAGAAGCCATTTTGATCGGATTCATCATGGTCTTCAGGGAGTTTGTGCAGTGCCACAAAGGTCCTATGCCGATCAAGGTAATTAATTGTGGAAGACCTTTTTTGGAACAAAAAACCCCACCAACCCGAACCCCCACAAAAACCAAAGCAATACTTCAAACTCAGATACTAGTCTTCCAGTTGAAGTCCATGTCAGGGTGCAGATTTAGATGAAATATTGTGGTTTGTTTGCATTATTTGATTTCAGGCTAAAGCTGTAAATAAAAGTTGAACTTTACCATCACTGTTCTTATGTTAATTAATATTCTAAAGGAGCTTGTGGTTACAAGACAGGAACTTGGTACAAAGTTCATAGCTTCTACTGCTTCATAATCAATAGAGGTTGCATAGATACCTATTGCAGCCGTGTTTTCCCCTTTATAAATTTGTGGCATTCAGTAAGCATTTTTGTTTCGTGCTAAACATCAATGGAAGCTATGTTGGAAAAAAATACAACAGTAAACTATCGAGACATCTTGGGTTAAGTTCTTAAAGGGATTATAGCAAGAGGGATAGGGAATTCAGTTTCTTTATGTCATTTTACATTATTTTCATTGTGGAATTTAAGACTGGTTATTTTTCTTGTGGAATCAATACCTCTACACAATCTTTCCCTGTGTCCAGAAAGTTACTTTCAGATATGAGGTGGAACTTCCTTATCTAAACCTATTTTATTAACTTGCATAATTCTTAATATGCAATTATTTTGCTGAAAAAAAACCAAACTCAAACGTTCTCTGTTTCAGTTGATGCTGATGTCACGGTTATCGGCTCTGGTCCTGGAGGGTATGTTGCTGCTATCAAAGCAGCTCAGCTTGGATTTAAGGTGAGACCTCACTCAGATAGCAGAATACTCACCTAGGTGAACTTGAAAGGTGTCTGTGTGATTGTCATAGGTATCACTACAGTGATACTGTAATTCTTCTGTCACATCTTGGGCCACCAGATACTGTTGACATATTTTGTTAATCTTTCCTTACCTTGCTTACCCAGATTATGCAGAATTGGAAATGGAGATGTGACTGTATTACTGTTATAGCCCTGCTACTGACAGAGCTGCTCAGGACAGCTCACTTTTGGTTGGAACTGATAATTCAGGTGGGCTTAAACTCTTGTGAAAGAGAAGGTGGGAAAACAGTGCTAGGAAGGAATTTTTCTCTCAACAAAGGGAAAAATAAAGAGACAATGACTGACAAAAAGAAGAATTGTGAAGAATGGACTGAGGGAACTCAAAAGGGGAAAAAGCCATATCCAACTGATACACTTTTTGAATGTGAGTAGAGGAATTCCATTGCCATGTGAGAATTTTAGAGGCGGAACATGTGTGTAGAAATACTGTAGTATCTTAGTTACATTTTTTTATGTTCTTCTCTGTTGTTCAGCCTGTTGTCTTCGAATGCCTTCTGGAAGAGGCAGTTTGTGTCTGATGTGTACTAGTGGTGTGTCGTTTAATTAAGTATTGTCAGAGTTGTATGTGTATAATGTATTTCAGGTACTTTTAAACTTACAAAAACACAGAATGTGACTTCAGCAGGATATTTTTTTGCCTTTACTCCTTAATATGAGATCAACTGACTCTCTTGGCACTGCATTATCATTCTCATAATTATCTGGACCTCTGAGAAGGTGGTGGTGCTAGCAGTCTTGAGGATGTTTCTGCTGTTTGGTATGTCACAATGTGTCTGGATTACAAAAAATTTGCTTTGTGACCAAAATGAGCTGGTTTGACCACCTGGTAAGGACAAGAACTTCTGGTGGTGAGTTCCAGTGAAGCACTGGAATAGTGGCCTGTGCAGCATGTAGTCTTCATCTTTCAGTATTTTCAGCACTTGGCTGTACAAGGCCCTGAGCCACCTGATACATCATAGAATCACAGAATGATGTGGGTTGGAAGGGATGTTGAAGATTGTCCCTGCCATGGGCAGGGACACCTTCCTCTAGACCATGTTACTCAGAGACTCATCCAGCCTGGATTTGAACGCTTCAGGGGTGGGGCATCCACAGTTCCTCTGGGCAACCTATTCCTGTGCCTCACCACCCTCATGGTAAAGAATCCCTTCCTAAGAGCTGATCTAAATCTACCCTACTTCAGCTGAAGGCTGTTTCTCTCACTAAATGTCCTTGTGAAACATCCCTCTCCAGCCTTCTTTCAAGCCCCCTTTAGGTATGAGAAGGGTGCTGTAAGGTCTCCCCAAAGCCTTGTCCAGGCTGAACAACCCCAACTCTCTGCCTGTCTTGATAGGAGAGGTGCTCCAGCCCTGTGATGAACTTCTGGACTTGCTCCTGCAGGTCCAAATCTGTCTTGTGTTGGGGCCCCAGAGCTGGACACAGTACTCCAGGTGGGATCTCCTGAGAGCAGAGTGGAGGGGGAGAATCACCTCCCGCAGTATCTTTGATGTTGACTGTGTTTGCAGAAGGAAGTTTGATTAGATGGCCTCCAGAGGAGGGCCCTTCAAACTGAATTTGTCTGTAATTCTGGGCGTTGTCCATCATTGGTCCCACAACTGGGTGTCAGTGACATCTTTTTGGGTATCTTTTAGCCTTCAAATGTGTAACTGTACCAAAATATAAATGTTTGAGATTCCATTAAGTTGTTCCTTCGACCTAGTGCAAACAATTGAGTTGTCTTTACACATATCTGTGAATTACTGGTTTTGTTGTAATAAATACTCTTGCTTCTTGATGTATGTTGTTACTGAGCTAGTAGTACAAGAGGTAAGAAATAAAGTAAGAAACAAAGGTGCTCAGTGCTACAGGTTTTAATTAAGATTGTGGCCTTCTGCCATGTAAGTTCATGTTTGATTATTGTAAAGCTATTTTTGTGGCTGGCTTAATACCAGCTTTTCTTGGAACAATACTGTCCTTGAGTCCTTCATATCTGTGATTAACAGTGGATACCATACACAAAGGGCTTTAAAAGTGCCCTGGATTTTGTTTTTTCATCATAGCAAAAAATAATTCTGTTAACACTGTTTCACAGCCCATCAGAGAGAGGAAAATGCTTGGACATACATGTGTACGTCACAATTAGCATTGAATAATCATGTAGAATGTTTTTGGTCCTTGAAGAATGTAAGGAGACATTTTTAGCAGTGTGGCAGAAAGATAGATTGTATAGTTACCCTGTCCATGGAAGAACCTGATTCTGCTCTACTGAATCACTTAACTTTCAGTTTTAGTACTGTTTCTGCTAGCACAAGCATTGAGTCCTTGTATCACCACCACAGCATTCCATGTTATTGCCAACAGTGTTCTCTGGGTATTGGCTTTCCAAAAGCTTTGCTTGGCCTTGTCAGTGAAGTTTATGTAAAGTGGATGAGGCAGAACATCCTTATTGGGTAAAGGTAGGAGTAGTCTGGTGCTGTTTGATCCATAGTGCAGCTTTTAAAGCCCTTGTGTTGTGTTTCATGTATTCATGTGCTTAAAACAAGAGGAAGGGGACATAGGGGATCAGCATGTCTCAAAATGTTCATGTGATCTGATTTGGTGAATTCTACTTTTCATGTCACCATCATCCCTACCTTAGTACAAAAGTAGCAATTTAAAGAAATTGTGAAAGGCTTTCACCTGGGTAGTTGCCTCTCAGTGGACTGGAACTCTCAAGCGTGTAAACCAAGGAACAATTATTTTGAATATGTGTGTGCCTTCCAAAGGAGGAGACACCAATTCCTTTGCTTCTACAAAAATGGTTTATGATACTCTTTCCCCCACTCTCTCCAAGTGATCTGTTTTTATATGAAGTTTTGGCAGTTGTTTTTGTCCTTTGCACACTTTGATACTCTCAGTTTCATGAGAAGGAGATGACATATTTTCCATCCCTGTTGGTACTGACCGTATTTTTGTTTGGTTTTACTTTACTTGATTTTTGTTTTTTCTTTCTTTATAGGTGTTGGTACAACTTCATAGCGGTGGGAGGAAACGTTGTTTGTGGCTTGGGGCTTCTTTTCTGTTTTGTTTTCTTTGAAGAAAAGATTGCTTCATGGGATTTTAATCTATGGCAGTTCACTTACCAGTTGTTTTCTTGCTTTTATGAATCTTCACATGATTTATATTTTTGGCTTTTTGCGGTGTTTTTCTGTAATTTTTAGGGGAACATCTTTCACTGGACTGAGTGTTGTATTTATTATTTAGTTTGTAACAGATTTTTGTAGTAGGACAGCACTTACATGAAAGTATGAATGGTGCGGTGGCTGTCGTTTGGTAGAGGATTTTGTTGCAAAGAGCTATTTTGTGGGTTTTAAGGTAACAAAAAAAAATGAGGTAAGGGAAATATGAGCTGCATAATAAATCTAGGAGTGAAATTAATGAGACACTTGGTAGAGGTAGAGTTACTAGACAAGTAGACAAATGTTTTTGTCATCAATGCTAAATTGTGAGATAGCCTATAAGAAAATGGTGGCATAGTATTTCTAAAAAATTCTTATGTTTCCTCTGTTCTTTTTCCTCAGACTGTCTGTGTAGAAAAAAATGCAACATTAGGGGGAACCTGCTTGAATGTTGGATGTATTCCATCCAAGGTAAGTGTACATAGTTTGTCATAGCTTCATTAAAAACAGCTGACATTCTGTGCTTCACTTGGAAGGAGAGTAGGAAGGAGTTTCTCAAGATAGATGTACATGTACAGAATGGCCTGGAGGGTGAGGCTGGTGGTGCTTGTGTGGAGACAAAGAGGTGAGTCCAACACATACACTCTGAAAGAAAGGAGAAGCAAGAAGATATTAATAAGGACTTTATATTTGACATTGTCAGTCTAGTTTAAGGTAATTTCAGACCTAGGCCTTTGTAAGAACTGTGCTGTTGCTGGGGAATCTGCCTCAATAGCACCCAGCAGGTGAAGGAGGACACTGCTAATGCCAGATTTGTAATGGCTGTAGTAACAAACACAGTATTCTTAACAAGATCCCTCCTAACTGTGTTGCTGTTTCTGGTCCTTTTGCTCAAGAGGTTCCATTAGCATGGGAGGAGAAAATACTAAGATTTTGAAGAAAATTTGTATTCGTTTTTCTAGACATTTTAATAATAATTTTAATGAAGTTCTGAGTATGTTAATATACTGAAGCACCACTCAAAAATGTTAATCCACACAGTATTACCTTGAAAGTTTGAAACTCTACTAGACTCTATTTAACTAACTTCTCAAATCCCTTTTTATTTTTTTATCCTTTAAAATTTTTATGAAAATACTACTGAATGTGGTTTAAGTTGAATGCTATCTAGAACTTGTTTGAATGGCAGTAAACTTAAGAAGTGGGATATGTAGGTTGTGTACACCAAGGTAATAACAAATGACTCAAATATTCCTTTCCAGAAAACCACCCAAAATAATACAATGGAAATGGATTTTTTTTTTTTTCCTTTGTAGTTGCTGAAGTCTTAAGTGGTGGCTGTGTATTTTAAGTAATGTGGATGTTACAGATTTGGGGCTGTGACAGTTACGTGGAGAAATTAATTTTAAAGACAGTTGATAAAAATTATAAAAATGGAATTATCTAATTTTGATAGTATTAGTTTTCCTCAAGCATATGTAGATAAGGCAAGTATTCAAAATCATCTTTGCATCTTTTGCTGTGCCTGCTTTAGGTTTAAGTCTGCAAACTCACACTGTTGTCCCTGCAGAGATACAAATAATGTCATATTTGGGATGGTTATAATATAACAAAAGAATCAATCTTCTTAGTAAGATCCTGCCTTAACTATATTCTATTTCTAATTAAAATACAGTTACTGAGGTTCTGAATTTCAAGCTACTCATTTATAGCCATCCTTATAAAAACTATTCTAAGTTTATGAGCTTGGAAAACCCATATACCTGAGCTAGCTTCAAGCCATCCAGCTCAATTAGCTATGCTGTTGTAATAACTTCAGCACAACAATTCAAAATTAAACTCACATATGTCTACACAGGCTAAAATCTTAACAGGCATTTTAGTGTAGATTTTCCTCATCCAGTTTTTCTGTATCTTCTCTTTGGCCTTCAGTCAGAATCACGTTTATTTTCCTCTACTTAGTCTGTTCCTTTTTTTTTTTTTTTTTTTTTTTAATCCCTATGAACTAATTATCAATTTCTATGGTGAAATGAGCAAAAAGGTGTGGATTTAACTGTTTTCTATTTCATTATCAAGTATGTAACTTTACTTAACGTTTCAGTAGGAGCTACTGTGAACAATTTCTGTGTTTGAAATACACCTTTTTAAATACAAATATGTCAAACTTTTTCTTAATAGTGAGAACACTTTGCAAATAATGTATTTTTTTTCCTTATAATAAATAACTCATTCTTGTGAATGTATGTCCAAATTCACATTTTTGTTTGTCTGTTTTAGGCCTTGCTGAACAATTCATATCTGTATCACTTGGCCCATGGAAAAGATTTCGGTAGTAGAGGAATTGAAAGTGAGTGAAGAACAACTGTCAGTGCCTGTTAACATCAGTGGTTTCCAATAAAATGTAAATTTAATCTTTCAAATCTGACTAGTATGGTTTTCTGGTCAGAAAATTTTGAGAGTTATAAGTAACATCCTCTATCTGTCACTTGGGGGCTTAGGGATGTGTCTGCTCTTTGAACTCTGAATAATGGATAGATAAGTTATACTTGAAAAGTGTAATACTGATTTTCAGCATAGCAGTTGTTGAATGTAACCTTTAGTATTTAGTAGGACCATTCAACACATCTTTCTATGTCAGAGCTATTAACTGTGTTGAGGTTAGCTCCTTTAACATTAACACACTGCAGTGCTTGATGTAAGTTGTTTTGTTTTAATCTTAGTTACAGGAATCCGTTTGAATCTAGAGAAGATGATGGAACAGAAGAGTAGTGCAGTGAAGGCCTTAACAGGTGGAATTGCTCATTTATTTAAACAAAACAAGGTTAGTTTGGGTTATATACTGAGGTATATCCGTTTTTTACATTTTCATATGGCCACATAAATTAATTTGATTGACTGATTTGACAAGAGCAGAATTTGAACACTTTTCTTCCAGAAAACTTTTAAATGCCCAGTGCCTTCGTTGTTAATCTCCTTAAAAGAGTAATATACAATTACTTTGTGATTTGTGCCAGGTAGTGATGCAGACATATGTTTTAGCAGCATCTCTAAGTATTAGTGAGATTCAGGTGAAATGTAGCCTAACTTACATATTTGAATCTGACTTCACTGTGTTCTGATTACTAAAGGTTGTACATGTATCTGGGTTTGGAAAAATAACTGGCAAAAACCAAGTCACTGCAACTAAAGAAGATGGCAGCACACAAGTTATCAATACAAAGAACATACTCATAGCTACAGGCTCAGAAGTTGCTCCCTTCCCTGGAATTACTGTAAGTATTTGAGCTGAATTGTACTTACTTTTCAGTGTCTCATAGTCACACAATTTAATGTGTAATAATTGTTTGCACCTGACTGCACTTCACCTTCTGTGTGTTTTGTATATAATATGTAAAAGAGGTTGTAAACCTCCCTTTGTACATTTCTTTGTCATTAGATTGATGAAGATAACATTGTGTCATCCACTGGTGCGCTGTCACTGAAAAAAGTTCCTGAAAAGATGGTTGTCATTGGTGCAGGAGTCATTGGTGTGGAACTGGTGAGAGGATACTTAAACCACTTGGCCTTCAATTTGTAAAGGAGTGGGGCATTATTTTTGTTGTATTTTGATGGTATTGCTGTGATTCAACATTTCAGTGAGTTGTAATGAATCTGTTCAGACTTCATAGTGTGCTAGCTCACTTTTTTACCAGAAAAGCTGGGATAAGTGTTTGTTTGATCAGTACTTCTGCAGCTGGTTAGTTAAGCAGAGAAATGAGAGAGGAACATACAGGGTCTTGCATATTTATTTTTCTTTCTTGGAGGATTAGGGAGCTGGGGGGATGGTGCTTAACTTTCACTGAAGTTTGTACCTGGCCTACGTATAGATGAGAGAACTTCCTATTTTAAGGGAAGTGCACTAAGTCAGGATAAATTCTTTTGTTTAGCAGTTATTCTTGAGAGATGTTTAATGTGACTGTACATATTCTATCAAGCAAAGGAGTGGAGACTTTGTAGTTCATCTTGGTCTGAGTCCTTTTGCCTCACACCTATATGTTTCAAAAACAATTTACATTTGCTGGTCTTGCAACTGCTTGAAGCTGTGCACGTCTGCCATGTGGTTGCTTAGCCTGCTGACCATTAAGCAGGAAAAGAGTAAGCAAAGTGAAATTCGGTATTGGGTGGATGTAGGTAACTGCAGGTTAATAGGGTGTACATGAATTTTGTTGGTGAGGCTGATAATTGTGGTTAAGGTTATAAATACAGACTGAAGCAGCAGTGGTTCCATTTTGCTGTGTAAAATTTCCTTAATGTGGTCTTGTTTTGGTTAATTAGTAATGGTATTAGAACTCCACAGCAATGCCATCAAATTCTCTTTGGATTTTCCTTTCAGGTTCTTTGATTTTGAATTTCTTCTATACCTATAACATAAAACATACATGAGTTGTATTTAGTTATTTTGTTAGCTATTTCTTTAAATAGCTTTCTTTAAAATTAGGCTTAATTCCCTGAATTTGGTTATGGAAGTTTTGAGTCTGCAAATAAGCAATGATAAATTTTTTTTGTGGAAAGACTGGGGAAAGGTGAACTTGCTTTATTTTATGCTGTCGTGTTTGTAGAAATTGATGAGTTTGCTGTTACATGTTATCCTGCTTTGGAAGAGTTTACTGTCTGTTGTAAGTATTAAAGTATCTGAAGTTTGCTTTTCAGAAATTCTTTTTACCTATATTGTTGTGACTGCAGGGTTCAGTTTGGCAGCGCCTTGGTGCAGATGTGACAGCAGTTGAGTTCATGGGCCATGTTGGTGGAATGGGAATTGACATGGAGATCTCTAAAAACTTCCAACGTATTCTTCAGAAGCAGGGATTCAAGTTTAAACTGAACACCAAAGTTACCGGTGCTACCAAGAGACCAGATGGAAAAATAGATGTAGCGTAAGTGTTTAACATAGAACTAAAGTAATGCCAAATACATTCTTCCTCCCAATCCATCAAACCTATTTAAAAATACAGCCTGATACTATTTATTTAAACAGGAAAAAAATGGATCTAGAGGGAGGATTAATTCTTTAGTGCAATTAAATGTTTATCCTCCATTGTAACTTACAGAGCTCATAATTTTGAGTTTATTGAGTCCTAGGTTGCTTATACAGGAGAGGTTCTGTTGACTTGAGGGCTTGCTGGTATAAAACCACTGTATGAGATCAGTAATAAAAACAGAATTCTAAATCATTCTTTTCATGGAAGATACTTGCTTCTGGTATAATTAGCATAAATACCATGATTGTTCATACAGTCATTTTCAAGCCATTAATTCTTGGCTACTTACTGGGAGGTCGTCTTGTCTTAGAGTAAATATGGCAGACATACTATTGTTCTCGAACAGAAATAAATGAAAATACCCGAAGAGTGTACAGTAGTGGTCATACTCCTAATGGTCATACATACCTTTGAAGTTTTATATATAAACAATTACTATAGACACACATACAGCAAATTTGCTTTGTAAAAGTCTGTAAATACACACTACTTCTGTTTGTGTTAATGGATTCTCTATGCAGAAACTGTACTTCAAGAAAATGCTTGATGTTACTTCACAAAAATAATAATAATCTTAATATGGTGACTTGTAGTTGCTGTATCACCATAGCTGGGGATAGTCTGTTCTCCATCACTGTAAAGGTCCAGGATTTGGGCTTCTTTACATGCCCTGCTGATGATGGTTGGATCTCTCATGTATTCTGTTACTACATTTAAAGTTTTGTTTTGGTTCAGAGTATGGTTTTGAAATACACTTCCAGTTATCCTCACTTCCCATGCTTCGCTTCTTGTGCTCTCAGAGCACATGAATTGAACTTGTTCTGGGTGCAGTTAAACACAAGATGCACTTGAGGAATGCATGGGATGCTGGACAGCTGCTAACAGGTGTTTGGTTCCTGGGCTCAGAAGAAAGCTTGCTCAGAGTACATGGCCCTACCCCACCCCAAAGTATATATTCTTTGGGTGGCAAGTACTCATCACCAATTACTTTGCTGTATGGGTTTGATCCTATCAGGTCATGCTATTTGCTTTTGAAAATATACCCTGAATTTCTCTCTAACAGTTGTTAAGAAATGTATTAAGAGGTGCTGTCCCTTCCTCCCTCTTCTGCTCCTGAACTCTTGCAAGGAGGAAGCGTGGGGCAGGCTGAAGGAAGTGTTTTGGGTGCCAGGCCCAGCCAGGAGGTCACCATCTGGGTCATATTAGTTACTAGTCAAAGAGAGAGAAGGCTGCACGCTTACAGCTTAGCATTTTTGCTTCTTATTTTTCTCTAGTGTTGAAGCTGCTGCTGGTGGCAAGGCAGAAGTAATAACTTGTGATGTGCTCCTAGTTTGCATCGGTAGGCGTCCGTTCACAAAAAATCTAGGTCTTGAGGAAATTGGAATTGAACTTGATAAGAGGGGAAGAATTCCAGTCAACAACAGATTCCAAACCAAGATTCCAAAGTAAGACAGACTAATTTTTCGTTTTCCTTTTTTTTTTTTTTTAAATGCAGAACACTTATTTTTAAAGTTTAACCTACTAAAGCACTTGTGTTTTTTAATACAAATCATACTTTTCTTTTCTGAAAAGAAAACTCAAGATACCAGTATTATTTCAGGAACTAAAAATTTTGAGTCAGCCTTTGAAGTTTTGTAATTTAAAAGTCCCTGTCTATTTCATGTCACTAAATACCTCTTGAAGTATGGTCATTCTGTGGAAACTGCTAAAATGTATTTTAGTCTGTTTTGATTAGAGTTTCAGTAACGTGTTTCAAACAGACTGTTATGTAAGGTAGCCCAGGTGTGCTAGGATGTTTTTAAACAGTGTCTAATTCTGTTTCATTGGTCTGATAGCATCTATGCTATTGGTGATGTAGTTGCTGGACCTATGCTGGCCCACAAAGCTGAGGATGAAGGCATTCTTTGTGTAGAAGGCATGGCTGGGGGAGCAGTTCACATTGACTATAACTGCGTTCCCTCCGTGATCTACACTCACCCTGAAGTGGCCTGGGTTGGCAAGTCAGAAGAACAGCTGAAAGAAGAGGTACTGTTTGTTTTCTTTTCAGGCAAAAACTGGTTTTCCACCTTGGGCCTGGTTTCACTCTCTAGTTGTTTATCTAGCTACTTTATCCAAATTTCTGCATTTGAATTTATTGCTTAGGGGGTGTGAGTGAATAATGCCCTTGTGCATGCCACTCTCCCAAGAACCACAGTTCTTTTTAATGACTTGCATTCTGTGACATTAATATTATTCATTTGCAAATTAATCTTTTTTAGTACAGTCTTACACCACTTTTGGTGTTTGTTCATGTACATTTCTCTGTGTTTTAGTTCTGTATTGCTTCTCCTCATGTACTTAGCCGTTGGTTACATTGTTCTTGTTGGTCATTAATTAACACATCTGTTTTGCAGGGTGTAGAGTACAAAATTGGGAAATTTCCATTTGCTGCAAACAGTAGAGCAAAGACAAATGCTGACACAGATGGCATGGTAAAGATACTTAGTCAAAAGTCAACCGACAGGATGTTGGGTGCTCACATTTTAGGCTCAGTAAGTATCATCACTTGTGCTCTCTCGGCCTTGTAATGGTCTTTTTATTTAGTGTTGCATAGTTGTTGAGTTAGACATGGTGTTTGTAAATGGGGAGGTTTGAGTTCCCCATACTTATTTTTCTTACAGTTCTGTTCTGCACCCCTGCCCTCCTTCCATGTTTTAGTTACTTTGGTGTTAAACCCAGCTTTTTTTTTTTTTCCTCTTGAATTGCTGTGGTTATTTGGTGTCTTTGACCAGTTTTATGTGGTGAGGTTTTGTGGTGGTGGTGTTTGTTGTGTTTGGTTTTTTGTTTTGGTTTTATGAATACTGCCAAATACTTGAGAGAGCAGCAGAAAGTGTTGATTCAAGTTTTGGAAGTTGAGGAGCTGAAAAGACTGTGGCTTTTTCATTGGTGTGTTCTTTTTCCCCTCTCTCTGACTTAAGACTTAGCAAAGGTGGTAATCTTATGCCGCAGTCACCAAATGTGGGGTCAGTAATTTGTGGAACTTTGAGTAAAAAACCTTTGGGATTTCCCCTGTTTAGGGGGGTTTGGAGGTTTTTTTGGTCAAAGTTAGACCCTAATCTTTTTCTGTTTTCTTAGCTTTAAATATTTTTTTTTTTTTCAAAAGATGTTTGCAGAAACACTTCCATACATTTTTGTGTACAGCTTTCTTTAAGAGAAACACCAAAACTGCTCTCAATAAGATACTGTGCTGGTCACTTTCTCTTGCAATTGCAGTAATTTAGAAACCAACATGTCTTAAAGGAAGCACAACTTTGCCTGTCTCATTCCAATAAATCTAATTTTCTTCATTGGGAAAGGACTGGGGGAAAATCTTATGGTTGTGGATCTGAGTGCTAAAAATGTAAGGGGAGATTTAACTATTTTTGACTCCTCAAAGATATATTCTCTTAGTAAATCTGCATAAATACAGCAAATAAAAATGTTGGTGTAGGTTTAGTAACATGCTTTTGTTTATCTAGTTATCTATTTAACTTTTCAGCGGAGCATTGGTGTTTTGGGTAGGTTTCCTTTCATGGAAAAATGCCCAGCTTTTGCACAACTCTCAGAAATGAGAGAACAAATACTCTCATTAAGAATTATATTTAGATTTATGCTAAGTTTGAGCACAGTCACCAAATAGATTAAGTATTTATGACTTAGAACACAGCTGAAGTGCTAGTTAAAACATAACTTATCTTTTTTAGCAAAAATTGCTTATTTAGAAGCTGTTACTGATTCAGGAGAACCTGAACAACTGCATAAGGATTTGTGCTAATTGCAAGTACCATTAAATTACAGGGTGCTGGTGAAATGGTGAATGAAGCTGCCCTTGCTATGGAATATGGAGCATCATGTGAAGATGTAGCCAGAGTTTGCCATGCTCATCCAGTAAGTGTTTTCTAAAGGGACTGTTGAACACCGTTACCAGACATGCTGTTACTCCATGTAGCTGTTAATGACTTGTAACTTTTTGTGTTTGCTCTCTACAGACAGTGTCAGAAGCCTTCAGGGAAGCAAACCTAGCAGCATCCTTTGGCAAAGCTATCAACTTCTAAAATGAAAGAGCAGATCTTTGTACATATATAGTACATCTCTGAAAATGGACTGTGGGCCCTTATGGAAGGCTGAGTCTGAGGATTTTAGGACTGATTTAAGTGAATATCTTAATTTTAAACATCAGATATTTAAACAAGTAGAGTTTGGAACAAGTGGAATTATCTGTAAATTAAATACTTAAAATTACATGTTTATTTACACAATGAATGTTGCAGAAAAGCAGCCTGACAGAACTCTTTTCTTTTTCAAAACCAAACATTTTTCTGCTGCATGGGATTATCAGGTGTGCTGGTCAGAACTCTGGATAACTGTCCAGCACACCTTGTGTTTTCTTATTTGAAGTAGTGATACAATAAACCATTGAATGCTGGCATGTAAAATGCCACCGGCACTTAAAATGCCACTGTCACTTCCGCACAAAAATGTGTTTCCTTCTAAAGGGATTAACTTTAGTATTTAGCCTACTTCTTACATATGAGTACCAAAACTTGTTTTGACCTAGTCATGCTGGGATGTTGGGAGAAGAGGGGCTCATATAGATCAATTAAAATGATACTGACTTTCTAAAAAGAAAATTACTCTGTGTATGATTCTCCACGTCATGTTTTCATATTGAAAACTTGTAAGGGGAAAAAATTGAATATTGATTGAGAAAAGAAAGATTGAAGACAACTTCATAGTACTGCTACCTAATCTCTTTTGGTTTTAAAGCTTCCATTGTCCAACTCTCTTAAACTTGAAATGCTGAAACTGGGTAGTGAAGCAGTGTTTGCTGTTAAGTGTTATGACATGAGGGTTATTCTGCACCTTCCACACATAAGGGCTGCAATGTCAGCTCTCCACACAATTAAGACATACTTTCTTCTCTTCTGTTTTCTATTTTGTTCTCTTTTTCTGTCTCTTCTTCTGTAGCAAGAGAACTTAATAAATATTTGACATGGCTGGAGGGTCTTCCTGGATTTTGTTTGCTGATTGGATCCTTTTAGTGTCTAGGTTGTTGAATATGTGAGGAAACTCACTAACAGATGGCATCTTTAGAAGATCCTTAACATGTATATGGAGCATGCCCAATTCCAGTAGTTCATTTTAACTTCTTTTCCAAGGTGACATATGTTCTTTTTTTGCCAGGCTCTTCTGCCTTGAAGAAAACCTTAATATCTGCTGATACTGTGCATGTCCTTTTTCATTATGCCAGAGGAATGAGAAGAGCACATTCAGAAAATGGTGTAACAATGACTTGGTTTTGGGTATAGACAAGATGGTTTTATCTTTCTACTTTTCTTTATAGCTTCTTATTTAAGTATTGATCCATTATCTGTAGTGAGTGATGGAGATGTATGCCAGTATTACCATAACAGTTAATCAGCAAAACACCAGTGATACTCTGCTTCATTGTGGTTTTTCTTAGCTCCTACTTCAAATGTAGATGGGGTTAAACAACGACACTTCATTAAGCTTGTCACCATCTGATTCATGGATATGCTGGGTTAGTGAATTAATGTGGGTCTGCTTTCAGGTGTTAGTAGGAAACTGCTGAAGGGAAAGCAAAGGTGAGACAACAGGGTAGAAAAACTCAATTCTTCCAATAGATCTTGGCGTTTCAGAATCACTTCTAGTTTAACACAGGTAAATTTTAAGTGTTAATCATGTGATTTGCAAGTTCTTCCCAGAAGCCTTGCTTTTTCAGAAACTGCTTTATGTCCACTCCCTCCACCTTGGGAATACTTGTAGCAGTCTTACCACAATTTACTCTTGAGGTTTATCAGTTAAAAATTCTTGTATCTCGTTTATGTTAAATGAAGTTTGAAAAGCCAGGGAAACTTACAAACAATAATACTACCAAGGCTGTACTGGAGACTGTAGTTTTCCAGACACTTAAAAATAAAAATCAAGGCCTTAAAATTGTTTTTGTTACTTCTCTCACTGTCATACCCATTCTAGTGAAGTGTACAAAAGAGTGTTTGTAAAAGTAAGATGAGCTGCTGAGCCACCTGTCAGTGGTTTCACAGCAGTTTTGCTTGAGTGCTGCCAAGTTGGCACACTTTTTAACAGCTGCTGAGTGTACTGGCAGTGAGTGGTGTGTGATGCTGCTGTGATGATCAGTTGCTTCAGTGTGGACTCTTTTGTTGTGGTGTTTGTAACCTCTGGAATTTTGGAGTAATTATTAATTTAATCATAATGCCCTTCATTTTGCTTAGGTGGTGCTGTATCCTGCCATAGTTGTCCTGAATTTGATGATGTTAGTCAAGGTTAGGTAAGGTGTCAATCAAAGAACATACACAGAATCCTGGGGTCAGAGTTAGCAGTCAGGATGTGCAAGCACATGTTGCAGTTTTGGGTGCTGACTTGTGTAGCTGATGAATGTTTGTAGCTGCGAATCAGTTTGTGCCATACTGTACAGCTCTCTGAAGGTGCACTGTAATGCAGATAACTTTGAGCTGAAGTTATGGTGAACTGGATGCTACTCTCACACATTATCTGTGTAAGTACAGGCTGTTGTTAAAGTTGTCCGTGTACAGCTCCTTAACTGATTCACATTACATGCCCTGTGAATTTTTGTAGTTCTTTCCCAGAAAGGCCTCATCTTCCTGAAATGTTTCTACACTAACGCATGCAGCATGAGGAACAAACCAGAGGAGCTTGAGGCTTTGTCCCAGTCCCATAGATTTGTCATCATTGGTGTAAGTGAAACCTGGTGGGATAAGTCCTGGGACTGGCATGCCTGTTGGATGGTGACGGGCTCTTCAGCCTGTCTCTTCAGCAGGGCAGAAGAGGCAGAGGGGTCGCACTGTATGTCATAGAAGGGTTAGAATGCTGGCAATGACACCATTAAGAGACTGGGTAAGAATCAAGGGGCAGACAAATAATGCAGATGTCATTGTGGGAGTCTGCTATAGACTTCCCAGCCAGGATGATGATGTGGACAAATTATTCTTTGAGGAGCTAAGGGATGCTTCCAAATCAACTGCCCTTGACCTTATGGGCGAACTTCAACTTGCCAGAAATTAACTGGGAGTATCACACCTGGGCCAGAAGATTCCTAAAAACCTGGATGACAACTTTATGGAACAGGTTCTAAGGGCGCTGACTTGGAAAAATGCCTTCCTTTATCTACTGCTTGTTAGCAGAGTAGATCTCATAAGTAAAGTCGAGAGTGGCAGCCATCTTGGCCACAGCAACCATGAAGGGATCAAGTTTAAAATCCCTGGTGACAGGAGGAAAAGTGCCAGTAAAAACTCAGCTCTGGACAGGAGGAGAACAGAACTTCAGGCTGCTCAGGGAAAAGGCTTTCTCAGGTGCTGGGGTCTATCAGTGCTGGTCACTTTTTAAACATCAAAGGGCACAGGAACTGGCAATTCCCAAGTGTTGGAAGTCAAGCAGGTAAGGCAAAAGGCATGGCTGAACAGGAATCTTCTCTTGGAAACAAGATGAAAAAGGAAGGTGTATGCCTACTGGAAGCATGGTCAGGTGATGGGAAGAATACTGAGATGCTGCTGGCCACTGTAGGGAGAAAATTAATGTGGCCAAAACTCAATTGGAGTTAAAGGTGCCAGAACTGAGGGGGTCAACAAAAGAGTATTTTCAAATATATTAATGGCAACAGGCAGTGGAAAAATAACGTTGTCACAACAGGGGCAGGGACAAGGCAGAGGTGTTTACACGATCTTTGCCTCTGTCGTCAATACAAATGATGGACCAAGGGGGTCTCAGTGGCCTGAGCTGGAGGACCATGACTGCAAGAATGACTAACTCCCAGTTGACCCTGAATTATGCAGGATCTGCTGCTCCAGCTGCCTGCCTCCAAATCTATGGGACGTGAAGGGGTACACCCAAGAATCCTCAAAGAGCTGCTGCTGTCATCACAAAAACTCTCTTGAATTTTTTGAGCAGTCTTGGGAATTTGGAGAGGTCCAGCTGACTGGAAGCTGGTGAACATTGTCCCTGATTTTCAAAAAGGGCAAGGACTCTAAAAACTACAGGCCTGTCAGTCTCACTTCAGTGCCTGGTAGAGTTAGATTATTCTGAGAGGTATCGAAAAACACCTGAAATTCAATGTAGTCATCAGTCAGAGCCAGCATGGCTTCATGTGAGGGAAGTCCTGCTTATCAAACCTGATTTCCTTTTATGAAGGAAATCAAGAGCAGCCAGTGGCTGTGATCTTTTTGTATTTAGTAAAACTTTCAATACTGTCTCTCACAAGATCCTTCTGGACAAAATGTCCAGCACAGAGCTGGATAAACACACCACGTGATGGGTGAGCAACTGGCTCATGAGTTGGGCGCAAAGAGTTACAGTGAATGGGGTGACAGCAGACTGGGGACCTGTCACTAGTGGGGTTCCACAGGGCTCCCTTCTCAGCCCTGTGCTCTTCAACATCATCATGAATGACTTGGATGCAAGACTGGAAGGGATAATGAACAAGTTCAGAGATGATACAAAACTGCAAGAAGCTGTCAATTCCCTCAAAGGCAGAAAGGCCCTGCAGAGAGACCTTGACAAATTATAGAACTGGGCACCAACCAGATTAAGTTCAACAAGGGAAAGTGCCAGATTCTGCACCTGAATATGTGGACAGACTGGGGAATGAGATGATGGAAAGCAGCACTGTGGACAGGGACAGGGAGGTCCTGGTCAATGGAAAGCTGAACCTGAGTCAGCAGTGCCCTGGCAGCCAGGCGGGCCAACCATGTCCTGGGGCCATCAGGCACAGCATCTGAACCCAGGCAAGGGAGGGGCTTGTCCGGCCCTGCTCTGCTCTGGGGCAGCCTCACCTCGAGTGCTGGGGGCAGTTCTGGGCACCACAATATAAAAAAGACATCAAACTGATAGAGAGTGTCCAAAGGAGGGCAACAAAGACAGTGAAGGGCCTTGAGGAGAAGCCATATGAGGAACGACTGAGGTCACTTGGTCTGTTCAGCTTGGAGGAGACTGAGGGGAGACCTCATTGCAGTTACAACTTCCTTGTGAGGGAAGAGGAGGGGCAGGAACCAATCTCTTCTCTGTGGTGACCACTGACAGGACCCAAGGGAGTGGCCTGAAGCTGTGTCAGGGGAGGTTTAGGTTGGATATTAGAAAAAGGTTCTTCCCCCAGAGGATGGTTGGGCACTGGAACAGCTCCCCAGGGCAGCAGTCACAGCACCAGCCTGACAGAGTTCAAGAAGCGTTTGGACAATGCCCTTGGGCACATGGGGTGACTCTTGGGGCATCCTGTGGAGGGCCAGGAGTTGGACTTGATGACCCTTGTGGGCCCCTTCCCACTCTGCTTATTTTATGATTCCAAGCTTGGTTTATCATATAAATTTGGTGCATTCACACTTTCAGTGCTGACCTCTGTTTTCACTTTACATATCAAGTGTTTCATAATCAGTGACATGAAACCGGTCTTATGCCTAAATGGGTATCATGCAGGGGGTAAACAATCCTTTTTGAGTACTGTGGCATAACTAACTACACATGGATAATATTTCTTCATTCCATGGTAATTTGGTCTGAGTCACCATCCTATATTTCATAGTAATAGGAACCCTTCTTTAGAATTACATAGTTCCAGCCAAGATTTTTATTAGATCTCTAACCAGTTTAAGAACAAGACTTGCTAAAGGATTAATTGATGTACCATTGCAGCTACTGAAAATAAGAAGGAACTTAATGAGTCATACTAGGTACATACAGTGATACAAAAGTACTGTTTATTTTCAACATCAAAAAGTTACTTGTCTTTGGTTCTGTGACTTTAAAGTCAATATAAAACCTGTTCACCTTATCAGGTCTTAGTGTAATGTCAAAAAGAACTAGTATAATACTTGTAAACCCCATCCTGAACACAAGCACTTCCTGTTCCTGTTCATAAGCAGGTGCTATAAACAGCAACCTTCTGGCTGATTGTCTGTAAGAGGGAGCGAACTGTCTCTTCCAGCTCCACCAACTGCTTGGCTTTGTCTTCCAGAACTTTTTGATTGTTTTCATATGTATTTTCCAAATCTGTAAGCAAAGGAAGGGGAAAACCAGCTTAATTCATGGTGTTTTAATGCAGTGAAATGTCAATCATTATAGTTATGGATAAACTACTATTCAAATTTATTTTTCTGTGGAAGACAATCTGATTGGGACCAAGAAGACCCCAAAAAACCCCAAACAAAACAAACAAATAGCAAAAAACCAAACAAAAAATCCCATAAAAACCCCAAAGGCTGGAATGGCAACTTTTTGTTTCCTTAATATAGGGATGTAAAGGAACAAGGAAGTTATTTTCCAAAGGTGGAAATCTAAAAGTATACTTTGAGCATTAAAATAATTGTCATTCTTTGCTCTATGGTGGCTTTTACAGAATGGAGAAATGTTTTAGCTTATGATGATTAAGACCATTCAGCAAGTCACTGTAACTGTGCAGGAGTAGCAAAGAGGGGAAGAATGAGTTCCTGGCCTGGCAAAACCAGAAGGAAAACTTAGCTCTGCCCCTTTTCCTGGTTCAATCAACTTTCATTGTCAACAGTAAATGTTAAATAAATCTGTAAACTGGAACTCCTGTGTCCTGATTAGCTTTTGCTTTAACTGCTTTCCAGGGTGGGGTGGGGGGAGTACTGCTTGAAGATGGGGGTCTTGCTGGAACAGATGAGTCCTCATCCTAAGCAGAGTAGTTTTTGCTCCTTGGCTGTGGTGGTTCTGGGAACAGTGAGAGGTGCCATGCCAGAAGTTTGTGTCTCACCTGTAAGTTTCAGCTTATTTTATAGATATCTTTGATTCAAAAGACTGTATTGTGTCCATAAGAATAAGGAAAGCAGATCATGCCTCAGTAACAAGTAAGTACCTTTTCTTTTCCCCTTCTGCTGATGAATAGCTGGTTTAACAGTGTGAAATTGCTTCATGTTCTAAGGTGCCAAATTACCTCCTCAGAACAGCCTTACCTTTGAGCAGCTGAAGTTTGCTGTTTGCTTGAGCCAACAAGGCTTTAGCTTCATCCTGCAGCATGCCTGCTTTCCTCCTGGCCTCAGCCGACTCCTCTGTCTTCTTGGCAATGAGCTCTTCCACGGTTCTGTACTTGCCGCTCAGCTCGCTGTTGAGTACCTGTTCCAAATTCAAGCACAAGATGGAGCCCGTGCGAAGCCAATACAGGGGGAGTTGGCATTTCCTCCCTCTGTCCTTTACTGATCCGGGTGCAAGGAAACACTTCCCTGGGAGCTCAGTTAACGAAAGCAGAACCAGCGTGAGGGTATATTCTACTTCTTGTCCAAGACTAAGAGCTGGGGTGAAGAATCATCGGTTACTCTTTTGCAGATCTGTGGCTGTTTTACAGCTTCAATACTGGCACTTGGCAGAGATTTATGGGATTCAGTTACAGGGTTCTGTAACTAATGGAAGCCAGGGCCCCTAGTACAGGTGGAAAGCTACACATGGCACTGCTCCTGGCTGAGTGGGGAGGAATACCCTTGCTACCCTTTCAGTAAGAAGAACAGAACTAGCTGCCGTTGGTGTTGGTGAAGGTGCTGGAGAAGTTGTGAGCTTGGTTTCTCAGCTGTGCTTTTTGTTATGGGGTTAAGATTAAGAAGTCCTATGGCCCAACTAAATTCAACCATTAAGCAAGACAACAAACCATAGCAGCACTGGAATTCTCTTGTGGTTACTTGACAGCACTTGAAATACTACTTAGTGTTTGGATATTGTTGAGTTGATGGATAATGCAGCTCTCCTGTTAGAAAATGGCTCTCTGGAGACTGGGGGGCTAACTACAGACAAGAGATGGGAGCAATGAAACTTCTTTGGCAGACTGGTCAACTGTTTCGTTAATGAACATTCTTTTGCTATTACAAAATTGTGTAGCAAACATTGGGAGCAATGCCATATGTTCACAGAGAAAATCTTGCCTCTCTGATATTTAGCAATTACTTCAGTTTTATGTTAAAATAATTATTTTTCCTGTTGCTTAATTCTGTATATGCCAAATTCTGGTTAGTTTGTCCTGAACCTATCGCTGTCTTAGAATCATAAATACACAAGTGGGAAAAAAAATTACCAGTCCTCCTATGACAGATAGTAAAGCTGAGGAACAGAAACCTATCTACGAAAGGCTGACAGTGTGACAGGTTTCCCACAGCTATTTCAGAACCTGAAAACTTCTCAATACATCCCTCTCTCTCAGGGTCTGATACCACACTAAAAAGTGGATATCTTTGGTAAGAGCATAAATGTTGGAGTAATTTTTACCCCCAGAATATGAACAATAAATGATGGATCACATGTATTCACTGATGTCCCTTTAGCCAAACCTGGGGGAGTTTTGCTGGCTTCTCCTTAGGATTGTTCCTGAGCTTCTCACCTTTTTAACTTCTTCAGCATTTTGTTTTGCACTAGTAATTTTGTCTTCTATATTTCCCACATTCTCTGAATTTGTAGCAGCCTTTTGCCTAAGGTCTTCAACACTCTTCTCTAGCTCAAACAGACGTAAGGTAGCATTGTTCAGTGTTTCTGCAGATGCTGCATTTTCAGATTCAATCTAAGAGAAAGAAGGATGAGAGACTTTCAAAAGACACTGGATATAATACTAAACTTTCTCCATAAACCCTGCTCAACTACGGAGTTTGTGTCCATAGATCTGAGTTAAAGACGGTGTTTTAGTTTTGCTAAAAATGGCCCATTGCGGTCAGGGTGAAAAAGCTCACTGCTTGAGAACAGTACATATGGGGCTGCAAAAGCATTAAGGAATATGGTTTAAAAGTATTTGATTGCATTATACATGCAAGAGTTGATTAATCCACTGACAAAACTTCAGACATTTGACTCCATCATGTGATAACAGACTTGTGAAACTTCTAAACTGACCAAGCTTCATAAGTATAGATAGCACTGTGGTCTCATGAGGGCTTTGAGATGAAATCTGAAAATACTTTATCTGACAAGACTTGGCACTTCAATCCAGCATTTGTTTAGTTTAATCTGGTGCTGCAGTGGTGGATGACACTAAGCATACAAATACACAACCTTTGGGGCTTGCCAGGGGTCTTGTCAGACCTGCTGTGTTAGAGGGCAACAGTCCTGCTCATTGAACTTGGTTGGTGCAGGATACAGGGTGAGAAAAGCCTTTTGGTGGTTTTTTTTGTTGTTGTCTAGTTGGGTTTGTTCATGAGCAAATAGTCCCCTAGCATCTGTCACACTCACTCAAAAGTTGATGTGAAGGCAGGAATGGTTTAGATACATTTTAACTGCAATCTTTGCTTTGCAGTACCCAAGAGCTTTCCTTAGACAGGTTTACATCTGTTTAAAAGCACCAGACTTGGTGCTGTTTCTATTATCTTAAGAAATACTCATGAAGAACTCACTGAAGTCAGCAGGTCTTGAGTTCCTTTAATATCTTCATCAGCTTGTCTGATGGCTTTTTCAGCTGCATTTTGAGCTTTTTCAGCTTCTTCCAGTGCTGCTTTCACCATGTCTGCGGTTACTTTAACATCTGTTGCACCTTTGCTGTGGAGCAAGACTCTGTTAATGCTAAAAATGCTCTTACTTTGGAACTGGAAAAAGAACATATGCTGCACCGGGCTGGTTTTGCCCCTTACTGAAGGAATGAGAAGTTACATCAGGGAAAAGTTAAACTGCGTTTTCTGACACAATAAGATGGAAACAGGGATGCCTACCTCGCTTTTTTAGCTTCCTCCAGTAGCATTTCTGCTCTGGCAATGTCTCCAGCGCTCTGCTGCAGAATGACCTCAACATCAGAAAGGCTTTCTACACGCTCACGAATATCTTCTGTCAGCGCTTGCAGCTGCTGGGGAGTGCTTGGCATCTCCATGTTCAGCACTTCATTAGCCACTGCCTCGATGCTATCCAGGTCAGCACTGTCTTCTAGCAGATGGACACAAATGACAAAGAAGTGAGTAAAAGCTTCCTTCTGTCACATCTCAGCCCTCAAATTCTTGTTCAGCTGCTTCCTTAAGAAGGAAAATCATGGAAGACTTCCTCCCCAGATTTATGGAAAATCAAGGTGTTAAAATTACTTCCCAAGGGGAGACTTCCCTCTCAGGAGAGGCCCAGCAGGTGTATAGGCCCTGCTGGCATAGCTCTCTTGGAAGCCATTCGAAGATGTTGATGCTCAGCTGCACCATGCTTGGGGGACCCGAACCCACAGGAAACAAAACCAACAGCTGCATGTAGATGCATCTGTGCTCCCAGCATAGTCAGCCCTGAGCAAACAGGCATGGAATGGGCTGCTGGTGAACAAGGCTCTTATTTAACCTTTACCTGCTTTCTTACAGAGAGAGAAACCCTCCGTTTCTGACTTCCTTTGCCTTAAATACTACTTTGTCTTTCTAGCCAGAACTTACAGACATACTTGGCCAAGTACAGCAGTACAACAGCCTCAGCTGAAATGCACACAAGAACATGTCACAGTTTGCTCTCACTTTCTTATTATCTTGGTTTTCTCTTAGTTTTCCTGTTTCCAGATTTCATCATACACACTGTCTGTATGGCGGAGGTGGGGAGAAGGATGACAACAATTGCACTAACCCTTGCAAGATAATGCAGATGTAAAGCTAGTTTTTACAAACCCAGAATTAAAATACAATTAAAATGTAAGGTTCTTACGCATTAGGAAGTCTCTAATCTGTTTAATAAGATTTCTCAGATCTTCATTGCTTCTGTCCACTTGTTCTTTTGTAGCATTGGTTTTGAGCAAAACTGCTTGTGCATTTTGTTTTGCTTCATCTGCTCTCTGTTTTGCCTCAGAAACCTAAAGAGAGGAAAATGGAAGGCTTGCTTTCTTATCTTCTTATGCTTTAGGGCTTGTTTTAAAACAATTCATCTGGAGTCAGAAGCAATAGTAACATGGAATGCTTTTTCTCATAAAACTCACAGAACACTTGGAAGCTGGCCCTGATCCATACCACCAGTGCTAGTTTAAACAACTCAGACTGATGTTTAGTTATACATGAAGCTTCACTTTAGCAAGCCCCCTTTCTGAGGATATTTACAAGCATGATGAAGTTACACAACTCAAAAGAAGTATTTTCTGCAGAAAACCAGCACATACTTTGCCAATTAGTGTCTGTGTTACAACAGAATGATTTTTTTTTCTTTTTTACTATCTTAACAATTGATTTGGCATATTACCATTCTGGAGAGTTGCTCAACTTCTGCTAACGCACTGAGGATGTCTCTGTCAAAATCCATAGCCTTCTGCCAGGCATTGTGAGCTACGGTCACCAGCCCGGCACAGCTGGGGCCTCCACACTTCTTCTTTCCTTCATCCGTTCGACAGCTCAAACCCCCGCACTCGGACTCGGCGCAGGAGGCTCCCGGAGCAGTGCCACACGTCTGCAGGGACACAGGAGACAAGGGAAGCAGTCACAGCCTGATTTCCATTGCTAGGCTGCATGGGGGCTGCAGTAGGACACTATTCTACCACAAAATTTCAGAGCAAACTTTTTTTCTTAAGAAGTGAAACTATTTCCATCAGCAACATTGCCCTGAAAATTATCCACGACTTGGTCAATTGTTTGATAACGAAGGAGATGATTTAACCAGAGGGAAAATTATTTTCCTCATTCTTGTGAGGTTTTTTTACCTTTTCATGCCCCCCCCTCTTTTTGCCAAATCATAGTCACTATCTGAGGTTTTGCAGCCAAAAAACCTCCCTGGAAAAACCTAGGGCCTGAGCCAAGTTAGCTGCAGCTGTCTCCTGTGAAGTGTAAATGAGTCCCTCTTACCTGTTTGGCATGTAACCCAGCAGTAGCTAGAAAGCAGAAAGATGTGTGTGTGTCTCATGATTACACCTCCAAGCAACTCAGTATTTACTGCCTTGATAAACATCTACCCCAGATTTTCAGGCCCCAAGAACAGTCAGGGCAGGAATGTAGGGGAAGAGAAACTAAACAAAAAGATGCCTCTTTCTTCCCTCCAGAGAAAAAAGGAGGGCTGAGGGAGTGGGAGGGATGACTAGTTGTAAAGGACAAGGGACAATCAGTGTGTGAAAATTCACTCCTACCACAGGCCTGGCCTGCCCAGGGGAGTTAATGAGCAGTGTCCTGCAGCCTGCCTTCACCCGGGGTTGTTCAGGGATTGTTCACTGAATGCAGCTGGCCAACTTCAAAGAGAAACTGAGGGAACACCCAGCCTCTCCCAAGAAAAAGCCACCCTTAATCATATTTACAGATGAGCAGGCACTCTCAACAGAGAAAATGCCCTTTTGACTCCAGCTCCCTGTAAATTCTGCTTTGTCTGGAGCAGGAGGATGAGCTTGGGGTGATGCTGAGACCTGCTGGGGTGAGCAGAAGCGCTGCATGGCCGGGCGCTGTACAGGTACAGAGCGTACCCTACAGAGCTGCAGAAGGGAAGAGGGGAGCTAGGGAAAGCAAGCACTGAACTCGAGATAGGCTTAAGAGGATGGCTCTCAGCCCAGCAGATTTGTCACACTTTTCTGCACGCAGGAACTCCATCCCTAGAAAAGGACATTAGGTTAGGACAGGGGTGATGCAAAAACAGGTGCTCTGCTGGGGCTGGGAAGAGTAGGAGGAAGACCAACATGAAAGGCTGGTCTTTGAAAGCCAGTAGTCTCAGAGCCCACCACTTAAACAGCCCAGTTCTAGCCCATAAAACCGGGGGGTTGCTCAACCAAGCAAGGCGCATTTTTCATGAGCCAACTGCCTATCTCACACTGTCTCGCCCTCCACTTCCTCCCCGCCTGCTGCTTCGTCACAAACCCAGCTCTGGTTCTGCTGTGGGTTCTACCCCAGCGATTCTCAGCCGTGTACCTTCTCAGCCACCTCGGAGAGATCCAGGCTCTGCAGCTTGCCGGCGAGTTCATCCAGAAGGCGCGACTGCTCCTCTTGTTTAGCCCTGAACTGAGCCTCCTTCTCATTGATTAAGTCTTCCACTTCCTGCCGCGTTTGTGCTGACAGCTCCACGGCGCTATCGGGATGAACAGTGGAGGCATTGACCCTCTCCTCTGCCTCCAGGGACATCTGGAAATACTTGGTGATACTATCCAAGGCTCCTGCAGAAATCAGAGGGAGCTGATGAGAACTCTGTTAAGTAACCCGAAATAATGTATATTATAGACGTTAGCAATGTGTATTATAGATGTTAGTAATGTGTATTATAGATGTTAGTAGATGACACATCGGGGTTAGCGATACATCACATTAAATGAAACGCTGGCCTTGGAAGCTGCGTTCAGTGCCATTGCAAGGATGACAGAATTCAGCCTGTTGTAGAAAGAAAGGTTGCTTTTTTGCTTGGTGTGTCAAGCCGGACTTTGAAGTTAAGCCTTTCTCTGACCCTAGTGACTGAATTCTGCTTGCCCTAAGGGCAAAAGGAGATATGGCCTTTTAGGGTTTTTAGGGGAACAGTCTGTTTTCTAAGGATTCCCTCATCCCATTAATTCTTGTTACTTGTCCTGGGATGTCTGGCTTATGGAGTCACTGCTTGGAAACTAGTTAGAGCCTTCCTAAGAAACAACTACTTGATGAAAGATGCTGATTTATGGAACTGTTAATTTTGGACAACTCCTGTAAAGGCCTTGTGTGGGTGTGAGGGACTCTATGGGGGTGGCTATACTCTGCACCTTGGGGTAGCTTTCCTCTGCAGAATGCCAAAGGTCAGGGACTCCCCTGTTGTACATACTACTCGCCTCACTCTGCAATATCCCATGTTCACTGGAAACAATCTCAGACTTCCTGCAAACCAGGAAATTTGTAAGAAAAATTAGAAAAATACTTTCTTTGAAGTCAGCTTTCCAAATAACTTGGTGACATTCCTCTTTCTCCAGCAAATTTTGATTCTTGGCCCATTTCAGTGTGCCAATGGACATGCAAGGCTTGGGTGGCTCAGAAGAACTGGGCCCTTTACCATGAGCTCTCTTTTTTCAACCAGAAACAGCAATTTTACAGACTGGGGGGAGCAAGGGGGATGTCCAAGTGTACTTTGAAGTCTGTGGTGCACTTTCTGCTGTTGTGTCTCATCTACAATGATGGTAGCACGACACCTTAAGATGATTCTGTGCCCCAAGAATTCGAGCCAGCATTGCAATGTGCAGAGGAAGAGACAGGGTGAGGGGGCAAAAATTCCTGCTGCATCAGCAACTCTGCTAATGCACAGAAGAACCTGTCCCTGAGGAACTGTTTTACTGCAAGTTAGAAGATTAATCTGGTACTTAAACCCATGCACTAATTAAATCTTTGGACATCCTGCTGCCTTCTCCCTCTCCCTGTGACACTTACCCCGAACATCAGAGATCTTGATGAACTCTAGCTGCTCTGCAAGTTCTTTCACGACGTGGTCAAGACTTTTGGCATCTGTCTCCAGCGCGCTCAGGTCAGTGTCTGTGCTATTGCTCTTTGCTGCTAAGGCTGATAAATTTTCTTCTATGTCAGCTATCTTAACTGTAACATCTGCTGTCAGCTTTCTGAAAAACAGGCACAGGACTCAACAGGGGGAGAAGGAAGGGTCATATGTCTCATATGTCACTGAAGAGTGGTGGCTAGAGATGTACCCATCTTCTCCCATGGCAGGACCTGTCCTCCCTCAGTGGAGCTCCAAGTGATTTGTAACAACATGCCTACCTTGAATACTGTTTTGTTTCCTTTATTACACAAAACTACTTTTTAATCTACAGCACATTTGAAAACCCAAAGCACCAAATCGCTCAGAGAACAGCTGCTTTGTGTAAGATTAACTGGAGGCAGATTCCAGAGGACTGGTGTAATGCTCTTGTATCATGGCAACTGCATAGGTCAGAGTTGACTACTATGATCCATACATAATTTGCTTCCCATCCCACACAGCTCAAATGTAGTTTTGATTACTACGAGCTCATCGGACAGATCTGAACTTCAGGAAGCAGGAAGGGGGGAGGCTTCGTTTTAACACAATGGATTCTTTAAACTCTCTGTAAAGATCCCTCCTCACCAGGGCTATGAAGGAAAACCTCCTGCTCTAAGCATTCACTCAGTGAGCCATGGAGCAGGCTTTAGCTAGTGGGATAACCCTAAAAGGAAAAGCAACTGAATATTACATGTCAAGGCTGCTGTGGAACAGAAGTGGGCATAGGAAGCTACTCCCATCCATGGTGATCCCATCAAGCCCAGCATTTCCTCATTCTAAAAGAATCAAGGCAGTATTTAAGATCTAAGATCAATTTACATCTCTCTCAATAGCCCAATAGCCTGCTGTTTGCCAGGACTCCTCCAAAGCCCAGTACTTTCCAATACAGCCAGAGAGGAGCAAGAACAGATACACATACGGTATGTTAGGGAAAAGCGGCTCCTCAGCTGCTCTGGCCTCCCTTAATACACACAGAGCCCAAAAGCAGCAGCAATCCCCAGCTCTCCAGCAGGAGGGAGGGGAGCTGTAGGACACAAACTATTCCTAATTGAGACATTCGTGGTTTAATCCTCGGCCCTTTGCTTTGTGCAGTTCCCTTTACAATGCACAAGCAAGCTGGAGCAGTTGCAGACAGGGCTAGAAAGCCTCTGTAATCCTACTTAATGTTAGACTGCCCCATCACCAGATTACCATCTTTTGTATGCTTAGCCCTAAAAAAAAAAAATACAAGGCTTCCACCCTGAGAAAAATGGAAACAATCCCTGTTATAAATCTGATGCTTTCCCCCCACACGTGCTCAGAGTTCAGAAAGGAGCCCAAGTTTCCAACTCATCAGCTACATGTGGAAATCCAGGAATTTAATCTCTCCCACTCTTTATTCTCTCACATAATAGCTGTGTTTGTCCTTTGCCCCGGGGCAGCGCAAGGCAAGCATGAGTGGCTCTGTGGTAATTAGCTGCCTGAAGAGCAGGGGGGGCAGGACAACCCCAGCCCAGCACGTGGCAGCTGCGCTGCTCCTGCCTGCCCCGGCCAGGTTTCTGCTCGCTCCCGGGATGGACACTCACTGCCAGTGCTGAGCATGGCGAGGTGCTCCAGCAGCCCAGGAGCACAGCATCCTTGCCCAGCCAGAGGAGCGGAGCCAGAGCGCCCTCAGCCCAGCATGGGGACATCAGTCACTCAAGTAAATCTCAGCTCACTGGAACTCCCACTCCTTCCCATGACAGACTCATCCATGTAACTACAAGTGTACTCACTCTGCTTCCTCGAAGAGATTCCCAATGTTCTTCAGGGGCTCGGCTGCTGGATTTTGAGCGACGATGGTTTTAATTTCCGTGAGCTTCTCCTCCAGCGTGTTGAGCGTCTGCTGGTATGGGCCAGTGACTCCAGTGATTTTGAGGGTATTAGCCCTGTCCAAGAACTGCTGGGTCCTATTAGCCAGCTCGCTGATGATCACGTCCCAGAGGGCAAAGCACTGGTGGCACGGCACACAGTCGGGGAAGAAGCCCGAGTAGCCCCGGGAGCACTTGTCACAGTGCAGCCCTTCCACCCCTTCACTGCAGATGCACTGCCCAGTGGCACGGTCGCACTGTGGGGTCTGGATGCCATGAGGGTTGCAATCGCACGCTGGGAGGAGAAAAAGGCACATGTGAAGGTCATGGAGAGGGAAATGACTGTGATATTGGCAGGGTGGAAAAAAAATCAGTTATAATAAAGTGGCGAAATGAATACAGACATAGTCAGTGTCTGAATTATAAAAAGCTAATTATGGATGTATTGCTTGTGTATGGGGGAAGCAAGTGTGAGTGAGAAAGAGGAGAGAGATAGGGAAATAACTCTAGGGGAGACCAGGATTTGCATATCTCGGAAATAGGAACAATAATGAAGCAAGGATGGACACCACTTGTGGCAATGTTCAGATGTCAACTGGATAGCAAGAGAAAACAAAGATTCCAGTTTCACTCCTGCAATGAAGAGTGAGTAGAGCAAGGCTCTCGGGACAGGAAAAGAAATGGCAGGCAGGCACATAGATAGCAGAGGGTTTAAGAGCAAACCATGAGTGAAAAAGGAAAATTCATTTAGGAACAACCATTTACTGTCTCCTCCAGCACAGGAGTAACAGTCAACTGAGTTCCAAGAACAGGACAAATCTATGGAGCAAAAGCCCTTGTGAGATCTTCTAGGCAGAGGTACAGGCTCAGAACATGCTCCTGCCACAGACAGTGGGGAAACATTCACAACACACATTGAGGAGTCTGGCACTGGGCTGACATTTTGGGTATACAGAAAATCAGAAAAAATCTGGCAGTGACAAGTGGAATAGAACAAAGAATGTGGTCATGGGCAGCCCTGCCTGAGGTCTTAACGACCAAGAGCCTACATGCTGTTTGTCACCCTCAAGTGGGAATGAGGACATTTAACAGATGTGTGTATATATATATATATATAAATTATTTCACACTTCAAGCACCAACTTGGGAGTTAGTATTCACTCCTTCCTGAAATGCACTTCTTTGGCACTAGCCCACCACAGAGAGAAGTTACTCAATTAACTTAGTGATGCACTGTCACTGCTGAAAGCACAGACATGCTTTGTATGCAATAATGCTATCAGGAGAAGCATTTCCATGCTGCCACTTGACCTCCTTAATTACACAGGAGCCAGCAGCAGCAGAGGACACCACCAACATGCAAAGCTTTTAATAAAGAGACAGCAGCAAACAACAAAAAGAGAGGCTTTGAAAATATGCACATCATCTACCTACCATTATAGCAGAGTGCACCCGAAGCAGGTCAAGCACATGTTCCCTAAACAGGAAAAGAACTGGCATACCTGATAAAACCCCTCACTTACACATCCATTTACCAGGCGTTCTCAAAGGAGGTAAATGGCTCAAAAAGGCCCATAAATCAATTCAAACACCCAAAGCAAATGCTCCCTTGAAAACAGGGCAAAACATAAAGCCGTTTTCAAGACTGGACATTGTTTGCTTCAATGCCAGAACACAGTGGTGGTCTTCAGTTCAAAAGTTACACGAAGAGCCTCATCAGAACAAATCACTCCTCCACAAAACGACTTTCTTGTGCAATGTGAATATGATAGGCAAGAGACAAAAATAACTTCTGCTGCCTGCACAATTGAGCAAAATGGTCCTTTGTTCTTTGAATTATACCCTGACACAAGAGATTGTTTTTACTTTACATCGAAAGTGCTTAAGTAGTCAACTCACCATGGAATATGTTCCCTGCAGGCAAACCGTTGAGTTCCTGTTTGAAGGTCAGTTAACCCTTCTGTCAACTAATAAGGCCCTTGGTATAATGATGAATTGTCCAAATTCCTCTGTATAGAAAGAAGCTAAATGGCATGTGGTTTTTCTCAAAGATCCTGAGGTCTGATCAAGTTACATGAATACTTGCTGCTGGCAAATCAGATCACTATATTTACTTGTGGATTTAAAAGGCTTAATGTGAAAAAAAAAACCAACCTAACCCCACATTGGTAATTCTACTCCTGAATACCTGCATATTCGGGAAAAGCAGATGACATGGCTTTAGTAACCTTTACATGGCAAAGTGGATTCCAAAATCTCTGGAACCAGAAAATGCTAGGGAAGAAGAGAAAAGAATTTAGGTACTAACTTGTTTGCTAAGTGAAAACCCAAACTCTGCAGCTGCCTGTGAGGGGATGATAAGAGCAAAGAAGTAATTTATTCTAAATGCAGCACAACAGTTGGAAGAATCATCACGTTTCCAGTCCTACCAAACTCCCAAACCGAGCTTTGCAGGACTGTGAGAAAACTGTACAAGGCAACTGGAAACATTACTGTGGGTTATTTCTCCATTTTAGGATTTTCTATCAAGCCCAGAAGCAGGCAATCCTGGCTTTGAATTACCTCAGTCCCCTGAATGAAATGTATATAAAATGGCTTTCAAAAGTGCTGGTTTCATACTTGCTCTTCCTTTTCTTCATGATCCTCCCAAGAGATTAACCATACACTGGACCACAGTAGCTTTCAAACCCTAACCATCTCTAACACCTCTAGTGGATGAGTCCTGTATTTTGTGCCCCGGACACCACCACCAGGCCTTTTACATCCCAGCAAGAAGCATGTCCAAGGCCACTGAAGACAGCACCCTCCCTTTACAGCATGATGAGAATCAAACCCTCCATTCACTTTGATTGTGGCCAGTTCTCAAGAGAAAGAAAGCAAGCCCAAGCCAAGATCATATAAAGCCTTCTAGGCAGTGAGGAGCACCTTGAACATTGCAGGCCACCAGGCAAATAGCTCAGTGCCAGCTTTCACCTCTGCCTCAGGCAGTGCCTGCCTGCCAAGAACCTGCTGGCTTCAGTCTCTTTGACTGAAGGGCACAACTTCATCCTAAAGGGACAAAGGCATAGTGACAGTGGCAGGATATATGTGAAAGGAAAGGAGGACCTCCAAGCTGGCACAGACCAGAAAAGACTGGCACAGGACTGGCAAATAGCTCATGGAAGAACACCTGAGTTATGCATCCATCATTCATGATGGTGGGTGCACATGCACCAAAAGGATTCCTGTGACATTCAATTGTGACTGCCAATGAACTGGGATGTGAATACCAGAGATACCTTGATTCCTATCACCTGCTAGAAACAGAGCAAACACCATGTCAGAATGATCCAGCACATCATGCCCAGTATTGTGTTTGACCAAAGCATCACTTCTAGCCAGAGTAGAGTTCTTGTTCCTCCAACACCTCCTTTGTTATGTCCAACTATTCCTGTGGCCATGGTGTAACTCAGACGCTGTCCAGGACTAAGACTACTGTTACAGGAGTTTTGCTTCTGCTGTACCTAAACAGGCTAACTCAGACACCATCTGCAAAGTATTGCTTCACTCAGAGACATTTTGGCCCCAGCCAGCACACTCCTAAGTCTGATGTAAAACCTGAGTAGCTACAACACATCCAGTGTTCGCATATGCCTGGTTAATCCAAACTTTTTCAAGAACAAGAAACATATAGGCATGGCTAGGGATGCAGAAGTGTTTCAGATATGGCTCAGTAGCTACCAACAGCTTTATACTCTATTTATCATAGTATATGTGGTGTAGGGAAAGACTAAGTCCTGTAAACTCCTTTTATGTGGCTTCCCCATGCTTACATGACAAGAAATTGGCAAAGTAGTTCATTTTGTACTGCAAAATCGTAGATGTTGAGTTTATGGATGCCTTGACCACTTTGAGTTGGAAATGCCCTCAAGACAAATGGTTGATCACTCTCCCTTCATGCAGACAGATGGCCCAAGGCCAAGGTGAAGGGCTGCAAGTCAGTGCAGACACGGCTGCTTGCATTGAAGATCAGTGTCAGACAGGCTTCAAATCTGTAAGCAGAGCAGGACATTGCAGTACCTCCCATGGAAAACACAGTGGAGGAAAAGAAGTCTTTTGAAATCACTGGCCCAAGATGTAAGGGTTTTCAAAGGAGCATTTAGTAAATTAAACAATAGGTTTCTGTTTTGAAATGTCATTTTGGAACTGGGCGTATTGTTTTCTTTAATTGAGCGTGTAACTCAATCAGCAATTCTTTTGTGGCATACTTCAACTTCAGTGAAATCATATTTTTGACAGCAAAAGTTTTAGCCAAATTCTTCAGTCAGGATCTGCTGATTAGCAGATTGTGAGTATAAAGGATTGTAGCAGTATCTGTTCGTAAATGCATGTGCACGTATGTGCATGCAAGCACTGAGTATCCATGTGTAATTTCTGTATCACCTTCATCAGTGTATTTCTCCTCCTCCTTTTTCCTAATCCTAAAGATAGAAGTAACAAATCAAATGCAGTCTTGTACAATCCTAAGAGGAGAAATCCAAAAGAAGCAAATTACTAGCTTGAGAGGTTTGCTTTAAACTCACAAGGATCTATGAATTGCTTTATCTTTCACCTGCTCTGACAGATCTGCTACCTTTCCCTCTGATTTTAAATATTTAGAACTCACTTCCATTTAAACTACTGTAATTCAATATACAGCACATTTGCACCTCCCTTAATTTAAACTCATGTGTGTCAGAGCACTTGATACTACAGCAGAGGTGATAGAATGGATATTGAATGGGCCAGTATCAGTGTTCAATTCCTTACTGGAGGATGCCAGGAACAAACAAGTGTTGTACATCACCCTATACCAAAGAGGAATAATTTTTCCAGAAATATTTCCTTTACTGCTTGAGACTGAGGGCAGCGAGCATCAAATGTTTAACTCCTCTGCAGAAAAAACACACAGGTTTTGTTCAGACATGATTTCCTGGCATCATTTCCCAGTGGTAGTGAGGCACTGTGATAAGAAAACCATTCAGCAATTTGTAAGGTTGAAAGTTTTGCAGAGCTAGAAAATTTCTTCTGAATAATCACCTATTGATTCAAGTTGCCCTGCAAGCATAGTGCTAACTCGTCAGTATTGTGATTTTCAGTAGGAATGTTAAGATAAGATCCCAGCCTAAAATAGTGGAGTTGTGCTACATCTTAACATGCTAGCAGACTGTGCCAGAAGGATAGCCTTTCAGAAACAATCAATACACATTACAATATTTTATGACCCTAGGTCAATTAAAATTATGAAACTCAAAGTGAAAATTGTATTTTCTTTAGTACAGAATTTGTCTGACTTCCTTTAGACACTTCTCACAGAAGGAAACGAGACACCAGATAGTCTTCTCTCAACACCAGAAATGCCGCCTATAAAAGCGGCCTGTAACTAGTTTAAGACCCAGGTGTTAAAATTTAAGACTATAAAACTTTTTCTTAAATGGCAATAGGGTAATTTGCAGCAAACAGTTGTTTCTGCACCAGCCACATAAAGACTAAAAACTGAGAAAAACAACATTTTGTCAATGTATGGAGTGTGTATTTGATGAAAAACATTACTTCCTTTTGCTCGTAGTTCAATTAAAATCTGTGGTTTTGCTATAGAATTTGATAATTGTGTCCAACACAGAAAGATATTGACATTGGTATGCTTCTGAAGGGGCTATAGCAACACCACCTAACTTCCAATCTCACACAGTACCTCCTACTAACTGCACTCTGGTCTGTTTGTTCAATTTATTGAAACAGTAATGACAGTAAAATTGCCATCTCCTTCATATTAGATGAAACATAAACTTCAAGTATCTACTGTGCAAGGGCATTGTTTGAGCTGCATATGCAGCCACTCCACATCTCAGGCTTCCCAGGAGCCTGGAGCCTTCTGCTGCAGACGTGCTTTGCGGGTTGAGGCTGGCGCAGAACTCGGCATGCCGAGTCCTGCACTGTAGTTGCCAGGCTTTGGAAAAGCTCCAGCAGAATGCCTCAGAGACCTGCATTTGATGAACTCTGTAGTGCTATTATTTACTACCTCAGGAAGGATTTTTATGCACACAAACACGCGTTCACACACAGGCTCATGGGGAGCTGCAGACAGCTCGTGGCTGGAGCAATGGCAGAAGAGCCCTGCCAAGGGGCTAGCACTGCCCCCGGAGCAGTGCTCACAGCACAGCTCCTGCTCACTCTAATCCTCCTAGGGACCTGCATGAGGCCAAGAGAGAAATGCTGGGCTCTTCCCCATCCTGTATGCTTCTGCTGTGCTTGTTTCAGGCATTTATGACAAGTTCAGTGAGAGAATGTTGTGCTTTTTCAAAGCATGGGGAATGAGCTGTCTCCGAAGACCCAGCCTACAGGCTCTCTGTGGTGTGTGATGCCCCATGGACATTTGTGGGTGCTGAAGTGCACCCAGTGCTGTGGGTTCAAGATGCTGTCCAAATACAGGCACCCACCTCAGCTTGCCCCAGCAGTGTGGTGCCAGTGTGATATCTGTGGACACGCACAAAGGAGACATCAGGTAACACTTGCCACCGCAGGGGGCACAGACTGTAAATCAAAGCACCCAGAGCACGTACAAAACCCTGCCTTCCCCAGCTCCTGCTTCACCATCTCTGATATTACCAGGGTTTCTAGAAAAGAAGTCACAGGCAGCAGCTGGCAATGGGGATGGCAGGGAAGAGTGCCCTAGAGCCTGGTTTCCAGTGGAGTGTACTGGGACCCTGGGCCACATCCACAGTTTACTGCTGCTGCAAGTGCCTGAGAATCCATGGGGAGCTGCAGCCTGTCCTACATGGGCCATTTTGTACATCTCCACACAGCTGTGTCCAGAGGTTATTTGCAGGCGCTTGGGTTTTTTTAGAATTTTAAAGGTTGTCAAAGCAACATGAGCGGTGTGGTCCCCATTTCTCATCAGGAACTTGTGTTTCTTGATGCCAACAACCTGAACACCTCTTGTGAAGAGGTCACACATCACTGTCCTTGGCGTAATTGATTCACCCTGCGGTTTCCAACCTTGAGCAGAAGCCACTCGCCCTAGAGAGTGAAGGATCCCACCCTGGAGTCACTGGGACTGATGTCCACACCTCTACATCAACTCAGTGAAGACTGTATCCACACTCACATGGTTCAGAGTTTTCGCTCTTCCCCAACCAGACTGGTTTCTATTTTGCTCCTGAATGCAGCACAAAACGTGGCCATACTGGCTGCTTGGGCCAGCCAGAACACACCAGGTGGCAAACGGCATGGCCAGGAGCCCAAGTGTTCCCCTGCAACTGGAGCAGACATCTTTGTGACAAAGCCTTGTCTCAGTTCCAGCTTCACTTTGGCTGCAAGCCAGATCTCAGCTATTTTTCCAGGGACACTGCTCAGCAGCTCCTTAAACAGCACGGTTTTCCAGCTCACCTGCAACCCGCTTACCCTTGAGAACTGCTACCTGCCCACGCAGCAGCTGCACGTCTGCCAGCCTGAACATCACCACTCACTCCCCAGGGCTAAATGAGGGCCGAGAAGTCAATTGTCTCCTTGCCAAGGAAAGACAGGAGACAGGCAGGAGGCACTGACCCCACCACACCAGGGAGAGTCTGCAGCACCACCCGGCTGGATGTGTTCCACGCTTGGAGCCTGTCCAGAGCATCACGCCGCAGACTGCCGCTGCTCAGCCCTGGGCAGCAGCTCTCCCCACCTGCCAGAGACCTCCTGCTGGATGTAATCATGAAGGAAAATCTGTGTTTCCACCTGAGTGAGGCTCCTCTATCACTAGGGCACAGAAGGGATGGCAGGCTGGAAGGGGAGTGTAGATCTTGCATGGTAAAGATGGGCTCTGAAGAATATATTCTCTTTTTACTTCAGAAACATTAGAACAGGTTTTCACATGTTCAAAAGACAGCAGAAAACTCCAAGAGAGACCAGAAATGCTGGTATGCTGCAAAATCCTGCTGATGCGGTATGCAGATGGACTCCATCAATAAACCCTGATGGAGACAACCGATACCAAGAGACAATCCCTGCCCTGGAGCCAGCAGGGTCAGCACACCCCTTACCACGTCAGAACACACACAGCCTCTGGAAAGGCAGCCTTTTCCCCAAGAAACCCAATATGTACTCAGGAACTAGGACAATTCCCTAGTCCTTTCATCTGCTGCAGTAACTAAGTAGCTGTGACTTGACTATCTACCAAGATAATGGGCTCTAAGGTATCTCTATTGTAAGGGATTGATTAAAGACCACAGCAAGCACATTCCTCCCTGCAGGAAAAAATACCTTCATCTATTGCAAACCCTCTTGGCAAAGGCTCCTATTTGAATAGATCAGAGATATAAGTTTGTTCTGGTCTGGACAATGTTTGAAGATTCTTTTCCAGCTAATGAACAGACTTGTTTATAATGAAAGGACAGAGGCCATCCAGTTTTCTAAACAACCTACTCCACAGTGCTCTGTTTCGCAGCATGTAGCTATGGCTAACCCACTGCATGGTCTCTGCTTTCTCCTTTATTTTCATGTGAAATATAAGGAAAGTCTCCTACTAAATAAAAAACCTTATTTATTCAGGGCAAGTCTCTGTAAGAAGACACAAGAGACAGTGGTCTTCAGCTACATACAACTGAAAGGCAAAGGGAACTGGTTTCCAGACCAATTCTCAAACTCAAATGCTTGTGATATGTTTTCTTATCATGCTGGCTTACCTGACAGCATAGCAACCTTACCCTTAAGGAAGAGTTGCTTCTAAACAGAGAGGTTTGTTTCTAAATACAGCTCAGACAAGAAAAACACAGACAAGCACAGGGCTGACCTCCTGCCTCACGTCCCATCCCAAAAGGCACCAAAACCCCAGGGCAGACCCCACCATGCCTTCCTCCCTCTTTTCCAAGGCTCAAGTGGGCTGCTCCTGCCAGGGGTGTCCTAGTGAACCAGGGTGTGATGGTGTGCCCAGCCACACGGACATTTCCAAAAGGAGCAGGTGGAGCAGGCACCAGGGCTGGACTCACCTAAGCACTCCACAGCTGGGTCGCCCCAGAAGAGTTCCTGGCACTCCCGGCAGGTCCGGCCTCCAAAGCCTGGCATGCAGTGGCACTGCCCTGTGAACTGCCAAAACCAAAAAACAGACCCATCAGGAGATGTGCACTCCTCAGCAGCTCAGCACTGCACCAGAGCAGAGGCCAAACCTTGGGCACATGCCCGTGCTCCCTCACCTCGTTGCAGGCTGGGCCGAGGGAGCGCGCAGGGTCGCAGTCGCACTGCTCGCAGCCGGTGCCGCTGGCCAGCCGCCACGTGTGCGGGGCACAGCGGTCACAGGTCTGCCCCACCACGTTTGGGAGGCACCGGCACTGCCCCGTGGCCGCCTCACACCGGCAGCTCTCCGAGCCCTCGCAGTCCTCCCGGACAGTGCCCAGGTAGTTGCAGACGCACTCTGAGGAAAAGAGCACGGCACCTCCATGTCAACCTGCCCTCCTGCTACCAGACTGCCATGGCTTCATATCTAGTTTATTCTCCGAGTCTGCAGAGGTGTGGGCATATGCCAGCAGCCAGGCCTGACTGACCCAACACTGAATGACACCCAGCACTGCCCAAGAGTCCTCATAATGTCTGAGGCTGGCCACCTCACACAAGGCCACAGGAGTTCCTCATTCAAGCAGCCCAGCCCTCCCTGCTCTTCTCTTTTCCTCCCTCTGTACAACCAAAGCCCAGGTCTGCCCAACCCTTGTCAGTCAGCTACGGTGGCAGATCCGCTTGAAGTTGCCAACTGGCTGATGGCGAGCTCTCCTACTCAGTGACCTGCCTGTCCTGCTGGGCTGTGCCTGATGCTGCAGGAGAGGTAGCTCTGCCTCCCCACCATCCACTTCAGCCTCCTGTCACGGCCCTCATTCCCACTGCCTGCGCACACCTGTAGGGAGCTGCTGTAAACAAAAGCTAAACCCTCCCCCCACCACCTTATCTCTGGAGAAGGGATAAACAGAGACCTCTATCAAGAGGGTTAAAAGCTGCCCTCCTGCAAAATCCTCCTCTTTTCAGCAAATGTCTCTGTCCTCCCTCTAAAACGTAGAGGACCCCCTCCCCGCCAGGAGCCCCACCCACCTGCAGGGCAGCTGCAGGCAACTCCAGCTGGAAGTAATAAGGTTTTCCCTCCACCCCAAATGCTCCCAGGTAAAAAGTGTTCAGGTGTCTGCTGCTGCCCCCGACAAGGCTCGTGCAAGGGCTGCAGCCGTGCCCCCCACTCACTTCTGCAGTCCTGCTGCAGGGCGCTCCCGTAGTAGCCCTGCCTGCAGAGGTGGCAGTTTTCACCCTCGGTGTGATACAGGCACTTCATGCACGCTCCGCTCCTCTTGTCACAGGCCTCTGGGTCAGTGGTGTCGATGTTGTTGTTGCACTGGCACGGCTGGCAGGCGCCGCCAACCTCATCAGGGCTCCCAAAGAAGCCAGACGCACATTCATCACATCGACTGCCTGTTTGAACAAACAGGCACAGTGGGAATTGCCAGCACTAGTGCTAGTGCGCAGCCCCGTAACCAGCAAGGCAATGAAGACCATTAGTGGGGGGCATTAACTGGATCACGTTTAAAGAAACAGAGACTGCACTTGGTGAGACCACAGCAACTTGCTGCAGAGCACGGATGGTACCACCCAGGGCCCCAAGGCATGCTGCTCATCCAGTGCTGTCCTGTCCACCCTTTGCTGACCACTGGTCATCCTTCACCACGCTGCTGGAGATGAGGTTCGTGCTGGCGCTGGCATCACCTGCACAAGTCACTCTGCCCTGCCACCTTCCAGGTGAGGCAAGCCCCCAGCAACAACCCACTGATGCTGGTGCTGTGGTCACATCTAACCTATATACATACAATACCCTTCTCCCTGAGAGGTTCAACCCAACCAGCCACCCCTCCATACTCCCACCAAGTACCTATGTATCCCACGCTACAGACACACACGACTTGCAGTGTAACTGGATCCTGGTAACAGCCACTGGCAAACTGGCGTCCACTCTCGGGGCCATCAGGGCAAGGGCAGGGGCGGCAATGGTCACCTGATCCCAGGATGGGGTCTCCATAGTAGCCAGCCTGGCACCTGCACAAGAGGGTACACAGCATACAGGGAAACACACTGCAGCCTTGCTGTAACCATGCTCAGATTTTCTACCACTGTGAAGAACCAAAGGGCAGAAACATCCTCATGGCTGTCCCTTACCACTCACACTCCTAGCAGCTGTGTCCACAGACACAAATTTGTCTGGTTTACACCGGTGTAAGAGCAGGAGACCCACGGTTGGATGTCAGCCCTGCCACTGCAAGGCCTCTCAGGCGGCTTGCAATGGCTCACTAAAGGCCTGGGGTCCTGCAACGTGCTCTGGGTCACTTACACAGGTACTGCTGTGAGGTGCAAGGCTGCAGGCAGGGAAGAGGGGATCCCCACTCCCATCATTTTCCAGGACCACAAACCCTGCTCTGATTCCCAGGGCCCAGGAACTTTCCCTGTGGCTTCACACCCACCTGAGCACTAGCACCTGCAGCTGCTGCACCCACCCTGCTGTGGGGAAGGAGAGGGGCCAGGGAAAAGGCACACATGCCGTACCTCTCGCAGTTGTGTCCGGCTGTGTGGTCGCGGCAGCTCAGGCACTCCCCGGTGTAGGGGTTGCAGTCGTCAGCGTGGCCATTGCAGTGGCAGGGCTGGCAGCTGGGGAAGCCCCAGAAGCTGGGCAGGCAGCGGTCGCACTGCCGCCCGTACACCCCGGGGAAGCAGTGGCACTGGCCCGTCTCCATGTCGCAGAAGGCGTCGTAAGAGCCTCGGATGTGGCACTCGCACGCTGTAAGGAGAGCAGGAGAGGGGCTGAGTTTCCACGACAAGCCATAAACTCAGGGTCCCAACCACAGCACAGCCCAGAGCCAAGGGTTTAACATACGTCGGCATCCACTTGGCCCAAACCCAAAGGTGCCAGGGGCACATCTGTCACACTGTCTTCCAACAACATTGGGACGACACTGGCACTGTCCTCCATTGGGGTCGCACACTGAACTCAGAGAGCCCTGGGGGTCACACTGGCATGCTGAGCAGAGAAAAACATTGGAAAGAGTGAGCACTGTGGCACAGGACATGAATCCCCTGCCTCATCCCACAGACACACCTTCCCCATGCAAACTGCTCTGCCTGCAAGTGCCATCCAGCTCCCAGGCATGGTTTGCCCTACAAGTAGATGGTTACGTACATAAAGCAGTCTCATGCAGTAGTGCAGAAATGCTGAATATTATGTTCTTGCAGACATCTGTCATGGGAGTTTTCACAACACTCCTGCTGTTTTCCAAACACCGGTATCTTTGGAAAGTTTCCCACGCACTGTTCATGACCACGTCTTCGCCTGAGCCTCCCACTGTGAATATGTCCAACGATTTGCAGTATGGCATGAGAACAAGCTACAAAACAATTTTACAATGACAAAGTGTCACTACTTATAAATATCTTCCACCAAAATCGTGAAAATTCAGTATTATCCCAGTTTCTAACCTTTTTTTGGCTAAAAAACAAACAGCCAGACAGAATTTGGAAGGGAAATGACAGTATTTTGCTAGTTTTGGTGGAATACTTCTGGGTATCTGACAAATTCTAACCAAATCTACCAAATTCTATACATTCTGAAGAAAAAGATTGACACTGACATTGATATTCATGACCTACATGACACACATTAGCTTCCCCAAAGAAACTACAGGTCTGTGGATTAGCTGCAGTTCTGTAAAACACCTCAAAAGCCTCTTAGCAAAAAAAGAACTCACATACTTTGAGGAACTTTTGAAGAAACCTATATTGCTTTACATTGTTCAGTTGAAATCTGGCTTCAGCTGCAAGGAACAACACTGCAAAATACTACTTTGGATTTACACAGACACATGCCAGAGGAGATGCAAACTTTCAGGATTTTAAGAGCCTCCCTGGAATAAATTCTGCTCACAGAGTCAATGAGTGTGTATGGGTTCTCTGTCTCCGTGTCCACCGAGGAGTACTGGGGCAGCTCCAAGCGGATGGTGTAATTCAGCCCCTTCTCGAAGCACACAGGCCGTGGGAGAACAACATATCTGAGTGAGGAACAGGAAACAATCCTTACTTCAAACATACGGCACCATAAAGCATTTCAGGTGCCCCATAAAGCAATCAAGATAACGGAAAGCAGCCAAGACCCAACCGAACAAAAGCTGTGATGTGAGAGAGGCAGTTTGGAGGGTTGTGCAAGTCGGAACTGGAAAAGGCTATCAACAAGGTAAAGAGCCAAACCAGTGTTCACTGACAGGCTGTGCAAACACCTCCCCCTCCCTTTACTCAGTGAACAAACCATCTCAGAAAATGAGAATAAACTTAAAAAAGCTTTGATTCTACAGACACACCACTGAATGTTTTTATAACCCACTGGAAATTAATTTTCACCTATTTTCATAGAGGCTACAGCAAACTGAAAATGTGACATTTTTCTATTTCAATTTTTAAATGGTTTTTTTTTCTTTCCTCTCCTTTTGCCCATCCAGTTATACCAACCTGGATCCAGGTGACAGTGAGACCACTTGATTATCGTCATCAGGAACTGTGTTGCCACACCGGCTACCTGTGGGGATCTTGCCTGGGCGCGAGACACTGATCACAGCTTTTTCCCACTGATCAGGCAACTGGGGGAAAAAAGAGGCTCATCAGTATCAAGTAATAATCATAAACTTCTGGAAGCATCCAGAGCTCAGGCCAGGAAAAGTGTGGGCATAGACGGGGTGGTCACTGTGCTTCAGGGTGGATGGGGCTACAGCTGCTACATCAATGGGGCATCTACCAGCTGCAGGCGTGGGATGAGAGCAAGAAGCAGGTGGCCAGCAGCCCCATCTGCATGGGGTTTGGTGACCTCCTCTTCCCTCATCTTTGGGTCCTGCATCTGAGTATTCACTGCAGTTAGTTGCTGACAAACTCTAGGCAAGGAGATGGAGGGATTTTTCTCTTTCCCTTCATTCCGTGAATTACCAGAGCCAACTGCTTGCAAACTCTTGGCTGCAGGCATTCAACATCCAAGGTGGGCAATTTGTTTCCCAAGGTGCATGATGGCCATCTGGCCAATAACAAATTTATAAGCTAATCTGTCCTGATGAGACTTGTCATTTTTTAATTTGCGCATTAAACAGGTGCTGAAACAATGCAATAGGGAAATAAACTGTAAAGCAAATAGTACTAGAAATAGTCAACATCATCTTGGATTTTCATGCATCTCAGACATTTAACTGAGCACCTGTTCTTGTCTTTGAGCCCTGATGACTCCTGAAAGTGCCAGGCTCATGTCAGTTGTGAAGCAGGACAGCCAGCCCCTGCTGAGGGGCAGCAATGCCCAGACTCACAGACCCACCTGCGGCTCATAGCGGATCAGAACATCATATTCCATGGAGTAGGGGATGTTGTCAATGTAGAATTCCAGGTATGCCCCCTCAGGGACCCTCACAAATCCTATGCCTGTCCATGATGGTGTACGGTCTGGCGTGTACTGGCGCTCTATTATGTTCACTCCCTACAAAACGGAACAGATATTTCAATACCCCACGGGGGCACACGAAGTGGGGGGGGTCTGCTGATGAATGACTTCTGAATCACAGTATCCACTGTTTGCATCCCAGACAACACAAATTCTCTTTTAAATCCATATGTGTGCACACCATTGCCCCTTCACTTAACAACATAACAAATGCAAGAGAGATAAAGCAAAACAAGACTGCACAACTCTTCATTTATTTCTCTGCTATGGTGCAGAATTAAATTTAAAAACTTGCTGTGAGTAACTAATTCACCAGCTATGACATCTCTTTTACCATACAGATTTCTACATCGTACTCGTAGCAGTAGGATTTACTGCAGTGGTACATTACTGTTCCATCAACCACCCAAGCCTGAGTGCTAATTGCTTCCTGACTATTCCAGGCTGTTTCAAACCAAACCACTGCTCAAAATAACATTTAAAAAGCAGATCATGGCTTTAATGAGCAGGGTGTCACTAAAGAACAGACATCCTAATCATCAATAGATAGTTCATAGCCAAATCAACACATGGTCACCCTTTTCAGTCTGAGGTGTCAGGTTTTTATCTATTTTTTATATAAAGCAAAGAAGAGGAAAAAGGTAACAGAAAATAGAAACATGGTGCTCAAATTTCCTGTTTCAAACATATCTGTATCCATGAATAGTTCTCTCCACAGAACAACATCCTGTGCATTCCTAAGGAAGCTGCTTTAGTAGAAAGGGATAAATGTAAGGAAATGTCTACATATATACGTATCACTTCAGGATGTCCTCTAACGTATTCTCACACTCTTTGAATAGAGCCTGGCTGTAAGTTATTAGCCTTTGGCTTTGCATAAAGATCAGAGCTCCCCAGAAAGGATGGCAGGCATGACACGAACAAGGGCATGCAGCTGTGAGGAGCAGAGGGGCTTGGCACTGCCTGTGAATCCCTGCAACCACTTCATTTTGTCTTGTGCTGGACCCCCCACCTGGGAATTCAGAGTTTTAGTCTATCATCGGATTTGTGAGAAAGCTTTTCAATATTGGTGTTTTTTTAAATTGTTTGTTCTGAAGGTTTCAAAAGGCAAACCAGCAGCACATCCCCTTCCTCTGCTTGGCAAGGTGGATTTTCGTGCTGGGCTCCTCCATCCCTGAGCCCTGGAAGGCGCTTGGGTACCACCTCTCCAGTTGGGCAGACACAAATACACCAAAAACCCTGTGCCAGCTCATGTGACCTCTGCTGTGGTACAACTTCTGCTCTGCGCTGTCTTCCCTTTCTGCAGTTATCTGAGAGCAAAAATCCTCTTCCTTGGCTGAAACTGAAAAGTGGTTGCATTTTGCTCAAATAAATTAGGGCACCGAGTGCCCTGATTGTAGGCAGACAAGGATCTGCTGCTTTAGAGAAACCATTATTTCCATCTCCCTGACTCCTTGCTGGAGGCAAAAGTGATTGATGTAATCACCTAGCTGCTGTTAATGAACTAAAAGCAAGGCTGTGTGATGGGCAACAGAAAGAGCCAGAGACCCTGTCGAACAGTACCAGCAGGCAAAACAAGCTAGAGGCAACCTCACTTACAAAAACAGTTTTTTGCACAATCAACTATGGTTTTAGTCACTAATAAAAGAAATGTTACTGATGTACAGAAACTATAAAAGCTGTGGCAATGTGCTTAAATGCGCGCTTTGTTCACTCCCAGTTTCAGCGGCACCAAAGAGAAGAGCCAGTGTCTGCGTCCCACCCCTCTTGAGATAAGAGGAGAAGTGGATGTGGTGGGTACACATGCAGTGGGGTACAGAGGGGGATGGTGACAGAAAACTAACTGTACAGTAATGATCAAAAAAACAGGTTTAAAAAGAAAAATGGCCATTCGTGTCCCCTCAATTACTACCTTATTTATTGATACTAAGATTGAAGAGCTACAGGTTAACGGTTTACTGATACATTTCAGTTTTGTGTTTTCCACGTTAATTGCAAAACACACAGGGTATAAAAGACACCTCCAAGCACCAACTGGTGAAACAACCTGCCCACACCTCTCCAGATACTCCAGACCACAAAAACTGCTACTCACAGGACCCAAGCTGGCTTCCTCCGCCTCGTAGATGTAATGATCAAGCGAAATGAAGTAATAGCCAGGCTCCACCTGGTTGCACTGACGTCCAAACATGTGGGGCCGGCATTCACATTGGCCAGATTCACTTGAGCAACTAAAACGGAAGAGAAATGAATTTACAACAGATCTTGGCTATGCTGACACAGTGTTAGAGCGATCTTCCACTTTGACATTTTAAACGACACAGGAGGAGAAGCACCACTGAACACAGCAGACGTGACGTGCTCTGGGGCTCTGCAGCTGGGCCATCTGCACCACTAAAGCAGGAGCACAGTCCTGGGTACAGACTTGGCTCAACCCAACTATCACTCTCCCAAAACAACATCTAGGCTCAGGCTGGAAGCAAGCATGGACCAGAGACCACTTCCAGCAGGCAGTTCGCAAGCAGTTTCCTTTGTTTGGATGGTGAGAGGATTTCATGCTATGGATGCAGTGGTTCCCTGGGGGACAGGAGTTTGGGGAAGCTTCACTTGCTACCAGACATAGCCAAGAGGCACATCTGCCCTGCAAGCCGAGGGCAGCCTTTGGCTCCAAGCTTGCAAGCCACACAGGCAGCATATCTGTTTGTATGGTCTCAGGCAGAACAAGAACATGCATGACCCTACATGCCCCAGGATGCTGAGCTGCTCTCACTTGTTGCAAAGCATCCAGACAGGTCACCATCAGCAGCTACACATGGGGAAAATTATCCCTGGCTGCTTTAGAGTAGGACAGACACAACCAGTGACATGGGGCAGTCAGGGCCATCACCAGAACGTCTGTCCAGAGTGACACACAGATCTCCCCTTCTTTCATAATGAGCCATTTTCTTTACTCAATACAGCTCTAACTCCAAACTGCTTTGGCTGTTTTATTGTCCCCAGAGTGTCTGCCCTGCATCATGAAGAACCCTTGAGCACATTGTAATTTTGCACACACCCAATCACACCTTTCCAAAGGAATGTTTTTTGGTCCACCAAAATACACCTCTTTCTTTAAACTTGAGTGGGATTTAGAAACATTTTTTAAAGGTAAATGCCTCTGGTTTCCATGAAAAATCTCCAGGCTCCTCAAGCCTTCAGACCAAGAGCAATTTTTAACTTAAACTGTTTTTGAAGTTGTAGAGATGCACTTAAATGTTCACTCCGAGATGCCAGAAGTGCCTTAGCTGTCCCAGAAGAGGAGATGGGAAGTTTCCCCTCTGGGGAGGCAGTAACTCCACCACCTGGGTTACACCACAGGGATGAATTTTGGGCGAGGCACAGCATCTCACACCCTGAGTGGGAGCCAGAAGGCAGCAATTCAGCAGCTGAGGAGAGGAGCCCTGAGGAGGGCAAAGCTCCCCCTTCCCGATGACGTGAGAGAGAGAAGTCAGGAGCCAGAGCTGGGCTTTGTGACTCTTTTGTGGTTGGAGGAAAGCACAGCTGCTGTCTGCCAATGCCAGGATGCTGCACATCCCCTCCCCACATGGTTTTGCAATCAACAGGCTCAGTGCATGGGAAACAGGCTGGGCCATGGCTGGGCTGTTACCCCAAAGCCCTGGAAGCAGCTGTGCTGGGGGAGCTGTTCTGAGCTGTGTGGTGTAACCCATCTGTGCGCAGGGAGCAAGCACGGGGGAGTAAATAATCCCTAACATCCACACTGCTGTCTGCCAAGGGCTAATAATTCACTCGGGAGCAGACAGGAGAGACGGCCCGTGGGACATTCCCACGGCAATCCCTGATGCAGATGGGGTGTCCGTAGGCTGTGACAACCTACGGGAGTCACACCAACAGCAGTCCCACACTCCTCCAGTGTGGCCCCATGGGCTCCAGTGGGAAACAGTTCATTGACCCCACTGGGAAACTTCTGTGGCTTTAGACAAAAGCATGACATTTCAAAGGGTTTGTGGAATGAAGGGGAGATGGGAAAAATAAAAGCAAAAGAACATGCTGCTGTTGATGAGCCAGGGGTTGGACACACACCTAGCATGTAGAGAACTGCTCTGGTCAGAGGAGCAATCTGGCTACCCAGCACCCCACTGACAGGGCATCTAAACCAGAAGCTTTCCATGCTGATACTGATGGATGCATATTGAAAACCTACAGTTTTCTCTAAAAAGCATCCATCTCCCCAGTGGGCACTTGCAGGTCCACATCCAATACCATGCAGCACCACTGCAGCAACAGAGCAGTACGGTGCAGCTAGCGTGCTTCCCCCAGCACCAGTGGGCAGACAGACTGGCCAAAGGGAGATTTGGGAGCACAGCAAGAACCAGGCCTGTCCATGTCACTGCCTGATTCCTGCTTTCATCGTGTAAGAGCAAAGCTTTGACATGGACCATACCCCAGGTTACAGCCAAGGCAGAGCTTAATCCTTGTCTGGTTCCTACCCTGGCTGACAAAGGCAGCGCTACACTAAAAACAGTTTTACATGGTCACTTGCATCAGTGGCACAAACAGAGGTTGCTCAGCACAGAAAAGACATGGGTACTCCTGTCACCCTTGCTGCAATCAAGACCTGGCACTTTCTGAAGCAGAAAGATGGGTATCAAGCATCCTCCCCCAGAGCACATTGAGCCCTGGATGTTGTGGGTGCAACAAGGTGAAACTGGGAGAACAATGACAGGAGAATCACCGGGCTGGGACTCACTTGTTGTTCAGCGCTCCACCCTGGTCGCAGTCGCACGGCCGACATCCGTCCATGTCATTGCTCAGGCCCCAGTGCTCAGGCTGCAGAACAAAACATCACCAGCACTGTAACCTGGTGCAGACTTAGTTCCATCTAACACAAAGGCGTATTTTTAAAAACTTAGCATAAACTATCCCAGACTGCCCCACAACCCATGAATCCTGCTCCCCTGGTTGTGGGTCTACCCCCACAAGCACCAACACCACTTCCCCACCTGCTCTCCTCCTACTCTGTTGAAGATTTCAAGGGCAAGAGAGCTACATGTGGGGTGGTGGCTATTTGTGTGGGACACTGCCCTTGCAGGGCTGCTACTCTGCAACTTGCTTGCTGGATAGACAGACAGACAGACTTGTTTGTTTGGTTTTTCCATGCAATTCACTGCTAGGTAAGAGTTTCTCAGTGTTTGTACAAACACATCCAGTTATCTGACAGTGTGTTTCTATAACAGTCCAGCATGCATAAACGCTACATGGAAATGTAGGTGTATTAAATAATCCCTGCCTAAAATAATGGCCTGTTTAGAAAGCAATTTTTTTGGTAACACTGTTTCCCTCACCATTTTGTCTTTCACCCCAGCAAGGACTTCACCAGAACTGCCCCAGATCCTTCATTATCACAGAGCAACCACAGGTCTCCTAATGTCTCATTCCTTATGGTCCCAGGAATTAAACTGGATGCTCCTGTCTGCCTTGACATGCATCCCAGCTCCCCAAAACACAGCACACTTCATGGCTCCTGACAACCCGAGGTGTCCTCCCCAGCCTAATGCCAGGCATGGGCTAGTAGGCAGTCAGCGACAGTGGCCAGCACCTTGCTCCACGCTTCCCACACTCCAGCCTCCCCCACACCAGTGTCTCCTAATTTATTTCACGGTGAACTACTTGCCAGACATTGATTGCACTGCTTTCCTGTCACCAGACGCTTACAATAGCAGTTTCCTGTCTCCGAATCACAAGGATTCCCCCCAGGGTGGGTACCCAGAGGATTACACGCACAAGCTAGATTGGGAAATACAAAGAGGCAGGTCAAAAGCAGGATTGGAGTTATATTTTAGACAGTGTTCAACTTAAATATATACCTTAAAGTTTCCCCTGAATTCCCCAGGACAGAAATTAATTTCACTCTTTCCCCACCACCCATTCCAGTAAAACCTCCCTGGCTTAGAGACTTGTAATTGAAAAGAAATAAGGAGGATTACGCTATTTCCACTGAATACACTAGAAGGATCAGCTGGCAAACTATGTTTTAAGGGCTAGTGGACTCCAAGCTACAGCAAATCTAGAGCAATGTTCTCCCTTTAGCAAAAACGTGAAAAAAATTTTAAAAAAATCCATCCCACAAACCATCTTCTCCCACACAAACAGCACCTCAAAGAGTTTTTGATCACACATAAAGGAACATATGGTTTTACTCACACTGACAACCCGCTGGGTCATCAGCACTCAGGCCATAGAAACCTTCTTTGCAGAGGTCACAACGCTCCCCCTCGACAAATAATTTACAACGGCACTGTCCGGCAATGAGGCCAGTGGAGAAATCAGTGTAGCGATCGCAGATCCCACCATTCTGGGAGCCAGCTGGGTCACAGTTGCAAGCTAGGAAGGAAGCATTGCACATGTTTTATTAACTGCTGCAAAATTAAAGGCCAAGTCTCACACTGAATTATTGAAACTCAGCTGCTGTGTAGAAAGACTGTCACTCCTGCAAGTATTAGGCATGACATGGGTTGGACATGCAAGGACCAGGTAAATTTCCAGATTCTCAAAGAAAAAACAAAACCCAGCCAGGCTCACTCAAGACCTCCAAGACAATCCCCTGTCCCCAAGGATCCCAAGGCCATTCCCACACTGTGGATGGGGCTGCACTTACGCTCACAGACGTCAGGGTCCCGCAGATCTCTCTCTGGGTGCTGGAAGTAGAAGGGCTTGCACTGCTCACAGTTGCGTCCCATGGTGTTGTGCTGGCAGTCGTCACACACGCCCCCGCTGGTGTTCCCCGTTGTCATGTACACAGCCATGTCGAAGTGGCACTGGCTGGAGTGGCCATTGCAGTTGCACTCTGTGACAAGGACAAAGCAAAGTAAGAGTCCTGGGGGAAGTGCAACTCTGCAGAAAAGACAGACCAGTGTCAACCAAAGAACATGAAGGATTTTACACATGGTCACAAGTTTCCAAGTAACAGAACATAATGCTCATGGCACCCAGTTCTGCATTTTACTCCAACTCACTTTTGCATGCGTTACTGTTGCGGCCTTCAGCAGGACGCCAGGGTAAGTCATGGTAGAAATCCAAACACTGCTCACAATTCAATCCTTTGGTATTATGTCTGCACATGCAGTGACCATGAACCTGTAATCGAAAAAAAAAAAGGAAAAAAAGAAAGAATAAAGAGTTTGTTATAAAAGAAAAAGAAAAATCCCAAACCATTCCACAGTTAATGCAAAATAAAGCAAGCACATAATGGACATATACTTTTGGAGACTTTAATCCATGTAACTGCATTTAGAAAGGCATAAAGGGCCATAGGAATGTTCATCACCTGCCCAGGTGTCCTCATACAGATTTGTCCTTCTTTCCTTACTGAAACTAGTGCCTGAATAAATGCTTTCAGAAATAAACACCTCAATAATCACAAAAGCCTACTGGAACTAAAAGTTAGCTGTTTACTAGCTGTTAATTAGCTATTAACATGCATCTATTTATAGGTCACTAGCCCAGTGCCCTCTTTCCAGCCCTGCCTTGGTTCTCAAAGCAAAGATGGGGTTTATCAACATCAGCCCAGGCTTTGCCTTCAGTGTGTATAGAACAAGCACGAAGAAGACCAACAGTGGTTGTGTAACAGCTGCTGCAACAGACTGGCACTACCAGCACTGCAGCCATGATGTTAAAGGCAAAGCTTGGGTGGAGACACTGATCCAAACACAGAGCAGTGGAGCAGGCCTGGACAACCCACACAACCTTCCCACATGCTTCCACATCTCCAACTAGTTAATAACTCACCCATTAACAGGGTGCTATTACTGCTTGTCAGGCAAAAATCATGGAGAAAAGCAGACCCCAGAAGGGATGTGGCACTTGTGCAGCAGCACCCCATCGAGGCAATCAGGGTTTTCCTTCAAGGCCTGTGCTTATTAGGGCTACAACCTCCACTTCTCAGCTGGTAACAACCAATACAAACATAAATTACGTTTGATTCATAGGTGTTTCAGCCTTTGATGCCTCTATTCACTTCAGCTTTAAGGTAACCAAGTCAATGCATACACTGATCTCTGACCTAATAAGGTTACACTCCCTTTCTTCATTCCTACCTTTTCATTTCATCAGCTCTTTAACATAATTAGAAAAGGAATGTTAAAACAATTATCACCTAATCTGAGATCTGTGTTTGATTAACACCAACAATGACAGATGTGTTGGCTGAGGAGTAATAATTTAAACAGTTTTGTTGTCTGAAAATCAAGCATGCAGAGGTGAGGGACAGAGTGTCATATTTACATTTGTGTACAAATCACTTAAAAGAGGCACAGACAAGAAGAGTTTTATGCAGAGAAGTGTGACTATTTACCATTCCTTCCACTTCCTCATCGAAGCCCTCCACTGGCGCACACTCACTGGCGTGTCCGTAGCAGAAACAGTTCCCGCGAACCACCATGTCATAGATGGCATAGTAGTACTTCTCTCGGATCTCCATCCTGGAGTCCAAGAGGTTATCTCCCAGCGTGTGCAGCTTGACGAATTTCACTCTCAGATTCGTGATCTTTAACAGGTCTGCAGGGGACACGCACAAAAAAACCCTAACCAGCGAGCCCATTTTGGAATCATTTACCAGATACTATACTGAATGGGAGAAAGCCAGGAGTGACTTCCTAAGCATGCTTCCTATGGGCAAATTAGATCAGATTTAATTTCAGCACCTACATATCACTTCATACTCCCCAAATTAAAAAAAAAAAGAAACTACATTATTTTACTACAGGTTGATAACTGTGTAAGTAAGTTTAAGCATAATTAAAAATACTGGTCTATTTTATTAGAGACATGCACAGGCACATACACAAATGTTAAAGGCAAGCATAAAGCACCACCTAAAAGACATTGGTTCTTTGGCGTTTTAAAATATGAGATGGGCAAGGACTTGACATTAAGAAACTGCTGCCAAGTGGACCATGAGCTTTAAGAGTTACGAGACTTTTGGAAAAAGTCTTAGTTGGAAACAAAGACAAATAATTCTTCTTTTGTATACGCCCAACTTTCCTAGCAAATATAATTAGTTACATTTTGTGGAAAGAAGCAACACCCCATCACGGACCAAATACAAAGAAGTTCTTGAAGGATAACCCCTGGGAATACAATATTGCAGTAATTAATACCATCTACATGTTTACTTTGAATCCTGTGTAATTTCTTATAGCCTTGAACTAGGCTTGAAAAAGCACTTCAAGCCCATGAAAGCAATTTCTCCTTTAAAATGTTGAGTAAAAAACCAACATTAAACTCATAGCAACCGGCAGACACTCCTCTACTTCACATATTTCCTTTTGCTCCAGGTAGCTTTACACTGAGGGCCATGAACCAAACCTGAGAATGCATATTAAATCAGAGGTCAGCTTAAGGCCAAGCACTGCAGTTCCCTCAGGCCAAACGCCCCACAAGGTTTCTCTTTAAGCCACACTGAGCAACAGATCTCTCCACCTCTGCATTCACGGATTGCCATGACCATACAGGAACATTACAGCAAGCTGTGGTTTATAACCACATCTGTGTGGCCCAGCCATGCAGTGCTACCATGGCCAACTGTTCCAAAGCCACGACTTCGCTCTGAAAAACAAACCACGACCCCATTGATTTTAGCTAGAAACACACAATGAAGTAAGTACCTTTGTAGCGCTGTTTATTTGCTTTCTGAATACTTACAGTCACAGGATCACATTCCAAGGTTTCTCTTGGCAACTGCATGTATTTTGGGGAGAGGGGTTCTTCAATGAAAATAAATTCCTGATCAGTTAAGAAAAGGACCAACTCCAATGAAGCATGGAAGAGCAATCCCTTGAGTTCACAACACTGATTCTTACTGCCCAGCACATCACTGTCTGAGCCAGGAAAAGGAGCCATACACAAAGGTATTCATATGACTTCAAAACTGGTATTGGGGCTAATGCATGACTTTGTTTGTTGCTTACCATTTTTTGTAAGCAAGTAAGTACTGAAATGCTTTCAAATCAGCCTGAAAGGAACTGCATACATACTCTGAATCCTTGGACTGTATGGATCTTCAATTCGAAAAGCAGGATCTAGAACACGATATATTACCTGGGGTAAAAATCAAACAATGAAAAGATTCAACTTCAATCTGAATTTGTAAGCAAAAAGTCTACACAATAAACATACTGGAAGAAAATGCCTCTGACCTCTCCCTCTGTTGAAGGTTCAATGTCAGAGTATCGGGAATCACAAATTATATCATCCACTTTCTTCATGGGTCCAGTTGAAATCCCAGGAAATGAGCTCTCACAGTCATAGGCAAAATACCTGTAAACTTGCCAAGTCTGTCCAAAGTCAGACGATCTTTCAATCAACATTGCAGCAGGACGGAATGTCTAACAGAAAAACAAGAGATTTTATTTGGTTAATTATTACTTGCATTTACATTGAGCCTTGTTAGTGTAAGCAGTCCACTTATCTGGATAATAATCTCTCTCCCCGCACCAACTATTTCCAATATGTGGAAATATTGGAAATATTTTTCTGATGATATTCAGCTTTCTTCTCAGAGGCAGATACATGAAGTAACACACATCAAACCATAGACTACCTGTCTCCAAAAGATGGCACTCATTGGCCAAGTGCCTAAACACACAGTAAGTAAGAAAAACTTGTAAGTTTTTTGGATTCCAAACCCTTTCTGAAAAGTGGAGGTTAAAGCAGGGCTTTACAGAGACAGAAGGATTTTTTCTCACTGCTTGTGGAAAGCAGCACCACCTTCCTTGCTGTATCTCTTCACCTGGTCTTTTACAAAGGACCTAATGGGCCTCCTCTCCTGCTGTAGGGACCAGGAGGCCACTGTCAGTGCTTCCCACCCAGCTCTGACGCCCAGAAGTTAACTGCTGAGCAGGTACCTCTGATGCTCAGAGAAGCCCCAGCATCTCCTACCTCTTTGTCTGATCACATGACCTTCTGCAGCATCTCTGACACTCAGTGCCAGCTGTCCTCTGTGCTGCCTTAATAAAACCTTCTTTAAGGAGATTGAGAGGTTCAGCTTCATCCACTCATGCTGCACTTGACTCCCCCAGTCCCCAGTGACCCTCCTCCAGCTGGCCTTGCCCACACTCTGTCAGGCTGCATTTGCTTCACACAAACCAGTGTCCTTCTTACCTACATGTATTCAACTCTAGAACAACTAACTAATGAGATTTTGAAAATATTTTTATCCCTCTGACCTAAAAAGTATCATGTTTTAATTTATGTGCTGCCTTCCAAATATTCAGATATTAATTTAACTCTGGCTTGTACCTACCAAGAAATGCCCACAGTCTCTTCCTTAGTTTTATGTATTCAGAGGATGACGTCCCAGAGCCAAGCACAAAAACATTTCAGTCACAGCTGGGAAGAAATTTTCTCTCTCCTTCCTGGCTGAAAATATCACCCAACTTAGAAACCAGTACCTCACCCAACAAAAATATTTAGCAACCCAGAAGTAAGGCAGCTCAAGTGTCTACCACACAAAGTCCACAAAGTATCATTAAAACTGTCTTTCCCCTGCAGTCTTCCTCCTGACAGCAGACCAAGCTGCAGCACCGGGGTACAATGGCTGCAGCACCCACATCAGGTCAGGGGTCTTTTGGGGGTCCCTCACTGCTGACTCCAGCAGAAAGGACCAGCTTCCCACTCAGCCACCACCTTAAGGCAGGGGGAGAAACCCTAGTCAACACCACAGGAAGAGGAACCAGCTGTCCTAGAAAGCTGATGCGTAAAAACGAAGAGATTAATTTGTCCACATGGGAAGAGCATTTAGGATGTACAGGACATAACCTACCATTCCAAGACATCTGTTTGTAAAAAAACAAAGACACTTAGTGTACAGATGTTCCTTCTTCCTGAAGACCTTTCCATTTGCCAAATGAAAACTGATACCATGGCCAACTTTTTTCAGGAAAAAAACCCTTGCTACTATACAATTTAGCTAACAATCTTCTAGAACACAACCACCAGAGAGACACACCAACACAAAACCCAGCTTCAGTATGACTCCTTCTTCAGCCTCACTGGAGTTCAAACATACGTCACAACTCAGCCTTTCTGCATGACTTCAGCACTGGTTAATGGTTGGCAGCTCCAAAAAATTCAGGCCAAACAGCTCAGACAAAGCCCAAATCCCAAATTTCAGACAGACCTGAAGGACTACGAGACCTCTTGTTTCCTCATGTTTTAGGGTTTGGGGTAAGGCTGTGGCTTCCTTACCTTGAAGGTCATAATGAGATGAGTGAAATGAAACTCAGCCTCCAGGTTCAGCTGGATAGTCACGTTTTCCAAACCTGCAGGGGCAGAGAAAAGGTGTTCAGCAAGCAAGGACACCTGCCAGTCTCTGCATCTAAATTCTGCCAAAGCTCTTCACTCTGCTGGCTCACAGACTATTTTCTTTACCACTTGGCTCTGCTGTGAAAAAGGAATATGATGGCTTAGTGCATTCCTGGGGTACAGGGGGAAACACCAAGGACCTGCTGAAGAGTATCACACATGGAATTCCTGTGCATGATCAGCACCAAACACACCGCACCCAGAGCATGAGCCTGCAGTGCGGTGATTTCAGACTGAGAACTGTGGCTGGCATCACCGGATTTTGGGCAAGGACAGAACCACCACGGGCTGAGTCCTGGCACCAAAGCCCCCAGTACAGCTAGGGATGCTGTGCCCAGACCTGTGTGGTGGCCCCAGGCTGTCCTCCCACACCACAGCCTCTCTGGCAGCAGCAGCAGCTTCTACAGCCCTCCCAGTCTCACTGATGTCTGCTGGGGGCCATTTCCTACCATTTTTCTCTCACTCTGGACTCTCCTGGCCACAAGAACAGCTCCTTTACAACCTAGTTTTGAGACACTCCTAAAGCAACTATCACAACCCTGCTTTGTGATCCTGAGGGTTAAGAAAATGGTGAGAGGCGAAAGGTTTTCCAAACTCTGCTGTACATCTACCTGCGGTCAAGGACTCTACACAGAAAGGAAGAAAAACAGCTACCAATATTATTTTGCCTTGTGAAAAGAGCTCTCGAAACACCTGGATACTAATTATACTGTAGTTAGAAAAAAAAAATAAAATCAAGATTTACAGAGAGGAGAAAGGGTAAGAAATGAAAATAATAAAACAAAAAGGCACTTAAATTTTTGACCAGCTGTAACCTTCTGTGAAGCATGCAGCAACGGTCCCTTACACTGTATGCCTGAATAGATGAAAACATTAATTGCACAGAAAGAATCATTTGTTTTTTATTGTTGAAGGACATTTTCATGACCTTATGAGCTAAGAACTTTTCTGTGTGAATGCTGCCAAGCCTGTTGCAAAAAACATGAATTATCTGGAATGCTGGAAGAAAGCTGCTGGAGGCAAGCAGCTTGCTAGGCTGATCTAAATGGTTAAAAAGGATTTAGTGAAAACCTTTCTTTAACAGGCAGCAAAACTGTTAAAAATATTACCTTTTTTTTTTTTTCATATACAGTAAGGCTGTTACTGCCAATGCATTTGCAAAAATCCCATCCTGTCCAGCTGGCTCTAAGGCTTCAGGGTAGGACTGCTGTTTGAAAAACCCTTGCTGCCTTGTTTTATGTATGAAGGCATGCCAAAAGCATAACCAGAAAAGTAAAACAGGCAGAGGAAGGATTAAAACAAAAAACAAAAACCCCACCAAACTAATATGCAATTTTTAACTAGCTGGCCTGTTTCTGCAGTTCACTTTATTGTTTGGCATATAGTACAGAAATTCAGGGAGCTCAGGAGGGAGAAGACAGCTTGTACGGTAAGAAATATCCCTGGCTTTACTCTCCTGGGATAGGAAAAGGAAATGGGAGGTCTGCAGGCATGGCAGCAGCCCCCAGCTCTGTGCCCAAACCTCCTCCTTCTACAGCCTCCAGCCCAGTGGCGCGGGGAAGCCCTGTTGTGCTGCCTTGGCAGCGCAGCCCTGGGATATTTACTCCTGGAAGGCTGCTCCGCTCCTGCTGCCCAAATATGAGGGAGATCTGAGGCCAGTGTGGAAAACTCTTCTCTTTAGGAAAGGATTCTTGCAGAGTGCTTGGACGGCTGTTTCCAACACTTCTGGAGGACTCGGGGGGTTTTGTTACAGATTAAGGACCGCTCCAGGGCACACAAAAGCAGCCAGTTTTACTCATCTCCTCACGCAGCATGATCCTTCACAGGGCAGTAATGAGCGGGCCAGCGATAACAGCAAACCCACAGGTACCCTTAAACAAAAGGAGGGAAAACAGCTCCCAGCCCCGGAAATTGCTCTGGACAAGCCGCATACCATTTTCCGACTGCCACCAGAGCTTCAGGCGATTTGGAGCGAACGTGGTGACGACATTTTCAATGAGGTGACTGTCGGGATTGAGAGTATCGTGGAAGGGATCCTTCGAGTCACATATGAAACATTTTTTGTCCTCCTGAAACAACACGATAATCAGCGTTACTGATTTTATCCATGGGGCAGTAGTCGCTTCCTGCAGATAAGAGTATTTTCCATCCATATCACATTCCACTCATTTTGCCTGCAGGAGTCATCAAAGATATTTTTTCACTGAAATGCTAAGTGTATTTACCTTTATGAATTAATGCAAATTGCCAAACGGAAAATATGCCAGGAATTCCATAAACTTCATTTTTAGGGGAAGCATGTTTTCAATCAAAATTGCAGTTTCAGGAAATCTCTTCCAGTGCATGTATGGAAGTGGAATTCAAAACCAATGGCAGCATATACAGAAAATTGCTGAATTGCTTCTGTAAAAATGCACACGTGCAAAACTGCATCGTAACAACTTGTGTGAAGTAACTCTGGCTTTTGGAGATGCAAGTTGCCTGCATTAGGGATACCTCCCGTGAGGCTCAGTGCACATCAAGGGGCCCTCAGTGATTTAGCCCTTTTTCTCTGAATTCAGCTTGTCAAACTCCTACCCAAACCTTGTCTCTTCACCTGCCATTGCAACACCAAACTGTGCACATAAAGTCCATTTGCACACATTACAAGGTGTGCCCAAGCAAAACCAGCTCAGAGCAAGTTTGGCATGTGCTGTTTGGGAAAACTGGAAGCTTCTTCACCAGGGGGACAAAACCCCATCATGGCTATTACTACAACCAGTGCTATTTTTGCATTGTCCTAGTGCCTAAAACCACCACTTTGTGATTGCAAGGTAGGGTGCAAACCAAACCAAAAGGGAGGGTTCCTGCCCAGATCAGCGGGACAAGGCAGATGAGGGAGAGGAAATAATAGGATGGCAGTGAGGGAGCCCCAATACACCAGCAACTCATCCTTGTCAAAAGCTACACAGGCATCGTTCCTCCAGCACGTTCATGGAGACAAGCACAATTCTTTATCAGCCAAGAATGTGAGAACTGGCAGGTCTGCGCCACACAGGCTTTCCATTTCACCAGTTCTGGCTTCAGTGGCTTCTCCCAAGCTCAGGGATTCACCTCCCACGAGCCCTCAAACACTCCTCCAGCACAAAGAATGGCAAGAGCAGAGGTCCCAGGGAAGACGATCTGTCTGCTCCAGGTTTCTCTCCCCCTGCACCTCATGCCACAACTTGCTCCTTCTCTGACTAAAACTGAATCCTAGAAGACCTAACTCTGCAAAGCACTCAGCGCGGCCAAGCCCCATGTTACTAAGAGGATACTGGCACTTTCCCACGAGTTGTTCAATACCACACATTATGGTTCAGAACTAACCAGGGACATCCCAAATGCTGAACCGGGGCTGGGAGATCAGGAATACGGGCACGTGAGAACTTCTGAAGTGATGTTTTTTACAACGGCACTTCAACATTTTTTGAGACAAGAAAACATAACAAAGCACCTTGGTTACTTTGTTCTACCAGAGATGCTTATATTGTTAAAGTCAATTGCAACATACTCTGAAATCCCACGTCAAATAAAGTATTAACTCTAATAAACAGAGCTTATATGGTAAAACTAAATGTGGGGAAGGGATGGGGGGGAGCTTTGGTAACTTCAGGGCACAAATGAGTCAAGTGCTACAGCCCCTTCTGCTTCCCATGGTTTTCCTTCCAAGTGCCAGAATCCGGCCCTATTGTCTCCACAGTAATTCGTCCGGAGATTATCCCTTTACTTTCAGTTCAACAGAGTTCCACGTATAACTGATAGTTTATTCTTCTCCATCCTTTCTGTCTCAGAGATTTTAAGTTTGATGAGCTGCTTCTGGCTTTAAAAAGCAACAGCTCACCAGATGTGCTGAGACAACTTTATTTGCACCCTTTCACTCCGAGACTATACACATGTAATTACATTACGGGGACTTTGGACAAAACATTGCCGGGCCCTACAGCCCACTCTCCATCAGGAAGCTGTCTAGACGGCTCCGAGCGAGCCTGGAAATAAAGGATTAATTGAATTTACTGCGGCACATTCTTCCTTATTGACCTCGATCAGGAAAGGGGGATCGGGAGCCAAAAGCCGCGAGGGATTCCCTGGACTCGGGGCTTGGGGTACCGCATCAGGTTGTGGGGTCCCGATGCTGCCCCACCGGAGACCGCTGCCCGCGCCTCCCTCCCGCAGGCGGCGGCTTGTCCCGCCGCCCCGGCCCGGGCGCTGCCTGCGGGCGTGCGCCCCGCGCAGTCCCCGCGCCCCGCGCAGTCCCCGCGCCCCGCGCAGGAGGCGATGCCCGCCCCACCGCCGGCACCGAGCGCGGCAGCCGGCGCGGTGCCCGGGAGCGCTGCCCGCCCGCGCCCGGCGCTCACCTGGAGGTGGCTGACGATGCAGTAGGGCTCGGGCTGGCTGAGGCCGCAGGTGGAGGAGGCGGAGAGGCGGGCAGCGCGGCCGATGAGCAGGTCGCCGGTGGCGGGGTAGCAGCTGCCCTCGGCGCAGCCGTAGCTGTACTCGGGTTCCTGTGCCGCCGCGGGCCACAGCGCTGCGCGGCCGCGGAGGGAGAGAGGGGAACAGAAGGTGAGAGAGGGGAGCGGGAGCGCGGCCAGACTGCGCGCCCCGAGCCTCCCCGGCGGGCGCTGCAGAGGCGCGCCCAGCCCGCCGTGCCCCGACGGCGGCCGGAGCAGAGCGGGAGTTACCGAGGCAGCAGCAGAGGTACAGCGGGAGGCGGCCCATGGCGGGCAGCGGCGGGACGAATCGGGACAGGATGGGACAGGACGCGACGGGACGGGACGCGGCAGCCCCTCCACGCGCCACCGAAAGCCGCTGCTCCGGCTGCTCCACGCAGGCGCCGCCGCTCCCGACCGCGGCCCCGCGCCGCCGGGCGCCCCCCGGCCCTCCCCCTCCTCCTCCTTCCCCCCTCCGCACCCGCGGGGCTGGGCCGAGCCCCTCCCGGACGGCCCTCCGCCTCGGGCAGCCTGGCCCTCAGGCGGGGCGGGGAGCGCAGCCGTCGAGGATGGGCAGGTCAGTAGGGGTGGGAGGCGGGCTGGGGAGGGGAACTTCGGCCCTTCTGCAGCCAGGGAGCCCGGGGCGGGGGACGGGGAACTACAGACCCCCGGCCCGCAGATTGTGCTGTTCCGCTGCAGCGTCGGGAGCGGGGTCGGGGCAGGATGCGACAATCGGAAGGGGGTGGTGGAGAGGTGGGAGGAATCACCAATCGGGTGCCCCCCTCCCTGCCCCTGTCGGTGGAGAAACAGTGAAGGAATGGGGTTATTGACCTCATCCTGTCTTCTGCTGGTAGTGTGGATGGAACCGGGCCCCTGGGATGGATTGGGATGGATGGATGGATGGATGGATGGACGGACGGACAGACAATGGAGCAGTAAGGCCCAAAACCCAGCAAAGAACCAGGGGGTTGGCAACTGTCACATGCGATGCTCAGTGGCCCCACTTTGCCCGGTGCTGTGGTGCCAGCACACGTGGCTCAGGAGTGCCATTCCTGGGGGTGGTGGCCGTGCTGCCATACATGGCCAGGTCTGGCCCTGGCATGGGCAGAGAGGCCCGACAAGCCCAGACCAGCCGCTGCCAGGCGGTGTCGCAGTCGCTGGAAGCACACGGCGCTGTTGCCTTCCCAGGGGCACTGGGGCAGCTGCAAGGAATGAATGGCTGTGCTGGAGCTGCGTCTGCACCCCAGCCTTCCACATCAGTTCCCTGGCCTCTGCTGGAGAACGTGAGGGTTTCGTTGGCCGGTGGCAGAGTCCCCTCAGCAGCCAGGGAAAAGGGTTACTGGTAAATAAACACCAAGGAGCATGTATGAAGGATGGATGTGGCTGGGACAAATGCCTGGGTTTATATACCCAGGTTTTGCTTGCGCACGTGTAACGTGAACTTGTGTAAATCTTTACCAGGTACCAGTGTCCGTCAAGAACACTTTGCCCTCGCTATTTGCAGTGCCAGAGCGAAAACACACCATGGTCTGTCTGGCCCAGCAAACCCTGCCGAGGTAGGTAAATATGTTCATTCTCATTTTACAGATGGATAAGCAGAAACAGAGAGATACCAAGTGACTTGCCCTAAAGGTTAAACACCAGGTTTGAAACATAACCCAAGACTCCGGATTAAAGAACTTGTGGAGCTGTTTCATTAAAGATATCCATGAAATGAAGTCATTCTTAACTGTCAGGGCAGGAATTGTAATGTTCTAAACTTCTTCTGCAGTGTGGTCTTCTGAATTCACAAAACAAATTCCGTTTCATAACACTGTCATATTTTTTAAGCTTCAGTACAACAAACATTTTTGTCCCCTGCTAACAGAAAATGTTTTACTTTGCTGTTGTTAGAACCATCTCTGATCCATGGCAGATGGGCCGCAGTATTACCCCATGTGCGACTGTTTCATTGCCACTGGACTTTTTTCTGTCCCATATTTTTTCAACTTTTATTGAAGTTTTCTCCTTTTTTTTTCCTGTTTCATAGCCTTGTAGAAGTCCTATCCTCCCCTATAGGCTCCTTTGTGCCTTGCCACAGACAGCATGAAAACACGCTTTGTTCCAGCCTGGGGGTGACCCTGCCATGCGACATCAGGGATTGAGCTGGAGCTTCAGCCACGGACCAGGGTGGCCACCATCACCCATAACTGTGGTCTTCTTTCAGAGGTAACTGAAACCACCACATTTAGTGTGTGAGTGATTAGGAACAGCAAGCCTGTGTTCCTCCCTCTCTGCAGTGCTCGTGACAAATAGTGAGTGGGAGTATTTTAATTTGATTCTTCCAATGATAAAAATTCAGTTTTGTGTCTTGCTCTATCCTTGCAGTTGGTGAACCACCCTTACAGCCCTGGAGTGTCTGTGTTTGTGCAGGGTTGGAAGTCTTCTCAAAGAACAACATTTCAGAAATTGATCCCAGTGGGACCCACTTGATCACCCGTTTTCTTAAACACTGCAGTGGTTGAATGCCTAGTAGACAGGGCTGATATGATTTTGATTAAATGTATCTTTGATTATATGTCCATTTGGTTAAGTGTTGTTTGCGTTTTGATTAATGCCATTGAAGTCAAAATGCTCTACAGCAAGATACTTATTTCAAGTTTTTTCAAGAAACAGTTTTCTGAAGCCACTTCTCCCCACAAGGAAGAGGTCCAGGGGGAGCTACAAATAGGTACCTTTTATCTAGAGACAGCATTTTCCCCACAAATTGACTTTGAAAAACACTTCGGAAGTTTTTGCATCACTTCCAATAGGAAATGCTGCACAGCTGTAAACCTCAGAAGCTGTCACAGACTGGATTTGGAGTTCTGTAGTCGCTGATCCCATCAGATCTGCTTTCTTTGTGTGTCTGAGCATGCTTGGAGGCAGGCAGGGGAGGTTAGACTCTGTGCTGACTTTCTTCTTCCTGCTTCTCTCTTCCTTCCAGCGATTTCTGTTTCCCCCGGTGGATAAATCTCCCCTCCAGGCCTGTTTAACTGCCTTGTGTTTACAGATTTCTCATCCATGCAACTTATGGAAAGCCATACCACAATTCTCATAGTCAACAGTGGATTTTAGGAGGAAGTTCTCTTTCAACTTTTTGCTTGTGAATTCAGATTTTTAAAGCCATGTATGAAATAATTTTGGTTTATACGCAATTGGGAATTTCTGTTTAAGGGCTTCAGTTTGCCTCTTCCAGGAGCAGTGCAGCAGAGATGCACTGAAACCTGCAGAAAATCCTTCCTTACTTGGAGACCTGTGTGTGAACAGCTTGGTGTGTGCTCCGAGTAAAACAGAAACACTCGATTTCATTAGGGCAAAGTCAGTCTAAATACAATTACCTGATTACGGCCTAATAACTTAGAACGAAGCCTCACACCTCACAGATTATTTTTTTTAAGTGCTAAAGTAAAGAAAATGCTGACCCACAAATTGTGTGCATTCCTGCTTTCAGGTGGCTTTGTTAGATTATATCAAAATTATAATTTGATTCCATTATTTTCGCAATAGAATGTGTCATGGTGCAATGTATGTTGCACATTGCCCTGGAGCACAGCTGGTTTGAGTTAGAGGAGTATCTCTGAAATCTCAGCCAGCAATTCCCACCCAAGCCCCCAGCGCATACCAATGCTACTTTAGCTCTTGTAAACACAGGGTGATAACTATGCAGTGTTTATCTCCGTTGGATCGATAAGGATTGTTTTACGGGTGCTGCTGGCATGGGTAAATGTTAAGAGCCCTGTGTTCCCGAAGAGCATTCCTCTTTTTACAGATGTGGTCTGGGCTGCATCCGAGCTCTGAAGCAGCGCCGTGCTGAATGAAGTCCCTCGCGCTGGGACAGTCCAGACAATCCGGGAATGACACGACTCATTTTAACTGAGGGAAACCCATCATTAGTCTGCTCTGTGTCCTGCAGGAGTATGTATACCAAGGGCGGGATTTTTAAACTGAGGCATAGCTCACTGCAGTCTTTTTAAAACTCTGGCACTTCTATAACATTTGCTTAGCTGCAGTTTCCTTTATTTTTATTAAAAAAAGGAATTGCAGAATAAAATTTAGGTCAATTCATGCATTCTTTGCGGCTACAAGAAACTGCTGAGTAAACCCTGACTTCTGTGAAGTGCTGCATGTGGGAGAAGAGCTGGAGAAACTGGTTTTCAACATTTCTGGCCCTTAGACTCACTGCTTAAACCTAAGAGCTGGAGTTATTCTCCAGTTGTTGTTTGCATTAATGAAAAATGTGTGAAACCCCTTACAAGCATAAGAAAAACAGGCATCGCAGGAGCGCCATTGCCAGAGAGAAGATTTTTAAGGTGCTTTCGGCATTAAGCATCTGAGCACTGCCATCCAGTGGGCACCGGGGAATCGGCCTTGTCGCCCACCGCCAGTGGCCCCGCGCTGCATGGAGGTGCTGCCCGTCGCATTTTCAGTGAACCCAGCGGAACCCTCACATCGTCAGGGTTCCTGGTGCACCCCCTGCTCTGTCTCAGTGAAGATATGGGGTTGGAGCAGTGACAGTGCCTGGGGATGCTGCTGGTTGCCAGTAGGGTTGGCTCTAGGAGCCCTCTAGGACCCCAATCCGGGTCGGGGCAGCCCCGTGTGGGGTCGCGGCACAACCACGTTATTTAGGGTTTGGCAGAAGACACAGGGTGTTGGGAGTCTGTCTTTGAGGCCATTACCAGCAGCTCTCTGAGGAATCTTCTGCATTTCCAACCCCGCTACCACAAGATGCCCTAGACTGTGCACAGGAGTGTATTGCAGAGCTTCCTCAAAGACTACACCTGATTACTAAATCAGATGGTTTATTAGAAGGTGTTTCCTATTTCTATATAAACTCAACTGGACAAAAGAAGAAAAAGAGAAAAAAAAGAGAAAATTGCAATATTCAGTAGGCCACTTCAGATGCACTTCCAGAGGACAGCGTCCTGTGCCAGGATGCTCAGGATGTGGTAATCATGATGACTTCAGCTGCATTTTACCTGATGGTCTGTTCAGATCCTAACTCTTGCATGTTGCATACTTGCTTCCCTGCTCCATGATTTCATTTTTAATGGCTATCACTTGTTCCTCTAGTTGTCTCAGTTGCTCTGCCTTATCTTGTTTGGTTTGATTCAGTTCCTGAAGCTTCTTCTCCAGATCTGGAAGAGCAGAGACATGCAATGATGCTCACATTTGTTGTAAGTAAAATCCAGGGATTAGCAGCATTTCTTTTCCCAGAAGTTTTAGAGGCAGTACTCCCATTTCAAATAGGGAATATTATATATGCAACTGGAGGGAAAAGTCTGGCTTCTGGATAGCAAGAGGAGCATGACAGCCTTGAAGAAATTAATTTCTCAGCATGTGCTTTTGTCCATCAGCTAGGATGGAGCTCTTAAAGGACTTGGTTTAAATGCAGACACTCAGAGGAACAGTGTGTGCACTGATGTGTGTAAAGCCTAGACAATTCGGGCTTAGGTCTTCCTCACTTGTGTAACTGTTTTCTGCTGGTTCCCATAAAGCTACACCAATGTAAACATATTGGTAATGAGTTAAATCCACAGTATTCACTGCCTGTTTCTAATGCCCTTATCATCTGGGCATTTGGAGTGACTGGGATGCTCTTAAAGCCTTTCCTCGAGATATGTCTCAAAATATTTATTTGGATCCTGTCCTGAAGAGTTTTCTCCTGGGACAGAGTTTCAGCTGTTTTGCTGATGTTACATGGTATTTTCCAGTGTTGAACCTGGCAGGATCCTAGGCCTAAGGATTCCTAGTGAGAATGCCCAGACCTTCACTACAAGGAGAATTAAGTTCCCTGTGTGCAGGGACATGAGATGTGCTCTTCCTTTTTGGTGACCCTGTAAGCCTACATGAGGGCCTGCGTGGGCAGTGGTGCCAGTAAGGCCACAGCAGCCACAGTTTCCACTGCCCATGACCCCTCTGCCTGACAGTCATGGCCCCACAGATTCAGGGCACGTCAGCTTCAGTCTCCACAAGCTGGTAATTGTACCTGGTTTGTTTTGCCATTGCTCAGAGATAATGTCTGAAGGGGAACAAGTATGGAAAACAGCTGCCCTACAGCTCTATCACACAAGCCCTCGCTCAGGTGGGAGAAAGAGAAAGAGCATAGAAGGATCAAAGGTCCAAATGCCCAAAGCAAGTGCATAAATCAGGGCCTCCAGCTAAATCTGCAGCCAGGTTTTATGCAGATTTTGCACTTGCCCTGTTTTTAAACTGAAGAAAATCACTGCAAGTTCCTGTATGGACAGTTCCTAAACTTTGCTTATAGCAATCTGTTTATGTCAGAAAAAGTACCTAAGCCACATCAATTCATCTGCTTTTAAAATGAGTAGCTTCAGGCAGGGTTTTTCACCAGGTAAATTGTTTTAAACCTAATTTCAAGTGAACCTAGTGTGTTGGTGTCTGTGGGCAAGGGCTTCAGCCTTGAATTCATGACTATCACAGTGTTTACCACTCATTGGGGAAGTAAGAACACCACCTGTTATTCTTTTTATCTTCTTTTCAGTCTCTTCAGCCAGTTTTTCTGCTTCTTCTTTCAACTGCTTCACTTTTTCTAGTGTTATTTTTAGAGGTCCTTGGGTTTTTAGCTTTTCTTGAAGAATGGTGTACTTTCTTTTAATGTCAGCAACTTCCTGTAACAAAATGCCATTACTTAGTTTAAGAGCATCTCATAAGTAATCTGGTGTACAGAAGGAGGTTTTAATACTTTTTTTAGTCATCCTCTTTGAACCAAAGTTTAGATTTCTCATTCTCCTAAATATTAAAAAATATATCCCTAATTTGTAGATACCAAAAAATGCTTTTTAAAACGTGATAGAAATCAATTAAAACAAACTGCCAGTGGAGTAATCTAAAGGAGAGAGAAGGGCAAAGGATATAAAGAAAATACTACTTAAGATATTTTAAGTGTATGCTGTTTTTACTTCTGTTGATAGGGCTTTCCTGTAAATTTCATTTTGCCATAAGGCTTAATTAAAATTTAATGAATTATCTGTAGCAACTTTGGGGTTTTCATTTTTCAGTTGTGTTAATATTCACTGGCTAATCCATCCTCTGCTGATCTAGGTTGCTGTTGCGGCTGCAGTTTAGATTTTGCCTATGGTTCTTGTAACTTGGAAGTATACTCATGTTCCACTCTTGTGCTGTGGTTACTCGGTTGTTGCCGAAATTTTAGCAAATTTCTACCTGCATTTTCAAAAAACTGAGCTACTGGAAAGCACCAAGCCAATCAAAAACTCCAAGTAACTCCCACAGCAATTTTCTCTGAAGGAGAACAGCACAGGATGAATGGTCAGGCTGCTTCCATCACTCATGTATTTTAATATCTGGTTTTGTGATTTGTTCTGTTGTGTTTACTGGTGCCCATGGTGACTACAAGTCTTATACACAGTGCAAGAAAAAATGTCATGGAGTAGCCAGAGAAATGTGTATGTTTTCTTTCATTCTAGCAAGCAGAAGTATATGCCAGAAACCTTAATATAAAACACAAATTCTTCTTAACGTGTGGCATTTTACACTGCATGGCATAAGGAAAATGTTAACAGTTTTGATGACAGCAGGGCAATGCTTCTGAAGCAAAAATACTCTTAAATATGGAGGAATTTTTTTTCCCTTAACACGTGACAGGAGAGCTTACATTGTCAATATTCTGGGCTCGCTTGTGAGCTGCTTCTGCCTCTGCTCTTGCCTTTGTAGCTTGATTCTTGTTCATCAGTGTTTTTGCCTGCCATGTGGTGCTTTCATCTTCCATCTCAGTCTGTTTGGCTGACAAGTCATTTAGTTTATTGTTTGTCTTGTTCACTTGGTTCTCAGCCTAAAACAGAGCAATTGAAGGCTGTGATTTCTTGTGCAACGTCCATCCAGCTTGCAGAGGGTGGTAATGAGGGACAATCAATGGATTAAGACACCCTTAAGTAGTATGGATTTGGTGTCATATCTGTGCCACATTCTGGTTTTATTTATTTAAGTTTATGTTAAGAAACTTAAAGTTTCTTTAAGTTAAAAACTTAAGAATGAAGTATCTTTTTCTAATAAATATAGCAAATAAATTAAAATATTTACAGCAAGATACCTGAGAGATTTGTGTTCTGATGCCTTGTATCTCTTCATTTAACTTCATGATGGTGTTTTTGGAGTGTCCTTGGGACTTCACAACATTTTTTAGTTTATTATTAATTTCATCTACAGGTGGAAGAGCTTTAGCTGCTTTGCTAAAATGGAGAAAAAGAAGCATGTGTAGTATCATGGTGTGGTGAGCAAAACAAGAACATGTTTCGAATGCACCTATGCTGACATGCAGGAACGTTTCCTCAAGTCCAACAACCACCATTAAAATTGTGGTAAGTTGGTAAAGCAAAACCTCAGAAAAGAACTTTGTGTGGGAGCACCTGAGCTGCTGTTCTCAAGGTGAGGTTGGATGCTGCTGGCTGCTTGGTGGTACAGTGCTAGTAGGGAAGACTCAGGGGTGATCATGTTTTTTCAGTTATTGGTTCTTTCTCACCCTTCAAACCACCCAGTGAGCCAGATGTAATGCTCCACTAGGTCCAAGGTGGAATTAAGTAGCTGCTTTGGCCCCTTGGACTCAGCAGGCAGAGGAGCCAAGAGCTGTCAGGAGCTGCTTCCTTTCAGCATGTTGGCTCCTGCAGCCTGAGCAGCGATGGCTCCTTCCTGCTGGAGAGGCCCTGTGGAAAGGGCAAGGTGAAATCTCCATCTGAACTTTTTCTCCAGTGTTACTGGATACTGCCAGGGGTATGGAGCTGTTCTACTGCGCACAGTTCCACTCCAGTTGGCACATCAGTATGAGAATACTTACTCAGCTTCTTGTGCCTCCACCAGCAGTGTCTGAGCATCCTCCCTTTTTATGTTTCTCTTATTATTCAATTTGGACTTCTCACAGTGATTCATAATGCTTTTGAGTTTGCTAAGCATGCCTGTGAGCTCTTGTGGAGTCAGGGGAAGGTTTATTTGCAGAACATAATTTGCCACCTTCTCAATGTCTTCTGGAGGTGCGCTCTCATCTGCAACAGAAACGGAGCTGAGAGTATCCTGAAGTAGCTCCTTCCTTCCTTCCTTCCAGTAAATGGTCATTATGGCTGCCTACCCTTTGAGATATGTGGGAGAATAAAGCTGACAGGCACAGCAAGGGGGTAAGAGAATTATCTCCAACATTTTGTAATTTAATATTATGCTTCCAGGTACTGCTGTTAGTGTTGTCAGAACTGGCTAAAATGAGGATTTGAACCCACTTTGAACTGAGTTATTAAAATTCTGATGTAGGACAGAGCCTGTGGAGGGTTTTAAATCAGTGTCCAGCACAGCTAGATGTGTCAGAACCCATTTCTCCCTTGGCCCACAGATCAAAGAGGTGCTGGCTAGGTTGGGGTGTGAACGGAGCTTTTCAAGCTGGCCACTGGGTGTAATCCCTTCCCTGGAGTTGCCACAATATTGAGAAAGTGGTTCCTTCACTGGTTAATGAGAAAGGCTAAGCTGCAGAGGGAACCTGGGTCAGACTCAGATAGAATGGGAATTTACAATAGAAAAAAACCATATTTTGACAATTCCCATTACAAATGAGTTTGTCCTAGCTCTTTGCTAAGAGGCAGAGGCATACACAGAGAAGTCAATGCCTAGTGAAGTCACATCATCAGTTCTGTTTTCTGCTCATTTCCTTTTATAGACAAGACCTTGTGTGATAAAACAGTTGAGACATATTAAATGTTTGTGTTAATCTCCAGAGTAAGTCAGCAAGCATTAAATAGAAGACATTTAGTGTGCAAACAGTAGTGCATTCCTGAGAGCTATTTTCTGTAGAAATATGTTCATGCAGAATCACCATTCACATCAATGTTGAGTACAGCAGATTTAATATGTGTATGCTTCTCAGCTGTTCTGTTCTTAAACTTCAATTAACAAAACAAAGATTTGAAGAAATGCTTTTATAATTGTTAGTAAATGCTGTATGTCTAGTAAGAAACATAAAAGAAGAGTAAAAGATGGAATTTTCTGTGGCTATCAAATAAAAATCTGAGACTCTTAAGGAATTAAATGGACCTAAACCTTCCAATTCAATAAAATAATGTAAATGTTTCTGAACAAAAGAAGTCCTCTGTCCTCTGCCCTCGCTCCCATTTGGATGTAGAGGCAGGAATGTCAAAAGACTGCCAATGTGCAATCCATAGAAATTTATGAGGTCAGCTACATTGAGGAGATTAAAGAAAATCCTGCCACATTTGAACTCTTTGATGTACATCTGGTAAAAAAATTTAGGATCTGTTTTGTACAGCATTTTTCTGCAATCGCGAGAGTGGAAAATTTTTAGCATATATACGGTTGTTTTGCTATTTTTTTTTATGAGAGCTGTGAAGTTCTACCAGAATCCTTTGATTCCTCGAGTTACAGCTTTATGGAGACGATGGAGCGGGATGTGTCCTAATTCCCACGCTCCCTATGGAGAGCCTCTATTTATGGGCCTGGAAGAAGGGGGTGGAATAACAATTTGAGGATGCATTGGACATGCCTGGCCATTATATATTGTATGAAATTATCTTAGTAGTCCTTTACTCGGATAAACCAGGAACAGAGGGAGTTACTTGCATGCTTCAAATGAAACACAGTAAAAAAGATGATAATCAGAATGTAACAGATACATCATAAAATTGGTACAAAGTACTGTCACCTGGGAGAAAGAAGCACTAGAAAAAAGGGATTGAAAAAGTTTGCACAGCTCAGGAGGTAGATGAGAAATTTCATGCATACACAGCAAGATCATCTTCTGGCTGTCTATTATGCTGTATTATGTTAGAATATATGTATAAAAATTGAGTCAAAAAGAACATTGCATATTTACCTAACAAGAAGTCTTTCACTTTTTGGATGAACTCCTTAGTGATCTCTCCATCAACTTCAATTTGATTCTTAGCCATCTCCAGTTGCCCATTAAATTGTGAGCCTTTCAGTTTGCTGTCTTCTGCTATTTTTCTCATGCTGTCAACCTGGAAATATTATTAGAAGCAGCAGTGCCATTTTCTGGAGGTTATCTATCATTGCTTCACAAGTTGAGCTCTGACAAAAATGTAATTTTGATCCAAGCCTCAGCTGGAATCACTTGATGTGGCTTTGAAAAGTAGTAGGAGACCCCTTTGGGGAACTCCAGAAGCTGCTACATCTTGGCCTTCATCTGGCCTCAGAAAAAGCCTAAATCAGGCATTTTTTCTCCCTGCAACCACTGCTACACCACAGCCCAGTTGTTTCTAAAAAACAGTACTGACAGTTATTGCAGTACTGTAGCTTGTCAGTGATCAGATTCAGACCTAAGCAGATCTTACCAGCTTCAGACCTGATTACAGAAAACATAATTTCATTTGTCATTTCATACTGGGCTTGCTGTTAAAAAACACTTAAAGAGGACACAAGGAAGGTAGAGTTAAGGCTTGTCTTTAAAAGTTACATTTCACCACTAAATTAGTATTCTTGATAATTTAAATGAGAACTTTAGATTAATTATAAAATTCCAACAGTATTTTACTTTGATAGGGTCTTTGCCTTAAAGAATAGCCCAGGTACATCTGTGGTCTGCAGAGGGAAGAGATTTGGTCTTTTCCCAGGCAACAAGAAACATGCCGATGCTTTTATTTCTGAAATGTCTCAAAATAGTTCACCCATATTATCACGGAGCTGCCTGAGGCTGGTGCACACCAAAGGCGATGTCCCGGCAGCCTGGCTGGCGCTCCCCAGCTCGGCAGATGCCTGTGGCTGCCGTTGCTGCGTGTCCTTGGGCCCCAGGGCGGTGCCCCAGTTGCTAATTTCCACGCCTGCTGGCTGGGATGCAGTGTCGCGTGCATTTTCAAAAGAGGAAATGGATGCCCAGGCATCCTGCAGGGACAGGACAAAGCCACAGCAGAATGGAATTTCTGCTGGAAAATGTGTTTTGCCTATAACTGTAACAGGCATCACCTCTGACTGTTAATAAGAACAGACTCTTTACTGGCGTTTTGGGATTTGTCTGTTTTGTTTCCTTGGCATATGTTGCACTGGCCACACTTTGCTTGAATTATTTTTCACTGCTACTGTGCAGTACAGTCGACTAATTGATGCCCTCTTAAATATCACTTGGGGCAGAAAAGCTTCATCTTGAAATTAGTTTCAAAAGCTATTTATTGGCAAACATAAGAGTAGTATGAAGTTGTATAAATAGAGCTTAACACCATGCACAGCAGTAATCTCATTGCAATAAGCATGTCAGGCTACTGACAAATGGTGCCATTTGAATCTTTCCCAGTAAAAATACAGACAATACTAGCCTGAAACCACCAACTCCCATAGACACAGGGCACCATGACTTTTGAAATCTTGGCAGCTGTGAGGAGGAAGACCTAGATAAAGCCAGTCTCTTGGTGGGGCTGGCACCTGGTACTGAATCATGATAGGTCTATGATGTTGGCACAAAGTCCATCACTATGTCACTGCTCTTCGTCCTAAGAGCAGGTGAGTTTTTGTAGATTTGTGACCTCCCAAATCTCATCCTCCATCCATTTCACTGAACAAAGGCAGGTTTGATATACAGCACCTGATTCTCAGGTTCCTGTAGCTGAGTAGTCAAGTTATTTAGCAACACAGCAGTCTCCTCAGCTTTCCTGAAGGCCTCAGAGGAGAGAGGAAGAGCTCCACTGCAGTCTGGGCCACCACACTGCCTTAGTCCGTGACTGTCCTGGCACAAAGCTCCCCCACAGGCTGCTGTGGTACATGGCTGGTCTCCTGGCACACCACAGATCTGCAATAAGGAAGATGCTTATGTCAGGACTCCTCTGGGGGCCTGAGATACATTCCTGAGGGAATGAAAATGTTTGACATCATATGAACATTGAATATAGGATGGGATTTTCCCTAAGACACAGCATCTGGTCTCTACAAAGAGGAGTATCACTGCCAGTTACAGGTCCCTCTCCCCTGATTTGAAGGATGCAATGGCAGCCCATGGCTCTGAGCATCCTTGCAGGAGCCATCTGTTAGGCTCCATGTGTTACACTAAGAGCCTTGCTTCACTCTTCTTTAACAAAAGGGCTGAAACCATTCCCTAACCATATCCAGCCCATGGGTCAATGGCTTCTTGTAATGGATCCAGGTAATCTCTAACAGAAAAAAGTGCCATGTCTAGCCCTCCATGTATTTTGACACAGATGTGGAACGTAAAGGCTTAGGTGGATGATCTCTTCCAGATTTGTCATGAATTGGTGCTATCAAGTATTCATTGCTGCCCTGCAAAAGAACAGAAATCCCCTTCTTTCCCATAGGTGACACAAAGGATATGTGAGCACTCCCCATCAACCCTAGGACAAAGTCACTCTGCTTGGTTTAAGTTACTCATGGAGGAGGTTTGGGTTAATCTTTCTGAAATTACTCTGATGTCCTCTTGAGACTAGAGAGTGCTTAAACAGTTCCTTGTGCTGGGTCTGCCCTGGGAACAATGGCTTCCAGAAGGTTGGAAATAACTACAGCTGGGAAGTGCAACTGTTTTTGATGTGACTACATGGCTGTGGCAAGGAAGTGCCATTTTCTAGAATTAAAAATGCATGTAAGCACCATTTAAAAAGAAAACCTACTACAACATCAAAAAAAGATACTTTTCTTTAGTTTTCACAGTGCCTACCTTTTCATTCAAGTTTTGGATGTCAGGGCTTTTGATCATTCTGAGCTGTTGCAGCACATTGCTTGCTTTTAAGACCTGATGGTCCAACATAGCGAGTGCATGGTTCCTGGTGTACTCTGAGTATCTTACAACAGGGGTTGTCCCCCTGCTCTTCTGTTCTGCCAGCAATGATACTTCCAAGTGTTTCCTAATGTTGCTGACGGCCTCTGTACCAACAGAAATAGGGTTTAGTACCAACTGTATTTGGTTGCATTCAGTTTGTGCATTTACTTGAATTCTGGACAATTGGTGAGTGACAGGTGATTCACTGATGTTTGATTTGGGACAGCAGGGAAAGACAGGAACTGTCATTTCCTCAGCCAAGCTTTTTAATCCTTTTCTTATCCTGTTGCCAAATAGAAATAGTTATCGATGCTCATAAAACCTGCTAAACTAGATGAAAATATGGTGAATCCTATGTCATCCATAGGGTGCCAAGGTGTTTGAGAAGCCAACAGAATAGACAAAAGTGTGAAGAAGATCCCATTATTTGCACTAACTGCTACTGAGCTGTATTTATCAGTAGCTCATGCATTGCTGCCATTGTCGATTTGATAAAAGCTTCTGACATTTACAATGTTTTGGAGTTTAGGCAGGAAAACAGTTTCTGCCAGTTGTCATGAAATGATCAGTTCCCTGATTGTGAGTCAGGAAAGCATAGCACCCAAGAGTTAAGTGATCTGCTAGACTGAGACCAAAATTTAGATTACAAATGGGACTATATGAGGGCTCTTTTGTCTCTGGAAAATCCAGTTTCAGGACTGATGCATTAAAAAATGCACTTCCACGATAAGCCACGATAAGGCCAGGCAAAAAATGCTTTCCGGCAAGAGTCTTGTTTGGTCAGTAAAAGCTTTTCCTTAAGTAGGCTCAAAAGGGTTGGAGAATATTACATTTTTTGCAGATTAATAGCCCCAGAAAAGGATTCAGGCCTTTTGCAACACACATAATTTAAAGCTGCTACTGCTGCTGTTGAGGTTTCCTAGATCTCCAGGGAACCCAGATTTGTCCCCAGGTTCCTAGACAGAAGTATGTGCAGAGCCAGAAATGATGTGTCAGCAGTGAAAAAGCATTAGAGGTCTCTGATTAACATCTCTCTTTGTGCTGGTGACTGACTCAGTTACTAGTTGAAGTCAAAGACAAGACACTCAAGTCCTGTGTGCTTTGATTCAGGCTCTAAAGCCCTTGGCTGTGCTAAACATTGAAGCTGAACAATGTTTAGTTATCATGTGGAACCAGGGCTATTTATTTATCTCGTAATTCTTGGAAACAATATACAGTTTAAAGTTAGCTCCTAATACAAAATACCTGGCAAGAGACTGCTGTAACTCTATATCTAAGCCAGAGACTTTTTTTCTGTGCAACAATCCCATTGCAGGAATATTTCACAGTGGTTCAGCTCTGCATTAAGTGGCCTGAATGCATTTTCCACATTTGGTTTGTGATGGAGCTGCAGAGACTCCAAGTTCCTTTACATTAAACACAGTGTCTTAGCCCAGGCTTGATTCACAGCCTAGGAAGCTGCTCTCACTGCATTACTGTACTGCAGCAGCTGCAAAGCCAGGGGGCCAAGGCTGGAGAGCCATAATTTAATGAGATCTCATAGACTGCAAACATTCTTCTAAGGACACTTGTGTCTTGGTTTTTCCAATGGTTTTAATTCATCATTAGATATTGATGTTTCCAGGTCAGCTAGCTGAATGTATGCATGTGAGGAAAACGCTGACTCCCAATCCTCTGCAAAGAGATGTAGGCAGGAGCTCATTCTTCACATGTGTCTGGGGCACAAGTGCCAGATGCACCCCAGATGGTGTATGTGACCATATCCTGCTCCACCCCAGCAAAAAAAGGGAAAAAGCAGACAGAACCAGTTAGAGGATGTGCTTCTGGTCCAAAATGAAGATGAAGAGAGGAGCTAGTCTCTTCCCTCAAGCTGGTTATCTTGAGGGAAATGTTACTTTTATGCTATTAGATGCTTGGTAGCAGAACCAATGAATATTTGTGGCCCTGATACGAAATTCAGCGTAAATTCAAGGTCTTCCCGTCCCCACACTCCTATGTGCTTTTTATAGGGCTGTTTATCTGTCTCCAGAGGCCAAAAGATGAAGTGGGTTTGGAATGTGACCAGAGAGCACCATGGATGCTTCAGCTGTGCGTCCACTGACCTCCCTGGGATTTATTCTTTGTCTTTCTGCCTTTCTCAGTCTACACAAGGCTCAGTTGAATTGGGAAGCAGAGCCTGGGAGAGCTGTGCTGGCTGCTCACACAGGGACCTGAGCTGAGGAGCTGCTCCAGGGGGCTGCCAAGTACAACAGGGCACGGGAGCCCTAAATCTTAGTTAATCCCTCTTTTCCCCTCTTCCATTCCCTCCACATCACATTTTGTTGACTTTTCCTTTTTTTTTTTTTTTTTTTTTTTAAATCTTATCTAGGCCGAGTTTTTCTTTCCTGAATGAAACACAGAGGAACTGTAAGTGGGAGTGCATTGCTTGTAGCTTGTGTGTTCTGTGGTGGGCACCCTATCTTCTGGGGGTTCATATCTTGGCAGTCATCTCTTGGGAGAGGATTCTGCTGACCATCTCCTGCCATTGTGGGTGGTCTAGCATCTGTTCAGAGCCCTGCCTGGTACATCCCCATCTTTATCCAGAAACCAGTCTGGGACATCATCATTACAGCTATTAGGAGCTGATGGAGACTATATTTAGCTCAAGCACAGACGGTGTAATTCTTTCAAAAATGCCAAGGAGCTCTGTTCTGCTTTCACATTCTTTGATGATGGAGAGCTACTTCTGTATCACATAAAGTGAAGTATTTTCCCATGGGAACACTAAGAAGCTGCACTGTGACACTATGCTTTAATTAAACAAACCATTCCTGTACAAGATCGCTTAAGTATTCCTATGAGCAAGAGGAGTCAAATGTGGGGGGAAAATCCTTTGCTGTTCTACTGCATGGTCTGTGAGTCTGTACTGAGAAACTGGGTGACTTTTATATTATTATGTAAGCATTTGGATTCATGAGACTTCTGACTGATGTGACCCTGGCACATGCATCTGAAGTTTGGGATGCTAGAAATCACAGCATTTTAAGATAAAAGAGAATTTGGAAAGTCAGTATAAAATGTTGTTAGTGTCAACATTTTTGTGCTACCACAGGAAGCTAAAATCTAGGGATCTTTGAAATGTTGTATGGTTTAATGATGAGAAAGAATCCCAGAATTTCAGGGAAAATGTCCACCCATTTCAATTCAATGCTGGCTTACCTTTGAAGTTCAAGTAATGAAAACTTTGATGCAGATGTATTTTCTGTTGTAGAAGTTCAAACACTAGGTCAGCTTCTTTTCCAATATCTTCTATGTTCTTGTTAAGGTCAGGAAACTCATGGGGCAAACTGTGAAGGGGATCCATCTGTGTAACTTTTTGTCTGAAGGGGAAAATACAAGTATGCAGAAGTCAGACTAGATTGTTCTTAAACTAGAACTGAGTTGCACAATATTTTAGAGGGCAAGAGATACATTTATAAATAAGCAGAAACATTTAATTGTAATGGCTTATTTAGAAGACCTTTAGTATGAACTGGAAAATTCCAGCATTTAATTATGTCTGTATGGGTTAGGCATGTATTAAGGATTATTTTGTTCACAGATCTATTGAAAACAGTGACTTAGTAGTCCAGCATCTGTGTGCTGATCAGAAGTGGGACTTGATGTGTAGGGAAAGCTGGTGGAGTCTGGGGGATGACAGTTTCTCAGCCAAGGGATTTTTTCAGGAGCAGCCTAGCCCTTACTGAAGGTAGCCCTGAAAATCCCTGATGCCTGAAAGGGCCTCCAGTGAAAGGACAGGATGTTTCAAAATTTGTTCAGTTTCAGAAATGGCATCTTCAAAGGCTTTGAAGCGCATGTCACAGCTGGGCATTCGTCCTCCTTTATCTTCCAGCTTTGCTGCAAACCTCATTAACCCCTGCACAGTCTGAGCAAGGGCAGCAATTTCAGTGTCCCACTGATCAAAACAAAGATGACACTGACGGCAGGAGGGAAAGTCCTTCTCAAAGCCGCGGCCGCACTGGTCGCAGAGCCGGCCAGTGACGCCAGCACGGCAGTTACATGCGCCGGTGGCTTTGTCGCACGTGGGATGGCGGGTCCCATCCAGGTTACATTCACATGCTGCAAGAAAGGAACACAGGTTACATCCAGTTTTTCCCTTTCTGTGGGATTAATGCTTGCAAAAGGTGCATTTCAAGGTAATAAAAGCAAACCAGTGTTTGAGTTAGAGCAAGTTGGGCTGCACAGTAATGGCTCTTCTTCATCTCTGACTTCCATCTTAACCATTGAAATAACAATATAGATAATATAGATGTCCATCTCATACACACAAGTATATGAAAGGCTGTTTCTCTACGTGTATGCCCTGTGAATATAAAAGGTAAGCATTTATGTTGAGGCAGTTTCTAATCCAATTGTCCCACTTAATAATACTTACAAGCACAATGCATCTGGGGATTGCCGAAGTAGTTTTCCTCACATTCATTACAGCATCTTCCACTGTAACCTGGCTTACATGGACACTGGCCTGTAACCTGTAAAGACAGTTAGGACTGAATAACTTCCAGCAGAGCCATAGGGCTGGATATACATTATTTCAGCTGTACAAGGACTGCAGCAACACTGCTTGCCCACAGTCTTTGAACACCATGGTTTATACAGTATTGGCCCAACTTTCCTGTCTTCCTCCTGAAGGTTCTGAAAACAAAATGCAGTCTGAGAAATGGCTTTACTTTACTAATGTCAGAGATTTTGTATGATCCAATCTACTGATGCCCTTTGAGAACTCATCCTTTGTCATCTGAGAGGATTCTTTTTCTTTGCAAAACAGACTACTTTTTTATTTTTGCTGGATCAAAGTACTCATCTGAACATTTCAACTTTAAACTACACGATATATCAATTGTAACTGAAAACCTCGAAGGTGTATCATGCACATTGCCCTAGAAAAATTATTTTGTAATTCAGCTGTTAAATTAAACTGCAGGGAATGACAACTTTGATAACTGCTAGTAGTTCTTTGAGGTCAAGAACTAAGTTTGCTATAAAAAATAATAAATCTACTAAATAAACTGGAACAAGCTGAGAGCATATTGAAAGAAAAATGTGCAAACACATCAGCAAGACCTTAGGATAAGCTCCTGGTGCTCTGAAGTCAATAGCAAAATTTCTGTTGACTTCATGGGATCACAGTTTCACCTCTCCATTCTGAAACTCTGTTTAATTTTTTCTACATTCCAATCCTAAAATGTGCACAGGAATTAAAGATGAGAAAAGGTACTCTAGTAGTCTGCTAGATGAGGCATGATTAATGTAATGGCCACAGCTGCTACTTTATGAAAATAAACACTTTAAAAATACTCATAAGACTCTGGGGTCCAAGCTTGGATTTCTTTCTTCCCTATATGCATATTTATGAGGCAGTTTTTTCCTATGTGACATCTTTTTACAAAGTATTTCCAAGATCCACTTGACAAAGAAACAACAGGCAAAGAGAAATTGCTTACCAGCAAAGCCACATTATCAGAACAGCACTTTTGATTTAATGACTCACAGTGTGATTGCACCAACTACAAACTTTCAAAGAATTTTTTGTTTTCAGGGAGTATGGCAAAAAACCAATCCTCATTAATAAGAGGGTCCCCACTTTGTCATGTCAAAACACCAGCACCCTGATTCCTGGAAAGCAGAGTAATTTTCTTGCCTGGTTGCACTGGTTGCTTTGGGAATTTTTTGGATCACAGTCACAGGTCTGACATCCTTTTCCGCTAGCCAGGTCCCAGTAGCCAGAGGCGCACTGGTCACATGTGGCACCCAGCACATTGGGCAGGCAAGGACAAGCTCCTGTGGCTGGGTCACACAGGCAGGCTGCATCCCCCCCTGGGCACATGGCAGGGTGAACACCTGCCAGATTGCACATGCAGCCTGGAAAAAGAAGGACAATTACTACAGCAGACAGTAATACAGACAGCTGATGGACAGTCAGAGCTGGATATAAAGCCCATGCTGTAGGTTTCTTTCTAGTGACTTCGAGCACGTTTACTCCAATACACATTACCTATCTTTCTATAATGACTTATATAAGGCTTTGAGAAAACTTACTGTGAATGTTCAACACTTTTAATACAGGCACAAAAAATGAAGGCTCAGTGAATTTTGAATCTTATTAGAATGCAATGTTAAATATGTTGGGTAAGGATAAGTTGATTTACAGTAGGCATTATCCAGTGTGGGAATCCCCAGTAAGCCAAGTAAGTTAAAAAGCCTTCCTTGTGAGGAGCCAGAAGTTCTTGCTTAACCATTTCTAACAGACATCTTCCAAGAATGAACAAGGGATGGGCTTGGACTATATTTTAGAGATTCCCAGAAAAACAGTTTCTTGACTACACTTATGATTATCTTGGCCATAGAAATTAAATCCTCGATCAGGCACATTTCTGAAAATGATTATTGAGAAAAATTGTGAAGAAGCTCGTGCCTTGCTTTTCCTTACCCTCCTGCCGTTCTGTTCAAAGTGCTGAGTTATTGATGAGTCCTCATGGAATTTATTAAATTGCCTTAACACTCTCACTCTAGCCACTTAATGAAAACAACTGGTAAGGCAGGAAGTTCAGCAAGGGATCATTTGGTTAACTGAGCATTGCTTAGTTGGCATCAGCCAATGATGTGGATAAACAATTATCTTTGATTCCTTTACTCTTGATTCCTTCCTGAATAAGCTGAATGAATATTTATTTTTCTAACAGTGAGTACGGCCTTCATTTCACAAATGAGTATTCTCTAGGAGTGATATTTAGTATGAGATTTAGTGAGACTTGGATTACAAAGAATTTAATAGATGTCATATTATTTGTATCACTGATATATTTATACCTGGTAATTAGAAAAATGTATTTGTGATCTTTATATTTTGCTCTATTCACCTGCTTTAGTTTTGCTCTCCCTCCAAGGTCTAGCCTCTCCTTATAGCCTATTTTTGTTAAAAAATTTCTTGGTAGTAAAACACAGTTGCAGTGCTGTTACTTACTTACTTTGACAGTTTTGATTGAGGGCTGAGCCAAAGTAACCTGGTTTGCAGAACTGGCAGTTTGCACCATGGGTGTTGTGTAAACACTTGGTGCATTCCCCGGTGACCCTGTTACAGGACTCTGGGTCTGTCAAATCAATGTTGTTGTTGCAGGGACATGGTGCACAGTCAAGCCCAGGGCTGCTTGGGTTTTTGTAGAATCCACTAGGACACTCATCACACTGATTGCCTGTCAGAGGAAGGTAAAAATAATTGCTGGCTGATGGCAATTCAAGTGAAACATGTAATTTCCAGTAATATTGTTAAAAGGTTCAGACTGCCTGTTCAAATGCACATTTCCAACGGAAAATATCCACCTGTTTGAGACCATTGCCCTTTAATCCTCTGATCAGTTTAAATTATATCTTCCTCACTGAAACCTGATGGAAATGCACCCTCCTCATCCCAAGTTGTTTATACCAAGGAAGTCCTTTCAGCAAGAGCAAATAGATGCCCCCTCACACAACACCTCCAAACATCTTTTTTCATTGAAGTCCATTCAATGGCAGTAGTCAGGGTTGACCATATTTGCAGGATTTTCGTTGGCCCTTCACTCCAACAGCAGCATTGGAGGGTGGGGGGTGCCCAGGAGTTCAGATGAACTCTGAAATGCTCTGTCCTTGTTTGCTGGCATTACAACTATTTCTGCATTTCATCCCAATGCCTGCTCTGATTTGGGTGCTACCTCTGCATCTCAAAAACCTTTTTTGTGCAGGCTGGTGTTCCTGGAACCACATCCACTGGTTCATCCTCAGCCAAGGACTCTGTTCCTTCACCGTGCTCCTCAGGACCCAGAGCCTTTCTCAATCTCTGAGAAAGTGAGAGCACTGCCACAAAGGTGACCAAGTCTTGCTGGAAAGGAGCAGGAGGAATAAAGTCCAAAACTGAGGAGTGCAGCGATTTGTGAGGACAGAAGTCCCCTGGGTGAGTACCAACAAGAATAATTTTGGGCCTATGACAATTACTCAAGCAAAACCACTCTTGACTTATAATGGAACCTTGCCTAAGTAAAGATGACAGCATTGGTTTAATTTTCAGCAGTGCTTCCCATTAAGCTTTGGTCCCATCACAGGAGATCTTTCTAATGCCCAGGGGAAGGGAAATATCTTCAGCTTTCACTTCAGCAATTCAAGCTAAGTCAACAAGATCTTAGGAAATGAGGAATCAGTTTGCTGCAAAAATATCTGCATTTGAGACAGCTGAGAATAGAAATCTCATTTCTAAAGTGACCATTTGAACCATGAAGCAGTCACTTTTACGCATAAATGTCAAAGAGTTTCCTCTACATGGAGAAAGACTTTCTCTGATTAGGAAATCTTATCAGCTGTTTTTGATGCCCTATTCTTTCCCATTTGGGCTTCCAATGCTTCTTTTTCAGAGGTGATGAGCAACTGCAGTTCTCCCCGCACTCCCCACCAGATTAATGGAGTGCCCCTGGAGAGGAGATTTCCAGAGAGTGACATCAGAATAATTAATGTCTTCACTGTATCCACATTTAAAACACTAACTGCACAATTCCCATTCTTCTTAGTCAGAACTTACCCACATAATTTCACTAAACCTGAGTGCTAACTCTTCTTAGCTGTTTTTTTACCATTACCTCACTTGTTATTTCTGAACATATGACAGATGGAGGATGATCATTTTTTTCTCTTATGTTAATTTTAGTAGTATCAAAACCGGTCCTTACTTTGCTTCGTACCTGAATATCCCTCGAGACAATTACAGACTAGCTGTGCAGACTGGGAGTCCTGGTAACAGGAACGTGCAAAATACCTATTGCTTGTAGGTGCCCCTGGGCACATGCATGGGCGGCAGGGTTCTCCAGCCAGAGGATTTCCATAATAGCCATCCATGCACCTGCCAAAGCAGTCAACACAAAGCAGGACAAATTGTCAAGTGCTCCATGCAGGTGAATCAATTTATATGTATATATTTAAATTAATATTCCAGATCATTGTAATGCTATCTCCGTCAGTTGGTATACATATATCAAGCTTCAAAGGTGTTCTAAAATGGAAAATCAGAGCTTCATTCTCAAAATCTGGAGCAAAAAGAAAAAGACACGTTTTCCTTTCAAGGAGTGTTTGGGAAGACTTTCACCTACTCTGGAACAATTTTAATCTAAATGATTATGATATGGTATATCACACATGTTCTGCGTAGGCAGCTAAAACCTGCCATGTAAATATTCTGTATATTTGCCTATCAGCACATATATTCATCTATTTCTATACAGACATACACAGAGTGGTTGGCATGACATTAGAAAATGCTGGCACAGGCAAAAAAAGCAATGATTCATAACGAGCACTCAGAGAATACTGCATATTTTAGATGGAACATATGTATTGAGCCATGCTCTGTCTGACATGTTCTGCAAACCTGGGGAAATGGCTCTTTCAAGGTGCTGGTGGGTGTGCTGTTACCTGGACTGGTGGGAGACTTTCAAGGCTCCCTGGGGGCTCAGCCACCCTTCCTACCACTGCTGTTTCCGCATCCCAACCCCCTGTGGTTCTGCAGCTGTGGCAACAGCAACACAGTGGCTTCTGAAGCATCCTGTCTTTGATCTGCTTTACTATGGCAAATGGGAACACAGTTCTCCATATGTATACAGGCAAGGCTAAAAGACTTGGCTATCTAATTATCCTCCCCCTGGGGTCTGGAGATCCTGTAGAGCCACAGGGCAACAAGTGTTTCCGTCTCCCATTTTTAATCTGTTTGCCGTCTACAAGTACAACAGCCAAAGACTGTACTGTCTAAAAGCACCGCAGGAAAAGCTCAACAGGTTTCATGGGGAAATCCTCTTAAAAGTGAATGACAGGTACAGTACAGCCAAACTAAACTAAACAAACTTAATTTTGATGTCCATGTTGAACTGTGATACTGCTTCCAGTGTACAGAATAAAAAATAGGAGCAGTGTTCTGAACGGAGCTGGAACATGTGGGTAAAGTCATTTGCTGCTGATATGGAACTAATACGACCAGCAAACAGGGCATGTTTACTTATGTTCCTTAGAGGTAATTGCAGGTATTAAAATGAGTATTCAGCACGAGGTTAGCCTCTTGATTAACCTCGTGCTGAATTTTAAATTTGAAAGCTGGAAATTTGAAAGCTGGCAGGAGTCAGTTTATCCCACATGCAGTGCTTTGTGTGTGTCTCCAAGCATATGGTGTCATGGCCTCCGTGTCTCAAATGCCTTCTTGCAGGGAGCCCACTGCAATGCTGAGTGCATGCCCGACCTGCAGTCCACCCACAGGCATTGCATGCACACTCCCACATGCATTTGCCAAAGAAATAGGTACCTGACATTCAGTAGCCAGGCTCGGTTTCATCCTGGTTTGGGTACATGTTTCCTGTTAAGGTCATCAATGCATTTGTAGACCCCCAGCTACACAGGCATTTTGGAGAGCACCAGTGTCTGGGGGAGCTTTGCAGCACTGCCCATCAACTGACCTTTCACAGTGGCTTCCAGCTGTAAACCCATGGCAGTTGAGGCACACTCCAGTCAGAGGGTCGCACAGCTCCGCATGGCCATTACAAGGGCAAGGACGGCAGTGGGGGAATCCAAAGTACCCAGCCAAGCAGCGGCTGCAGCGCTGGCCATCCACCTCCCGGCGGCAGGAGCACTGCCCTGTCACCTGGTCGCACAGTGTACTCAGCGAGCCTTGCGGGTGGCACTCGCACGCTGGAAAACACCAAAAGCAAAGCTGTATCCTTAAAGTATTCCTGCCAAGCCATCCCATTGCTGACGCTGCTCAAAGGCAGCCAGGCAGCAGGGATGGAAAATCTGTTATTTGTGGAAACATTTTTTATATTGCTTCACACATAATCTGGGATTCAAAGCCCTAAAAATTGAGGTATGGGTGAAGAGCCAGCTAGTGGTACTGGTAGTGGTGCTGGCTGCTGAGCACTCACCGTAGCAGCCATGGAAGCCAAAGCCGTAGCTGCCTGCAGAGCAGGTGTCACAGCAGCGTCCCACGACGTTGGCTTTGCACTGACACTGGCCCCCCAGTTTACTACAGTTGGCATTCAGCGACCCTTGGGCATTGCACTTACATGCTGGCAAGGGGAAAGAAAATCGAAACAGGTTTGGTTGTCAAGGAGTGTTACTGCTTTCATCAGCTTGCAGGTTTCACACTTTGAAATAGGTAGGAAAGAGCTTGATTATTCTTATCAGGGGTTCACTAACCTGATGATGGCCATGGTTTAGATCATTTCATGGTGTAGCATCAATGGTGATGGTATATCAGACACCAGCACAAGTCTTGGTGTTGCAGTTGCCACATTGAAGGCACTGCCTTCAGCAGGCATTTGGGGTAGGACAAAAAGGGAGTAGCAAGTGTAGATCCAAATGGAGATATCCTGAAGTCTAGAAAGGTTTGCTACAAATCTGCATCTAGCTGGAGCATGGGACATAATCTGCAATCTTGTACTTAGTCTGCATCTGTATACTATTTGTCTCTTTCTGGACACTTTGGACTAACTTGTTGAGTGAAGATGCTCTGCTAACTCACAGAGGATGTTTTCCCAGAATGCTCTGGAAAGCACTAAAAAACCAAAGTGCTGCATTTCACTGGGGGAATCTCATCACTTCAGGAATTAGGCTAATGGGGAGTTAGCACAGCCCAAGCCTAAATGAGGGGTATACTGGTTGCACAGCCATGACCTCATCACCTGATACTAGAGTGAGGCATCAGTCCTTCTAAAAATCACCCAATCCAAGTAGATTCTATCTCTTTGGAGGCATTGCTGCATGGCTCCCTGAAAGGAGCAGGCCACCAAAGTTGTTCGGAAAGGCCCCTCCTGTTACTGGAAGTGCAGAGAAGCTCCATTTCTCTGGGCCAAATACCTGGGAAGGTCTGTGAGCCACTGAGCTCAGCTAATCTTTCCATGGTGGGTCCAGGAGGCTGCCTAGGAACTTCAAACCCCACCTGCCATTGCCTTCTTGTTGGAACATCATCAAGGTTTTCTTGATGAATCTCTTCCAGTATATTGACTTATGTGCCATCATGCCTGGAATCTTACTAAGGCATCCAGCTGGCCTACATCATCTAGAGAGAGGGCTTAGAAACTTCTCTGTCATTTTGCAGCAGCCAGAAAAGTAGGAAGGTTACTCCCTTGGCCATATGGTAAAGGCATCTGATACAAACGCTCTTCAGAAGACACAAAATCACTGCCATGGTCCCTGACATGCTGCTCCATGAAGCCCCTCAGGAGTGATGAACTCGGAGATTCATGCCACCAAGAGGTGTTTGTAGCACACATAGGATTCAGTGGGATGTACCCTGTGCATCCATGGATACCATGTGCTGACCAGGTTCACTTCTACTGCGGGCTGAGAGCTCTACAATCAACATATCCTACAAACTCAAGGGAAAACCAGCAACTGCCCAGCCGAGCTGCCTGTGCAGGCTGGTCCTTACCGACGGCGCCGTTGTGAATTCGGGCTGACAAGCTCACTATGAGCCGTGCGCACGCTTCGGGCAGGACGTGAGGCCCAACTTCAGATGCAATTTCAATACAGTGATACTTCTGGTACTCATCTAAATCCTTTTCACTGCATAAATTCTCCACAGAGCTGATTCTGGGAATAAGTCCAAGCTTTGTCATTAAGAGAGAAAAGAAAATATTTTTGCTTAGATATATTGAAAACCAGAATTTCCCACATTCTCTTAATGTGCTTTCCATTGCAACAACAGAGGCCTGGAGCACTGGGTTTCCAAATCTGCAGCTGTGCCATTCTGTCATCTAAATTCACATTTATTCTGAAGGTCTAGACATTCCCTGAGTTCTTCAAATAAGAGAGACTGTGTTTAAAAAAATAAAATTATAATAAGACCTCAGATATGTGCTCAGAACTGGTCTTGCTGTGCTGGGTTAGTGACTCCAAAAGCAGCATCTGGCCAAAATTTTTACTTGTATTACTACGATAGAGAAAAATCAGCTGAAGGTTCTATGTCCAAGTATAGCCAGCCCTTGTCAGGTCCAGTTCTACAGCAATAATTAGAGAAATAGACTTAAAAATATTTTTCTCAAGAGAAGGACCTAAAATTAACACCCAGTTCCTGACTTGATGGAAACTTGGGAAATATCTGGACCTGATTCCCAGGAAGTACACGACTAATTTTACTTTTCCATGTCATCTTTAATAATAATACCCATGATCCCTACAAATTAGAGATATTTTGAAAAACCAAGTGATGAGGAGCTGCACAAATTTATATCCATAGCTACAGCATCTTGTCAGCATATGTGGGCTGTGTTCATAATCAATGAGCAACAGATAGAGGTACATACTCTGACTATGAACATGTGCAACAAGTATGGCTTGATGTATTGCTCCATGAAAATTAAACCAGATACAATTCTGCCTTTCCATACAAAAATATGCAAACAGTGCCAACAGAGATAAGCAGAACCTGAACTTCTATTAAAACACACTATAAATTATTTTAAAATACTTCTAAATAGTCTGTAAAAAAAATCACTGTGTATAAATACAACCTCAAGGGACTTGTGACAGAACTACTCACTGAGTCAATCAAGATGAATGATTTTGCCTTTTTGTCAGAGGCAGAGAGCTGAGAAAAATACACATCCACAAAATATTCCGTTCCCGGCTCCAAGCAGACTGGAGTTTGCAGAAGTGCAATCCTGTTTTGCAGAAATTAAGTACAGTTATAGCCGGGAGTCTGGACAAGGCAAGTTTACTGGGTGTTTTGAGCTCTCCCTTCCCTCTGTGCCTGCAAACTAATGCCTGCAGCCTGGAGCAAGCCCTGCTGCTGTGAGGAGCACACCCAGCCCCAAGCTTGCAGGCTTCAGGAAAGCTGCTGGACTTCTGCTGGATAATTCACCAAGCGTAATTTAAACCTGGGGAGATTAAACTGAAAATGGCAAAGAGGTTTGCAATTCACTGTTCATATTCATCCTCTCCTGTCCCTCTTTAATCAAGACATTGGTCACATCCTCTTAACTTCTCTCTATTCCTTACACAGGTCCAGGCTGAAAAGCTGGTTTTGAAAATAGGCTAGGACAGTGACTTTAAGTCAATGTTTTCTTTCTATACTGAAGTAGCTGTAGTTGGATCTTCACCAGAGCAACAACCAGCACCAGCTGGATCTCAGGCTGCTCTTCTGGGTTTGGCAAACCTTTGCCAGACTGAGGAGTGGGGCATCAGACTTCCTTAGAGCCTACATAGTATTGTGGTATGCCAGCTACAGAAAAGGCCACACATGTGTTTCTGATCCCACTCTCCCACACATGTGTTTCTCTGCAATGCTTCAGTAAACGATTTGTACACAGAAGATCTACAGGCAAAAAGACAGGAACAGTCAGACCTCTTTGTAGCTGGGAGAGGTAACTTGTGTGGCTCCGGTGAAAGGACCTTGTTTTTGCAGCGTTGATCTGACAAGATACCAGCAGGCTGGATGGCAACACTTGCAAGCCAGTCTTCCAAGAACTATAAACGAAAGACAAAAATTATGGTAATATTTTGTATCTGAAAAACCTGCTTTCTCTTTGCAATGGTTAATGAAAGCCATCTGAATGATTGCACACTGCAGCGACAAAACAGATTTTATTCTTTACAGCACTGAAAAACAACGTCACTTGTGAAAAATTTATTGTATTCGCAATAGCTAATGAAAAGCAGAGACGGAAATGGGACCTCAGCTGGTTCAAATGGAAACAGCTCTGTTAGAGTCATTGGAGTTGTTTCTTTTCTTAGCACAGTGTTATTCTGGAGATATCCTTCATTAGCTGCCTTCTCACACATCTAATAAGAAACAATAAACATAAAAGACTTTGTAACAAATGTATTTAAAACTCAACTCTTCAATCCTTAGTCAGAAAAAGCTACCTCAAACCAACCCACTGAAAAATTGTTCTCATGTTTTAAGAAACTGGGAGATTTTTTTACCTTAGAGTGACAGTCAGAGAACAGAATACAATAGACAGCAGGAAAATCTTGAGTTGTGGGACTGTCCCAGAGAATTGCAAAAGAATAAGGCGTATACAAAAGCTGGTACCAATAAAACGCTTGTGTTTTTGAAGACATGGGTGAGGACCTGAGTTTAACCAGATTTGGATTAACAGATTTCCCTAGACATGTCTTCATCATTGAGAAATCTTCTCCAGGCAAAAATTAGTAATTTGGCTATTTTCCTACAATTTTCACACGTCTCAGAGTCCAGCTGGAACAACTGGGAAGCTAGATGCCTGCAAAAGGCCTGGATAAATATCTATGCAGATCACTCCTGCCTGTGCCAATTTTACTGCCCAAAAAATCCCAGCTAGGAATACAGAATGCTTATCTAAAAGGAACTGCATTTTTCATGTGTTTGATTTGTGAGTAAAAGTATAGTCCAAGTATAGGTGCCAAAAGAGAAACATTCAGAAGATGAAATCTTGGCTGATGCTTAGAAAACAGTTGTAGTGCTGATTTTTCATATTTGAGTGGAAAGGGTTAAGGGGGTCAGTGGAGGGCATATTACTTGGTTGGCAAGGCAACTTGCTACTGGGTGAAAAGGCAAGGAATTTTAATTCTAAATATAAAGAATAGAACAAGTTTCTCATCCTATTATTGACAAAATAGACCCTGCCTCTATCACAACATCACAAGACATGCAAGACATCACAAGTACCTCAGGCTCATAACGAATTGTGATATCAAAGTCCATAGCAAAGGGAACATTGTTGATGGCAAATCTCAGCCCAGCTCCACTGGGAACACGGGCGAAGCCATGTCCTGTCCATGTGACAGCTCGAGCAGCACTGGGCTGCCGGAACACCACTTCTGAAACCGAGTCCTGTCCAAACTGCATCGCACCCTGCAAAGACACATTGACATTTCCATCAAGACACAGAGTAAAATTACAAAAAAAACAAACTCAGAAAAAAGAAATACTTTTGCCACACTGTTTACTTATTTTAGCCATCAGTCTCATTTTCTGAACAAGCTCAAAATTGACAATCTAAGAACTCTCCCAAAGATAGGATGTTTAGGGTCACATGTAAAGAAAAGCTTCCCACAAGTTTGCAGTAACAGCAATAAGAGGGACTAGAATAATCCACTCACCTCTGAATATTTGGCATCTCCAAACATTCACGTTGCAAACCATAAACAGAATAAGCCTGTTTTCATACCTGGCTGGCCATTTCATTATAAACTGGATACATAAATATCAATACTTAAAATGGCTGCATTTAAGTGCTAATGTCTTGGTAAACTTGTTGGAAATGTCTTGCAACCAAAAAAAAAAAAAAAAAAGACCAAAAAAAAAACCCCAAAAACTTTACCTTCCATAAGGATTTTTCTCTTCCAAAAATTCATGGAACTTGAGTCTACAATGGCACTGGACATAGCAGAGCAAACCTGTCAGTGTGAATAATAAAATGTCCAACCCAACAATTTTTTTCTTTTCAATATTTTTTATTCTTTTTTATTCTTTTATGATTTAATTTGTGTCAGGATTGTAATGTCTAGGACTGTGAATCCCATGTGCTCAGGCATTTCCTTGCCCTTTGTTACAAAATAAAATTTTATTATTTGGTGTAAACTTAAGTAACTACTCAAGTACTAATTTACCTGTTCCAGTCCAGATTTTCTTACAGTTCGTTTCTTGTTCCTGTTTAACACGATCTTTCCATTTTCAATCATGAACTCATAGCCTTTCTTCTGGAAATAGATGTCACACCTTGGAAGAGTGCTTGGCTGAACCTATGAAGTAATAAAAAAGGAGCAGCACTGTCTCAACAACACTGAAGGGGGGTAAGCAACTAAATGAAAATCCACATTCTTAGAACAAGCTCTATTCTCTGCTGGGTGAAACTCTAAACTATGACCCAGCAGCTGTTGGAAATCTCTTCCCCTCACTGCCTTAAAATTAACTTGCACTTTTCCCTCATAAGCTATGTCCCAGACATCCGTTTTCCATTTAATTATTGGACTGTAGGATGAATACTGGTTGTGATTATAGCTAAATATTTGTGGATGCGACCTGCAAATAAACAGTTTTTATTATTTCTTATCTATAGTTTCTCTACAACATGCCAGAGAAAAAATATTAGTAAAAGCATAGACAGAGGAAGGTATGCATTCCAGGCTTGTACTCAGCATGGGGAACAACTACCCCCATGTTGAAGGGGGTAAAAAAAAAGTAATTAATTTTTCTAAAAACATTACAGATGGATGCCAAATTCTTGAGGAAATTGGGCTACAATCAGTGCCTTTATATAAGGCAGCAGGAATTAGTCCAGTGGAGCAGAGAGTAACTTGATTCTTCCCTTGATGGAGATTCCCAGAAATAGAACATTTCATGAGAGCTATTGGCAACTCAAACACTTTCCTCTAATTTAAATAATTAAATTAATTTCTCTAATTCATGCTAGTCCAGCCTGCACTTAAGAAGCAGCAAGGGCAGCTTTGCAGGTCATACCACGCTAGACTGACTGTCCCTTTTTAACAGACACAGTTATGGGATAGTCATGTCCATGAAAAACTAAGACAAACTGACGATGGTCAAGGGACTTGCTTTGCATTCTCCTGCTAAAGAGCTGCTCCAGCTGCTCCCTGAGCAAGGGCTCTTCTCAGCCTCAGCTCTTGTGTCACCACCACAATGATCCCCTCTCAGTACAACACCTAAAAAGCCAAATACCTACCAAGGGTGCAGAGCCAGAAAGGGGCTTTGCATGCTCAGCTTCATAAATATAATAATCCAGGGGTAGAAAGAAGTATCCTGGAGCTGGCTCGTTGCACTGGCGGCTCACGATGTTGGGCAGACACTGGCACTGACCATCCTTTGGTGAGCACCTGTGGGAGGAGTTGGTAAAGGGAGGACATCAGTGTGGCACAGCGGGGTCCTCACAGCATGAAGGCAGCTCCAACCCACCCTTGTTCCACCTTTGCTTAATCTCATTGCTGGATTGCCTCCATTACTAAACTTCTTCCTATCACCCACCTCCTCTGTTTCTGATGCTGGATTTATTCAATGCTACTTTTCCATGACTTCAGAGTCCATGACTTGCTTTATCTTTGTCTGTTGCGTACCTGAAGCACTGATCCTTTTGTTTCCTGAGCATCTGTTACTGTATTCCTGTATCATTTATCTTTTTCTATGAGAATCATTGTATCACAGTTCTTAATAATCTGTCACCCACAAATATCAAGGCAGGACATGAGATCAGAAGGACCTTTGATGTGATATGGAATGTTTTCATATACTTACACTCATATTTAACACACCAGGTGATTTACCTGCTCACAAAGAGCTGCTCTACAGCATGGGACTGTGTGCTCCTATGTCTGAAGTCTAACAGCAGTAGTGAAGATCCCTGCCCAACAGATTTCCAAAGGAGCCCAACTGAAACCGATCTTGCTTCTAAAATTACACATTTTAAATAGGAGCTAGAAAAAAAAATTCTCACATTTAAGGTAGATGTAGGAAGCTAAGTTAAAAATGACACCTCTAACTTCTAATTTCTAATAATATTAGGGTCTCTGGTTCTCTCAAGGCATACATTTTGTATTTTATATTAAACACATCTTGGTTCAACCTGATCCAAAGTTGGCTTCAAAGGAAATAGTTAAATCCCCATATCACAAATAAATTTCCAAAATCTCCACCCAACTTTACACTGTTTGTATATGATGAAATTCCATCTACATTCTATTTTCCCATCTGCACTGTGACTGTATTAACCTAACCAGAAAATCTAGCCTAAGAGTTTATAAAAATTAAAACCAAGAAAGAACTTGAAGAACTTTAACTTACAAGTTATTCTGGGATCCACCAATATCACAGCCACATGGAGAACAGCCATACAAGCTGTTGCCAAGACCCCAGTATCCTACCTGGTACAAAAAGAAAGATTCTTTTATGGCAAATATTTAAGTATGCAAACCAAAGCAAAACAAAACTCGTTCTGCTGAATGAACAATGCTCTCCACCACTGTGCTTGGCCATGGGAGACTGCTTCTCTTACCAGATAGCAGGGGTGCTCAGCCACTGCAAGAGCCAGATATTTACCCACTTGTGCAAGCAAATAGCTCTGTAAACAGCAAAGATGGACCAGGGACGTAATTTTGCATTTCCTTTTCTTCCTGGGAGTGCTCCTTCCACTGCAATTTGATTGCATAAATGTTTGGGAGCAGTGAAAGAGAAGCAGATATGTCAATGCAAAATGGGAGCATACAGCTGTAAAATTTTTTCGAATTTTGACTAATTGTTTACTTTTATGGCAAGGAAAAGGTGTGGGATGGGTGAGGAGACTTCCAAAATCACATGCAGAAGCAAAACCAAAAACTGAGTACATACAAGGCATTTTTCACAGTGTTGCCCTGTGGTGAACTTCTGGCAGAGGCACTCTCCTGTGGCAGGATCACAGATGGAGAAGGGCAAACTGCCCAAGGGATCACAGTTGCAGGCTGCAGGGACAGAAATGTGCAGTTACCTATGCAGGCCCCAGTGACAGCAGCAGGACTGGCATTTATGTTAGATGAGGCATCAGCATGACAGGCAGTCTCCACCCTCCACACAGACATTCTGCAGATGAACATGCCCTGGCACCCTCCAGCCCTCAGACTGCCCTTGGAAAATGAACAATTTCCTCAGTGGGTTCCTCTCTGGGGGGACCAGAGGCATTGGCAGAAAGTCCTCTGCAGTGGTTTGCCAAGTGCTGTGTGCTGATATGCACTGCAGTCCTTGTGTGTGGCTGAGCACCTGGTATGGGCATAACGTGCTTACAAACCCACAGTGCACCTGGGCAGGAGTGGGATGTGTTTTTCAGCAAGCTTCTCTCAGAGGAATGGTTGGCTGGAAGTTCTTTTGGCAAGGCAGTGGTCCTGTCATCTCAATCTCCCTTTTCAATTAAATTGCATATTTAATAACCCTTCTATTAACAACAGCCTGATCTGTTATATTATATTATGCATTCTGAAAGTGATTTTGCATTGTTTCAGTCTTGGATGCTGCGCCAGAAACCTTGAATTACATTGACATTAAATTACAGTAGGCAACTGGGTATTTTGTGACTCAATAGAGCATTAGTGTGTGGATCTGTGCATTCAACTACCTCCATGCCTTAAAAATGCTTTGGAAAGAGGACTAGAAGAAGTGGTTTACGTACGCTGGCAGCCCAGGGGGTCGCTGCTGCTCAGCCCGTAGTAGTTTGCCCTGCACTTGTCACAGCGAGCGCCCTCCACATTTTCCTTGCAGGGGCACCGGCCCGCGACCGTCCCCAGCGTGGGATCCGTGTGGCTCTCGCACACGCCCTCGTGCAAGGTGCCCTCGGGGTCACAGTTGCATGCTACAGGCAGGGTCAGGGAGACACATTAAAAAAGCTCGTCTAGATGTAAGCATGAAAATGCAATTACAGAGCTGCTGGTAATCTGCCCTTTGCTCCTTAAGGACTTCTCATGTCAATCAATTGCTACAATTAAATTACACTCAGAGTATTTTCTCCATCCTGTGTTAATAATGAATTTAGGTCATCTTTCAGAAGAAGAGCTTTCCTGTCTGAAAGACTATTTTTCTTGCATATAGCAGGTATCTAGCAAAAGTTACTTACTCCTCCCATCATTTTGCACCCTCTTCTGTAATCCCTGAAGGTCACAGAAGCAACATCACTACTGATATTCATATTTATATTGACATTGTTCAAGAAAGACAATAGCTCTGCTGGATTTCTAAGCTCAGTTTAGCAAGGAGTTGGAATATGCAGCTCTTTTTAGAATGCTGGTTCGAGGATATTGTCATGCAGTGACTTTGTAAAGCAGTTTGGATGTTACAGGTACGGTAACATTTTTACAACCATGTGGACATTTAAGCATGGGGCTGGCTGTAGGGCTCAGAGCAAAGAGAACCATAACAACTCTGTTTTGAGTCATTTTTACAGAAGTTAAAAAGGGAAGCTTACGGAGGCACGCCTGAGGATCTGAGATGACTTTGAGTGGATCCTGGTAAAAGAAACGTTTGCACTTGTCACAGTGTTGCCCAGTGGTGTTGTCCTGACAGTCCTCACAAACGCCACCGCTGACCCCACCGCTGGCCTGGTACACGGCCATGTCAAAGTGGCATCTGCTGGAGTGGCTGTTGCAGTTACAACCTGAAACCAAAACAAATGGGGTATTTCACACCATGCCAATATTGTGGTCTGGCTACCACTGCTGTCTACACTTAACACAGAGTTACTGGTTACTTGTATCATTTCAGTGCCCAGCAAGATTATTCCCAGGCCTTGTGTGTTACAACTGGGAGAAAACATTGGAGTCTTAGGACAGAACTGTGTCCTAAACTTGGAAATGCAGATGAGTGTGCCTGATATGCAGTGGGGAACACTGCTCTGCTGAAGAAAGCTCTAGCTGAATATTTATTACAGACCCTAATACATTATTTTCGTGTATACTACATTACTCATTATTGTGGAAATAAGTAATTTAGCCTTGTCTAAATTCTTCTACTCACATGAAAAACTCTGTGCAAACCAATGAATGATCTTTTTTGTATTAGCTGCTTTTTCCTCTCCTTACTGTTTTTTTTTCTCTGCCTGAAGAATAAGAACATGAAACAGCTCTTCCTCTTGTAGGATAACACAGCACCTATGGATGCAGCAATCTGTTTTTCTGGATGAGGCATGAAAAAGTCTCCCTCTCAGAAACCTGGCCATCCCATTATGAATTGAACTAGGATTGTGCTACACCCACCCCCTGCTATTAAAAAGGAAAATAGCATGTTTGAGTTACGTTTGCAAGCATTATCTTGTGTCCCTTCAGCTGGCCTCCAGGGAACATCATTGTAGAAATCTTTACATCTTTCACAAGACAAACCTTCAGTGTTATGGTGGCAGATACATCTCCCATGGACCTGTAATGTGGTGAGAACAGAGAGATGAGGTGAGGTGAGGTGAGGTGAGGTGAGGAGAGGAGAGGAGAGGAGAGGAGAGGAGAGGAGAGGAGAGGAGAGGAGAGATCTGCTCAAGGTATGTCAGCAAGATCAGGAAAATTTGAAGCTCTTTGGCTCCCTCAGCTGACATAATTTCCAATAATTTGAGTAAAAGATCTGGAGAATACCTGCAAACTTTAAGCAAATAGTTTTAAAGCCACTGAACAACATTTAGAAAAAAAGTATTTATAGAGATATCAAAAGAGACTTCAACATTTTAGAGTCTTTCTCTGTCTGCCTACATGTCTTCATATTGAGATACATGCTTTCCAGTAGAAAAAACTCTTGTTCCCAGAGGGAAAGAATTTGCAATCACATTCCTGAGATTTTTAATAATCCATTTTTCATGGGTTAGCTTTACATTATCAACTATTCTTTGTGCCAATGCCTCCTCTCCTGCTGCAGAGCCCCCAGGCCCAGCTGGAGTGTGGAATGCACCCAACAAGTGGCCATTCAAGTCTGCACATGCCATAGGCTACTTACTGCATTACATTTGAACCATTACAGCTCTGGTATTTTGCTGCTATTATCAACATGTCTTGCCCCAGTTGCTTTTGAAACACCACAGTAGTGCCAACAAAGACAGCTTCTGTGCATTCCAACCCAGGGTTTAAAAGAAGAGTCTGCATTGAAACATTTAACAACTAGCAGTTGCAAATGGTTAATCCAAAGATTATCAGAGATCTTCCTTCTGATCCCTCCCTCCATCTCTTCCTTCTCACAAAACACCCGAAGGGACTGCCCTTTTTGGAGACAGCATTAACGACGCACCATCCCAGACTGATGGAAAACATCTCCCCGCACGTTCTGCACAGAATCACACTGGCTGGCATGGCCATTGCAAAAGCAGCTGCCCCGCACAACCATCTCATAGATGGCATAATAGTACTTCTCAAGTGGATCACTGTGCCTCCTCCCAAGCAGAGCATCACCAAGGGTGTGGAGTTTAGTAAAATTGATCCTTAGGTTTGTCAGTGTAATGAGCTCTGGAAGGAAAGAAGAGAGATTAAGAGCCTGAGTTCAGTCTAAAATGAACAGTATGAAATTTTCAGCTTGAATCAGTCATCCAAAATTTTCCCATAGTGAAGAAATAATGAAAAAAATCCGATATTGGCCAAGACCAGTAATGCCTACAGTGCCAGGGCAAGGACCGACTCCTGGCATACTGCTGCATAAGTGTTAGCATGCTGCTTGATATGCCTCTGCATTTTCCCAGCCACTTCATGGGTTCATGTGTACCTCTGGGACTGCTCTCAAAAAGCAGTGTGGATTGGGCCAGAAGGAAAGACAGTTTAGCTAGTTGGATGAGGCTCCACAGAGCTTTGCCATTTGCCCCCAGGTCTAGAGAACAAGACTGGCCCATTTCATTTATTAATACAATGTCTCCCTAAGATTTTTAGGTACCTAATTTTCAACATCACTGACTTACACCAGCTGGTGTACCTTTCAGTGTACAAAACAAACAATACCCACAAAGTACCTCTGGAGAAAACCTGTAGAGTCCATACCTTGGATATGTGGCACATATGGATTTTCTATTTCAAAACTGGGATCCAAAGCTTTTAAAACAACCTGCAAAAAAAAAATGAATAAGGCTCTAGAGATGGGATGAGCAGCCACCAAAGGGATCAAAGGACAGGCCTCTGCCTTTAGCAGACACAGACAAGATACCACCTTCAGCTCCACATATGATCTGAACTCATACAAACAGACACTTGACAGTACCTCGCCTTCAGTGGAGGGCTCGATGTCTGAATATCTTGAATCACAGACAACATCTCCAACACTTTTTGCTGGACCAGAAGAGATGTTGGGAAAAGAAGCTGCACAATCATGTGCAAAATATCTAAACACTTTCCAGGTCTGACCAAAGTCGGTAGAGCGCTCAACCAGCATTGCTGCAGGCCGAAATGTCTGCAAGAAAAATTTCAAGAATTCCCTAAGAAGGCATTAATAAGACACCTCAGGGGTTGCTATATTGATATTCCTCTTTGGAGGATGCTAAAATTTTGTGTTTGAGAACTTAGAGGCTTGTTACAGGTGCTGTGATAGTTGCATGGTTCTCTGAAAAAGCTCATTAGAACCTCTCTCTAGCAAAAGGGAAGGGTAACATTTAATATAGATACAAGATTACTTTCTAAGTAAGGAAGTTTACCATAACAATATAGGAATTTTGTACCAAAAATATTGTAATCATCTGGATCATAATAGATATGCATGAGCTGAACTAAATTGAAAGAGCAACTGCAGTTCAGGTATGTCTTAATTTTTAGGGTTTAGTTTTGCTATGTATTTTTTCAGCTTTAATTCTTGGATTTATAGAAAATAGGACCAGAAGGCACATGAATAGGAAACTATTCGGTCTATCCTCCTCCCCTAAGGCAGGATCAACTATAATTTAACCGTACTTGACAGGTGTTTATCTAACCTGTTCTTACAAACCTCTAAAGATGGAGCTCTCATTGCCTCTCTAAGCAATTTATTCCTGTGGTTAAGTAATTAGTGTATAATATTACATAAAAGCTCTGGTAAAAGATGTACCTTAAAGGTCAGGATAAGATGGCTGAACTGGAATAAAGTTTCTAGGTCCAATCTAATGCTGACATGGTCAATGCCTGAAAAGAGAATGAAAATGAAGTGTACAATGCGTACATTGAAGGGGTTGCTGAGACAGTTTTCCCATGGGGGATTTAAAGATGCCTTTTCCAGCAGAGCTGCTAGACTCCCTAGGGCATCCCCTGTGCACAAACCCATGCAGCTGGACCGCTCTCTCCGGGGCAGTATGATATGCTGCCTTCCTGGCACTGTCACCAGCAATGCTGCATGTCACTGAGACTGCAGGAGGTGGCTGAAGGTCCCACTCATGCAATTTGGACTGTAAATGATGGTCATGGTAGGGTTGTGGGTTTGTGTGTTTCTATATCCAGTTAGGTTTATTTTTTTTAATCCATTCAAATAATTTACTTATCTCTAAGAAAGAAAAAGAAAGAAAAATAAAAATGAGGTGTTTTCTTCATGCTAAACAGAACTGTTAAACCCTTCTATACTACCAGATGTGAAATTTGTCATGAGCAGAGCTACTGCACCAGGCATCTTCCAAAACTGCAACAAATATGGAAGAAAACTCCACAAGAACACATTCTCTGTAGAGAGTTGCAGGAGCTTAGCCAATATCCCCATTTTTCACGTCTGCATGCACCATCCCAGGATTCCTGCTGACTAGGCTGTGCATGAGACCTCATCCCAGAAGACAGGGAGAATAAGGAAAACTCCTCTCACAGCTGGCCCACAGCTTTATTGGCAGTGGTGTCCAAAGCTGGTGAACAGATCCTTGCTAAACTCCATGAAAAACAAGGCTTATGGATTTTCAGTTGGATACTAAAATAGGGTTAACATATCATCTTATTTTTCTATACCTTAACTTCCAACCAGGCAAATGTTTCTTACATAATTATTGTGTGTCAGATAAAACAGAGTAAATGTTACTCCTCCTAGCATATCTTCCCAGAGGAGCTGTAAGGATAGTATCTTCGTCAATTCTGGGATCGCATACATCCTCAGCAGTTTGCAGAGGACGCCAAGCTTAGTGGTGCAGTTGACACATGTGAAGGATCAGTGACCATCTAGAGGGACCTGGAAAAGCTCAAGATGTAGGCCCATGGGAGTCTGATGAGATTTGTTGAGGCCAAGTGCAAGGTGCTGCACCTGGGTTAGCACAACCCTCAGTATCAATACAAGCTGGCAGATGAATGGATCAAGAACAGCCTTGCAGAAAAGGAACTTGGGGTATCAGAATAAGGGAGCTGATAGCCAGGCTTTATTTAATTTTTTCTTAAACTATTAGTGCTTTAAAATACTTTCTTTAAATGGGTACACACTGTCTTTACATTACATCTGTAGGCAACCGTATCTTTGCGCCAAATGACGATTCCCTGACAGGCAGACACACTGTGGAAAATACATGGCCTCTTTGTATAACCCAGCATTGCCACAGGTCCTCTGGCCAGCTCTTGGAGGTACTGAGCTTAAAACTTGTCCACAGAAAAACAGACTTTCTGAAATCCTATATTGCTATACACAAATGGGTTTAAATCACTCCGTATTACTAAATCAAAGAAACAGATGTGGTTTTGTTTCATCTCTTCATGAAGGCAACTACGTGGAAGCCAATTACATAAAGAAATCTCACACTAACATTTTGCAGTAATATTTTCTCTAAGAAACGTACCATTTTCTGACTGCCACCACTTCCTTTTCCTTTCGGGCTCAAACGTTGTGATAACATTTTCAACCATGTGACTGTTGTGCTGGCTATAGGGATTATATGGGTATCTGGAATCACAGAGAAAGCACTTCTCCTCAGCCTAGAAAACAAAATGAGCAGAATAAAAGCTTAATTTGGTTTCTTCACTAAAAATCAGGTAGACATAAATATATTTATGCCATTGCAAGACTTGAACCTGTCTTGTTGCTTTGGGTGCCTGTGCTTTTAATCACTCAGGCTTTCCATATACAAGCCCAAGAAAAACATCATATGCACAAAGCATGAACATAGTAAGTGTTGGTGATGATCTGCCCCAGGTACTTTATAAAAATTACACTTTTTCAGTTGTGGAGAAGGGACCTCAGTAAGACCAGGTACAAGGTAAGTAGTTGGTTTAGGCTGACACCACCACCCTGACCACTGTCAGTGTCTTTTGAAGCTTAGGGAATCTGGGAAAGTTTAAAACCAATGCAAAGGAGGAAAATTAGGATACCAATAGGAAAAAAGGGTCTTGTTTGAAAATGTTACAAGCAGAAGATGAAGGTAGCAATGATTAACCAATATCTCATGAATGAGAGGCTTTGATAAGTGAGGGCAAGGAACTCCTATTTAAGGTAACAAGACAGGGATTGAGTGGGAGACTAAGAAGAGGTGACAAGTTTACATGCTGGGCTGGGAGATGACTCGTGCTGAGCCAAGTGGACAGCCCAAGCAGCCATCACAGCCAGCAGAGTTTTCATCACAGCCAGGGAAGTTTTCAGCAGGGTGGGCAGGGGTGGATGCACTGCACAGACTGACTCCAGGAGATTTGGGCAGAGCCTGAGTGTGAGGATGCAGGAATAAGCCACAGCAGAAGGTGATGCCCCATCTGTGTGCCTGGCTGGCAGGGACAGTGGTAGGAGGAAGAGGGGATGCAGCACCCCAGAGGGAGCTGAAGGAGGAGGCATGCGTTCAGGGCCCATGGCTGGAGGCTGGAAATGACCCAGAAGGAGATGGGTGGAGAGGCACCCCACTTGGCACACTCAGGATCCACAGAGAATAATCAGGAATGATTTTAACATCTTTGCATTATGAAACCACCTGGGAATTATTCACATTTAAATAAATGATGAGATATAGATTTACAGGTATGGTATAATTATGTACTATATTCAGTCATTCTATACTACACTTGACAAGTGTATGAATGCACATTTTAGAAGATGAGAGAGAGTACAAAAAATACTCTGTAATGTCATTTCACAAAGCTCTGGTAAGGAGAGCTCAGATTGTTGAAGCAGTTGGCAGGACTGCGCACACTCACTCTGGTTTATACAGACATACAATATGACACTGGGGCAACTTATGTCTAAGGCTGCTCCATAAAAATCTGCTTCAAAGGACAAGCACGTGCATGTCCATGTCTGGCAGATCCCATTTGACTCTGAATTGTGCAGTTTTATACTCTCCTCAACCCTGAGTGCCCTGTCTTTTCCTTTCAAAACATGTGTAAGTAGTAAATCCAATTATTGAGCTAAAACCCACTTACCTACATTTTAAAAACAGTAAGACATATTAAAGACTGAAAATTATTTGCAGTGCTTCTTTCCAAACACAAAGCAGTTGAATTCTACATTTTTCCCATCTGAATCCCAGCTAAATCCCAGCTCTTGGTAGCTTGCCACATTGACTAATACGCACTTTCATGAGTAAGGTTTCCTCTTATCATGAAGCCTGACACAGGTCATCAGGAGGGGAACTGGGGGAGGAAGAACTTTGCTTTACAAGATGCAAGATGCAAAGCTTCCTGGCCTGCCTCCAGCAAAGCATTCAAAATGTGCTGGTGAGATAGTGAACTGAAAGTGAAGTGGGACTCTGATGCACTGTAGGTGACAACACATTTAAGGCAAACTGACAGAACAGAACACATTGCCAGAGTGTGTCTCTCTCTTGAACTCTGCAAAGCAGCAGAGTTTGTAGTTTTCACCCTCTTCAGGAGACAGCCACCACGGGTCAAGATATGTTGAAGCAGCATTAAATCACAGGGATTATTGAGGAACAGCTGCTCCTTTTCATGAGTCTGTATTTATATAATTCAAAAGATAAGTACAGGCAAGTGAAAATATTAATTTTCTATTGCTCTTTGATCTCCTCCTAAAAAGCAAGAATAAAAGGCAACCATCCAGCTTTAGGGCCAGAAAGATGATTCAAGCTATTTCAGCAAAGGAAAGAGAGATATACATTTTGCAGAAAACTGTGGATACAATGTGCAACTTGGAGCAGTGTTTGGTTCCATGTCCATACTTTACTTTGCAAATGTGTCACAACATTAAGCTAGAAGGTCATAAACTGTAATTATTTTCAATTGTTATAAATTAAGCTGTATTTTAACTTCCTCTTCAGCCTAAGCTGTTATTTAGTGAAAATATTTCTATTTGTGACAATTTATTAGCTCAGTGGGGCCAAGTCCTCCAGGATGTGCAACAGAGGAATCCTCATTTCTGCACACCTTCCGTATATCCAGTGGTTCCCCCTCATTACTGCAGCCAGGGAGTGAGAGGCATCCCTCTGATCAGCCACATTGTGGATCTGCTGACCCACTCACATGGCCAAAGACTGGACCACAGCATTAGTTCTTCCCTTTTCAGAGACAGCTTTCTGCTTTCAGCAACGTTGGCCTCATTTCAGATCAAAAGAGAGGAGAGGGTATGGTGTGAATCTCTTAACAGGCTGCCTCAGGTCTCAACACCATACGCACACGTCCTCTGGAGAAGGTCCTGCAGCCTGTGGGACCTCACTACCCTTGCACTCACACACACAGACCATGGGCTTCAGCTCTGGGGCATGTGTGAGAAGAGCACTTGCAGAACAAAGCTCCTTCAGAAATCCCTGTGCTCAATCCCAGTGCATCTCAGGGATGTTTCTCCCCCTTGAGAAGATACACACCACCATGGAGGCTGTTCGCTGCCAAACCCTCCATATGTGCTGCAGTGAGGCACAGCCTTCCACCAGACTTAATGTCACACTGTCTGATGATTATTCAGAAAACTCCCACAGGAACTTCCTAGTCTGGGCAAACTCCCTGTACAGATGAGAATATGGTTAGTAAGAATTCAGTTTATTTAAAAAGAAAGAGCAAACCAACCTCTAGGTAGCCTATAATGCAGTACTTCTGAGGGCTATTCATCCCACAGGTTGATGAGGCTGTCAGTTGCTTGCTGCGACCCCGGAGAAGGTCCCCAAGGGCTGGGTGGCAGGACCCAGCATCACAGTCATGCTGTGCATGCTGGCATCTTATCAGCACTGAGCATAAAAGAAGATCAAAGAAAGATTTAATTGTTTTGTATAGCCAGCAGTATTCTCCAGACAAAATCAGTTAAATCCCAACACACACAGAAAACTCAATTATCCTTTGCCTGTACTCCTTTTGCTCTTAGGTATACATTTTTTTAAGAACGTCAGTAATGAACCCACCCGCTGCAAAATAATCATAAAAAATATAGATAGCATATTGAAAATCCATGCTAAAACTTAAATTTTCAGCATATTATTTTTCAGTAAAAATGCCAATCTGCCACAAGCAATAATTTACTATGCTTCCCACCCTGACATACCCATTGCCAGCATTCCTACAAAAGAATAGTGAGCATTTCAATTGACTCTGTGGGCAGAGCCAGATTTGAATGAATTCTGCTTATTTCTGTTGATATCCAAGTCATAACGGTGGAAATGAGACCAGGATTGACATCAGGGGTCTCTCAGATTTTCTGTTAATTTGCAATGAATCCCTAGTTCACTGTCAGAACCCTCTCAGACCCCATGGAATGGTCATTAATAAATAAACAGAATAATTATGAATTTTCTAAATAATTGCAGGATTTTTTGTTTGTTTTGCCTGAAACAACTTTCAGTATCTTCCCCATTATATTAAGACTTCCCTTACAGGGCTTGTCCTTTTAAACAAGTTCTGTCCTGAAATTCTGAAAAGGAATGGGTACCTCGGAGGCTTTATCTGTTCAGCTTTACTTGGCTCAACTTGTTAGAAAAGGTGCAGTTAAAAAACCTCAACAATTGATACATGAAAATCCCACAGAATACTAGAAATGCAACTACAACAGCAAAAATACAGCATTTTATGGCCAGATTTCAGTCTATGGCTCAGGCTGTAATTTAGATGATGAGGGACACTTGACTCTTTAGGTGTAAAGCAATGCCTCTGTTTAGTTAGCCTGCTCTTTTTAGTTATACAAATCCATGCTCATTATTCATTAGCAGATGTTGATTGTCCCTCTCAGGACCTGAATCAGACTCAATTACTACATGTATGTCTTCTTTGTACTTAAAGGTTTCATATCACTTGTGGGTCCCTGGCAGGAGAGCGGGGAAGATTCACTGTCATGTGTTTCTCAATAGCATTTACTTAAAATAAGCACTTTAACAAAATCTTGGAGAGATATGTAAATCACATGATAATATTTCAAAATTGGCTGAGTAACTGTAGCATCTGTACTTACTGAGGTGTAACAGGATGGCGAGCCTCAGCCTCATGCCTCCCCATCAAACTCTGACTGGTACTGCTGCAAGAGAAGAACTGCTCTGTCACTTGGTGCTCTCCCTCATCAGGGCACCCCTTGCACACAGCTGTACAGTGAGCCAGCCTTTAGTAAAGTGACAGAGATGTAATAAAAATATAAAGACTAAAAGGAAACCCTGGCTTTGATTTAGTTCTAGAAAAAAAAATCTCTCATGATGAAAATTTCAGCACTGAAACTGGGATGAAAGCAGAGGAACACTTCACAAAGGCTTTCAGAGACGACTGAAAACATATTCACACTTAGTATAAAATATAACCAGAATGCTATCAGCTAAAATATTGTAGTATTCAAATACAACCAACTTAATTCTAAGTGGATTCAGCAGGGCTGCTTGCAGAGATCTAGCTCTTTCTTTGGAGGTTCTTGTTTCTTTTCATTAACTTAAAACATAGCCAGAAGTCCTAATGAAGACACCACTGAGAAATGCCTGATGTCAGGCGCTATGAATTTTGTCAGAGACAAGATATAAGTGCATCTTAAAGTGTAGTGAAGAAAACCAGGTAATGTCAGTATCAAAGCAAAAGACTCATACAGGAGAACCTCAGCATGAGTCCAAGAGAGGTTCATTGTGGCATCCTTCGTCTTCCTACTTACCTGGAAGAAAGTGAGACTTGCCAACACAAAACTTCTGTTGGAAAAACAAAAGGCAGCCATGGGTATAAAAGATGACCCAGCATCCTGCCACCAAGTAGAACTCCCAAACCAAACTCGGCCCCATCTTTTCATCTTCCACCTCTTTCTCCACCTGTAGGAACCAGTGAGGCTGGTGTGCCCTGAAGCAGTTCCAGCTGCTGGGGCATCCCTGTATGAGCATGCCCCAAGTGCCGCTTCCCAGCTGTTATTGTTTCTCACCTTCATACAGCCATCACTGTACTGAGTGAGCTAAAATGAAATATGCCCCCAGAATAGTGGGAACATAAACAAAAGCACTTCAGATGCTACAGGGTCCACATGGGCTTGGTGCACACAGCTCTCTACAGCACATGACACAACAGCTGTACCTAGATGAGTACTTTAGCAACCACAGGCAGGGAAAGCTAGCAAGGGTCACCAGGCTTTCATGCTGCTGCAGCTACTCTCATCTCCCACAACCACAGAGAGCCTGGCATGTGACAGGAAGATGATGCTGGTGAGCAGCCATGCAGCTGTGCCTGGCTCCCTGGCTACAGAGAAACCTGGCCACAGATCCACTGTCTGAGGCAAAATTGAGCAAATATTTACCTCCTGTGTTGGACTTTAAATTTTATACTCTGTCAGAATAATGGACAGACTCAGAGATGATTTAAGCTGCAACCACTGCAACAGCACTGTAGTGAAATACAGGTATCCACGGTGAGCGATCTTGGCAGGTACACATTCCAATTCCTACCCTAACACTGTGACATTCAATACCAGTGATATTCTCTAAACCTGACTCCCTTTAACAGAGAAACAAAGACCAGAAAAACCCCAACATACTTTAGTTCCATGCTTAACAGCAAAAATATTGAAGAGGTCTTACCTGGGTTCCAGGCAGCCAAGTGTTGCAGATGGGAATGAGCTGAGTGAGGGAAGCAAGCAAAGGCATACCTGTGCACTTCAGCTGGAGAAGATAGCACATCCCCCGAGGCACCAAGGTGTAGGTGAGAATGAGACCGAGCCTGCAACCTGTCAAAAGCTTGATTTGTGAACTCTTTCTGCTTCTGGCATCGGCAAATATATTCATTGAAAGACAATTGTGACAGGTTAAGTTCACGGCAGAAAAAGTTCATGCAACTGAAAACAGAAGGCTGATATTCTTAAAGTGCTGGCAAACAACACCTTGACTGTTGTTTAATTAAACATCTGTTCAGTTGGTCTTGTTTGAAACCAATCATCAAAGTCTTTATAGCTACTTAACATCAGAAGTCTAGTGGCACTGGATTATCTGAGCATGGGTTAAAATGGATGACTCCTCACAGCAGGAGCGTGAATGGTCTGGGAGGGCTGATTTGGGGTTCTGAGGTTACTGTAAACATGCTTGCCAAACAGCTCTGATTGCACTTGTGTGGACATATTGAGCCAACTTTGAAATAGTTCAAACTCTGGATCATCACTGTGAGCACTAGGTTTTTCTCAAAGCTAAAGACAACATGGCAACTTGAGTCAGAGCTTTGCATTTCAGCACAAGTTTTACCTGTGACTGTCCCCGGCAGCAAGCACGGAGCAGGGATTGATCTGTGGGATACAGGGCAGTCACAGGCAACATGGTGATGGAGCAGCTCTGAAATGGTGTTCACCAGCTCATGTGCAGAACTGGCCACTGTTTTCTGGTGTCTTTATTGAAACCTGCGGCACTATGATTCCAGTTTTCAGAATGGCAGGTTGTCTTGATACACAATTTTAGAGGTGATATATTTGTTATCTTTTCTCCTCTGTTTGTAAAGCTTAATTCATGATAGTCTGTCAAATATCATCACACATCCTTAAAGAGAAGGTTATCTATATGAGCAAAACATGTTTTATAAATGAAACACTGCCTTTTCTTTTGGTACTTCCTATTCTTTGGAAAAAAAGCAAGGAGTGTGTTCTTTAATCCTATTGCAATGCTCAGTACTAAGTGTCCTCTGCCATTATTATGACTGTTAACTCTAGCAGCAATAATTCTTATTCTTAGATTTTTCTAAATTGTTGTCCTCAAATGCATGTGGAAATTACTTGCTAGAGACTTTTTTTCAGGCTGATTTAATCTGCATTTGGTTTGCACTCATGCATGATTAGTTATTGTACAGGTGGTTTATACTTAGTGAGTTTCGGTATTAGGAAAAAGATGAAATGATATATTAAGATATTAATTTTACTTTTTATATGCAAGCAGTATGTCAGATGTTGCCTGAAAGACATATAACTGAAGAAAGTATTATTATTATGATGCTACTAAATTATAAAATGGTTGACATTTTATTAGCATATATCGTGGGGAATTCAGATTTTGTTACAGAGAAGTTATGTGAGAAGTAAATATCAAGGAAGATTTATTTGCAGAATATAGGCAGTCCTGTGTTCTAATTTATGTAGGACCCCAAGCAAGAAGGAGGTTTTAAACTGCTTGAGGCAGGGATTAAGAAACTTCTTTCTTGCTTCTTTAATCTCTGCACTGGTAAAGGATCTGGATTTATAATGCATCACTCGTCCCATGCTGGCTGGAGGGTAGATAGCACTGGTGTGTGATTTTTCAAGTCATCACAGGTCCAAGGGTTGTCATTTCTTAGGCCCAAGGCATATTCTCAATACAAAGGATGGGAATTGCTAGCACTGCAGCATAAATTCCCTTCACAGACACCAACTAGCAGTGAGGGAAGGGGCAGGAGCAGAGCCACCACTTTAAATTTTCAATAAGAAATAAAACTATTTGAGCCTAGGATTAGTCTTGCCATGTGAAAAGTAAGTATTTAATCCAACAAATCACTTGGGCTTCCTTGCGTCAGTAGAGGAACCCTACAGAGTCTATCCCACCACCTTCTTTAGACACTTGCCTTAAGTGGATAAATCCCCTTTTGGAGGTATCTGCTGCTTTCCTTTGGTTATGGGCAGCCCAGGTCATTAGTTTAGGACAGATGCCTGTATTTTAAGCAACTACAATATACTGAGATGAATCCCTTCCATGGCCAAAATCTTAAAATCCAATGGTCTGGAAATCAAAATGATCTTGCTACATTTCTTTCTCTTCCCTCTTTTATTTCTGCTGTCGTTTCTCCAAGTGTATCTTATGCTTAAAGTGCAATTTCTCAAAGGCAAAGACTGTGTTTTTTGTGTTTTTACATATTGGAAGAATGTAGCACTGAATAATAAAACCAGAATGAATTGTAAGTTTACAATCAGATAAGAGAAGTATTTTTTTTTTAATAAATCTGATCAGGAGAGAGCTAAGGACAGCAGGGGCACACACTAAAGAGCTCAGGTGTGATGGGAGAAGAAAGCTACCCTACCCCTCAGCCTCCTCGTCTCCACATCTCACTGGCTGGATGCTCCTCCATATTGTGCGCCCTGGAGGAAACAGCTACTTTTAAACATCTATTTAATGGTTATTTTTAAAGAGCTTTTCCACAATTCAAAAGGATGTTAAGTCTGTTTGTAATTTATGAGAAGTTTCTTCATTTTCTTACAGTCACAACACCCCACAGAGCCCTTCACATTTTGTGTGCAAGTTTGAAGTCTTTGATTTTTCCACCACAAAAAGAAATGCAGCTTCAACTTGAATATTATCTCCCTGGCAGGCACAGTGTTGCTGATAGCAGTAATCAACACTAAAGACTGTCCTGGTTTCAGCCAGGACAGGTTAATTTTTTGCAGTAGCTGGGAAGGGACATGGCCAGGACCCTGATATTATTTGATAACAACTCAGGTCATTGCCAGGCACAGGAGGGGGGGACTCTCTTTCCTTCCAGTGGAGTAAATGTGGCAGGGGGAAGCCATCCAGCATTGTTTATTTCTCAAGGGGTCTGTGGTGAGCATTTTTGCAGGTGAATCACTACCTCTTTGGTACACCTCTGTTATTAATATTGTTGCTGTTACTGTTCATTTTCTTATCTCATTGCTGTTTCAAGTAAATTGTTCTTATCTCAGCCCGTGAGCCTTGCCTTTTGTATCTCCAACTGGAGGGGTGGGGAAGGGGAAGCAGCACTGTGGTTTTAGCAGGAGTACTAAACTGCAGAATAACATTCCTGAAGCACAACAAAGAAAAAGATGGTGTATTTCTTTTAAAATACCTGTCTGATTTTAAAAGTGCTAGTCAAACGATATCTATTCAAGATACAATGTTTCATTGTATTTCCTACGGTCCTGACACTTCCTTGCTGGTAGTAGGACTGGGAGGATGAGAAACCTGTCACATACCTTGTTGCAGTCTCATGCTAAGTTTACTCAGTAAGTTCATGCAGTACAACAGGAAAACTTTTTCTAGGAACCTTCTCACATCAATAAACAAGGGCTTGAAATTTTGAATTTTTCATTGCTTTGCTGGCCTATTAATCAGAAATAGTTATTCTCCCTAAATTTAAGAGAAAAAAGTGGATTATTGCATATGAAAGCATAGCAGAGAGGACTAGAAAGAAAAAAGAAAAGGAATATGCTATTCCAACATAAAATATGAAGCTTCTCACAGGAAAGCTTTTTGCACCACAGTATCTGTTAATAGGGCATAACAGTGTTCTTACTCTGCTAATGGTCTCTGTACTGCTGAAAATGCTAAGAAAATATTGTCCTATTTTTACTCGTCCAAATTTGTGGACCTGTCCTGTTTTATGTCCCTATTATTAGATTTTCTATACATGTCAGCCTAAATTATCCTAAGTATTTTTCTCTAGGTTAAAGTAAATTCTTCTGCAAATGTTAAATTGGTGTTGTTTAGAAATTATCTTAAGCTCAGAAAAACTCTCTGGCCCCTGGCCCACTGGCTTAGAAACACTTTCTTACCAATGCAGAAACATTTCATACTATGGTCTGTTTGGGAACTCAGATATATGTTTCGGGGGTTTTATTGGGGGGGATGAATCAAAAAATCAGAAGCCAAGAGACCACAATTTAAAAACTAATATAAGGGAAAACAGTCAATTCTACAAGCTTCCCCAAAAAACTAGGAAACTGAGATCATCAGGTAGAGAACCTGACAGACAGAAGGATGACAGCTTCAGTTTGAGAAGTGCAAACAGAGAGATCATGTCCACTGGAAGACAACAGCAGCAACAGCAGCAGCAAGAGCATCCACTGCAGAGCTACCAGAGCTCAGTGGTTAGAGAGTTACCATGGGAGCCAATGACTCAGGTCCTCCAGTCAGAAGCACAGAGTGAAATCAGTTTTTGCACCTTCCTAGGAAGCACCTGAACTACTGGTCTCTGAAATGAAAGAAATCTGCCCTCATAGTTTCTCCTTATTTTTTTTACAAGGACTTCAAATTTAAATATTATATTTTAGATCGACATGGAATAAAATGATTTTGGTTCATTTAAGTTCATTTGGGTTAGTAAAAGTGAGATGGACTGAAATCACTTTTCTTTCTTTTTACTTTATTGGCTGGAAGAAATGGTTTCTTTCTCATTTAATTGGAAAAATAAAAGTAGCACAAATCACTAGAAGTCAGAAAAAGCATATTTAGACCAAAATGAATAAATCTTCAGAAAGATGCAGAAGTTTCAGAAAGATCTGTCTGCATGGAGAAATAACTGATAGACCTGAAGTTACCAATACCTGTGACAGGCATGGTGTCTGGCTGTGCACCACTACAGCATCCTTACACAGCCCTTCTCCTGTGGTCACCCATGAGATCCCTGGTTGCAGAAGACAGTGAGAACAGAGCAGACAGGAGTCAGATGACCCTGAGCTCTTAGCAATATAAACAGCTAAACTGACATTTTGGAGATTCTTCATTTTCAGTCCCAAATGAACTTTATTACAAAGGCTTCTGGATGGATCACTTGGTGGGAGTATGGTGCTAATAATGCCAAGGCTGTGGGTTCAATCCCCATATGGTCCATCCACTTAAAAGTTGGACTTGATGATCCTTCTGGGTCCCTTCCAACTCAGACTATTCTGAGATTCTGTGAACTCTACCAACATATGCATGCTAATTTACCTAAAACTGTGCCAGAATGATGGCTGGCTGACTATCAGATGTTTAGTTTTAACTGTGTCTATCCTGTAGCATCCAGAATCTGTACAAACACAGGAAGCATCACACAAAAGTCACACATAAGTGAGAAGAATAATTAGATTTTGTCGTGGACCCTAATGATATAACCAACATTACACTAGCACAGCCAGAACACTGCACGCTAGTAAGTTGGGAACTGGTAGATAGATTTATATATCTTCCCCAAGATCAAGAATACATAATCTCTGCTTTCTCTCAAGTATTTAATTATACCAGATGGAAGAAAGTGGAAAAAATTTGTCATACTTCACTTTGCTGATCTCCTCTTGTCACATGGAAGGAAAGTATTGTCACCACCAGGAAGGAGCAGCTGGGTATGATGGAAACCCAGCCAAGCACAGAAAATGCCAGCAGCAAAGCTGGAGAAGGAAATGCCTCATGCTTTCAAAAGCTATTATTGAGGCAGTTCCTTTTTGTCAGAAGAAGGCAGGAAACAATGTTTCCCTTGCTGACCACCTATGTGGAGCACATTTCAACAACAGTTGGTTTGCTCATGCTTCCTGTCCTTTCTCACCAGGTAGTTTGTGACCATTACCCCGAGTTCCTGGCAGCAGAGTCAAGGGAGTAGGTGTCTGTGAACCCTGAGCCAGATGGCACTTCGGGGTGTCTGCTATATCTCACAGGGTAAGTGGCCTGCAGCAGAAAACAGGGTAGAAAAGGACCAGAGCTTTGGGGAAGCAAGGATCAATTTGAAATTGGGGAGAGGGAAGATAAGCAGCTGATTCAGGTACCCTGGCAGCAAAAAGATTTAATGTTTTGAGGAGGTCCACAGGTAATCATAGGGATTTAGACTGGGCAAGGAAGATGTGAAGAGAGCTGGGCAGGGGATTACAGAGAATATGTTCAAAGTTGTAGCTGGAAGTTGTGGTTTAGTCAGATGGGCATGAAAAGAAATGCTGTGTGCTAGCAGTTCATAAATAAAGTATTGCCATACAGGAACAGAAGCTAAAAATGCACCAGGGCAGCCCACCCATGTGGCTACAGCTCTTATTTTTGCAAGGCTCAGCTCTCACCAATCATATTCAAATTGTTACAGAAAGCAACAGGCATGGTAAAATAAATTTAAAAATTCCTCAGCAATATATGGAGTTCATGTTCTTTATTATTAAAATTAAAATAATTTTCTTATAAAGCAAAATATTTGTACCAATTTGCCAAGAATTGCTTATAATCTGTTTGGCCTGCTGGAACATCAAGGGAATAACTTTCAAAAAACCTCAAAAGTCTTATTTCTTAGAGAGCCCAAACAATCAAATGCACCTATTACACAGAGTTTACAACAAGTTTGGGGAAATATGCTGATTTCAGCTAATTAAATATCACCTTATCTGCATACTACTTGTATATTCCTAACACCACAAGTGTCACAACAACTTGAAAAATTTTGATGAAATAACAGTAAGACTATGTCATACTTACTATTTATGAATATCCTAATATTCACCATCAGCTCACATATGGCTTATCTAGACCTCTCCCAAACCCTGAGAAAGACTTTAGTGTCTTTAATGCAGTTAACAAATAGTAGTGTTTTTTTCCTCTATCAAGGCAAATTGTTCTTGTCCCTCCGCTATGCCAGCTAACACCATTCTCAACCAGGTAATCCTGCAGAAGGCCAAATACCTCCTACCATCCATGTTTTTAAGGCCAGTGATATTTTTCAAGACTAAGTTTTATGCTGGGACCAAACAAACTTATAGCAAAGGAGTAAAAGACAGTATATTTGTGAATACAGCTTCAAAGAAACTTTGAGAGACCTATTTATTAATGGTCATGTGTTTTTTTCAGAAAAACTGTGTTCCAAAGAACAGAAAATAGAACATTAAAATCAAAGAAATACTGAAGGTCACAGCATACGGTAGTGTGTCTTTGTCTCCTGATATGGCCTTGTGCTATGTTTAGACAGTTCAAGAACATTAAAGGATTAAGGTTTTCATGTAACTTGATCAATTATCAAAATATTTCTGTTTTGTAATCATGATCTAATTACTAAAAATAGCCAAGTGGTGAAAGAGCAGGCTTTATTACCAACCTGACATTTGTAATCTGGACAGGAATTCGGTTCAGGGAGCGATGTTCCTTTCCTTCCCACAGATACTATACAATCTATCAACAACATAGAGCAAATCTCTGCTGAATGAAAGACACAACTTCGAGTCAGTTATCTGTCTGCACCAAATAATTAAAACTCTTAGGAAAAGGAGAAAAAAAAATCAGGAAGATTACACTGCAATATTTTTTAATCACGGATTTCACAGTACTTCGCTGGAGTACAACACAGTTCGTACCTCAGCTGCCCTGTGAGCTCCCCATGAGCTTCATGAAACAGCTGTGTAAATTGCATCTTAAACCTCAGCTAAGTCACAAAAATATTCAATATAAGAACTAGGATTAATTTATCGTAAAAAAAATTGTAATGGTAAATAAATATGTATGAAAACAGTGGTGACTACGTAGAACAAAGCCACTCTGTTTAAACGATGAATTAATGGTAAATGGAACTGCTTCAGATAGCCTCAGTAGTTTAACGTCGTCCTCTTTCCAGTGAGCAGAACTGTTCTGCTTTTGGGACCCAATGACAAGAAATCTTTCCTAGGATAATTTAAAAAAGGATCTCTCAGAAGACCAGAAGTGGGGCTGAGTTGGAAAACTGATGTTAAAGATTAAAGAGACCAAGGCTGTCTTTTATCAACAGCTTATTTTTACTGACACCAGGTACAGACACTCCAATAAAATGCCAGCCCGGGAGTGAACACGGCGGCAGTGACCACCTGCGGTACCGCACCGCGCCCGCGGCTCCGGCCCGCCGCGGCACGGCCGCTCCCTCCCGGCTCAGCGCCAGCACCCAGCGCCTCCGGCCGCGGCGAGCGGGGATTCCCCGGGCCCTCCCGGGCGGGGCCGCGGGCGGCCGGAGCTTCCCGGCGCCTCCTGCCCGCTTCCTGGAGCGTGGATCCTGCTCATTGGCCGAGGGCGCTCCCGCCCATCCCTCTCATGGCGCCCGGGCCCGCGCCCCTCACGGCCGCCCCGCCTGCCCTCACAGACAGTACGGCCGCCGCTCTCCGCCCTCGTCGTCCCTTCACTGGCGCCCCTCACGCTATCCAATCTTTCCAGTCCTCACCTCTCAACCTCCAGGACTTTCTTCTCCTCCACCCCCTTTCTAGCCACTCCCATCGCTCATCTCCGTATTTGCTGTTCTGCACCTGTGTTTCCTCTGCTCCTCCTTCTCCTTTCTAAATGCCACCTCGATGCCTCCACGTTCCGGTAAAGCGGCTTCTCTCTGCTCTGAATCCCTGCCTCGCCTCACCCCCTGCAGGCGCTCCCGGCCGATCCCGCTTCTGCTATCTAGCCTTTCCCTCGCCCTTTCGCGCTAGCAAAATGCTTTTTCAGCTATCATGAACCACCTGTGCCGGCGACTGTAGCAGCAGTAAGCGATAGATAGGGGCTTGTGTTTAGTCTCGACATGCTTTATCCAGGTTTTTAACTTTAGTTTGTGTATCCTGCACACGGTTTTCAGCATTTTAACTACAACTTGAAGTGTGTTGAAGCGCAGGTGGGCGACATCTGTGCATGTTTACATTTGTTTCTCTTGTTTGGTCTACTACCGTCCTCTTTGTTATTGTCTTTGATATCAATGTTCTTCATAGCCCAGTACTGCTGGGAATTTTTTTTCTGTCCTACTTAATTTGTGGTTTGCTAAACTGTACGGATATGAGATGTGTGGTTTCCTCTCTTTGCACACATCAAGGGACTTCATAAATCACCAGTGTTTAGACGTGCTGGGTTTTGGGGGAAGACAGTTGTGTTTTTGCATAGGTGGCTACATTTAAGTCTCGGGGTGCTTTCGGAGCTTGTTAAAGACCGAACTGAAACAAATGTGTAAAGCAGCAGCTGCGGGGCAGCCCGTAGGGCTCACCTGCATGACTTGCTGTTGGCAGCTGGATTTCTTCCTCCTCATCAGGCTCCCTGAGGTTGTTTGGTAGATGCTTAGGGGCTGCCACGTCTTAGGTGTCATAAGGAGAGCAGAAAACGCACAGGGGCATAAGGAAAGGAGCACGGTTTGGAGTAGTCTGGTACTTGATGGGTGCAGTACAATCACTGTTATGTCTCTTTAGCACAGCGGAGTCGAATATATTGTGTTATTGTAATGGACAGGGTTATCACTATATAATTTTTCTCTGTTTTTCCCAAATTCTGATTTTTTTTCTGTATTTTCCTTCATAAAATCTCATGGAGACATCTGTAGTTACAAATAGGACTTTAGTGGTGCAAAACTGCAAGCAGTTTTGTCCCGTGCCACTTCTCTGTAAGAGGCATCTCAGTGTGGTGTTGAGCACTAAGGCTGAGCCCACGTTTGTCTGTGAGCAGACAAGATTGCTTTGCCCATGAGAACATCTGTTGAGCATCTCTGCACAGCTAATAACCAGATCGATCCGTTTCTCCTTCCCGAGCCTCAGTGCTGAGAGCATTTCAAGAGAAAACAGAGTTTAGCCAGAAAAATTCCTGGCTGCTGAATAATACCCTAGGACCTAAACATGTCAATGTAAGAGCTTAATGTGCTGTAGCTAAAGCTGCCTGCTCTTTCTGAGATGAGGGAACAAATGTACAGATAAACATATTTTTAGCCTGGGTATTTATCTCTTGTAATATCATACCCCCCCCCCCCCGCCTTTTTTCTTTCTGTCTGATCCAGTTGTTATTATAGTTGCTAAAATGATAGAAACAGACTGATCAGAATTCGGTGAGAACACTGGCATGTTGCTGCATGCTTTGTTTCCTTCCTGCCTATCCCTAAAAAGCAAAAAATACTCTGAATCTGTTTGTACTCCTTTCTCATTTCAGGCTCCTTTCATTGTCAAATGCTGTAGATACCCAAAAAGTTGTTTAATGCAAATTGTGTATACTTTGGCATGCTACTGAAACTGTTTGTCATGTATCTACCCTTTCCTCTAAACCATTAAAAAGAGCAAATCTGAATTAATGTTGTGGAATTCACCACTATCTGTGTTTCTAGAGTATGGGTTTTATTTGCTTGCCTCGTTACCAAAAATACTTCAGTCTCTTTTTTTTCCAATCTATGACTATAAATGTTAGTATATATATTTTTTAAACTTTATATGGAGCAATTTTTCTTAAATCATTTTGATATCATCTAAGATGTTAGTACTTCCTGGAAAATATCGGGAGAGCTCCCTTTTTGGCTGTAAAGTGTCTAGGATGGGTCAGCTCTGGGCAGGGTGGCAGTAGCATAAAGTAACCCCACGATAATCGACTTGGTATGTCTGTTTTGGTACCATCACAGACATAAAGCCTACTGGAGACCCTGGCACAGAGAATGAGAGAGCTGCTAAGATTGTAAGGAAAAATCGGGAGATAAACTAACGCTGCAGATACTAAGGCATAAAGCTTGTGGCGAGGCAGTGCCTAGTAGTTAACTCCACCAGCGCAGGGAAAAGGACTGAGATTTTGGGTATACATGAGCCCTCTTACTTTCTTCATTTCAGGTCTGACGATGGCTTGTGTGTTTAAAATCTTTCCTTCCCCACTATTGTAGCCCACTGCCTTAAAGTCTTTTCCTTCAACGTTAATCCAAGATACTGCCTCTTTTCAAATGCTGCCTGCTTCTATATTCTCAGTGTCCAAACCAGTATTAACACTGTAAGCCACGTGATAGTCGTTAATCAGTTTGCTTTGGAAGGTGCTTGATACACATCGCTTTAAACGATCGCTCAGTACCTCGCAGGGTCACAGATTCTCCGGAGCAGCACGTCCCTTCTGTCACGGCGGGGGTGGCATTGCCATGCCCGGGACCCCACGCGCCTGCGGGACCGGCTGCGGAGCTGTGCAGGAAGCCCTGCGAGCGGCGTGGGACCGCACTCCCTGCGGCTCCGGAGGCTCGGCCCGCGGTTGCTCGCGGCTCCGCTCCCCGGCAGGGGCCGGCAGCCGCCGCTCCCCGGGTGCCGCGGGGCGGGGCACGGCCCCCGCTGTGTCCATGTGCGCCCGTTCCTGCTCATCCCGGCGCATGCCCGAGGGGCTGCGAGCATGCGCGCAGGGGCGGGCGGGGCGCGCCGCCGCTCCCGTCGGCCCGCGGCTCCCGCCGGGCGTCGGCGGCGGAGCGAGCCCGCCCCGGCCGGCGGTGCCATGCTCAGCGGGGCGGGCGCCGGGCAGCGCGTTGCGGCTCGTCTTCCCGGACTGGCCTCGCCCGCGGCGCTGGGCAGCGGCGGCAGAAGCGAGAGGTAGGGGACGGCGGGGGCGCGGCCTGTCCCGTCCCGCGGCTGCCCGGTGCCTGGCGGAGGCCGGGAGCACCTGTGGCCCGCGCAGGTGTGTGGGCTCCGAGCTGGCGGCCGGAGCCTCCCTCGGCCTGGGCAGCCGGGACCGAGGCCCCGGGAGGGGGTTCAGGCGTGGGGCTGCTCCGCGCCCGTGGGAGCGGGTGTTGGGACGCGCCGGTAGCGGCTGTGTTGCCAAGTTATCCAAGGAAGCGAAAACCGCCCGAGCCCCTCGGGTGTGTCGGAGTTGCCGTGGCTTCGAGCGGGCCTCTGGTCTCGAGTGGCATTTGTGCTGTGCTTTGTCCCTTATTTAGCTTGTAATAATAATTATAACGTTTCTTAACGCAATTGGCTCTTGCATTCATAATCCCTTACTTTCATAGCAATGGACTCCAAGTTTTTTTGGCGTTTCTGTAGTACGTGTGTGGAGATGGGCAGGGGGAAGGGATCAGGTCTCCATCTGGGTTTGTAGCTGAAAGTGATTCTGTGTGGGATTAAAGAAACCAATGAACAGACTGCATACTTCTAGCTGGATTACAAAAATCCACGTGCTTACTGATGCAGGATGATTTAGAAAGTTTTTTAGTAAAGTGCTCTCAAGTTTCCTGTGTTTATCTTGTGCCTCTTTACGGTGTGCTGTTACACATACGATAACAGGGACGATATGCGGAAAATGAAATGGTGCTGTGTTGGCTTCATTGCTACGTGTGTAGGATAACAGGCAAGCCCCGCTGGTGTTTCCTCTGTGTTAACGAATGTTATGACTTCAGTCGTCGTGTCCAAGCAGCTGCTTTGCCTTATCTGTGCTCTGAAGTTTTCCAACTTTTTCTTGAGCTACTCTTGAGTTAATTCTTTAAAACGGTTATGTGGTGTAGTGAGGACAGAACCTTGCTTCCTGATGATTCTTTTTTATGCTGTATAACCAAAAGCCTGTTCCGGTGCCTGTCTTCTCTGCCCACTCCAACTGTGGTCCCTTTGAATCTTCTGCAACACACACGGTACCATTTTGTTGATCTCTGCAGCCTAGCCAAGTGCAGAGTCTGTGTCTGAAGTCAGTTTGTGTAATGAGAAAGTTGCAGGTATAGATGATTTTTCTTGTGTGAACTTTAATTTCCAGTAGAGCCTATTGCTTTGTTACTACATGGTACAAAGCCTGCTCAACACCAGGAAGGGGCAGAGCAGGGAATATATCTTGAGTAATTTCACTGGGATGCCAGAGACTTGATGTTCTCTTGAAACAGGGGAGATGAGTTCACAAATTTCTCTACAAGACGGTGATGATAACTGTCTTGTGTTAGCAGTGTGAGTTAGTTTGCCCACCTTATAGTGTTTAAATAGGGAACAATAAGATGACATTCTCAGAATGCAGTAAATGCATGTTGGTTTTCTTAGCTTCTGAAATTCAGGGTGAAGTTCAGCAGTTCCCCAGAAGAAAAACAACAGTGTCAACTTGTTAAACTTGTGGCATATTGGCAGGACCAGGTTGTGAGCATATTGCCATGATTTGGAAATGGTTCAAGACAGTATTTTCTGGGAAGGCTGCTTCTCTCAGCATCCTGCTGCTTGATATGACTCCAAGCAGAGATCATGGACAGAAATGATTCTGAAGGATGGAGTTAGGATTTGATCCGTGGCTTGCTTTGGGAGGTATTTTTTTAGAGGAAAAAAATGTTCATTTTATGATCATAATATTCTACACCTGTGAAAATGCAAAATGCACTTTTTTTTTTTTTTTTTTTTAGGATATAGTTTGTGGCCACATTGGCCAAATGTAGGAGCCCAGAGCAGTCTGATATCCTCTGAAGTTTATGCAGCCTATTACATATTTCCTCCTAAGTCAGTGACTTCTATGCGCTGTCAGGTCTGTTTAGCAAGTTTACTTCAAGATGGAGTTCAAATTTTCTTTTAAATTTAAAATGCAATATATTCACTACCAAAAAGAACTTAATTGAGAAAGACATTAATCATCATAATTAAATGGTGGATGTGCTGGATGTGGCTGGACTGTAAGCAGCGGTGTCCAGGCCAACTTTAACCATTTTGTTGAAGCAAGAATGACCATCCAGTTGTCTAGAGTGTGTTTCTTGAAAACATATTTCTGGGGTTTTAATGGCATTATTATTGCTTTATGTTAAAGCCAGTCAGTTTGAGCCATAGTGCTTGTGTCTTTTAATCACAACAATTTATTCTCAAATTAGAGGGAATATATGAAGGAGGAGGTGGAGGAGTGTTCTGAAGATGAGGCGACTGAATCGGAAGAAGACCTTGAATTTGATGAAAGAATTGGATGCCTTTCCAAAGGTTCCTGAAAGCTATGTGGAGACTTCAGCAAGTGGAGGCACAGGTAGGCCTTGTTGAGATGCTGATATTGACAGAAACTTCAGCACAAGGAAGACAGGCATCTGTGTTCACTTGAAACTAGCCAAAATTGGTTTCTTGAATTCTTTGGTGGACTGACAGAGCTCACCCCCTTGAAGTAAAGACATAATATCTTATCCAGACAGATGCATCCATCATTCATCTGAAGGGAGATTTTTGTCTAAAGCTGGTGAGACTCAGCCCAATGTAAAGGTTGGAAGTACAAACTCTAACCAGTTGCAACTGGAAGTGCCCTGTGCCAAGGCTGTAATAAAACTTTCTCATTTGTTGTCTCACCAAGTTCTTTTCTTGGTGTCAGGTTTCTGGGTGAGACTGAGTGAGCATGAGCTAAAATGATGGTGGGATTCAACACTATGCTTTTGCAAAAGAAGAAAAATTTTCTCTAGAGGCAGATAAATTGAGCATCAGGATGAAGAGCAGTTTTCTAAAGCTTTTGTCTTGAAGGTGTACTTGATTTTAAGAGTAAGGAAAGCCCTTTGAAGAACTAAACACTTTAATCCAGGACATGTGCTTGTACTGTCCCTATTAGTTACTTGAGCTTCTCTGAAAAAGCTGTAGCTGTGAAAAAGGCCTATCCTTATGTATCTGATCATAAAATTGTGTCTTTAAGCTGAGCTGAGTTACAGGAAGCCTGATCTGGAAGCAGTGACTTTATCTCTTGGACTATTGGAATTATTTGCAGATGGAAACTGCTAGCACTTAGAAATGGAGGACAAAAATATCTCTCATCTGTGATTATGCCTGAAACTCAGTTGAATAAAAAGTTCAAGAAGCAGTTGCAACCTACAGATAAGCCTTTGAAGTTGTTATGCCACTTGTAACGTAGAAGTATCAGAAGGATCTATATTACTTTGCTGTTTCCTCAAGTGCACTGTTAATAATTAAAGGATTATTGTATATAGAATAATCTCTAAGAAGTGTTTAAATAACTCTTTGTTAATGTTAGTCCCAGTTCCTGAGGAAACAAGTGTGTTGTTTCTATGGTGTAATTTGCATAAAACCACCAAATACTTAAAAAATCCTTTTCTGTAGTATAGCACCATCCTTCATGAGAACTTTGCTTCGGTGAGTGGTGTCTTAAGGATTTCTCAACACCAGAAGTTACTTTAACATTCTTTGGTTTTATCCCAGTAACTTTATAAATGACAATATAGAATTGTCTTTTTCTGTGCCATTATGAAATCTGAATAATTGTATTCCTGTTTCGTTCAGGATTAAAGTGTCAGGCTTACTTTCTGGTGTGATAGGGATCTAACACATACCAGGACTCTATTCTCAAACTTCCACTGCCTTCAAACTCATTGCAAAAGAAGTACTGGTCTCTCAAACAGGCTGAGAAGGGTCTGGGAGGCTCTGGGGCTGGGAGACCCTTCGGAAAAGAAAATTCTACAGGAGTTTATTTTCCTGTTCAGATTCACACATACCTTTGCTGAGAATTATTCAGAAAGCAGCTATGGCTCTAATTGTGTTTGTGTTGCTCTGGACAGCCTGTATGGCTCCAGCTTTCTTCTTGCATAGCCAGGGTGAGTCCAGCCTACTGGCTCCAAAAAACAATTGAGAGCTAGAATAATTAACTGTCTAGTGCAGTTGACATGAAGCGTTTTATATATGGGATTGTTACATAGTGTCAGCTGAAAGCTAGAACTGGAAACGTTGCTGATCAATGCAGCTGTCAACAGCTTCTTTCCTGATCCCCAAGAACAGTGCTCTTATTCCCTGCTCCCACCTCTGGCCTGTGGACCACTGTATAGTGAGCTGAAGCCTATCAACAATGAGCTTTTCTCAAGTTGCCCTTCACAGATTCCATAGAGATACTCCACAGAATGCAGATGAAAAAAATCTACAGTGCCAATAAGCTGTACAAATTGCTACTATGCTCCCTATCTGAAGTGTTTTCAAGCTTACAAAAGCCATGATTTAATAGAAAGGACACAGCAGGTGCTTCTGCGCATCTGTTACTGTGTTTCTGACTGTGCAGCAGGGTGATCTTCCCATTGCATGGTACAACTTTGCAAATGTGATGAGTAGGCTGCCTTGGAGATAAGTGAAGCACATGTACCACTAAAATACACCAATTAGTTTTCATCCTAAAAATAATTTCAAGTTCTTCACTTATTGGTAGAATGAATAGCTGCTTTTTGCTTGTTGCCAGAGGGAAAATTGTTTGAAATATTGGGGTGGGAGTCATGACTGTGCAGCTATACATAAGTAATATAATGCATATTATTTCTCTTGTCGGCTAGCTTCTCGAGTCTAAAACTTGATATAAAAAAATTGTTATAAAAACTTAACTTGTAGACAAGTGGAGGCTTGAAGGGATTTCAAGGTGCACTACCTTCTTCTTTCGTGTTGGAGGTTAGGTTTGAGTTTTCCTAGACCATCCCTGACAATGATTTGTGTGCGTTTTATATGTGGAGGAGGATATAGCCTGTTCTTAAACTTTCCGTACAGGGATTTCACAACCTCCTAATCATTCCAGTATTTGACTATACTTAAAAAGTAGTTTTTTGATGCAAAGGTAGGACTTCCTCTTTTCCACTCCTGTTTAAAAACAAATACTACTGGTATGAAAACAGCTCTCTAAGAGTAGTTTTTGGATTTATAAATCAAAGATACTAGTGTTGTACTGGTAATGCTCAACTTCTGGAATTGTTAGAATTTTGTTCTGCTTATGTTTCTGAATAGTATTTCTCACAGTCTGAATTTCTACTTTTTTTTCCTCTGACCAGTTTCTCTGATAGCATTTACAACAATCGCTTTCCTGACTATAATGGAGTTCATGGTGTACCGGGACACATGGATGAAATATGAATATGAAGTAGACAAGGATTTTACTAGGTAACATTATTTGTTATAATTCTTTTCAAAATGTTAGTTGCCTGCATTTCAGGAAAGAAGAGATTTAAAATGTTCATGTGACTTGAAAGCAATTTATAATTGAAATTACAGATTAAATACTACAGAGATTTGATTTTTCTTCTGTTGATTGATTTGGGGTTTTTTCTTTTATGTAATCTGTGAAGAAGATAAATTGAGCAATTCTGCAATGAAGAAGTTAAAATAGTATAGGTTTGTTATTGAAGGAGTTCCCTTAGGAATTATTTGCTAACAATTCAGAGAACACTGTAAGATGTAACTCTACATCTGGTAGATAAATCCCCCACACGCTGGCACCAGGCTTTCTCTAGTGCATACAGTTAGTATGTTGCCATTATACTTTGTGCTGCTGGAGGTGAACCTCAGAATTTGTCTGCATTATCTAGAGGTTGCTCCTGATTTTGTCTCCAGTTACAGCCCCCCTGAAGATGTGTTTGCTGATGGTTTCATGTGCCTCTCTGGACTGTGTTTGCCTTTCTTCCAGAGCTGAGTCCCTGTGAAGTTAATGCAGATTTTGTGCCCTGAACACCTTTAAATGTCATGTGTCTGGAACTGAAATAACTTTAAAAGCTGTTTAAGTAGTTGCTGTGGTAACAAGCTAAAGATACGTATATTAATTGGATGTCTTGTACATCAGAAATAACAAAGGTTTCTGTGATGGAGGAAAAAAAAAAAGAAAAAGGAGATGCATCAAAAACTCGGATAATAGTAAATCCGTTCAGACAGCTGGGATTTCACATTTAGGTCTTTGCTAAAGTGGGTTATATCCCAAGTGAAGCTATCACACGGGAAGGGTAGTCTGTCAGTTAAGAGACTGTTACGGGATTTGGGATATGTCCTGCTACACATCTCCCAGTTTGACTGTGGGCTAATCACTCAGCCTGTGGTTCTTGACAATTTGAACCAATGGAGACGTCTCCTCTCTACTGACCCTGTCTGACCCCAAGTTGAGCCATTGTTGAATCCCTTGCTTATGCGATTTGCTTGTGGCCAGCTAAGTCCCAGAGGAAGCTCCCTGAGAGCAGAATCCTGTGACTATAGTGGGGAGATTTATTCCTTATAGTTCAGGTGATTTTTGTGAAACTTAACATGAAAACCAATAGGAAATGCCCAGAACATTGGGGAATGCCACACAATCAGACTTTTGGTGTGATGGAGGTTATCTCTTAAGTTACAAATGCTTTAATGTGCTCCAAAAATCCATGTTGCTTCACTCACATTTTAAACAGCTTTATATTTATTGGTATAGATTGTGGTACTTGACTGTGTTTCTGCAAGTAGTCTGAGATTTTTTTCTTGATCCTTTTATTCAGTGTTACTTAATAGATTTTTGCCTTTTTTTTTTCTTTCCAGTAAATTAAGGATCAATATTGATATTACAGTTGCCATGAGGTGTCAGTGTAAGTATTCCATCAATGAAGGTTTTTAAACACTTCAGAGCCTCTTTAGAGAACACACTTGCTCACAATGTAGTTGGATACCGTTCAAAATATTTTACCAGTGTCATTTCTTCTGATCTTAATGGCATGTAGTGATCTTAATGGCATGACTCATTGAAAGAATTGGTAAGAAATGTGAAGAAGAATATCTGTGTCATCTCACTCGCATCTCACAGAACCTTGCTTTGTCTGTCAGCAGGAACAGGATCTGTTGTTCCACTCTCTTCTTAGTTTGTGAGACACAACTCAGCAGCAGGAATTTATAACAATTTTTATTTATTTATGAACCTTGGCTATATTAAGCTGGTCTGCTGTTTAACAGCACTGAAACCATCACATAATTTCACCCTCATGAACATAAGAGGGATGCCTTCCATATTAAAGGCAATACTTATTATTATTCTGACATCATTTAGGTAATGAACCATTATTGTGTTCAGTCTTGCTTGTCCTGGACTGAGAGAAGAGAGAATACTACTTCTACCAGGAATGCAAGCAAATTTTCAGGACTCACTTTTTTTGGCTAGTTTAAACCTTGCATTAATTGTATGATACGTCAGTGGGTTTGGGGGTTTTTTTGGTCTCTATTCAGTGCTTGTAAAACAGGAGAAAATATTTATGCATAGCAGATCTTAGAAAGCTTGTATGTATGGTTTATACAACTTCTCTGTAGGTGTTAAAAATCAGTGAGAAAATACTGCGGATCTGAGGACTTTTTGGTCAATGTCCATCAGCTCATATTGAAGGTTAAATAGGTTGAAGGAACAATAACATATACTGAAGTTTACCACTGTACTGTGAAACTTTCTACTTGATTTTTTTTTTTTTTGCTTGTCTCTGATCATCTGTGCAACTTAATATTTCTCCCTGTTTAAAATAGATGTGGGGGCTGATGTTCTGGATTTAGCAGAAACAATGGTTGCCTCTGCAGATGGGTTAATCTATGAACCAGTAAGTTGATTCTTACCTTTTTATTTAGAAACTGAATTCCTTTTGGTGCAAAGCACTATGGGGCCAGTTCACTTGCTTGTGTTTTTTTTTTTCTCCACCAACCTCTTAGAGAAACATTCTGTTGTTGATCTCTTTTGGCCATAGCTTCTGAGTACATTTGAGCATTAATTGCAATTGAATTTACTGAGTACATTTGCCTTAACCAACTTGGTGAACAGATGTTACTAGTGATCCTCTAATGCTGATGAAGTATAGCAGGTGTGTTGGCTTGTCTTTAGTTCTTCATGTGGGATGATCCTAGAAATAAACAACCTGCACTTGGACCCCTGTCTTCCAAAGATTGCTCCTTTGCAATTCAGGGTGGGAAGGGATGGAAATTTTTATACTTGAACACAAAATGTATTCTTTAAACTGCAAAGTGCTTTCATAAACTAGTCTGTGTTATCAAGTGTGAAGTTGATTATAACTATTCCCACACCCCAATTCTCTTCTGGGTTTCATGGAAAGGGTGCTTTCTGTGTGTTTTATTAGATGTGTTATTTTTGTTTCAGGTAGTATTTGAGCTCACCCCACAACAAAAAGAATTGCAAAGGTAAAGCACTGAGATGCATGTTTATGTTTGTATTATTTGTACTGGAAGGGATTTTGAAGTACACCAGAGCTACATGACTCAGCTATGTCTTGGGTCTACCAGCACCTGCTTGTAATTTAAGAATGCAAACCTGCAAAAGATACTAAGTTACTTTGCTTTCCTCATTATTTAAGACCTCTGTTATGGAGAAAGAAAATTTACTTTGGACTTACCTGTTGATTTGGGTCAGGCAGTTGCAAGCCAAGGTGTATGGACTCCCTCAGCTTCTGTTTCCAAATGAATGCTTGGTAGCACAAGTTAAAATTATGGGATCAAGTATGTAAAATAGATATCTAAATGTCAAAGCTGAGCTGTAGTAACAAATTGGCATATTCTTGCAGAAACAAATTAATTATTTCCTATAATTTAATCGACACGGTGTTTATCCCTTAAACTGTAATAGCCTGGCATTGTGTGTGCCCACTGTACTGATAGTCTTGTAATAGAACTGAAGCTTTTTTGGGGGTCTGGATAGTTCTGGTGTTTTGGTAACACACTGCTGTGAACACCTGAGCTTTAAATTCTGTATAAAATATTATTCCCAAAGTTTAATGCAATGCTTTAATACTGTCATCAACTTTGTTAACTTCTTGATTTGCAACCTGCAATTGAAGCCAATAATTAATTGTGAAGCTAGATTTTGTTTTACTGTTGCATGCTTTCACACTTGTCTCTGATCTTTAGGATGCTTCAACTAATTCAGAGTAGGCTGCAGGAAGAACACTCTCTTCAAGATGTGATATTCAAAAGTGCTTTTAAAAGTGCTTCTACAGCACTGCCACCACGGTAAGAAAAACTGGGATTTTGAGTCATTATTCCCCTTTCCTCCAACCCTATATAATTAGACTTAACATTTTATTGTGGTTATGATTCCACCCCACCCCCAGAAGACAAGGTTGTAAGAAAAGATCCTGCTGCTTTTTAATGAATTTTGAAGTAGTGTGCTTGATACTTGCTTTAGAGAGCTGTTGTTTTATGAAAACCTCTGGGGTTTCCAACCTGGAGAAGGTTTCCAGGTTTCGTGTGTGTGCTTGCACGTACATATACAGACACAAAACTAAATATATGCACACACCTTTTTATTTCATTTGGTCTGATGCTTCCTTCTTAATGGGAATTGGAAATGCCAGACCAATACTAAACAAGAGCCCTTTTTTTGAACTACCTTTCTGTCCAGCAGCTCTTAAAAGCAGTGCTACTATTGCCTTCGTCTTAATGCTTCATAGTTTTAAATGAATCAATCTTTGAATACGAATGTGTTTCATTAGTAAATTCCTGTGTCTAAGATAAGATTGTGTGGAGAAACCTTGCTGTTTTCACTTAATTCCAGCTACCCACAAATGTTGAGATATTAGTGCATAGAATATTTGTTCTGCTGAATCTAGATGCTATGTGATTGTATTTTTTTTCCCCCGGGGGAAACACTTTCTACATGAAAGCTGAAATTCTCTCTACTTAAAAACAGAAACAGCAGCAAACAAAAAATACTGAATAAAACAAAACAGACACCAAAGCTGCCATGCACACTCTCTGTGTTGTAATCTCCCTGTCTGAGGACCAAATACATTGTTTCTCCTAAGGCAACCCTGAAGATGGCTCAAAAAATCTTTTTTTCTCAATTGCTTGATGTTTTCAGATTAATTAAGTCCTTCTGTGCCTCTGTGTTCCTTGTTAGTGCAATATTTGAAATGGTATTTATGCTTGAGATGTGTTTAAAAAAATTTTGTTTTCATTTTCCTCTAAGGAGCAGATTTGGAAATACATTCTTGTGTTGTGGACATCACAACATGAGTGGGGAGTGGAAGCTTTCATAAAAAATAAATGTTGAAAGCTCTTCTTGCTGTGTTGTTAATGTGACCAAAATTTATTTGGTTCTGTTCATTGTAGCATTAAAATTTTCCCAAGGAGCCATTTTTGGTAGAAGGAAGTGGGAAAATAAACATCCTTGGGGCAGATATACTTATGGTCTAATATTTTCTGTTCATGTGTTCAGATATTGTAAGCCAGTGTTGTAGGCCAGATCTCTGAATACAAGTATGAATGAAAGCTCCTTGGTTTCATCAAACTGATCTTTACTAGTTTCCCTCCCTTCTGCCATCTTTGCTATAATTCCGGAATACGGTAAGGACAGGTAGATGATAATGCTGGATCTTTATGCTAGGAAAAAGAGATCTAACTGTACTGCTGTTATTTCTGCTAGATAGTGAATATTCTCAAGTACTTCCAATGTTGTTTTTATTTGAACAGGGAAGATAATTCATTACAGTCTCCAGATGCATGCAGAATTCATGGTCATCTCTATGTCAATAAAGTGGCAGGGAACTTTCACATAACTGTGGGCAAGTATGTTCTGTTCAATTCCTGAAAATAATCCCTTGACTTCTACATTTTGTATAGTGCATGTATGTATATAAGTGTGTGTGCTTTTACACTTCAGTTAATGACTGGGTTTTATTGACCCTTCTGTACTCATGCTTGGTATTTTTTTCCATAATAGCTTTTCTTGCACAGTTAATTTCCTTCATGAATTACTGAAACCGTGCAGTGAATTGCTGCATGTAATGTAGTCATTATGAATTCCAGTGTTTTACAGGATGGAAACTCTTGAAAATTGCTTTGTCAGAGAGCAGATACAGAGTGCAGTTAACTTGCTTACTCATAGAACAAATATTGTCAAACTTTTGTTAGTGATTTGAGCAGTTCTGCAGCTTTTCATATAGTAGGACTTGGTGACTCTTCCAAAAGCACAGTTACTTGATGTATTTTTGATATTTCTGATAATGCAAGACACTAATTTTCTGTAAGAGGGTTTTTGTCAGTCCAAGATTTCTGACCTTACTGTTCAGTCTGTCTGTACTTGACAGTAATAAAAATGTCATATTTGGGTTTTATGTAGATATACACAATAGATACCAGTTTTTAAAACGTGTATATGTTACATATATGTTATGTTATACATATGTGCATATGTACATGTTTTATAAAGTATTTATTGAAATAGAGGAGGAAAGGTAATTTTTCTGCATAGTCCTGTGTGGATTCATAAAACATTTGTTGCTTTCTTCAGGGCAATACCACACCCTCGAGGCCATGCGCACTTGGCAGCCCTTGTAAGCCATGAGTGTAAGTTCCTTCTGTCATCTCCATACCAACATACATGATTTCAGTCAGACTGCTGTCTCCTAGTTCATGTTAGGTTGTTTTAAAGATACTCTAGCTGTGCAATTGCACTGCAAAATAAAAGTGAAGAATATTCTTTGCAATGGTCTGATTCAGTAGCAACTTAGTTTCATACATTTAACACTATTAGGATTATCTTTAGGTTGCTTCTGTAGTAATGATAACACTGGAATTTCAGATATATTTTGTTGTAACATAGACACCATTTAAAATTTCTGTATTCAGTCCAAACTACGTCTTTCCTTGAAGACCTTTTTAAAAGGTTAAAAATTTCTGACCTTTGTCCTTAGAAACCTAATTTTTGGATTATGAGTCTAGATATTAAATGTCTGTTGCTGTCTTACTTAATGTGAGGCAAAGGTGACTTACTGTGAAAAATTAACTTGGTTAAACCAGTTACAGTTGGTTAAACCTCCAAATGTCTGCCCATGAGTTAATGTTAACACAACTTCAATAATTTTATAGATCTTAAGTACTTGCAAAATAGCAGTGTAGTAACTTGGAAACTGCCTCATACTTCTTCTGTACATTTGATTTATGAAATTTTAATCTTTTTAATGCAATTGCTTACAAGAACCTGAACTGTAGAATAATGTAAGTATTTGGCGAACTAGAAATTCCCTGTTATAAAATTATAACTGTTCAGCTCCACCATTGATTCAAATATAGTTACAATTTGGTTTTGAAGCTCTTTTCTAGAGAAATTTAACTTTTTTGTTAAATAATTTGGATTTGAGTTTTCTTTGAAATGTGGGTAGATCCAATGATGTGTACAGTGGTGTTTGGTAAATGCATTAATTAGAATATTTCCGTGTCAGAAATGGGTGCATCTTATTCTCTAAGTACAGAATCTCATAGTTTAAATATGCTTCATTTCTCTGTATTGTCTTTCAGCCTATAACTTCTCCCATAGAATAGATCATTTGTCATTTGGAGAGCTAATTCCAGGAATTATTAATCCTTTGGATGGAACAGAAAAAATTGCATCAGATCGTAAGTGTTGTGTGTTTAAAAAGCATCTTGTTTTCTAGGGTTTTCCAATAGTTACATTTTAAGTTTATCATTTTTCATGAATGTTGTGATTGACAAGCAGCATGTAAGGCTAAATTTGGTAGTGAGCAATGCCCTGTTCAGTTATCCATGTGACATCTTAAATGGGCATTTTTTTTCTAATATGTGCACTGCTGTTCTATGCTGTTTCCCTGAAGACAATTTGTGGTTTTTTCCAGGTGTTACATTGAAGTTACACTATGTCTGACCATATTGCAGCAGTATGTTACAGTTGAGAATCATAGATCTGACTGTTGTCATAATGGGGAAAAATAAGCCTGATTTGGTTTGAAAAATAGCACCAGGAGTCTTGGATTCTATTCCTGTATTTGGTTTGTCCCTTCCACAGTGTATTTTGTGAGACTACTACAGGATGGGTTTGTGTAGCACTTTGTTTCCTCATGTATAAATAAAGGAGAGTAGTAATCTGCCTCATCCCATCACTGGCATTCCCTGTGAGAGTGAACCCCAGAACCTTCTGGAGTTGCTGTTATCTCAAAGGCAGCCAGTTCCTTGGCTATTACCGCCAGAATGGTTTTTGTGTAGTTGAAATAAATTGCTTCAGTCAATTGGTGTTTGTTCCCGTAGGGAATTGCACAAAGACACAGCAATCAAGTGCATGAGCATGTTGATGGCCCTGGAAGAATTCTCTAGAAGTGTAATTGAGAGAAAAGCTGTAACCGGTTTAGAAGGACTTCCAGCACTGTAGATAAAATTCAGTGGCTAAAATTTATTCAGACCACTGTGAGATATGTATTTATCATGAAACGTGTGACAATGTGAAACTCGTTCTAGTGCCCCGGAAAACACTACCTGTCCATTTCATTTGAAGCTTTGAGTGGCCTGACCTTAATGAGTCTTTTCATTACATAGGAAAAATACAAATTTCTGAGTATAAATGGGACATATGTCTTTTCCATGGAAACTAACTTTGTTTGTAGAGATGGTGCTGAAGTAGTTTTGGCAGTGCTGGCATTCCTTGAAGAATGTCCCAAGTGCAAATGGCTTAGATGATTTATTATTTCTTTGATTTATTTGTGAATATCTCAGATGGCCTCTGTTCTTGATTCAACAGTTAAGATTTTTTTTTTCTTCTAGACAACCAGATGTTCCAGTATTTTATCACAGTTGTGCCAACCAAACTCCATACATATAAAATTTCAGCAGAAACTCATCAATTTTCAGTAACAGAAAGGGTAAGTAGAAGAAAGTAAAAAAACATGGAGATGAAAAATCTAAAAGTGATTGTTCATGACAAAAGTTCAAATGTGAAGGTTTTGAATAGTACTCTAGCATGAAGAGACAGTTTGTAGAACATTCTAGTACACTAGATTTATCATACAGCAGTGATGGTAAAATATATATATATATATATGCTTGGTGATACATGCAAACTTCTATTAATGTTTTGCATCTGTAGATCTGGAGTCTGATATTAAAATTAATGATAAATAGACAGTAATTTCCATTTCACTGGATGCTAATAGTGGTGGTGGTGAAATCCTCCAAGTTTTAGGTCTGTAACCTAGTGTGTAGCTTTACAAATATTTAATTCACCTTTAGCTTTTTATCCGTGTGGGAAGCAAACAAAAAGATGCAGCTCACTTTAATATCATGAACTTGGTTGTGGAATGTAAGAAATGGAAACAGAGGTAGTTTGTGTGAAAAACTGATTACACAGTAAGTGTCTCAGCTGTCTTTTAACCTTTGTTGAACCACCAAATTTAATTACTCTCAAAACAAGAGAACTTCCATTTCTGGGTTTTGGAAGGCTTTTAATTATGAATCCATAACAAAGGTAGTTAATGGAGCATAGCATATATCATAAAGTACTAATTTTAAAGACTGCTGTGAATAGGAAAAAAGCCTTGGGTGTACTGGCTACATGTCTTATTTTCAGAGATTGAACTCTGTTTTCATCTTCTATTCAAAAGCCGAAGAAAAAAATCTTTGTGAAAAGTTTAATTAAAAATGACAGATGAAGTGGGAAGAAAGCCTTGGGTTGAAAGAAAATATGGGGATTAGTAGGATGGCAGTTCACTGTATTGCAGCTTGTGATGTTCTCCAAGGGAGAAGGATTTTTTATTTCCTCACAATTCCATATTGTGCTTCTGAAAATACAGAGGTAGGGGAAGTAGAGTAGAGGTGATGTCTTGATGTTCAACTTCGGACATGCAGGCCACCGAAGGGAAAGGTTTGCTCCAAAACTCTTGAAAGCTGGACTAAAGAGAGAATGAGGAGGAATTTCACAATGCAGTATACTCCCACCTCCTGCTGGTTTAGCAATCTGCTTTGTGTTTTCTCTGCGCAATCTGCAACAACTAAAGCATTCCTTAGACCTCTGGATGTCAGTCAACAGCTTATCTTATTTATTATTCCTTTTTTTTAAATCTTGTATTCATTCAATTTTTCTCTCTTCCTGTGTAACGATGGTTCTGTCAATTAACTGTCCAGTCTAAGTTGGCTCTTCAGTTTTTTGTGGGGATGTATTTTTATGGAAGTTGCTACAACCACAGCTTACTTGGGAGAAAAGCCTGTGAATAATGGAGGTAAAGTGGCATTTTGTACTTGTTTGCTCTTGCTGCCTCAGTAGGCAACCCTGTTGCCTTCCAAAGCTTATTTGTGTTTAATCGTAGGGAACCAAATACTCTTATTAGATGAGCTGGGAAGGGTTGCTAAGAACAACTGTTCACTGAACACCTTGGTGCATTTATTTTGTCAAAGTAGGCACGTATGCAGACATGGAAAATGGTGGTCAGATGGCCACAGCTAGAACGTGAATGCAGTGAGGTTTAATTGCCAGTGGTGGGCACACGGGGAGGCAGAGTTTGAGAAGTGTGGGCTGAATCTTCTCCACTATTCTTGATGTTTGAGATACTGTAGTTATCTATGTTAAAAAGATTTAATTCTAGCAAGGCTTCACCGAACTATCTGATGCAAGGTTAGTTGTTTTCAGCAGATTTTAGCAATCAAAAGTTAAATCTTCTGCAGCAGTAGAAGCTGAAAGCAGATCAAAATGGTTTGCAGAAAAAGAATTCTGTTTCTTTTAAGGGTGGATTTTGTGTGTTCTCTTTAACTTCACATTCTTTTTTCACCATTTGACCTCAAAAGACTAGTAAGGCTTAGGGAAATAACAGAGGAAAAGCAAACAAAAAATAGTTTTTTCCTTTGCCAGTGGCAAGGTTCTGTTTAACTACCTTCAGTCTTCTCTTCCTTTTTAGTATGACTGATCATCCATCTCTAAATGCTGTCAGTTGTCATGCTTTGAAATGTGGAAAGCATTCTCCACTGGTTTGTTTTGTTATTTAGCCATTGCAAAGTTTTTGGGACCCGTTATCATTACTGATACATGATTTTGACATCCTTTTAACTTTGGTGTGGTAGCATAAAAAGTAGTATGGTTTATGACAGTATTAGCTAACCGAAGAAGTTGCCTAATCTGTGTTTACCAAAGTGGTATTCTGCTTTTTATTTTGTATTGTAGTCTGCATGTTTTTTCGAGCACAAACTGTTACATCTACAGAGAAATGGAGCTGTGATATATTGCTTTTCTGTTCAGTCCTGCTTATCTTGTCTTCTCAGTTCTTACTAGCTTAGGCATGGCTGAGTTTGTCTTCAGTCAGTTATGTTCTTTTCTGCTGTCCTTGTATATTTTCAGCCAGACTTACATGGCAGTACATTTATCAACACTTTTCACTAACAACAAAATGACAGCAAACTTTTGAAAGAAGCTTGTGTTGAGGTGTTGTCTCCTGAAACCTTTTTATAAAAGTAGGTATTTATAGCAGCCACACTCTCCTCTTTGGTGTCTTTTGGTTTGAGATTTTGGGCAAATGAAAAGAAACTAGAAATTTCTCAGATTAGGACTGAGGTGCCTGGTAGTTACAGCAAGTTTGGGGTGTTTATTTATTTATTGAGGTGTATTTCTCGCTGTGTGACTGTTGTCTGATATGACGTAACTGACAAAAGGTTTGAAAAGAGGCTTTTGCCAAGAAATGTTGGACCAGATGTTCCTCGAGGTGCCTTCCAACCTGGTATTCTGTGATTTATATAAACCCTCTGGTTTTATATATACCTTAGCCATTGCTAAGGTTGTTCAACAACTTAAATCTCATGAAGGTTTCACCCTGAGTTAAGTGATTCATAGTAGCTGATAAAGTAGGAAGAGTTGTGACAAGTATTACACCAGTGCACTCGCTGGAGTTCAGCAGCCTAGGCCAAGACTGTGGCATTATCCTCATAGGTACCAACACCAATCCAGTTATAAAAATCTTTGTTTAAAGGACCATGTGAGCAAGTCTTGAGAGAATAGTACCAAAGCACAATAGTGAATATTGATATGCAGCACAGCAGACCAGTGACCAGGAAAGTAAATTTCTACTTCATGGTGTCTGACTTTTTAGAAGGTACTGGTCAAAGTGACCTTGATATTCTCTGGTCTTCTGTTCATTGCTAACTCTGATTAAATAACTCTTTGTCATCCCCTCTTGTAAGACTGGTTTTCTTGTGACTAATTAACAAGTGTGACTAACAAGTGTTTCTGTCTTTTCTTTCAGGAAAGAGTAATTAACCATGCAGCTGGCAGCCATGGGGTGTCAGGAATATTCATGAAATACGACATCAGTTCACTTATGGTGACAGTGACAGAAGAACACATGCCTTTTTGGCAGTTCTTAGTGAGGCTCTGTGGCATTATTGGGGGAATTTTTTCAACTACAGGTGATTATCAGTGCCTTTCTTCTAAAGTTCTATCACAATTTTTTTTTAAATCATGGTGATTGCTATGGATAAACTAGAGGGGAGTCCTCTTAACAGGTTTAAGACAAAGTGCTCATTTGTGTGCATTGAAATGTGTCATGAAAGCTACTCAGTTCTGGTGTCCCAATGCGGCATTTCTGGTGTTCTGAGGGTCTTTTGTTTCCTTTTTGGTAACTATAGTGTCGCAATGACCGCCACTGACCACTGCCCAGGCTAGCTCCTGCGGTGTGCAACAGGAGTGGGGAGCAGCTGGAGGCTCTTGGCTTTAAAGCTGCTCCTCGGGAGTTCAGCTCTGCCCGGGGGAGCTGAAGCTCCAGGCACAGTGGCTGTCAGCAGTCCCGACGAGGGAGAGGATAAAAAGTAGCAAGGAGGCTTGCCACACGGGATAATCCAAGTTTACTGGAGGCAACCCACAGGAGACAAGCCTCGAGTAGCTCCAGGGAACCTCTTTTAAAGGGAGGTGGTACAATGGGGATGGCTTAAGTGGGGACCAATAGAAATCTCTAAGGGAGGGATATGGACGAGGATAGACATTTCCTTGGGCCAATAGCCCCAAGGGGAGGAGGGAAAGGGATCACATGCCCCAATGGGACATCGAGGTTTAGGGGATTTCCAAAGGGGGAGGTATCTAGAGGGGTGGGGTCTCGGGGGATTGATGGGGACCATATAAGGGTAAATTGGGAGGTTTCAGATGATGGACACCGAACCTTCGGGAACAACAGGAGGGGTTTGGGTGATTGATAGGGAAAGAGCCAGAACAAGGGGAGGAGAACAACCATGTGGGAGCACCAGGGGAGCGGCTTGGGTCTGGGGCAAACCAACTGGGAATAGGAGTGGGGAAGGTAGGGATGAACCACTGGGGTACAGAAAACTTATATAAAAATACAATAAAGGTATCTCATCACCACACTATAGCATAGTTTATTTACTTCTGGAAGAGCAAGGCTACATCTGTTTATAGATACATAGATATCTATGTATATATACACAGACACACATACTGGTATTCTGTGTATTTCCTATAGTTGGGATCCAGTAATTAAATCACTGACAAAAGTTGAGATAAAATTTCCATCTGAAGTAATTGGGAAGGTTTTCCTTATCAATTTACTGCTGGATTTGCTTCATCAAAGAGAATAAACTAAATTGAAAAGGCAGAATTCACTTACTGGTCAAGACATGAGGGTATCTGGATTACAAGTTCTTTCTTTCCTTGGCTCTCATTGGAAGAGAGCTCAGTAAAGAGACTTTGAACTAAGAGCTGCTTTTCAAAGTAGATGTTTCTGTCCCTCACAATGTATTTTCACCCATGAAAGCTGGCAGAGGGAATTGCGTTTACTTGGGAGCTCTGCTTTCTCGATGCATTTCAGAATGTTAGAATTCTGCCCTGCCCTGCCCTTGATATTTCCTTTCTTCATGTTAATTTCTCAGTGTTTTATGTATGGGTTTACTGCACTGTGTCCTGTGTAAGTATGGTGTATAGCTTTGTTGTAATGCTTCCATAAATAATACATTTTTACTACTGGTGACAATTTAAATGTTGTTTGACATTGCAGGAATTTTACATGGTATTGGAAGATTTGTAGCAGAAATTATTTTTTGCCGTTTTAGACTGGGCTCTTACAGATCCACATCGGTAAGGAAAAAACTTCCTCTAAGTATTTCTTTAAGTGGTACAGCTGAGGATGGATGATAAGGACAGCTTTGGGACTTGGTCCCAGGAGAATTTAAGATATTTGCAATAAACCCTCCCCTTGATACGCACATTAGCAGAGATTCAACAGCTTTTAAAAATAGTTGGAAAACCTAAAATGTAAAGAAGCAGAGTTCTCTAACAAGCTGAATTAATGCAGCTGAGTCTCTTAAATGTCCTATATTCCCTTCATTGTCCTTATTATATTCTTAAATTTTTTCATATTGCTCCAAAAATTACGTGTTTCCCAGGCCTGGTCTCTCTCCTTGTCCCAGTTTTGGTTTCACATGTCCTTTTGCTTGGCCTGCACACTGAAAAAGAGGCATTGTGTGCTGCAGGGGTTCAGTGATGCTCCTTCACCTTTCCCTTCATTAGGCAATAACAGGATTGCTTCTCTAGTAACTACTTGATTTTATATTTTATTTTTCCCATTTAAGCCAGTAGATATCCTTTTGAGACCTCTGCCTTTCTCTCAAATTTGGTTGAAGTTTGCCAGTTGGCAAGGTTATGTGAGTGAGGAGAGAGGAAGGAAGGCAACCAAATTTGTATAATATTTATATGAGAGGCCAGGTAAAATGCATCCAGGAAATGCTCAAGAATAAAGAAGTGTGTGTTTTTGAGGAGGGAGGGTGGAGATTCTGTGTCTGGTCAAGCCATTAATAACACCTTGTTCTTGTTTCACTAGGTCCCACTTCCTGATGGCCACACAAGCAACCACTTACCTCTAATTACAGAAAATAGTATACATTAGCCTCCTGAGAATTTTCTTTCTTCCTGCCTGATACAGACTTTTTGTAATAAAGAAAACATTGTGCAATATGCTGAGACAGTGCTGATGGGCAGCAAAAACAATGAAGCCTTTACAAAAAAACCCTCCAACAAAATAATTTGTGTAATTTTTTGTCTTTGAGTGCACATGGAGACATAGGAAACTGTGAGCCCCGTGACGTGGATGATCTGGAGAGTGAAGGAGTTTTGCTGCCAGCACGGTATTTGTGGTCAAGTTGAACGTCTTTGTGGTGGCTGCCCGTGACCACTGAAGCATCTTAGTGATCCCTGGGAAGGCTGCAGGCCCCAAGGAGAAAAGAGTACGAAGTGGGATGTGTGGAAGGGCTGGCAGCAGCCACAGAGGAACAGTAACAGAGCTGGGGTTTCTCTCAAGTGTGCAAATGGGGGATTGGCTTTTCTTGTTCTTTTATAATGCTGGGGCTGAGGGCTAAGACATCTTTCATACAGCTGGGGAGTGATCCTAGAAAATCCTGAAGAAGAGGGGAATGAGAGAGAACTTGGTGAGTAAGATGCAGCCCAAGCCATGATGTTGGTCACAGCCACTGCCTTTCTGCAGCCGCAACCATTCCTTAGTGGAAGAAGCATGTGGAGCAGAGGAGTTCCTCTGTATGATCACACAGCCACTGTGCCAGCAGTGAAAGTGTCACTTCTGGCATTGGTGTGGAAGTGCCCAAGGACTCCAAGAATGTGCTCCAGCCTGCACAGCTTTTAGACTTGGAATAGGAAGCCCTCTAAGTAAGGGCTTTTGACTGTAGTTTTGATAAAAGACAAGACTCCCTAGTAAAAAAATGAGGAAATCTTTGTATGCCTCATTCTTGGTAAAGAAATTGCTTTGATGGAATCTTTGTTGTACCTGTGCTGCTCATGTGGGAGCCATGGGAGCATTCACATCCTGGAAATGGACGGGGGAAAAGGAAGAAGGGGGCAAGAAGCTGCCAGTTCAGAGCAGTTGGGAGGCCTGCTAGGCCAGGTAGGGAGTTGGTAGTAGGGGACTTCAGGGAATCCGAATCATATGGCTGCAGACAGGTGATGAGACAGGATCTGCAGAACTAATCCTTGCTGTTCTTGAAGGGTTTTGTAAATTAAATGAAGAGAGCAATATTGTATTGTAAATATGCTACTGAGAAAGAATGTTATTAATGCAAATGGTGCTTTGAGAAACTGAACATCATGGTACTGCTGAACCACTGGTAGACACCTATGGTTGAACAGTTAACTCCACCAGTGTAAAAAATTATTAATATGATTCCTTCTCAGCAAAACTGGTTTAACAATGTTAGAAGATAATGCTGATCCTGGCCTTACTCAGCATGGAATTAATATTTTAATTAAGAGGACTGATTACAGAAAAATAAAAATTTCTGTGGTGGTGTCAGATTTTGCTGACTTCCATTAATGTACTTTATAGGACACTTGGACTTTGTTGATGAGCATAGTGTTAATAACACAGCTGATGTGCTATGCAAAGCAAAGGGCTTCCTAAAAAGAAATGAAATAGTAAATAAAATGTGGGAAATAAGGAAAGACTTCTGTTGAATTTGGCTATGGAGAAAAACGTTCAAGGAAGCCAGGTCCTTGGAGTTGAGAGCCAGGTTTGGGATTTTCTCTTTTGTGCTTTGTTTTTTTAACATTGATTAAAACTCCAGCAACTTGAGAAACACTTTGGTTCCCATTTCTCTTTGGCATTTCCTTCTGAGGTTTGTTTCCTACTTCTGCTCAGACTGGTTCTGCTTTGGGCTTTTCCTAACTGTTGTTTCTTATCTGTGTAGAACAGACTACCGGTGAGAGAGAGACTGATCTCGGTTGACTTTCTGTAGCAGAACTTTAAATGTTATTTTCTATTCTCACATAAAAGAGCCAGGCAGCTTAATGTGTTAACTCCTTGTGTGGCATATTCATGTTGTTTTATCTAAAAAAAACCTTGTGTGAGGGCTGGTTGCTAATGGAAGAAAATTTGGGATCAACTTGCAGATGTGAGGTACTGCATTGCAGAGTGAATGCAGGATCTGTTGCCCGTGTGCTGTTTGCTTTCTCTCCACAGCAGGTTTGGCAGTTGGAGCAGTACTGCTGACCCTCGTACCACGTGTTGTCAACACCTTAACCAGCATGTGCAGGGGTGTCCTGGAGAAAACAATAATTTATTGCAGGAAGTTTTTTTGGTCACATTTATTTGCATTGTGCAAAAGTGAGTGTAGGATGGAAAAATGAATGGGTGTCCCAAGAGAAACAGAAACCCAGATGTTAATGTGATGTGTACTTTCTGAAAGGGAGATAGCAGATGAAAATACCATTTTTTGGGTTAGGAAAGATGGTCAAAATGATGTATTTTTATCCTTTGCTCTTACACAACGGTGAAACCTCCTGCCCTGTGCAAGATCTTTTTAAGCTTTTCAGGCACTGATTTGACAAACCAAACCCTAAGTAGAGGGCGTAGTTGCTTAGGAACAGTCAGAGGCAGATTATATTTGGTGTATAAATGCAGCTGTGATTAACTGAAGAGGCAAAACCAAGGTTAGGGAGGCAGCTGTTGTCTTCTCCTTTTGCTGTCGAGTTCTCCGTGAGAAAATCTGTTGCTAAGGATGTCTTGTGTAATGATGCAGTAACACTGAGGCAGGAGGATGTGATCACCTTGTCACATCTCCGGTGGCGATGATACTAAAGCTCTCTGCTCTGTTTCTTCAGAGGTAGCCAAGGGCTGCGGCTTTCTTCTGGGAAGATGGGAAATTAAAACAGCTTGTTCGGGGATACTGGTAAAGATCTCTCTGTTTTTAAAAGGCACCCCAGAAGATGGGGTTATGGGAGGTTTATTTACGCCTTCCTTTCTCAGATTGGTGCACAGTTATGTCTTGTAAAGACACTTCTTTTTTTCTGCCAATGCTCAGTGAATGCAAATTGTGTCTAGTATTTGGCCTTGGCAGTGGTCCTGCTGATTAGAGAAAATGTCCATGCTTGCATATCAAGTTAATGTTTAGTAGTTAATGCTTCAAGAGACCTTAAGGGACTTTGCCTGCTGCCTTTTGTGCTCTGGCAAGAGTTTGATGGTGTAGGTCTGTCCACCATCTGCCCTTGCACACCTTGCTAGAGCACTGGCATGCACTTCGGCTGGCTTAGTTAAAAGCATGTGAAATACTTCATCTTTTCCTTCTGCCATAGCTTAGCATCCTTTCCAAAGCATTTCTGGTAGTGCTTGCCCAGGAGAAAGACAGTGTCACCTTTCCCTGCCTTCCAGAGGAGTTTTGTGAGAGCTGGTCCATGAATTCATCAAAACACCAACTTTCAAGGCTGGGTAGTGCAGCGTTCCCTGGGTGAGAGCTGAAGGCTTGTTCCGAGAACATGCATCTCTGTGGCATTTTCACATAGCAAAATTCAAGCAAACTCTGACTGTGGCTTGGTTTTGGGGTTTTTTGTTTTGTGTATATATGTAGAAATGTTCAGAGTTGCAGGATGAGTAATTTGATTGTGAAAAACAAAACAGAAAGCCAGACTGGGTTGGGGTCAGGAGATCACTGGTGTGGTCTGGGGGTAAGAGGCCATGGCAAGCAGATCCTGGGCAGGTTCAGGATGAGCAGAGCTCCTGCAGCCATGTGGCCGTGCCCGTGTCTCTGCCTGCACAGTCATAGACAGGAGCTGCCATGAATGCTCCTCTGAGCTGGACCCTGCACTCCCCTGCCCTGCTTCCATCCCCAGCTCCAGCAAAGCGGATTTCAGACTCTTTCAGCAGGACCAATTGCTCTGCACCAGCTGCTTCCGAGTCCCTGCAAAACCCAGGCGTTCGTGTCCGTTCCTGGGTTTAGCCGTATTAGCCATAAAAATGGAACTGAAATGGTTTGGGGTGGTTGTTTTTTTCCCTTTCAATTTTTTCTCTAATTACAAGGTTGAGAGTGTGTTTTGCCTTGAGATTTTCTAGTTGGAGAGTGCTCAGCACCTAGGACTATTTTGGAAAAGAAAAAAAAGTGGGGGGAAGCTGAGTTTCAACTTATGGATAATATCTGAAAATTACTTAGCTCCCTGGCTGGTGATTGCTTATTAACAGTGACTGTGAACAATGGTGTCATTTAAACTGAGCAGGGCCACTGCACAGGGCAGGGTGGCCCCAGCCTTTGCCTCTCCATGCATCAGGTGCTGCTGTTGCTCTGCTTCAGCCGGGAGTGTGGGCTCTAGTGGGCACCTCTCCTTGAAGTTCAGAAATTCACTTTGCAAATTTTGAACTTCATGGGAATAATAGGAAGCTCATTAAACCTTTACTTACTTTAACCACATCCTTTGAGTTTCACTTGAACCTGATGGTGCTTGACTAGTGCAAAAGAGTGGTCACCGTAGCAGGCTGTGGAGGCTTGTGGAGAGAGGAAATACTTTTTACATGGCCAGCATCACCTCAGGGGGAATGGACTGGCTTCCAGTTCTCCATCAGCAGCACCTGAATCCACCCTCTGCGTGGCAAGCTGCAGCCTCTGCTGCTGCTCATCCAAGGGCTCATAGCTTTGAGAGCAGATCTGCAGCTTTAAAAAAATGTTTATTTATTGTGATCTCTGAGGATACTGGTGTGAAATTTTAATTCCTGGGCGTCAGCCTTAGATCAGTTGATTTAAAGTCCAAATTGCAGAGCCCAGGAGCCTGGCAGGTGGTGGCGGGGGTGGATGTTTCTTGTAACTCCACAGAAAACAGATGTTTTCAAGGCAATTGCTGAGGTGTCGTGGCAAGAAAAAGCAGAACAGAGAATGACCGACCTTACGTTGGTGTATTTATAGCGAAAAGCGCCAGGTGTTTCCGTCGCCGCTCCGTGGGTCGCTTTCTACATGGCCTGTCCCACCACGCTGTGTGCCCACGGCAGGTCCTGTGCAGGCCGGGCTCTGCGGGGGCAGGGGAGGAGGAGGCGGTGCTGGAGCTGTGTGACCCTGTGGGCGGAGGCAGTGCTCACGCCGTCACTGTGTGGGGCTGACGCGGGGTCTCTCCTTTCCGGCTCTGACTGGTGGTGGGTAATCCTTCCCTTAAGAAGGGAGCTTGCCGTGAAGGGTTTTGTCCCCTTTGCAGCCCCGTTAAACAGGTCTGCAGAGGCGAGGTGGTGCAGGGCCAGCCCGGCCTGGGGTGCCCCAGAGAGGGGGCTGCGGCCGGGGCAAGCCGGGGTGCTCTGGCACGGCAGGTGCTGGCCCAGGAGAAGCTGGAAGCTCCCGGTGGGATGCAGCCCCACGTCGCTGGAGGAGATTCCAGCCTGCTCGCTTCTGCCCAGGCATCCTTGAGCACCGGGCACCGTTTGGCCACCCCACGTTTGGCACCGTTTTTTGCCCTGACCTCGCTGCTGGGACAGCCTTGAGGGGATCCGTGACCAAAGCCGGGCCCCGGCCCCCACAGGGCTGCTGGCTCGGCTGCTGAGCAGTGACGCTGCCAGCTTCTGCTTGCTATTTATTTCTCTCTTTACCCCCTTGCTTTCTCTCTCCTCTCGCTTTCCTGCAAAATGGTTTCCGTGCTTCACGGCTGGATGGCAGCGGTGTCACAGCCCCCCCAGCAGAGCCGGCCCCTTTCCCAGGCACAGCTGTGCCGCCGGGAGCCGGTGCCAACACGTGGCACGGGAAAAGCACGGAAAAAGGCAAGGGAAAAATGGTTCCAAAAAGGCAGAACAGTGGAATGGTCCCAGGAGATTTTAATTTCTTTCCCCTTTTTCTGTCCGCTTTAACTTTTCAGGTCAGTGACACTCATGGGCTGTGGCAGAAGTGAAGTAAACAATCACGTACGCCAGAGACAGCACACTGGTTTTTAAGTCTCCCCTCACTAATTAGTGACAGCCTTTGTAGGGACTGATGGCAGCACTTAAACCTCTGGCAGCAGGAAAGGCAAACCAACACAGAAGAAAGGGGAAAAAAGAAAAGGCCTTTACTTGCTTTTTGACTTTCATCATGTTTTATACTAATATGATTAGAATCATATTGGTATAGTTTAAAAAAACTACCGTTTTAAAAATAGATCAATTAGTGTATCGTAAGTTTTAATAACTTAAAAAAAAATAATTCCAGTTTACTGCTCAGTCCAAACAACCCATGTAAAAAGGGAGGTACCAGTCAGCATGAGGTCACTGCAGGGGAAAAAGTTGTATCACGATTTGATAATTTTCGTAATTCTGCTACTTAATTAAACAAGTACCAGTGTAAGGATTGAGGAGCCTTGCTGAGGTGCCTAAAGCTCGAGGCACAGCTGTCCTCACAGTGCCTACACATCTCACAGGTACAGCAAAGAACATTCTTGAAGGTGTTAAAAATTTCACCAGGGTTCACTTCTAAGTTTTTGCTAAATTAGGTTTCCCTTTGCTAATGCAACAATAATTAATACATCTTGTGGTTTCTTCCTCTTGAAATAATGAATTTTAAAATACAAATATGCAATAAGTATGATTCTCCATTGTCATGTGATTATGCCACTCTGTATTTATAAACTAATTGTTCCAAAGACATATGCCTACCTAACAAAAAAAGAACCTGGCAAAGTTACCAAAATGGTATGCTGGCAGCCAGTGAGTTACACCTGTTCAAAGACCATGAGGAAGGCTTTTATATGAGAATGTACAGATCAGTACAGCCCTGGGATGAGTTCATAATATGGATGAAGAACTAATTGAGACAGAAATAACAGAATGCTTGCTAGTTCTGTTCAGAAAATTTGGTTCTCTTAAGGGAGGTAAGGGGAGCTGTTTTCAGATTTATTTTTTTTTAATTAATGACAAAAGCCAGAAAGTAAGTGGGGAAAATTGTTCATATGCTCTTCTACTTGAAAGACTAATAGAAAAATATGACTGTCACTCTTTTCCACATTCACTGAGACTCATTGTTTTTCCTTACTAGTTTCTCATGTCTCTGGTATCTGAAGCGTTTATTGTAGAATGGATTATTTGTCTTGCTTGCTGCAGGTGGATGGGCATGGTTAGTAAGTGGCAGTAATGACAAATGCCCACGTTTGGGGGTTAAGCTACATCTAAGAGGCCTCATTCTCTCTCCTCCCTTTCGTGTCCCAGTTTTGCCCCAAAGTGGTGCATGCAGAAGTAATAGGGTAATAATATGGGACACTAGAGGCAGTATGAGAGTTCAGAGTAAGAGGAATGCCGGGACATAATACCGAAAGTGCATTAAATCAGGCTGTGCAGCTTGTTTACAGTGGGATTGACCAGGAACTGCTTGTAAAAGAAATCAGGTTAAAATTAATGAGCAAGCAAATCTGCATATGTAATTTGCCAGAGCAAAGCAACCAATAAAAAAGAATGACTCTAATTAAATTCAGTAGCATAGAAGGGGAAGGGTACTTAAAAAAAACCCCAACAGTATCTGATCAAGCATTCAGCTCACTGTGTACGTTTAGTCTCCTTGTCTTTAGGTTTAAACCCCAGCACCCTTTAGCTGCATCGAGGGATATGGGGTTCATTACCCATCCCAGTTCAGGTGTTCAGTCACACCACACCACATGCTTGTTTCCCATGAGCAAACAGGCTCTTTTCTGAGTAAGGGTTACCTGTTTTCAGGTGCTGGATGTTATCCTAAGTATGCAAGAAACTACATCTGCTAGGGCTTGTCCTCTTATGTGATCAGCTTCCACTGATTTTCAAACAGGTCCACTGAAACCAGAGTGAACACAAAGTTATGGATATTTTTTTTTTCCTCTCTCCTTTTACTTTGTCAGTAGAGATATTTCTGGGAATAGGTTTCCTGGTAGTGCATGGTTCAATGGTGCTGTTCCTGCCCTTGGTGGCAGGTGCCAGCTGGGGAAGGGATGGCAGTCCCTGAGCGCTTCTACAAGAAGCACCAACACAAGATGTTCTCTAAATATCTTCTTGCAGTACTAGAAGGTATTTGGTGAGGATGCAGTGGGATCACTGTTCTCTGTGTGGATGAGTGCTGTATTGCTAAACAGTCCCTGTTGGTTACCACCATGACAGAATTTTGCTCTCCCACCACGGATAAATCAACAGTGGCCAGTTGAGTCAGGTTTGCAATGAGCTCCTGACTCTCTTTTGGCTGCTGTTTCTTTTGTTCTTGCCCTTCCTGTAATACTGAATACATGACCTGATTCAGTCTATGAATCAGTGTTATCCAGAGTTTTGGAGAGGTGAGGGATGACCACAGGGACAGAACTCCTTACAGGTCACCTCCTATCTCTGGGAAGGGCTGCAGAAACAGGAAGTAGAAGACAAATGGGAAGGGAAAAGGGCTCAAGACACGCACTGAGCCAGAGCACAAGTGGGAATGCAGCTGTGTCAATAACACCTACAGAGCCAGGATTTTGCATCACCCTGAAGGAATTAAATGCCACACAATCTGCACAGAAAAGCCCCTTCTTAAAAATTCAGTGATGAGAAAGTAGACTTACATTATTAACAAAGCACAGTTTTAATAAAAATGTTTAGGCTTACATTTTAAAATTACTTACAGATAAACTTAATCACAATGCATATATTCTTTTCTTTTAAAAAAAAGCCATATTCATTCTAAGATAATATATATTTTCTGAGTTATAAAATCCCATATAAATAGAAAATTCTTCTCAGTACACAGATTATAAGAATACATAAAAACTGGGATGCATATCTGAAAGAAATCCTGAGTATGCACTCCACAACTGGCAGAAACTAGAACAATGCTAGAGTTGGCCACAAGAAATGCAGTTGTCCCAGTACGTAATTTTCTAAAAAAAAAAAAAACCAACAAAAAACTGAGAACTTTTTGGTTGCTCAACCTTGTTCAGCTCCATAGACTCAGGAATGGCTCTGGATATTCCACTCTTTGAGATTTTGGGAGCACTCTGTAGATTCTTCTGGTATCAAAAAAAGAAAACGGCATCTGTCTTCAGGTAGACAGAAATAAGGCACTTCCTTAGAGCAGATCAGTGGGGGCTGCAAGCAGCAGCTTGGACTTACAGCCAGAAAGCAGCAAAAAGTGTCTCTTGAATGATGATGTGTAGAAACAAATTTGGAAGAGGCAGCCAGGTCTTACACTCCTCAAGGTTCCCCTGATTATTCCCCAAAATAACAACATAAATTCAAACAAGAATGAGTAAGTGGAAACTTTGCATGTGAGAAAAATCAAAGCAAAGCTTCTCTTTTTTTTTTTTTTTTACACTGAGGTAAGCAAACAAGCAAGTTGGACTAAGAGCAAGTCATAGCAGCCTTTAGACCAGGGCATTGACCCTGTGCTTTCTCTTCTCTCTTCCAAGAGAGCTGCACAAGAGGTCTACATGACTGGCAGCGTTCCCAGTGGTGTGACTGCATCTCCTAGGAGCAGGCAGACTGCAGCGCTGCAGGAGGACACCAACGTGCAGGAGCTGTCAGGGTGTTTAATTCGGAGCTATTTTATTACTGTAGCACAATGGGGTTGTTGCTGGTCATAATGAAAAAAAAAGTCAATGTCATGGAAGAAACACAGACAATTCTGCCTGTTGGTTTCAAAGAGTAATGTAGTCATGATATATTCCTTTAAACACTGCTGTTAGATAAAATATGATGTTTTTCATAAGGTCATGAGCTCTGACATTACTAAACCATGAATCATAAGAGCAAACTCATACGTGCAAACTGCAGTAAACACACAGAGGCTTAAATTTTGCTTCTTATTAGAGTGTCAACTCAGTAGAGATAATGAAGTAAATTAGAGCCATTTATAGTCTCCTGGCTTATTCCCAGTTTAACTGGGATTAAAAACTGGATGAACAATGTTATACTGAAGTTGAGCCATAGTTACAGAGAGCAGAACTTCACAGGTAAACAACAGATACATGATAACATTTTAGAATCAGAAATTCTCAACAGTTTTCTGTCCTTTCAAATATTACAAATAACTTATTCCTTCTTGGTATCCTATGAATACTCCCATGGTAATTTTCTTCCTGGTTTAGGTTAAAAACGACAGGAAGAAGAAGTTGTAAATATTGCACAGTATGTTAGGATGGAAGACTAGAAAAGAGAATGGCACTTGCAGGGTGACTTTTCAGTCCAAAGAAAAGCTCTTCATTTTTTCTGCTAATTCCTGTCTCATTTCTATGTGTTTTTTCAGGTTTTGCACTTCATGGGGCAGGTTAATGTCCCACACTGACACGCAGGATTGTAACTCTGGAGAAAAAAAAAGAAAATTTGAAAACTGCAACAGAGATGAGTTATTGCATAATTTGAAACTATTTTGCTTATCTGCTTGTTCTCAATTACTCATAAATTCACCCCATGAAGCATGATTTTTAGGACCCAGAAGACAAGTTACATGACACTTCATGTGTGAGGTGATGCAGTTACGGGTTACAAGCTGTTTGTACTTGCACAATGATTTGGATTCCAGTTCCTAAATTTAAGAGTATCCCATTTAAAAGTACTTGAAAAACCATTTCTGGTTTCTGTGGGCCTTAAGGTACTGACCTGAGCTACAGCTAATGCTAATACTGAGGTACCTGCTAGAATTTCATCTCTATCTTTCCAAGCAGATATACCCCAAAATGCTTATGAGACTCAAACCCCATTCACTGTAAAATAAAAACTGATTTCATAAGCTGGTGAATATACTGAGAAAAGGTCACTTCTTCAGTCTACACTCATGCAAACAACTCTTTATTCATGAAGAATTCACACTGGAGTTAGTGGAAGAGAGATAATTGAGAACACTAACATGAGTCGAGGCTTACAAACTAAGGCCCCAAGGATTCTGGAGTTTCTGATTCTTCTCTGTAATTAATGTCACTCTTAAATAAAATAAAAATGCTAGTAAGCCAATAAATGTTCTTTTTGTTACAGGAATTGGGGAATACCATAGTATAAACCCCAGTGCTCTAAAGTTTGACTCATTTCAGTCAGCTCATCTACACTTGCCCTTCTTAACTGTATACTATCTTTGCCACATTTTTAGGAGTCACTGAAACTGGGATGAGAGAAAGGTGAAGAAGGGCATTGATCAGAGCATCAACTTTAACTGTTCTTAGAAAAATCTGAAGATGAAGATTTTCTATCTTTCAGCACTTTACTATCCTAATTGTCAGGAAGCTTTTACCAATGTCTGACCGAAGTCTCCCTTGCTGTAACAGAAACTGGTTAGTGCTTATCCTACCCACAGGGAATATGTAGAAGTCTCTATTTTCTTGCTCTTCATTTACATATTTGAAGCCTATTATCATGTCCTTTCTAAGCTTTATTTATATTACCCAATTTAACTCCCTGTAACATTTCCTCACAGGTTGCATTTGTCTCCTCTGGACTATTCCTAATAGTCCAGATCATTCAGCAATATTCCAAATGGTTAGGCTCCTCCAGCAGAGACCATATCAGCACTCAGAAGAGTGTAAGAATTAGCTCATGTCTTACAGGCACCCCTTTCATGGTGCAAGAGTGGTGTTTGCCTCCTCTGCACCCACATGACATGGCTGACTCATAACCAGCCTCCCATCAATTCTGACCCTTTTTCTGCAGCACTGCTGTTTAAGCTGATCATTTCCTCAGGCTGGTACAATGGATCATTCCTAATTAAATAAAAAGTCTTGCATTTGTCATTACAGAATTGTATCCTATTTCCTTCCGGACCATTTGTTCTGTTTGTCAGGGTCACTTTGAGTTCTAATCCTGCCCTCCAGTGAGCTTGTCTTAGCTGTAAATTGTCTGCAGATCTGAAAAGCACATTCACTATTCTTTCATCCACATCACTCATGAAAACATTGGGGATTCCTGACCTAGCACAGACACCTCTGGAAATCCATTTGATACATTCTCCAATTAGACAATGACATTTACTCTCCAAATACAGTTTCCCAACAAGTTGTATTGTACCCTTCTAACAGTGGCTTCCTCAGATCCATTTTTGGAAGTTACTTTTAGTTTGTATGAGCCCAGATATGCAAAAGAAACCAAAAACTATTTAATAATAGTGTTTCAATAAAATTATGTCAAATGATGATCAACTCTTCACTCTCAGTGAGTAGTCAAGCACAATAGTATCTGCTCCACTAATAATACAAGTTAATAAAACACAATTCAGGTACCTTTGTGGTATTTGTTGTCTTCGGCGTCACTTTTATAGCAATATCCCAAAACAAGGACCACATTCTTGAGACTCCCTTTTTCAAAGAAATAAAATATCAGATCTTAATTTTAATGTCAATTTTGTAATTTAAGGACAGAAAGAATAGATGACATCAAGGCACTAAGAGGACAGAAAGCAGAGTTCAATCAACTGGACCCTTTATTCGAAATCACTAACCATGAAAAACCCAGACACGAAGACAATACAGTTCCCATCTCCATTTAATGTCAGGGTTTATCAGGGTTCCAAGGCATAAGCACAGGATCAGCTGACCAGCCTGCTGAACAAGCCCAAGAACAAAGCACCCTATTATACAGCATAGGCAGAGATGGTAGAGTCACAGGAAACAGATGTCACAGCAGAAGGACAGGCTGCCAATGAAGTCCCAGTGCACAGCAGAATGTACCAGTAACCAGTTCAGTTACGAGAAAACCAAACCAACCAAATATGACAAAAACTGAGAAAAATTATGAACTAGAAGTTTTAAACTTATGATGGCATATGGGTGGGACGTGGAAATAGGGGATAGATTGTAAGAAGGTGCCTACTGAATAATGCAAAAAAAAGACCAGGAAGAGTGGTTGGATCACAAAGGGATAAACAGAATGTGGCAGTGTTTCAATGTCAACTTCCTCCTTATTTCCAACAAGACATGTCTATGCAAAGATAGATAGAAGCTGTCACATGTTCTCCTGCCACGGCAGCTCCCTGTTCCTATTGGCAACACAATGAGGGTGGAAAGCCCTTGGCTTTAAGCTGGTAGAGGAATACAGGACCCAGCCTATGCCCCTGGGTCAGGATCAGGCCAGGGAAGGAACAGCCCCCACTGTGCAGACACCCCAGCTGCAGTACTGCACCTCACACCTCCTCATACATGGAGCCTTACACGCCCAGGGCACAGATGAGGAGGGGAACAGTTTCTGGGGTAAATAGACTGGAGTATGGCTGAACTGTGAAAGTGCAGTTTGGAAGTCTTCTAGTGGGCCCCGGGCCCTCTGCAAGGTAGAGAGAGGTTTTTCCTGCTCCGAGGAGGTCAGCGCTATATTCTCCTCTGAATGTGATGTAAATCTGGTTATAGTAGATGAAGGATGGTGGGAATCATACACATCCTCCATGCTCAGATTTTTCACCACTTTAATTTTTTTTCTGTAGCCAGTCCTATCCATACTCCTTACAAAAGTGATTGGAACTTAAGTATAATGTTTCTTATTTAGACCTAGGTCCTGTCTTACTATATAAAAATCTAAATCTGCACTTGCAAAATAAACTACAGATTTACATCTAAATTATTCTCTATAGTAAGTTTCATGCCTATTGAACATCAACGTATTAGGTGACAGAATTGAAAAATGACATTGTATTTCCATATTCATATATGAAGTACAGATAAGATTAATGTCTCAAAGTCTGGAAATCTCTTTTTCCTGAATTATTTACCTCTGCTTGACATTATATGTTTTAACCTTAAATGAAACTATTTCATATAAAAATATTTCCCTCTATCTTCTCTTATTTCACATAAGCAGTGGGGTACTGTTGAAGAACCGCTCAGCAGCCTCAGTGACATTTTCATGGATTCCAGTAGAAACCAAGTCCTTGAATTTAGGAAAAAAAAAATCCCAGCCCTATAAACAATTGCTGCAAAAAGATGATCAAAAGAAAAAAGTACACATCAAACTGCATATATCAATCTTATTTGCTGTTCTTGAGATTTGTACAAGCGCAGCTGAAGTCTTTCTCCTGAATATTAATTTTTCTATAAATAAAATTTTGATTAAAGATGTTGTGGTGACTGACCTTCAAGGCTTTTTAAATCATACTATTCTATACAATATATTTTCCCTATCAATAACAGCAGTAAGGCAAAAATTATTATGTTTTCATAGTAACTATTCTTTACAAAATGCTAAAAATAAAATGTCCCTTTATAATACTAACATTGTAGCTATCAGGACTAGATGGACTAAAAATGCTGTGCTATAGCAGGCACCATGAACAGCTGAGCACTGAACAGACTAACACTTGCTGTTTCAGGCAAAGGCAAGTCAGAGGAAGATGAGGTATTTTTGACTCATACAACACTGCCAGCACTATGATTTAACTGTAGTTGATGGATTCTTCTGGTGCAAGAAAGGAAGAAACAGTCCCCAGAGTAAGTTCATGATGGTAAGGAGAAAATATCCACAGCCTGCAACTGTGAAACTGTGATATTTGCTATCAGGACTACAGTGTGCTGCTGAATTCACAACAGCTGCTGTGTCTTTTTTTTTGTTGTTTTTTTTGGACAGCAAACACACTTTAAATAACACTGACAGGGAAACTCCAGAGTTTTTCCCAAAACACAGTGGAAAGTGATGGGAATCTGTATGTTGTGCCACAAAGTACTTTTGAAGTAATGTGTATTTTGAATGTAATCACTACAGCAGTACCACAAACTTGAGTTGATATGGCCTTTATTACTTTTGGGAGAGGTGCAGGACAGTGTAGAGGTGAAGGAACTTTCAACAGCCAAGGAGTGCCCCTTCCTCAGCTACATTCCTATGGCTGTTCATGGTCACCACTGAAACCCCACAACTCCTGTCTGCCTACAGCAGCTCAAAACAACTGTTCCTGATGACAGGAGCAGCACAAGTCCACACCCCAAATCCAGATGTGCAGCACTTTCCCAGCTCTGCTGTGATCTGCCTGTAACCCAAATCTAAAAGAACCACTCTTGAATGAGAATGGGAGAAGAAAACTAGGCAATAAGCAATGAAGGAAAAATAATTAAAATCCAACATGGCCCACAGAGAGAGAAGCCAGAAGTGTAACACTTGAGATGGAGAAAGAACACAGGCAGACACACGTAAGAGACCATGTGACAGGATGGTGAGAGCTGTGCTGAAGCACGGCACAAGGATGCACTGAAGGTGGGGGGTTCATGTGCAGACCAGTGACAAGCCAGGGAAGAAGTGCTGCTTTGTGTGGGCACGGGTATTCAGCCTGCTGGTATTCAGCTTACACCCAACAGTCTGGCACTGAGGGAAAATGACAGCCATGGAGAAGAATGAATGAGCATATCATGGATCATGCTAATCTGCTCCTGGAACACCATAACAAACAGGACACAGCAAACCTAACCTTAGCACTGATTTCAAAGTACTCATCACTTGATAGTTTTACTTACCCAGCTGAGCTGTTATCATGACTCGAACAGAATCACAGAACTTGTCTATAACTCGTACAGGACGACGTGTTGACAAATCAAGCAGCAAGATATGTCCTCCTCCTGTCCCTATCCACAGTGCAGTATTTTTCTGCAGACAAATTGTCTTCACTCTTCCAGAATAAGCCAGTGTATGTTTTGATTCCTTATTTAATTTTTCCACTTTGTTCCTACAAGTACGGAAAGAATTGGTATTGGAATTTTGTGGCACCCTATTCTGCAGCTACTAAAGCAACTCTCTGAATACCAGACTTTTAAGCAATCATTCACAAATTCTCATGCAAACAAACTGGTATGAAAACTATTTGACTTCTAAGAGCCATCTGGTCTGCTTCAGAAGACCTTTAAATAGGAAGCAGGTACACTTCTTTGTTCTCCCCCAGTTTGCAGGAGGTTAATGTCACAGCAAAGTGGGAAGAACACACCTACACCTGCTCCTAACCTCACCATAAAAAGAAATGGATGTGGCATGCTAAGGCAGAGGATCAATTTAAATGCAAATGAAAAAGTTGTCACAGTTAATAAAAATCTGATTTCCTCCTGAATTTGTGCACTGAAAAGACATCTTGTTCAGGGGATGAGGAAGTAACTGGATTAGCATTAGCACCTGAAGGACAGCAAAATACTTTCTTCTTTCTTGAGCTAAATGAGTCTTCTTGACATCATAGAGAAATCGGGAAATACAGTAAGGGTCTTTAAAAAATGGGATTCTGCTTGGAATATTCTGAAGTTCTGGGCAAAAAGACAAGATAGGAAATCCACACTTGCCCAACAAACTGGGTAAATCCCTTACCTCTGGCTGGTTAGGGTACCATGCTAGAGAAGGCAATCTGATATTCAGCTTCCTATCTACCAGGCCAACAACTCTGAAAGAAAACACTTACTTAAGAAAATGTGCACAGTCAATTAATTCAGAAAGTTTTTCTGTCTTCTTGTCCCAGATTTCCACAAAATGGCTGTTTTTCTTTGCCAAGTAGATGGATTTGTCTATTGCTATTGAAATAATGTTTGCATCACTGTAAGCATTATGACAGAACCTAGAAGAGAGAAGAACTCCAGTTAGATACACAGAAAATACCTAGTAGAAAAACTTGACTACTATGACTAGGACTAGTTTCCCTCAGATTCTTGCAGATTCATTCAGCCTTAAAACCAAACTAGGCTAAGATACAACTGAAAGGCTTTGCTTTAATCTTCCTACAGTTCAACATAAATTCTCACAGTAACAGAGTTAGGCTGATGACATCCTTGGAGGCACATTAATGCTCAAAGTCTATTAATAAATCTTTCTCATCAAACACTGTTTTCCCTGCTCAGGAAAAATGTCTCTTAACTTCAGAGTAGCATTTGTCCATGTGAGAATTACATCAAAGACTCCCAAACCCTCAGTCAATAATTTCTAAATAGTGAGAAGTCAGCAATCAGACATGATTAAATATATGTAGGGCAAAGATATGCACACATATCATACTGACAAACATGGAAGGACAAATACTGTGATAAATATGTATGTGTAATTCTAAGTAAAGTAAACAGGGCCTGGACTAATGCAACTGGAGAAGAAAACTGATCAGTTGCATAGATATTAACTTCATAAATCCTTTATGGGGTAAAAATGTATTGCCTCGTTTAAAAGCAGCAACAAATACTTTCGACAATACTCACTGATACTCCACCTGCATTATGAAAAGAACAGAAACAAGCAAACTCAAAGAACGAGCTCTAGAACAAGACATTACATCAAAGTACTGTCAGAAATCTTTAATGAAAACAAATGAGCCAAATAACATCACTTATAAAAATAAAAAACTTACAGTTGACTCGTCTTTGTTTCAATGAGCTTTTGAACAGAGAAGTCACTGGTTAAGGCAATGATTTTTGTTCCACAGCCTCCCCAGATTACATTTTTTTCAGATAAGCATGAGGATTCGTTTAAGCACATCAGGGGTGTGCTAACATTTCCTATAGTCAGTATCTTCAAAGGTGTAGCACCCTTACACTGCAAGAAAAAATATACTCTGCATTAGAAACAAGGAGGATGCAGACATTCAGAATCTTGTTAAAACAAGGCCCCACAGCCTGCTGAATTAAATTTGCACATCCAGATTTTCTGATGGTTCAGAATATTTCCAGAATGTTACTGACTGAAAAGCACCATATTCACTTCACAGATGTCTCATAGGAGACAGCCTGTGAGCAGAAACAGGCCAGAGCAGGGACTGATACTTTCTGCAACCCCTGGCACAATTCAAGAACTGGTTGGAAAGTCACATCCATGTCTTTGAGGATGTCCTACACTGGACTATAATCTAGTTCTGAAATGCACTGCAACTCCATAACTGCTCTCAGCTGCATATGGTCAGGAACTAAACACCTTCAGGTACCAGCCGGTATAAACAGCTCCCCGCATTTCTTCATCTGTTCTGTGAGCAGAACTCTGATTACAGAAAACAATATTTTATTCTTTAACATAGCTGTTTCACAAAAATTTACTAAATGAGAGGAAAAAGGAGCTATTACAGCAATAAATAAAGGAGATTAAAACTGTTAGAATATTCATAACAACAACCATTAATGTCAGCCTCTAGCCAGTTTGCCAGGCCTTTCAAAGGAATTTTTCACCTCTTAACTCTATTGTTTAAAGCAGTTATTATAAAACATGTGCAGTTCCTCTCAGACTGCAGTAGAAAAATAATTTTAGTTTTAGAGAAGCAATTAAAAAATAAGTGGCATGAAATAAAGCTACTCTTGGTAGCTGCTTTAGATATTACTGATAGCACTCTGTAGAACAGACCACAAAGAACAAGTCTACCTTTACTGCTCTGTCTTCAAAAACTGCCAGTCTGCCATCAGCTGTGCCTACCAAGAAGAAATTCTTCTGTTTGCTGAAATAAAATAAAATAATTTATTCTAGAAATGCCTTAATCAGGTAAGACAAATTAAAATGCAAGGTCTCTAGTACTTCAAGTATTCAATTAACCACTAAAAGCAAACACAACCCCTGTGATCAGGAATGCAGTCCCCAGTTACACTGGGAGCAAAATTAAGTGGAAGGGCAAAATAAGCAGTTGTGAGAACAAAAGTGCAGCGTGTACAGATGTCATTTTCCAAACACCTCCATTTAGCAGTATTTTCAAAATGTAACCAAAAATATTTAAAATTCATTTATACCTTTGCTTTGAAAGAGAATTACAGTATAAACAAGTGATAGAATCTGACATTTTCTGCAGACGATGCCTTCTTGTTTCATCTTCTGTGTTAACTGCCCACAGAGAACCAGATTGAGTTCCTGCCACAATCCAGTTTTCTTTCTCAGTAGGAAGAGTCACTAAGGCCAAACTTATAATTTTACTGTCTGCAATATCCTGAGTCAGAAAAGAAGAAGAAAAACAACTTGTTCATGATTTCAGTAAGGGTAAATGCTAGCAAATTACTGATGATAAAAATATAGCACAATCTTCTTGGACTCTGGACAGACCCTTGGTCTAACTTCCCCTTTAAGAAATCTAATTCCCTATTAGCAGAATACATCATTAGCCATGCCACTTATCTTCAAAGTGCTGGGAAGGACTCCTCAAACAGTACACAGGAAAATCTCTCGGCTGAATGCTGACAAAAAAAGATATTCTCTCTATTCTAATCAAGGTCTCAAAGTTGTCAGAAAGTTGGAAAAATGGAACTACTGCAATACTAATTGCTAACAGTGAAAAGTACTGGCCTAATATTTCTTTTTCTCATTTTATTTTTAGAAAATAAATAATTTATACCAAATAATAAATAATTTATACCAAAGCTACCAATTCAGATGTATCATGGTCAACAGACAGCAGATTGAAATAGAACTGAAACAACTTTGATGATGAATTATGCTCAATTCTAGCACACATGTTCATCACAGCATATCAGTCCTGGGTAAAACCTTTCCCCTTTGCTGATGGGGCAGGACTGAGGCGTACAAAAATCATATGAAAAGAGCTGGAGGCCATCACCAAAGTGGCACAAGGAGATCGTATTTGCGGGAAGTGAGAAATTGTTAAGAGACTACCTGGATTGTTAGAGGAGGTAGAGATATGAAGGGCTGCCTAACTACTACTCCTTTCTGTGGCCTCCATGCTAGAAATAGTTTCCATCTCAGTGGAAGAAAGTAATCCAGTAGTGGAAAGACAGTATTATGAGAAAGTTCAGGCTGGATAACAGGAAGAGAGTAAAAAGCAACTGCTTTTCTACTTCATTTCATGGGTACAATGATGACTCACTTACAAGCAATCTTTGTTCTCCCAAAGCTTAGCTTTCCAGAAGTAATATCCTGCTGTTAAAATGCAATTAATTTTTCTGAAATACATCTGTGTGCCAGAAAAAATAGAATTAATGTCAACCTTCCCACATACCTCACAAGTATGTCCATCTGTATTTAGGTTAACAAATGAAAGCTGTGCCTTTTCTGTGTTTCCATTGCCTATCCAGACTCCTGCCTTCTTGCAGCTTTGATTGGCAGCCACCATGCACTCTGCTGTAGATGTGCTAGGTATTGAGACATACCTCATCAAACAGATGAGCTCAGCAGAATTCAGGATCTCATAAACCTACAAAGAAAGCCACAGCATACACACGGTGACAACAATGGTTTCTACAGTGATAAATAATAAGCAGTGGATAACTATGTTTTTTAGAATATGTACACAGCATCTCAGCAGGTCTGGTCATTTTACTGCCACCTAAAAGTGTGTAGCTGCACTGATACTATTTAACAAAGTCTTTTTTGCATAGCTCTAGTAAAGACCAAGAAGTAATCCGATCTGTGTTTCACTACAATTGCTACACAGCAACACAGGGGAACACACCAAGCTAGAACATGTGGTTGGTAGATTTCAATGGAACAATTTATTCTGGATGGTGAAAGCAGACGGTATTTCATGGCTGTTTCCATTCCAGAAAAGAACAACAGAAAGAAACCTGTGCTTCTCATTAACTTAATGACTGATTCCTTTTCAGAAACCACAACTTCGTACTGCCATCTATCATAAAACCACAAAAAAATACACTAATTAGTACCTGGCAAGATGTTGGTCGCTCCTGAGGGTTTTCCTTCAAACACTTTTTAATTAAATTTTCAACTTCAGGCCAGGGAGAACATCCATATTCTTTGACAGGATCTAGAATGTAAAATTACATAACTTTTTAACCGGCATTTACCATAGTTTTAACTAACCTTCTTCTTATTTTTAGAATTCATTTTTCTTACTGAGCTGTTCTAAGAAATATCACATTCTTAGGTAAAATGTCAGCATGAACAGCTTGGAATTGCTCATCTGCCATTAAATGCTAGAGCATGAAATGCTAGAACTAGAGTCCTTTTAATTAACAGCAGTTAATGCAAATGTATTTTGCTTTATCTTTTTCTTTTATGTCCCTGTGTCTGAGACTGAATTGCAGATATATGTGGGTTGTGTTTCCATTAATGCTGACCATTCAAGGGTATGTCACTTCAGTCAATAGTCTTTCAAATTCCTGTAAACACTATTTTCCACATTTATTTATTCTTTTGAGTATATGCAATATAGATGAATTTCCAATAAAAGATACAGCAAATAGATGAACAACTCCATATAGCATTTACAAGATATGGAAGTTTAAATTCCCACTTAGTGCTTGGAATATGTGTCTTATGACTATAGCTGCTGAACTCTCTGAGAACAAATCATTCATGAATAATGGTGCCTGTATTGCTTTTCCTTTTAGTTCATCAAAATCCACAGTAAATATTCCAGTCCTACCTTAGAGAGAGGTAACATTAGTGATGAATACCTGCAAATGAACATATTCAGTGCAACAAATGATAGGCACTGTTTACTTGTGAGATCAGCCAGCCCCTCTTTTGGTGGGACTAAAAAAATGATGAGCATAGGTGGAAGGAACTGTACTGTCTCCAGAAACTAATACTTGAATTATTTCAGAGGGCTCATAATACAGTCAATACAGCTGCACTCAAGAGATACTTAGTCATCAGTTCCCGGGATATCCCCTTCAGGAAGGGAGTGGAACCTGTCTGAATTTAGAACTGGACTATTCTCCTTAAGGAGCAGAAAATGTATGAATTCTCTGTCTCTCACAATAGAGAAGCCATGTCAGATTAGATGCTGCTCTTTCCTAAATGGAGCAAAACATTCCTTAAAGAATGTTTCATGAGTATACCCACTATTGCTGGGCAATAAATAAGAACACCACACATAAAGCTTGTAGTGCTAAAAAATTCAACAGCTCTTGACACTTTGGCAGAAGTTGCCCAAGTTACATTGTCCTGAGTTACATTTTCCAAATGATTACATCATGTCCAGCCTGACACTGTTTAATCTTCCTTCCAGCAGCCAATAATTACATATTTTAATGCAGATGGAATATGAAGAATATGATGAATATTTTTCTAAGTCTCCTTCTATGATCACTGTTAGATACAACATAATCCATAAGATATGCTATTTCTGGAAGAGGCAGGACAAATGTTAAAGCTTTAAGAAACAAGGCATACCTGGTAACTTTCCTTGTATTGCTAATTCATCAAACTCATTTGGAAACTTCAAGCCTTCCATTATTCTACCTCCTCCTGTTAAAATGTCATAAAGCAGCAAGCCAAATGAATAAACATCAGCTTGCTGATTGTAAATAACATTTCCTCTGGCAACCTCTGGTGCTCGAAATCCTGCAAATAAATCATTCATTAATAAGTATGCTTCATATCAAGATGAAGCCATCTTTATACTTTAAAAAGTAAACAACTATTGATAAAAACAGCACAGGAAGTGCACGGAAAATCATCAAACTATTTCTGGGCTGGCAATAGCTTGTATTTGGCAGACCTCCAAAAATATCAGCAGTAAGTACAAAGAAAGGCAATAGTACATCAGTTACAGAACTCCTGCCCCATTTAATATAAAATAATCATTTTATCAATGAATGCTAAAAATCAAGGGCAAGTCTGCAGTCTTTATTGAAGGTTTAACATTTAACACTTGAAGTCACACTCTCAAGCACAACTTAAAAGACCTAAAGGCACTTTTCAAAGTGGTTGAATTGTTCAGTGCTTTAGAATGGATGCTAATAGGTTCTCTCTAAAGTTGGAGAACAGTGCAGGTATTTACTGCCTTTAAAAAAAATTAAGACTTATGTACGCACTACTGGAAATTAAAGCAAAAAATGTTAGCAGTATAATTTCAATATCACAATAACCATATTAAAACAAGACAATGGAGAATTATTATGAATGCATGTAATTTAATTTCTTCTCTTTTTAAAGCTTTAATATACTCCTTGATTCTTCTAAAAGGTGTTAAAACATGAACAGGAGGAAAGGCCAAGAGGTATAAATCCAGCATCACAACTTGTAATATGATTAGGACTCCTTTTTGTGATTTTGACTAGACTATAGATTTGAGTTACTTCTTACAGACTACATAAAAAATATATTAGATATTTTGGACATAATGGACTTTAAATCAAAGCATATTTCCATACCTGGTGTGCCTTCAGAGGTTTTTATTCCCATTCGGCAACAATACTGGGCAATGCCATAATCAGCTATTTTTGCAATAACAGCTGAATTGGGATATAAGGTAAAAAGCAACACATTGTGAGGCTTTAAGTCACGGTAGATGATCATTGCTGAATGCAGGTACCTAGTAATCAAAAAAATATTTACTGAAAGCATTTGTAAGTCAGGGATGCATCTGTATATACACACTGAGTGCATTATTCCCACAACAGCAAACTGTGCTTTCAAACATGAAATACTGTGTTAAAAATGTCAAACGTCACCAATATGACACAGCCTTTCCAGACAGTGACTTTAGAATTGTTCTGAAATACTATTTACTACCTTACTATTTACATTGCAGTATTTCAGTACCAAGTTTTATCTGAAGAGTCACTGACAGTTTGAAAAATGCATCTTAGAACCTTAAGCTTCTTTGATCCCTGAGCCCCCTTGCAGGTTTTGTCATTTTAAAGTCACACTGCAAGAGCTCCTGAGGTAATTCTTGGACCTTCAGAACTTGAGAAATGCACTAAATTAATTTCTTTGACATTTTAGTAAGAAATCAGCAGCCACATAGAAATTGCACCCAGAGTCTTGCAATTTCTCTACTTACATGAGCATTACTCATTAGCAGGAAAAAAACAGGTAACGAAAGTATGTGTTATGTATCAGCCAATCAACCATAAAAATACAAGCACTTGTCTGACCCAGGAAATATTCTGCTTGGGATGTGAGAGAACGGAAGCTTTTCATTTGCATTATATCCTACTTGAAGCTATATCCTGTTTTTACAGCAATGCAGAAGTCACACTTACCTCAAACCATCTGCTACATGTAGAGCTATCCTGTGCTGAAGTGTTCTAGTTAAACTTGCATTGTCTTGTTGCAGCAAACGGTCAAGAGATCCTTTGAGGGCTAATTCCATCACCAGCATCCGGGGACGGATTGCAGCAGCCAGCAAAGACACTAAACTGGGGTGGTGAAGGTGACAAAGCACTGCAAGCTCCTGTAAATTGTAAAATCAGATGAAATAGTGCAAATAGCATAATCTCTGCACATCTAAAGCAAACTGAGGAATGTTTTGGAGTGAAGACTTGCAATTTACTTAAACTTTTAGAACTCTTCTCTAGGGTTGGTATTCCAAGAGCAGCACTACCAAAAAAAAGGCAGTATTTCTTACTTGTCTTAGGAGCCTGAGGGAAGTATGTTTATTGAAAATCTTTACAGCAACCTCTTCACCACCATAGGATGCACGGTACACAGATCCAAACCCACCATCACCTTTTGAACAATAAAATTGAAGAGAGCATTATAAACAAAGGGATAACAACCATTTCTCAAAAAGAAAAGCTGAAAGCATTCAGTTTTAAAATGTGTGGGCTATCCACTATTTTAAGCTTCATAATTAGTAAAATAAACATACAAAAAACAGTGTCCTAGTGCACAAGTTACTGGAAAATTCAAAACTCAATAACCTGAAATTCAGAATGCCTTAAAATAATACATTTCTTCAGAAATGAAATGCCTAAAATGCTTTTCATATGTGGCAGAACTGACTTCAATAGATTTGTTTACACTATCTCTGTAAAAAAACCACCCTACAAAATAATGCTTACCCAAGAGAAATTCAGGAGCTTCATCAAATTCCAGGTCATCGTTGTTCAACATAATATTTCTAGGCAAATCAGCCAATATCAGATCAGGAGCAATCTGAGCAATTGGAATGGTCTGTCTTGGTTGATCTGGATTTACCAAAAGGTCACCTAAGAAAAACAAAAGAGAAAATGGAAAAAAAAAAAAGGGTAGGCATCATTCAGAAAGCACTGAAAGGCACGAGGATCTCTGAGAATGTGTAAGATCAATGTACCTAAAATTAGATTCATATATGTGCTTACACATACATACATACATACATATATATATGCATGTGCACAGACATACACACTAATCAAGTTTGCTATACAAATTCTTGGATCTTATATGTTTAAGTATTTTCAAGGTTCTATATAGGTACCAATCAACTGTGAAAAAAATTGCTGCTATATGACAACACCAAACTAACCAAGAGATTATTTTTCTGTCTGTAAAAAGAAAGAATGCTGTTAGTATGTAGAATGCCATACTGAATATTGTCTTTTAAATTACTGTGCTATGTGATCCAACCAAGAGATCAAGTATTAGTTTTACTTTGTGCTGAATTCAGTTCCAAGATTGAAGCTGCATTATCAATATTATGACAAAAGGATTCTTTTCATTATTGCAGTTTTTATATAACTACAGAGAGAATATGCAATCTGTCTCATATTCTATACTTGTATATACGAGACAGCTCTTACATAAAAAACCAAGTTGCTTTTGCCTTACACTGTAATTATTTCTTATGGAAATGAAATGTTTTTAAATAACGTGAAGTACCCAAATGTTATAAAGGGGACATTGCATAGTATTTGTCTAGATACAAGTGTACCTCTGTACACCTCAAATGGCATAAATGCATACCTTCTTCAGCCTTCCTAAGTAAGTCATCAAGTAGTATTTTTTGATGTTCTTCACCATCTTGAAAGCTGTACAGAGCCCATTTCTTCAACAGGGTTTCCCCTTCACCACACACATCTATTTCCAACAAACCTGGAAACCATTCTTCCATAAGAGAATCTATGTGATCCACAACTTGCCCCAAAAGGATGCACCCTTTAAGAAAACAAAAAAGGGAAATTACAGACCCCATCTGCCGTACTTTTAATTACAAAGATAAACTCTACATTCCAAAGGCAAAAGCACAACAAACCAAAATGCCAAGCTGCAATCAAACTGGAGCAAAATTCAGGTTCAGGAATAATTAACCTTTTCTGCAAGAAGGTGCTGTAATTTTCAAAAAACTGTCTGGGTTGTTGTCAAATACTGCTGATTCCACTAGACAATAAGCTTCAGGAGACCAGTTCAAGTAGATGCCTTGTCTCCAGTACATTCTATTAGGACGAAGAGCTCGCTCTAGAAAACACAAAATTAGATTAAAAATCTGATCTTCAATATGAATGTCAATTTTAAAATACTCAGAATAATTCATGGTACTTTGAATATATAATTGTGATTGCAGGATTATACCTACACAAATAATAAACAAAATAAAGGCTACAACCTTGCAGGCAGCATAGCCCCACAAAAGCTGAATATATGTCAACTGCTGTTCAATTCTATAAGGCATACCAACAAACTGTAAGTATTTAACCAGATGGTAAGTCATGCAGCAGGTTGGCATTACAGAAATGCTTAGGTACATTCAGATTCAAGCACAGAATATCTCAGGCAAAATATGAAAAAAGCTGTGATTTAAATTTTTCCTGTCACACACTCATGAAATAGCAGGAAGCAACTGGAATTTGATGCTCAGAAGAAACTCGAATGCCAGGACAGCAGGCACTTAAAAATGATATTTGTAGAGCATTAGCATGTGAAAGCATGGAATTCTTGGAGAAAAAGTAAAGACATATACCCTCTTTCTAATAAAAACAAAGCTTTGAGACTTAAACAAAGGGAGTATTCATGAACCTGAAGAAAAGCAGTTTGTTTTTCTGTGTGGAAGACATATCCCTTCCTGTATTCTTTGTGGAAGTAAATAGCAATATTGTATAAACATAAGGATTTCCTCTATCTCTAGCATGTGAAGGAGAGAAATGGATTGCTTACAACCTTAACTTTCTTTTGCACACCACTGTGGAAATCAGGCACTATCTGTTCCTGGATACTTCTAAGTTACAAAAATGACCACTGTCTTTTTCTTGCATTTGTGAAGTGTTAGGAATTTAGCTAAAGCAAAACAATGTTGGGGACTAAAGCTTTAACATGCAGATGTTGGCATTCAGAGCAAACTTGCACACTATTCCTTTTGAAGATAAAGATTTGTACCTCTTCCTGATAGCATGTAAGGTGATATCTCAAGCAACCTGTTGATCAGCCTGGACCAAAATCCCATAGGAAAGTATGGCATCTCATAAAGCCTGATGATAATTTCTGAATTTTCACAGTGGGGAAGCTCTATAACAGGTCTGTGATCAGACAAGCTGAAAGAATAAAAATATTAAGACAGTATTTGATGATGTACTATAGCTGAGCTGATGACATATATTATTTATTATGTAAAATGCATTACTTATTAATGAATGCATGATTCAGATGGTCAGGGAGCTAACAGATAGTGTATTGTTTTATTCTGCTTGCTTGTGTCACAGTGAAGTTCTGACTGTAATTTAAACCCAACAGAACCTTGCTAACAATCCCTAGATATTTAATGCAAATATGAGAAAAATCTGAGACATACATAAGGCAGGTAAGACATTCAGATAAAATCTTCCTATCCCAGGGCTTTGAGGACATAGAAATCCTAATCAGTGCAGCCATGCAACACTCTCCATTTGGCAACGTGAACATTACTAAACACATAGGGAAATCTGTAACTGAGGCAGAGAAATTGCGTTATCTGCTTCAGGTAAAAAAAAATACCACGTTCAAAGTCATAACACTTTTTTGTCACCACACTTAAAATCTAGACTTTTTGAAGGAGGTACTGACTCTGAGTAACTTGTATGTGGTTCTCACTTCAAGCAAATAGGGTATGGAAATTTTTTGTTATCTTTTATATTACAATAACTATCTATAATGCTGGCACACTGCTGTGTGAAGCTAAATTACAATCTCCTTGCTGTAGTCTTGAAGCATGGTAACTGTAAAAGAAATATTATCCACATAAAGTGTTGTATCATTTATATTTTCCATTTACCCAGCATGTTGATACAACATAAAGCCCTACCTGCTACAAGATCAGCTTAACATGTCTCTTCTGAAAGCATTTACTAAAATGTAATATACGAAGAGCTTATCATGCTTTCATGCACCAAATTGCTCTGATGATCAGTGAAACCAGTTAGGCTGATGGAAGGTTTCTATTTTGATCTATCTTTATGTCTGTCATTTGTGGGTTTAGTTCCTTGCTTACCTGCTTGGGATTAGTAGTTGGTCTTCTCCTAATGGCAAAGCAATCTGAAACTTTTCCAGAAGCTTGAAGTATTGTGACATATAGATTTTAGGAAACTTGCTCTTCTTCAAAAGGAATTTTTCCACATCTGAACGCTTTACAATTCCCTTAGGGTATTTAGAACAGCCTTCCACTTTCACCATCAGAATCTTTTTCAAAAAAGTGAAACAATTTCAGGTGTACATTCTTCATTAGATGAAAGTTTCAGATGTTATAAAATCTGAATACATATAATAAATTTTGAGAGTGTTTCTAGATCAACATTTCAATGACGGTCTCACTTAAGCAGTTAGTCTGCTGCTCTCCCATTCCAACTCCATAACCACTCACTTTCCTCTGCCAGCTGTACCAAACACACAATTACACTTCTTCCCCCTTCTTACAGCCTTTAACCCAAAGTTCCAGCTTTCATCTCAACCTGTGTCAATGTATTGCAGGATTACCTTGCATCCATAGGGTTCTTCTACTCTACATGTATTCCTGTGTCTGTTGCAATTTAAATTATATTGGACATTACAATTTAAGAACAGACAAGCAATGAGACAGTCAGTTGTCCAAAAGCAATAGAAACAGAAAGAACCAGGTAAAAAAATATGGACCTTGAGAAAATTCTAGATGAAGAAACAATAAAGAAATGGTGAAGAAGAAACACTGGTAAGTTACAGTGGCTTTAGACAGGGGAAAACGTACCATGAATGTATATACAAAAAGTAATCAGTCTGACCTGTGCCATGATTTTACACAGCCACTTAGGATCTACAAAATACAGATCTCTTAGCTGTAGTGCTGGGTCTTGAAAATGAAGGAGAACACCTGCACAAAGAAAACTGTAATTAGCAGTGCATTGCTCAAGCTCAATATTAAGCAAAGTAAGCACTCCACTCTGGGCTGTTTTTATTATGTGAACTGACATAAACAATTTGAATAATAAATACAGCTATATTTATGGCAATATCTCAGAAGAGTAGAGTCCAAGCATGATTTGTTCAGCTTTGCCTTTATTTTCAGACTTTTTGTTAGATTTTTAATCTGACTTGGTTTTTTTGCTAAGCTCTGTCTGGTTTATTATTTCATCTTAGGACATCAGTACTGCGCTGAGATAAGCTGTTACACGTATTCCTCTAACCACTATTCTATTTGAGCTATTGAAGCAATTGCATCTTTCTTCAGCAACTGTGTTGTCTAACCAGCAGTTTGATGTTTTCAAGGAGTGGTAAGAGATAGCAAGAGATATAAACTGTTACAGTTGTGGTCCTTCATGTCATGGAATTCCCTTCCTAACAATGTGGTTTAACAAACTGATGCTACCCAAGCTTAGACACTTCAGCTTACCATTTTGTGGCAACCTTGTGAGAGACTTAAAAACGGGTACAGATCTGTCAGCAGCAGATTTGCAACAAAGTGCTAACAAGCACACATTGAAGAGAATATTTTACCTGATTCATTCAGAAAGTGAATTGCATGAGGGAGTTCATTTTCATCCAGTTGTAACTGGCTTTCTTGTACCAGTTCCAGTAAGCGTTTCTGATCAATAACAGGAAATTCTCCTGGGACGTTTTTACGTTCCAGCAAAATTCTCTTTTCCAGCTCCAGGTAGCTGTCAGGAATTAGCTGACCAACCACTGGCTGATCTCTGATCTGTAAAATTAGGAATAATAATCTTAAATGTATTAATTTATTCATGTTAAATGCAGAAAATAAAACTAAGATATAAAGTGTATGTCCACTCAATAGTAGCATAAAGAAGGAACAAGAACACTCATTTATTGACCATCCTGGCTTCTGAAAGGTAGATGTAACTAAATATTCTTTCAGAATTATAATGTCTTTCTATAAATAAATACTCAGAGAAGAAAATATTTCCATATTACTTGTACATAAAAAATAACAAATGAGGTCTTTTCAGAAGACGTTATTTCAAAGAGAAGCTTTGGTTCAAACTAAAAGGAAAATATTCACTGTATGAGCAGACGGTGTCATACATCTCCAGTTAACACAAACAGTAGACAAATTAATAAAAAAACCTATGCTTCTTGAAATATGTAATATCTCCAGCCATTTCTTTAGGTAAACTGGGGAAAAAAGGTAGTAGCTCGATTAAGTCTCCACTGCTGGCAGTCAGTGGACGAGAGAAGAGAATGAAATAAATTTAGCCACATTAGTGACACTTAGGGGAAACAGTTGGGTGCTTTGTGCCTGGTTCCTGAGCCCGAGCTCCCTCCTGGAGACACCCTTTGGTATATGGTAATTGCTAGTATCGGGTCAGGTTTTCCTTTCTCCACAGGTGCTGAGCTACTAACTTTTTTGAGGAAATGGGAAACAACTTTTCCAATATTTACAAACTGTCTTCTTAGCTGTAATCTTTCTCTCACCAATGCACTGTGATATTTTTATGTGTCAAAAATGTAATTGGTACCTTGTGCAGATGAAATGAATGCCTTGTGTAATTTCAAAGACTTCAGAGAACTTGATGACCACGCTGAATACTTGACCCACTTTGTCTAACCTCCAAGCAGATACCTTGTAACATTCCTTTCACAAACTACCTACATCATTTATGGTAATTATCCAATTTCCTTCAGGCCACCTTACATCTGTGCAGAAGTTTAAACATCAGTTTAAGTCATAGTCTCAAGAGATATAGATGTTAAAGGAACAAAATTTTTCAAGAAGCAGAACTTCTCTGGAGTGCTGAAGAAGTACGGTGAGACATAAAGCCACATACACCTGTACAAACACCAGCTCTATTCATGCCCATTGGATGTATCAGAAGTGGAATTAACCCCTTTCACTTGAAGAGGCCACCTCTTTGCCCTTTAACAGGTTAGCTGTTCCCTGCACTGTGGAATGGAGTTAGGGAGATTTTGGATGTGAATAAGCTGCTAGTTTCTAGGAGAAACAAGAGGAGTGTGTACACTTTAACTCATTTGTAACACCACTGGTGTAAGGCTAGTCATAAATACATCATCTGCTTTATAAAATCTCCCAAGCAGTCATTCAAAAGAAATCTGGGCTCTGATATGATTTATGAACTTCTGCCATTGACTTAAGTAGCACAGGACATCACCTCTTCTCTTTAATGTGTTATGACACTATGTATGATTGATACTGTATAAGTGAAAAAAAAAGTATTCTTTTTGTTACAGATTGAATCCTGTCTTTCTATAAGCTCCATGCCTGGGCTGGTCTCTTCATCCACACTTCATACTGTGGCTAAGGAGAGAGCAGGGAATGAGCTGGGATGACTTTGGAGACAACAGAATTACATGTGCAGATACTCGAATCTAGGAGGATTACTCAGTCCACAGGACCTTCTTTTCCTGTTTTAATTCACTTTCCTCTTTACAGAAATAGTTTCATGCTATGTAAAATGAAATCAGTAAATGGGAAACCAGTTGGTTTTCAGAAACCACAAAATTGTATTTCCTATCCCCTTAAATCTTGCAGTACTTACTGTAATTATGTAATGTCACCCAACAAACCAAGATTTTAATTAACTTTCTTTTTAAGAAAAAGATGGCTCATTTTTAATGAAATATTTGATTTATGGCCCTAGTGCTTGAAAACAGAACTTAGCTGGGATTTTTACTAAGTTGATTTTTTTGGTAGAAAATCAAATTAAAACAAACCTGGCAATTTTCCTTCATTATTTTGCTGTGTGTAACATTTTATAGAAGGCAGGATGACTTTGCTATCACACAAAAATGTAATTAATTACGTATTAATGTTTAAAAATGTATTCACTTAAGTAAAACAAGGATGTTTGCAAAATTACAAACAGTATGTAGCTTACCTTGAAGTGAAGACTCTCCTTTATGATGATTTTCCGAAGTCTGATAATGGAATCAGATTCTTCTGTGGCATTCACAAAGTGGTAATCCTGGATTGCTGGGAAGCCTCGCTTGTTCAACAGCTCCCTAGTAATTTTGCTCATGCAGGCCTTACGCTGCATTTCATCACAAACATCCAAATGAGTGCCAACAAGAATGACAGGGGATGTTGAAGCTCGAGCCTGTAAGTGAGATCCATACTGTTGAGTAACTCAATAGTGAATGTTGACTTTAGTGTTTTATATTCACATAAAATGTGAGCAATTCAGTCAAACATTCAGAGAGCAGTCTATTTCAAAACAGAAATATTAAAAAATCAGCTTCTTCTAAAAGGAAGGAGTGTACATCTGGATTTCATTCTTTGCAGATTAACAGTATTGGCAGTAAAGTAGAGGGACATTTTTCATTAAGAACATCCAACAAAACTGAAAAACCAAAAGAAATGATACTTTGCTAGCTGTCATTGGAACAGTGCAGTGAAACATCAGCAAGTACTGCATAGGAAAGGAGATAGGAAAGGAGGAAAGGAGAACACATCAGAAATTATTCTCATCAACACTAAACTGATTGCAACCCTGTGTCCTGTATCACTGCCCAAGGTGGAAAGAGTGAAAAAGACAAGTTTCATTAACACGATCAGTAAACAAACTCTTCATGTGAGTCTGTCACCCAGTCAAGGCTAACCATCCTACAAAAAGAAAAGATGCTTGTTCACCATGGAAAGACTTCATAAATGGACACAAACACTTAGAAAAAATGAAAAGTATACAGGCAGATTCTCAGGTCAACTCCCAACCATACTTCTGGAATAATTTCTATTAACAATAGGATATTAAGCATACACTTAATAGCATGATTTCAAACCTGTATCTAGTCAGTTTTAAATTAATCTAGTTCTGATTTCCCCAAAATTTACACTGGTGTAAAAGAAAAATGCAAATTTAACTCATCATTTCTTTAATACTACTTTTTTATTTTTATCAGTCAATTCAAAATATTGCCAGAACATACACGCCATTCTTTTGCACATCACTTTGTACAATTTTAAGTCCAAAATGGTGCTAATAATTTCTTTTTATGTCTAAAAATACTTCCATATCCAATACATGATGTATTTCAGCTCTTGATTAATATTATTACTAATCTTATTTTCTGAAGAACTTTTTTTTTCTTCTTCCCCTATATAAATATTTGTGGTTAATTTGCTGTTGACCTACAGCTCCCTGGAAAGGAGAATTCCATTCTGTATGTCTTACCTTGATGTTAAAAAGCCATGGCTTCATAGCATCCACCTCTGCTTGTCCCTTGCTGAGATCATAAACAGCAAGATATAAAGCCCTCTGGGTCATAAAATGAGGATGGGTACTGTAGAACTCTTCTTGTCCTAATGATCAAAAATTTCCATTGTTTAGTACTTCCTTGACTGAACATCTTCAGATCACAAAAAGGCAGAGGAACACTTGTCTTCAGACCAGAAATTCACTACTGAACCTAATGTCTGCAGAAATTTATCTAAATTGTCAGGAAATCATAATAACTATGAATTTTAGGAAGGCACTCTGTGGTAGGTCACTGGCTGAAGTGTAACGTTAAAACACATCCGCTGGTTTTAAATCAAGAAGTGTAAGGTTTAACTGGATAAACATGGGTGCTGCGAAGACAATTAAAAGGTCAGGATTCTTTTAAAACTCCAATACTGAATTTCTCCCTCACTCCTCCCCCTCCTTCTACCTTCTTCCTTCCCTTTCTCCAACACCTTCAGCAACTTCAAAATAAGTTCACATAATTAAGCACTTAAAATCACAACTAAAGATGGAAACCCAGCTTAAATATCACTGGTCTGTGCTTAAGCATTGTGACAGATTATATTTAAATGATGATAGACCACTGTTTAAAAATAACTCTTCTATAGCCTAAAATAGCCCTGGATTTTAGAAGTGCTTCTGTAGTCCCCCAAACTTAGGAAGTTTTCCAGAAACACAAGGTTCAAAGACTTGTCCTAAGTGCTTTGTTGTCTGTGACCTTACAAACCTGTGACACTGCAGAGCCTAGAGAGACCCAGATTATAAAAGAGAGAAACAGAGTTCAATTAAAGATTCTTCTGGTGATTACAAGCTGTTTCTTACTACTCTGAAATGATTGTTTTGAAGTATTATAGTTGAAATGAGTCGTCAAACCACATTTAATGATGAGAAATTCCTGAGGCTTTATATTAAATCTGAGGGATTAGCTGCTAGTTTACAGAATTCACTAATTTTTAAGTGGTCACTGGACTTTGGGTGTACCTTTGTGTGATTCTAGTCCCCAGTTCGAATTACCACAGGCTGACTCTAAGAATAAGTAATGAATTAAAAAGTTAGAAAAGACAATAGTAAAGGAAAATAAACTCAGGAAATACCTCCAAAGTCCCACACATTTAATATAAGCTCTTTTTTCATTTTGCCTTTCCCTTGAATGATCCAGTCTTTTACATCAATGCCTATTGTAGCTTTTGGAGAGCCCAATTCTGTCCGTTTGCTTTTCATTAGTTGTTGTAGCAGGGTAGTTTTCCCACTGCCAGTGTTCCCAACAATCATGAGCTTCATTCTGTTATAAGGTACAGCCTTCTTCAGTCGTTGTTGAAGAAATCTGGTAGAAAAAAGTTTGCAAAACTCACAGAAGAGTAAAATAGAGAGAAATACCAATAGAACTCAAGAACAAGGAAACATCTAGAACCATACCATTTTCTTCAAATTTTCAGTATCTGTTTGATACTACTGTTCTTTTAACTCTTTACTCTAATTTCTGATTTGATAGGTGAAGTTTAATTAAGAATATGTCTTTTTTTTTTTTTTTGTTCTGTTTTATAATTATCCTAAAATTGTGCTCTGTGCACAATTCTCTGGGGAACAATAAACATATTACAAACAATTGGTAAGCACCATTTATTGCACAGTTTATAGAAGCATCGAATTCAAGAGGTAATACTAGTATGGTCTAAACCACTCCAGTATATGTGTGTGTGTTGATATGATAACCTTCCATAGAGCAGCATGCTGGATTTCATATGACAAACCAGCATGTCTTTTCAAAACAGTATGTTATTTTCTTAATGCTTACTGCAAATCCCAAGAAAGCAAACCAGGAATATTCAAGAACAATAGGGCAACAAACCTGATAATGTCTCTGGCTTTGCATCCCACATGCTTGAAGTCTAAATTAAGATGGAGTCCTTCCAAAGGAAGATCCCAGACTTTGGACAGTCTTCCCATTTCATCAGGAAAGAATCTCAAATCAGGATTGTAACTTACATCCAGAGAAGTCAAGTTCTCTAGGAAGCCAATCTGAGGAGGAATCTAAATAAAACAACATTTAATGGGCAACTAAATGTAAAAAAAATAATGAACATGAATACATTAAATAATTAACAAAACTAGGTATTAATTTTACTGCTGTAGTTCTTTTTTTTTTAATAAACAGGCCTAATATCCCACACTAAGAGAGAATAGACCTTATAAGTAATTCATCATACAAGCTGATTATTTGACACATTCCAGGCAGAAAAGCTGAATACAATATAGTGATTTTCATTCACAGAAAGTACTATTTGAACTTACATACCATTTCACTAATAACAATGTACAGTGGTATGAGAGGTGACATGAAAACCAAATGAACATTGAAAAATTGCATTCAACTGAAAAGCAATTAAATTTTCTCTAGGTAGAATCTTCCACTTTACCTCCTTTAACTTGTTGTGGGAGAGGTGTAGCTTTTCTAGCCTAGACCATGCACATGCCTTTTCACTCAAGTCCAAGACGTCTATTTGATTATGATTAAATAACAGCTCCCTTAAATTTAGTGATTTCCAGTGCATTGGTCCAGGCAGGCTTAGGATCTTGTTTTGGCTTAAATCTACTGATCGCAAACTAAAAACATGAAAATAAAACAGAGAGAAGTTAGCAAATGAAAAAATAAAACCCAGATTAGCTGGAACCAAAATTGTTTTAATTTTTAATAAACAAGTGGATTAGCTATCAGAAGAGATGGTTTTCTGACTGAAATCCAAATAGAAGTAGATATGTTTGCAAATACATGTATGTGCAGAAATTACATAGTTCACCTACACCTATTGGACAAATACACTGTTCATGTTACCATGAAACACGAAGCACACAAAAACACACGCAACACCTTATTGATTTGTCTGAGTTGGAGATGTAGAACCTGAAAACTGCACTTTTTTCAGCACATCCATTAAATCTGCTGCTGTGAATGCTAGCATGCTGAAATTGTGCAGTACCACATTAATAATAACATGCTCTAAGCAAATTTCATTAATGTAAGTTCCCAAATCTTAGATCTGCCCTCTCTATGGTGCCATCAGCACTCACATCTCCCCACACCTATTGGATCATCCCTTCCAAGCACTCCTTCCACAATCTCATTCTACTGATCTGTTAAGGTCAGCAACTTCTATAAAAAAAGCAGAAGTCCAATTTTCAGATGAGTAATGCTTTGAAGGTATAGCAAAATAAATGTCACATGCATCTTTATCACAATTCCTTCTAGAGGAAGTGTTTTCCTTAGAGAATAAAAATCTCATGTTATTTGGGAAGTGAAAAACTAATCTCAGTAGCCTTGTGCAAATGTCTGCAGAACTCAAAAAGGAAAAATTACCAATATCTTTTCATTGTTGGTTCCAAGGAAATATGAGATTAATTCTAATATTCTCAGCAAGAATTGTCAGCTTCAGCTGTCAAGGAATATATTTGCAACAACAGTGATTTGAATCTGAGGAACAGAATTTCTCAGAATCATGAAGAAAATGACTAATTTGTCTTCAGTTTAAAAGCTACCAAGTTCTGGATTTAACCAGTTAGTGAGGATTCCCTGAAAACCAGTTAAACATGCAGAATTTTCTGCTTAACAACATTTTTGTCATCAGATCTTCTTTATCAAGAACTTAATGTCAATAAATAGAAGAATAACTTACTGTGGTAGAAGAAGAATTGCTTCTGGAACATTAGTAAAGCAATTTTGGGATAATTTTAAACTTGTTATGCTGGATGACAAGTCAGGTATTTTTTCTAGAGCAGAAAAAGAGGTTAATCCTATTACTTTTAAGAATGGTTAAATTATTTTTAAGACTGGAGTTTAGACAGACTAAAAGGTCAGTCTATCATTTTCATACAAAGCTATCACCTACCAGAGTTCAAATCTTTTTTTTTAAAGCTTATTTAAAACTAAACTCCCCAAATTAATTAATATATTGGCTTTTAACAAACTCTACATTGTTATCCTTCATCTCCTAGTGGCATTAAACACCAAAATAATCTTACTTACACTTTACTGTACTGCAAGCATACAAGACAGTCTCATGTGATCCAGGATTTGTTGGGTCTTATTCACCCATTCATTCTTATTCATTCTTAAAAAAATGCATCTAATGGTTCAGCTGTGTTTAATGCAATTCTAAGAGTTACCTTCTGAAATAAGGTGACAATAATTTCAAAATGGAAGGTTTTATGTCTTGAAGAAAGAATAAATTCTAACAGTAACTTATAAACTCTCACAGTATCACTGAAAATCTAATTTGTATAATTTGTAATTTGCATAGCTAAAGTGGTTTTACACCTTTGCATAAAATATGCTAAACACTGACACACACTCTGGATGGACTCAATTCAGTTCCTTAGCACTGGGTTCTAGTGAAGGGGATCTGCCCGGTGCTACCTGAGCTGTCTGCACAAGGTTGAAAGATAAAACACAGGAGCTATGGAAGTCCTGCTTTTTCTGGACCAGAACCTGTAAGCCAAGGGGGATGATTCAGGGCATCTCAAATGACACCTGCATGCAGGCAACTGGAACACACATTCTCTCTTATTCTGGAGATAATGCCAGATATTATGTGGTAAATACTTACTCATAGAATCATTTAGGTTGGAAAAGATCTCTAGTACCAATGTGCCCAACCGTTAATCCTGCACTGCCAAGTCCACCACTAAAGGCCTAAAGGCCACATTCACATGTCTTTTAAATACCTTCCAGAGATGGCGACAACCACTTCTCTGTGCACCCTGTTCCAGGGCTTGACAACCCTTTCAGGGAAGAAATTGTTCTCAATTTCCCATCTTGTCCTATTGCCTGTTCCTTGGGAGAAGACATTGACCCCCACATGGGTACAGCCTCCTTTCAGGCAGTTGTAGAGACCGGTAAGGTCTCCCCTGAGCCTCCTTTTCTCCAGGCTGAACACCCCCAGCTCCCGCAGCTGCTCCTCATCAGACTTGTGCTCCAGACCCTTCCCCAGCTCCACTGCCCTTCTCTGGACATGCTCCAGCACCTCAATGTCTTTCTCGAAGTGAGAGGCCCAGAACTGAACACAGGATTTGAGGGTGTGGCCTCACCAGTGTCGAGTACAGGGGGACGGACAATCACTGCCCTGGTCCTGCTGGCCACACTATTGTTGGTACAGGCCAGGATTCATCTCTGTATTACAGTACAGTATTAAACCCATACTAGTACTAGATTTGCAATCTGAACGATTTCCTCTGCCTTGAACTTTCCTCAATAGTGCATACAATCTCAAGTACACTCATCCATTTTTACAGCATCCACTCCAAATGTAAAAACAAGATGGGTTAGCTGAGTCAGATCAGACGACTGGAAGCATACTCGATGCTTCAGTGATCAAAAGGTAATGCTTAGGAAACTGTATAAACAAGGACAAGTACATGTGGTATTACTCTTTTCTGTTCTCCCAAGACTCCAAATGCTGGTGGTAGAGGAATTTTGTGACTTGGAATAGTTTCTAGAAGGTGAATCCTATTTTCACAGGTACTTACCAAGGACATTCATCCTGGCATTGAATTGCTCCAGTTTTGTACAGCCCATGAAGACATTCTCAGCAAGGGATGAAATACTGTTCTTACTAATGTTTAAAATTTTCAGGTCTTTCAAGCACAGGGGTGAACATAAGCATGAAATTTTGTTTCTATGATAACAACAAGAAAAAAGACAATCCATGTTTTACTTAGAAACTATTAGGTAAAAGGTGAAAGTAGTGTTGATCTGACAATGTCATCGTTACACCAGTAAAACAAAAAGAAGACTTTATCTACATAAAGACTGACCAGTCAGCAAAAACACTAGTACATGTGGCAACATGGAATAACAGGACTGATACTAGGATCAGCTTAATTAATTTGGAGACCAAGTGTCAAAATGTATTGTAAGGTTTAGTTTTCTGATTACATACTGGAGATCAATCCCACACAAAGAGGATTGTTCCATTGGTGAGAGGTTCTGTGCACTAAAAATATGTGTTTGCAATATTGTAATTACAGAATTACTAGCAACCTAAAAAAACTTTTAAAAAAGGATTCCCTATATGGAATGGAATTCAGGATGAGTATATAATTTTACACAATGTATTTGGGGGAATAATAATATTATTATTATATAATAATATTATATATTATACATGCAATATATTTTTATATTATGTAATATAATATTATATAAATATAAAATATCTTTATTATATATAAATATATATTTACATAATTAATAGATAGAAATTATATATTTTATATATATATTTATATAATATTTTATATAATGTTATATAAAATATAATAATAACAACACCAGAAATAGGAAGAGAAAGATCCCAAAAACACAGAGATAAAAGATCCATCCGCTGTTTTGCCAGGGTAGTATTACTAACAAAGTTCACCATCTTATTTAGCATGAGCTGTAGGAAATGAATGAGACAGTCTCTGCAGTTTACAGAGCTATCACCAATTGCATTTTTAAGAATTCCATATAGGTATGAATTACCTCACTAAGAAATATGACAGTAAGTGCTGGCAAACAAAAAGCTACATGTTTTCTCTGGTTTTGTAATTTAAAACATATCCATACCAATACTTAAAATTACATTAATACTACTTCCAGAAAAGCTTTTGTGCATATGAAATACAGTGGAAACTGTATTGTGTATACAGAAAACCTAGTTGAATATGTCAGACTACACAGCCCTGTGGACTAATAGTATGGTAGCAGAAAGATACTGAACTACAACATATTTAGCACGTTACTGGAAGAGCAAAGCTATTAGATTCTATCAAGGTCCAAAGACATTCTCATGTCTTGTACTTTGTAATAAAACAATGAAAATTGTAGCAATTTACACATTTGGAAGACAGTGTCAGTGTTTCACTGGTGACTAAACAATCCTTTCCATGCTATACGAGTCATCATTCTGCATCACAAATCTATTATTTCCTGTTATGTTTGTTATGCTACAGCCCATTTTCTCATGCTACTCACCCTTCCAGCAAGAGCTGTTCCAGATTTTCAGCAACACTTGTAAGAAATTCAGGAGTGCACACCAGCTGATTGTATGAAAGGTTAAGTTGCTTTAGAGTTGGACATCTCAGGTGTGGATCCAAAGCAAAGGAAGGTCCAATGTCATTTCGAGAGATATCAAGATTTGCAATACAATTCATTTTCAGTAAATAAGTTGGGAAAGAAGTAAATCGGTTACTGTGCAAATCCAAGTAAGTCAAGCATTTCAAGTTCTGAAAGAAAAGGATAATTCATTTTTAAGAACTTAAAATAAAATACGAATTTATATGTTTATAATTGAATTATATTTTTATACAAATTATTAATTTATTTATATTTAACTCACATGGAAAAATAGCAGAAAATAGCAATCGTACCAATGTAACCTACAATATTTCTATGACAAAATAAAGTATAGGGCATTATTCAAAAATAGTTAGCTACATTTCATAAAATTTAAGATATTAATTGCCTGCAGTTCTCAGTTCCATTTCCATTATTATGCTACTTAATATCACACATCTTAAAGCAGTTCTCTGCAGTAAATAACTTAAAACAATTCCATGAAAATACTTTTATTTCTAATGAACATGAATGCTGAACGAAAGTTGAGTAAATATATGAAGCACGCAAAAATGTACAGCCATATTCTTGAATAATATTGCTATGGATACATTATTACAATACATATGGACTACATTATTAGAGACCAACAATTTATTTTAACTAATTTCAACTTGTATTACAGAAAATTATGCAGAATTACTTCACACAGTTGTTCTGGAATGTTTGTAAGAGCATTTTGGTGGAGCTCCAGTTTCTCAAGGTGTTCCAGATGACTAGTTAGGCAGCTATTCTGGCTGATGGCATCAATGTTCTCCAGCTCATTTGATGAAAGATCTAGTGATTTAATATATTCTTTCTCTGAAATCAATGAAGAAAGACTGTCTGATGGTCTTATATGTGATGACAATTTTGAGACGCCTTCTATGAAAACAAAAATGTGAAAATACCATGATTTCATTTATCATTTATGTAAAATTTCAATCAATCATCTTGGGATTTAAAGATGCAGAAGAGAGTGAATGTTTGCATATTGGTTAAGATCCAAATCCATGAAGAATTCTATTAAGACACAGAAATTTGTAAGACAGTAGGGGAAGGGAAAGAGATGGATCCTTACAAACTGCACAACAGAAGGAGCTTTTGAAAGCTAATAAGGGCACTCATTAAAAACTCCATTGCCTACATAAATTATTTGTCGAGTCCAGGAAATAAAAATCCCTATATATGCATTATTTTTACTTCACTGTAGTATTTCCCAAATGTATCCTCCTCTTAAACAAATATATAATCTGTCTCAAATCTTTGCATGCTATGTTTGTGAAAGCATTAAGGATGCCAAATCTGTTATATACCTTAAATTGTATAGTTTACTTACTGGGGAATTCATCTGAGAGCAAGAATTTTCGTCTTTGTTTCATTAATGGTTCATAATCTGAGCCAGGTCCCTGCAAAATCCAAGAGAAAAAGCATTTAGGAACATATGCATGTTCTGAAATCATCCAAATTCAGTAAATCTCTTTATTGTGGTTTATTTTCATCAGAGCCTATGGGAGAACACAAAGACACTGTATACTTGAACTGAAAATAACAGTAGGTCACATCTTTCTGAAATGTATTAACCCATGCAATATGAAAGAATGGTAGATTTAAAGTGCAATGGAAGCAGTGCATTTCTGGTAACTCAGAATGATTTTCACTAGGGTGCAATAATAGGATGGACCAGGATATTGCAAAATGTAGCTTCCTCTAGGGAAGCCACTCTCTCCAGTTTCCCTTTACAGTAAATGGAAAGAGACAAGCTCCTTCCAAAGGAATGTGACTTTGATTCCACCAATTTGTCCTCTTATGTCTTATTAAGGAATCAGTCTCTCTCCACTGATTGTTGCTGAAGATCAGCTTCACTAAGGGGAGGTTAAATCTTTGTGAATGAGCCCATGATCCCTGTATTTCCATTTGAACATCAGACTGAAAAGTTGAACAATTCAAAAGACTGTCTACTTTTTTAGTGATCATATATTTTTGCTGATATAAATTCATCCGTACAGTGCACCACAACAGAACAAAACACTGAATGGCAACAGTGAGACAAAGCCCATATGGCTACACAACCTTTCCTAACATTTGATTATTAAGAGTTTTGGAGTAGGCAATGGAGATGGACTTAAAAACCTGGAATGTGCAAGGATCTGACTTACCACAGAGTAGGAATGTCGCAGCAAAGTAGGAGAACCTCTTTGACATGCCATTTCCCTACAATATAAATCAGCAACTGCAATGGAATTGGACTTCTTTTTTGTAAAAAGTGAACCTTCGCTTCCTTGAACACAGGAGGAGAAATAGGCAAGAAAATGTATTTAAAGATGAGGCTCAGAGTTCAACTGTAATATAGATGCTGACAAAGGAGAGATGCATTCCAAAAGCATCAATACTGGCAGGATCTCACTGGTCAATTCTGTGTGCAATAGGCCAAAAATGTTGTCAGTGTGTTTTAGAGTGGAGGGGCCATACTAACCTGACATTCTTCAAGTAGGACCTGCAGGTGATTGCAGGACCTGCACTGATGATTTATGATTTAAAGTTTCCATCGGGTTGGGATTATTATACATGTTTCATAACACATCTTTCTGCTACTTCAGTGTAAATACTTCTTAAAATAGAAAAGGGTTGGATTTCAAGAGATAAATTTGCACTCCCACACTTATTGAGAATGAAACATCAAATGCCACTCTGGATTTGGTGATTTAGGAGATATTTGGTGTCATTATCTGGAGACATTTGATGTTCCTCTTCTCAAGGCTACTTTTAAAACTCCTAAAATCACTCCTGCATTTTTTTATGATAACAACTTTTCTACATGGGGCAACAAATAGACCGACAAAAATTAAAAGTGGTGCTGAGCGATAAAAGGAAAAGAACAAAACATAATCAAAAAGTTCCTTTGGATTCTCTGATTCCAAAATTCAAATTCTTCATCTGTGATGATTTTAAGTAACCAACTGTTCTAAAACAAGAGCAACATTTGAACAACAAAAAAGATATGTTACAAATTAAGGCTACTTTCATTATTAAGTTGTTGGTATTATAGACAGAAATAATGTCTTTCTATAAGTTAAAGGCATTCAAATGTCCTGGTTACAAAGGATGATGTTGGGCTGAACATAAATCTGTCATTTACATTTTCTGATCAATTAGTTTATCTTTGGGATAGGGCTTGTTTCACCTACTTTATTTGTTAATAACATAGTCCTCTATACCAGATCTGGTTGTATGAACTTTATTTACAGACTACCCAGGGAACAGAGGGGTTTCTAGATCACAATACACTTGACTACGTGATGAGACAAATTGGGCTCTCGAAGGTCTTGCTTTTTGCCATAGATTATAAAGGCAGCTCAGAAACAGAACAGAAAAAGTCAAAATCTAAATTCAATTGCATGAATCTCACTCTTTCTCTCTACAAAACACTGGATGCATGACAAACTAATTTTAAGTGTATAACTGAATAAAACACTTCAAGGTCTTAGTTTTGTAGATGAAGCACATACCACAAACTGTTTTCCAATGTTACCCCAAACAGAGTTTTAGATAGAAGGTTTTTTATTCATGGGAGTTGTTATATCTCAAATACAAATAAACAACTGATTTATGGCTATAGGCTAGCTCTGGTACATTAGATTGGGATTATAAAAAGCAAAAAAGAAAAGAAAAACAATTACCTTCACTATCAATATCATCACTCAAAGGAAAAATACTGTCCACTAATGGGTCAGGTATGAAATTCCAATCATAGTTTCTATCCACTCCATCTTCAGACAAGTTTGAATCAGAGGAGGCTCTTGATCTATCCTCTGAAATGTTCTTCATCTGGAATTTGAGCACCATCCTTGCCAGTGCAGAACCTGCATCTGTATGTACAAGAAATGGAAAAGATAAAATAATCTCAAAGAAATCCAAGTAGCTTTAAAAAAATAACAGAGATAACTTGATTTATTTTCAAGTTTCCCAGAACTTTCTATAGCCAGCTGAGTGCTACGAAAAGATTCTCAACTGAAAGTCTTCACCTAAAACACTTTCATAGTGCCATCAAAAGATATTGACACATTTTGTATAGCAATTTCTACATATACTCACTTTGTTTTCTTGTTTGAGTAAGTTTATCTGGGAACAAAGGAATGAGCCAGGAAGGTTCTAATCTGCCAAAACCAAATCCTCCAAGACATATACTGCTGTTGGTGACATCAAGGCTAAGCTTCTTTAAGAGCAAGCTGATGATTTGGCTATCTCCTCTCTTTATACTGATGGTCAAAGCACTCCGAATATCCTGCTCTCGAGCACCATTGGCTAATAACAATTCCACCAATTTAGGATTATTTCCTTTCTCACAAACCTAATAGAGAAAAGCAATTAAAACAAACCAAGAATGTGAAGCATTCAAGTAACAGTTCAGACTGCATAAAGAGGCTTGTCTCAAATGCAGATTGACTTTATTTTAAGGATAAAGGACTTTATTTTAAGGATTGTGTCTCTTTCTCAATTATGCAATGCCTTACTCCTTGGAGCACACGCCTGCCTAAGGCGTCAGAGTACCAATTCCCATTTTCATGAAGGCTTTGCCCAAAATGTATCAAATGCTGGAGTTCTGCAGTTGTAATTTTTGTCATGAGTGCACACAGTTTTCAGGCAGAAATGAATGGCAATTTATCTAGTTTGATTATTGCCTGTGGTCAACGGCAACTCCATTTATTTATCTGTTTAGTGGAAAATAGACACTTAGGGGTTCTCATCTGGATATTCAATGAACAGACAACAACAGTGAGTCTCATCAAGCCTTGCCTAATGATAGTGAGCTCAGGTCTACTGGCTTTAACTACCTGAAAGGAGGGTGTAGCCAGGTAGAGATTGGCCACTTCTCCTGGGCAGCCAGTGACAGGACAAGAGGACACGGCCTCAATCTGCTCCAGGAGAGGTTCAGGTTGGACATCAGGAAGAATTTCTTCACTGACAGGGTGGTTAAGCATTGGAACGGGCTGCTCAGGGAAGTGGTGGAGTCCCCATTCCTGGAAGTGTCCAAGAAACAACTGGATGTGGCACTTAGTGCTCTGGCTTAGTTGACAAGGTGGTGGTTCAGCCAAAGTTTGGACTTCACTATCATCGAGGTTTTTTCCAACCTTTATGTTTCTGTGATTCAGTCAGCTCCTCCCAATCTCCAAGCCTGCATTGCTACACAGACCAGTGTTGATTTTCAACACTAAAAATATTTTCTAGAAATATTTTCAGTTACTTCAGTATTCTCTCTGTGGTTTGCTAACACTGATTTGCCTACCTCACACTCTATGAATGGATGGTCAGTTCTAAACCCAGTTGTGCTTCACCACCCAGAGAGTTCTACCAGCAGAATTGAACACTTCCTAATTCCCTTCATGCAGTGGGGTTCTCTCAGACTGTTTAACACTTTGACACTGAGCCAAAATAAAGTAGTGCTTATGCATATCATTTCACAAAAAAAAAAAATTAAATTTAAAGGTGGCCACATATAGCAAGAAGCACCTGTGGGCATGTGGGAGCAGCCTCTCTGTTCTCTGTGTTCTCCAGTATAAATATTTACATGACAACAGAAAGGAACCCAAAAGCACAAATTTTTAAGCAACAAAATTACATATATATTTCCATGTATTACCTGATAGATCAAAGAGTTTATCTTTGTCTTCTTATTAATATCAGCTCCCAGTAGAAGTAAACATTCAGCCATAATACTGTTGTACTCCATACATGCTTTTTCCAGCATCGTATTTTTTAAATCATCATTTTCAGCTATTTTAGCAAAACATTTACAACACAGGCTTTGAAACTGAATGTAAAGACAAACAGTAAAAGTTAGGACAAAAAAAGCACCAACATTTTTCACCTGTGGAACTGTCAAACAAAGAACATACCTGTTGATCTCGCTGGTCAGTGAAACACATGGACATCTGGTAGAAAATGACTGTGTCAAATGATTCATTTACCAGCAGCTTTGCAAAACAAGGTGACAAACCAAGAATTGCCAAGATAGCATGAAATCCCTAAGAATACAATGAGAACATTGAAAGAAGTACAGTGTTAAAAAGGGTCACTTTAAAACAGGTCATGCAGCAAAACCAAATTTCAACCAAAAGATTCATGCTTTAAATTTTTTGTCTTACTTTTAAACGTGCATTAGTTCAAAATAGGAGAAGTTCAGAAGAGAAGGCAGAAATAGCAGGTGTCTCTGTAGTTTCATGCTTGTTTAGCTGACCCACAGATATTAACTGACACTGAAAAGTCAAATATGCACCATAATATCTGACAACGTCCTGCCTGGCAGTGACAAATGTACTTGTGATTTCCTGAAAATGTAAAGAGGAAACAATCTCTTTCTAAGGATATGGAATGAAGATACCCTGTTCCAGTGTGTTGCTCTGTAATCCCCGAATTTGAAAAGAACTATTAAACTAAATGAAAAAATTAACAGGGGTATCTAAAAACTAAGAAGAAATACAAAATTACCCCATGATTCTGCAAGTAAAGTTTACCTAGAAGGGTGAACTGGCTAAATTATGGACTCCTTGTCCAAACCCAGTTGAAACTAAATCACTTAAAGTAACTTCCTTATTCCAGCACATTATTTTTATTTCTCTCTACACTGGTTGCTAAGCTAAATGTGGAAAGGTTGGGGGAAAAACAGCAGCAAAGAAGGGAGGCTGTACTTGTGATATTTTCATATTCATCTGGAAGAGAAATATAGAAACTCTCACAGAAAGCTGATATCACAGGCAAGCTCTATTCCACTAAAAAAATGAAACTGGTAACCAACAGGGAAAGTTTCTGAAGCAGAGGAAACAGAACTTCACACAAGGATTACACGTGTGTTTACAAAGAACTCTCCTTCCATATACAGATGTGGGTCAAAGTCTGATAGTATTCCAGCAATAGCCTTTCTTAAATACAGCATTCCTACACTAAGTTTACTCCTGGCAACAAGGCTGGTAGTTACCTTCTATGACTTCTCAAAGAAGGGCAATCAATACTATGATGGTTACTTCATGAAATGGTTAGAGATTGACAGAATGAAGGATCATGACTGAGAAATTTGTTCTAGTTCTCAGATCTCAGAAGTCTTAAATAAGCACTTAACTTACGCTTACACATCCTGGATTGAATATATGCCTCCAAGAAAACCATCTCTATGACAAATGTCTCAGTTTAATTACAAAGGTTTATACTAATCTAGCAATTTCAATAAAATCAAAACGAAGTAAGTAAAACAGGGAATTATACTTCAAATGTAACTACATTAAAATAATTTTCTAAGGTTTTGAGTTTTGTTTTCATCCTCATATACAGAAATGACACATACATGCATCTGGATTTCAGTGACTTCTTTAAATCTTCGCAGAGTAGAAACCAGAACTGCTGACAGGACATGCATAGTTGCAATACACAAACTCTTTCTTGTAATCAAAGAGCGTAGAAGACTCAAACCCAAACACTGTATGTCTAGAAGAAAAATAAATATTATTCACACACCAATAATTCAGACATTCTGAATGGAATAAACCCATGATTTAAGTAGTCTTTTAGTAACATTCCAGAAAGTTACTTGTACAGGCTATTACAGGGTGAGGCAGACTGCAACATGGGTGAATCTGAGGACTATGCAGCACTGCAGCCTTCTCTTGCCAGGCAACCTACATCACATCCAGCACTAAAGAGAGCAACAGATCTGTTACAAGCCCTCCTACCATGTCATTCTCATTCTACTGACAAAACACCTTCCCTACCTTGTTCATCTGGATACATCTGTAGGGTGTGAAGCACAGTGTCAGTAGCTCCTTGCTGGGTTAAAATTTCTAGTGCACCAGTGCACTCAGCTACAGAACCAAGCAGTTTTAGTCCACACTTCTGAATGCTAGGATTTCCAATAAACTAATGGAGAAAAGAAAATAAAATCAGATCAAGATTGTTCTGCTTACAATGGCAAAAGAAGACTTGCTTGTTCTTAAGGTTGTTCTGTAACAACAAAAGAATGTTTGGTTATTTAGAAATTCAACAGGTTGTGATCATTACTTCCCAATTTCCCCCCACTTTTAGACGGAGAAAATCTTGATGAGGCCTAGATCTGAGAGTGTCACAGCCATCGCAGTGACTTGCAAATCTGCAAAATAATTTCAATGGAGTCATGCCCAACTTCCTCCTTATTCTGTCTCTAGTTTTCAATTAAATGTGTCAATTTCTAGCCCTTCTTGCTGATATTTTAGTACCCCAAACCACAAATCAGCTGCATTGGAAAATGCAATCAGGATGATCACAAAATACTGAAGACCTTCTGAAGTAAAAATTATTTTACCTCCTTTGTTAACTCCTATGTCTGATATCTTCAGATTAAGTTGTCCTTTAGATACTCTAGAACTATTTCACTGATACATTACTTGCTCTGACTTCTATAATAAATGTAAGAGACATAATTTTCCTTCACTGAATCTGTTTGGCAAGCTCAAAATTCCTGAGAGAGACTTCTAAAAAATTAAGAATTGCTACATTTTGATTGTGATCATGTGACCCTTGAAAACCTTGTAGATTGGATTCCTCTGAAAGCCATGAAGTGAAACATTTCCCATCACTAAGATTTAAGGTTAATTTGCTGTGCAAAGTTCCCTTTGCACAGACTGAGTCTGCTTCAGCCTTTCATTTTTCAGCTTCCCCTTCAAGGCACTGTGATCATTCTGTTTTACAGGGGCTGAAAAAGTTGAACAGTGAAAAGAATGGAGACAATTGAGTTGTGCACTCAGTTCTATGGGTAGCTGAGGTGTAGGCATGAGGACACTTCATATATAGCCTGTTTAAAAAAAAGAAATCACAAATAAACTGTATCCTTGAAAAAAATTAGCTTTTTAAAAATAAATATCCTTTGGAGTCACTGTATAAAGAATCATCTAATACACTACAGAAAAGAAAGGAAGAAGAAACCCTAATAGATTAATGAAATTTGGGAGTTAAGATTAATTCTATCAAATCAATAGGAAAATTAATGCAGAACTAAAACTTACAAATTATTCACCATTGCAAGTGTAAAATAATGACAAATCCATTAGAATAAAGCTTTAACTATACCCTGTTTAGAGCATTAAGCACCAATGAGTGAGTTCCCTCCAACAGACACTGGCTTCTAATGACTTTTACTGTAAGTGCAAAAGCAGCATCTCCCACATCTCTGGAAGAACCATTCTGGTGTTCATTCTTTGTATCTGCAACAATGGAAAAAAACCTTCCTCAGAAGAGCAGATTTCACATTCTCCCCATCATTAACCCAAAAATACAATCCAACAATCAAACGAACACTGAGGTGACTCAGAGAGCATAATTCAGATCTTATGGTATTTTCAAAACACTGTATTGCAGAGACTGGAGTCCCTCCAGATTTATATTGTAATGTGAGTACATTGTGTTTGAAAGGAAAATTTCACCACGTATTTGCTCACTGCTTACTATGAAAATACAAAATTGTGCCAAAGAATTTGTTCTAAGGTACATTGCAATATATTACTTTTTTGAGCTACAGAGTTTCCTGGTGTTCCTGATACCTACTTGAGAATGCTTCTTCCTTCTGGTAAGGAGACACTATACAGAAGCTATAAACTGCTTATTCTTTCTCACTTGGCAGCACATCATGGGACATATTTTACACACAGATGACATTAAGTGGAATGTGAGCACACATAAAAGGTCTTTCAGATTTACTTTCTTTTGGCACTTGCAGTCAAGTGACACTACAGCAAGTACTCAAAGATCCTTTCAAAGTCACTACAGCATTCATATTCATTGTGATTACTATTTTTCCCATGAATTACTTTTTTATTCCCTAATTAACCTGCAAGTTCCAACATCCAGTTGGTGCTGTCTGATTACAGTTTAGAAGGGCCTCACTTCCAGGATACTGGCAAGCAAAGCACCTTGCCTCCATGTTAGAACACATATATCAAGTCTTAATCCTGCTGTTCAATGAAAAAAGAGGGAAGTACTAGGATTATAACTCAAATAATAGAAGCAAACTGAAAAACCTGCAATCAGTCTGCGTATTAGTAATTTTACTATTTTTATTGGTTTTGTAGATGTTCAACTAGAACTGCTGAGAGATACCTACAAAAAGTTATTCTGAAAAAAAAAAAATCAGTACCCCACATCTGTACTCTTACACTTAATATCAGAGGAAAAAAGCAGGATATATAGCAGTACACTGATAAAAAGAGTTAAAACTTTTCCCAAATTCTACTAAAGGCATAAAACTAATAAAGAACATTTCTTCCCCATCTGGATTGCCAATAAAGAGGGGTTTTTCTGGAAAGGAATTTCTAAACTAGTCAGTTTGGTTTCTCCTTTTTGATAGACAGTAGTACATAATTGCATATTTTATATCTGTCAAGATCACTGTCCGGTTCTTACGTTCCTTCCAAGAGATACTATCAAAACAATTGCATTTTGTGGTAAAAAAATGTTTATGTCATTAACATGGTTTGCTCTCACTTAAAGGGGATCGATGATGCAAACCACAACCACAGTGACAGCTCTGCATTTACTCCCTCAGCTCCTTAGAAAAAATGGAGCTGCCTATTCACTGATGAAATCAAGAGGAAATCAGCAGTAATAATTTTGGTCTGTTACCTTCAATACCTCAAATATTTTCTCCCATTTTGTATTTTCCTAAAGACATACAGCTATTCTCTGCTATGTACAGAGCTGCAATAATTTTTGGAAATCCCATTAAAGGCTGTGTCATTAGATAAGAAAGATGAAAACCCAGCTATCTGATTTGCTGTATGCCTTTGGATGACTTACCAGGCATCATGAAGTGTAAAAGGACTCGGAGTGCTTCCAGTTGTACAGAGAGTGATTTTTCATGTTTCCTCATGGCTTTTACAACTTCTGATACTGCTACTGTCATTACATCCAGATGAGGGAAACTGAAAATAGTTTATTAAATAAATAAAAAGAATGCATTTCTAAATTTCACATGTATTTGTCCTTACCCTTTGGAACACTGTAAATCTGAAATATGAATTAAACTGTGTTACTTTTCTTCATCATTGCAAGTTATTTTCATGCCATTCTATTAATTCAGTCTATGTAAATACTTCCATCCTAGCCGACAAGAAAGTAATATTAACAAAATGCTATTTTAATAATCAGAGGTAATTCTTCGGGAAATTTCTTATCTCCTAATGGAATTCAGTGTTGTTAACAGGAGGGGAGACCACCCAGACATTGTCTATTCAAATCTCACTGCACAAGAACCATGATGGGAAGAACACGCAGCTCCCTACCCACACCCACCTGGGCATTTGACTACAGGGGTTACAAAATTCCATGTCTTAAACAGGGCTGACAGTCTGTGGTCAATTTTACTATCAATCAACAATTTAAATGTAATCACCTACGGCACAGAATCTCTAAACCCTTCATCTTGGAAGTGGACATGCATTCCTAGTTTTATTACCTTCCTTCGAACACGTGATTCAGGATCCTGCAGGAACTTTCAACCACTTCAGGAGAATGTGAATGTTTCCTCATTATATCCAAAACATTCATATGTATGCCTTTCGCCAGAAGTGTCTTCCTAATATTTACTACAACACAAAATAGTAAGCATCCTGTAAGAAAATCTTTCTTTCTTTCTGGATTGTTCTCAAAACCAACTTTTTCCCCTACTCCTTTTTTTTCAATGTTTTTGCCTCACCAAACAGAAATAATAGTACAAATTAGAATAGGAAACAATTTGAGCTGAAGCTGACTTCTGTTTGCATAGCTTAATCAAACACATTATAATTTCTGACTAATAAGTCTCTATACATCTGCTATTTTTACTCACGTAAAGTTAGCATATGGGAAGGAGAATGTATAGCCCTGCTTATATTTTCAGAAATGTTTATTCTTCAACTTTTTCCTAATCGCACTCTGAGATCATATAGGAAAGCTAGAACTTAAAACTTTAAAAAAACCTTCTAGCTTCCAAAAATGAAACTTCAAAAATGAAATTATATTTATTAATGCTATTTACTTTATGAATTCATTTTTTGCAAATTCAAATATCCAAGCACATCCTGTAGCTCTAACTGTAACTAATACAAACTAGAACACTATAAAAATTATCATAGTAACTACCACCAAATCTTGTTATTCCCAGTTCAGTACATCCATTTCAGAAGGTTAGTTCAAGCCGTACTGCATTGTGCCAGAAGATTTTACTAAGCTTCTTTATGTCTATCATTTCTGCTGTAAGCACATTCATTTATGGGGAAAAAAAAAGAGAATAATAATTTAAAAAAAGAAGAAAAACTTGCTTTAGATTTCCAAAAGGAATCAGAGGCCCACTTGTCAGTAACATGTTATGAAAGTAACTGGTATATGACAATAATATGCATACATTTATGAGATCTATTTCTCAGTATAGATACATCTTGGTCTCACAAATAATTATAAAACCTTCCCTGCGTTAGGTTTTATGTACTTGGATGGCTCAATAAACTGATGATAAAACAATGCTTTCTCACCTACAGAATGGTAATTAACTGCTAGGATTTTCCTTTCTATCTAGCCAGTGGTTTTCAATGTGCAGTCTGCAAACCACTTGAGATCCATAACCATTTCAAAGGATTCTGTGAAAGTTATCTAATAAAAGCAGGCCAACTGTCAGTAGGCTTAAATACTCTACTCAGGGGTCCACACCTCCACTGAAAAATTTTGAGGGGGTCTGCAAATTGAAAAAAGTTAGGAAACCATGTTAGGGACATGATCAGGAGTAAAGAAATATTGAAAACTGTCATGCACATGCTTAAGTTTCTACACAATTTGCTTCACTGAAGTCAACAGGACTGCTCAAATCTCCTGTGTTAAGCAAGAAAGTGGTATTTGTTGGGCTGTATTCCTTATTCATGTGATTTTTCAACAAATGCTGCTCTTGACGAAATTCAAACGTGATAAATATTTAAACAAGCATACAAAGAGAGCACACTCTTTTCACGTCTCCTGCTCCAAAAAGTAGCAATTGCAACACATAAACTGGCAGAGAACTCTTTATTTCCTTGTATTTTTTATACTAGCTAACAATAACTTTTTCAAAGCAAGGAATAAACTTCCTACTTATCACAACATAATACTCTTTATCACAGGGAGTATTGTATTCATTCAACAGTACACTAAATCCTCTGTAATATTTTTGCAATAACTTTCTGCTGAATGAAAAAGAAAAGATAACTGAAGTGCCTTACCATTCTGTTGTGACAAAATTGCCAAGGTACTAGCAGCAGCCTGAAACACTTCTTTTGAAGAGGAGTGCATCAGCATGGAGAGCATCACTGCTCTGTCTATTGGGAACCTTTCAGAGAAAAACAAATCACTGTACATTGACTGTATTACAGCAGTTACTTCATAATTGCAGTTCAGTTTCCTAAATAGGTATTATGTAACATAATGAAAATTTCAGGTGATTGCTCTTGATTTCTAGTATTTTTCCAGAGCAACAGCTGACAGAAAACCCTTTGTAACCTATGCAACTTTGTCTAGTCTGACTCTCACTGAATTGCTTTGGAACCATGCTTTCCAAGCGACCTGAGGTCCAGAAAGGGGTACAAACAGGCTGGCAAAAATTGAGTGACTAAAATTTTAAGGAACTCTGAGAAATAGTTTAAGTAAAATGGAAATCTGTGTCTTATCCATGCCTAGTAGATTCTCCCTAATGAGGCAGCATTCTCTCTACAATGCCTTTTCATCTGATTTGTAAGAAAATGAGTACTGCTTTTCTACACTCCTTACATGCTAGGTATCTTAATCTTGTCTGTTTTCCTAATTCTTATATTCTTTATCCCTGTTGCAACTGAAGACACAATCCCTTATGAACTGTAAAAATTAGCTCTAATAGGCTGTGTTCTGACCCTTCATTAAAACACTAGCAGATTTTCCTGAATCAAGGTTAACACACTTTGGAAGACACTTTCCCAGGTTTGGTTGATCATCATGCATTTCATCTACTACAAAACTAAAAATAATTGAAAAGTGAAACGTCAGATGGCCTAATAATAGGCACTCATTTTTTTCATTTCTAAAAATCCAGTTTAAGACAACACTGACTGATTATCTCCATCTCCAATCTTCTCATGAAGGTTGCGTTGATACAGAAACAGATTTTTCAAAGCCCAGCACGCAGCCTCCTAAATATAAACCAAGACAAAAAGATTAAGAAAATATACCTTTAGAAGATTAAAAATATATGAAAAAACTTAAATAGTTTGACTGCTTTTCAGTTCACAAAAGAAGTACAAGGTGCTTTATGTAGAAATAGAACAAAATGTACACTGTCACATTCTTTATAGCTGGAATAGGCCTGAGTTACAAACACATGTGACAATCTCATTACTTGATTTGCATTTTGGTATCTATTTTAGGCCAAGATTAATTCTTCTACTGATGGGCCTGTGTTTGGCTGTTAGATACAGAGGAGGTATGTAAACAACAATCTTTGCATGGCCAAAGTTACAGGCAATAAGCCTCATCTTAACTACCTACATTTGATCCAAAGAAGTAGCTAAAATCTCTTGAGATGAACAAAGATAAGAAAGGCAAGAAAGGTAAGATTTATTCTAAATCTAATCAAGACCTTAAAGCCTTTTTTTGCCTAAGGATATATATGAGAAAAGCATGTGGCTAAACATTTTATTAAATACATAATACAGTCTTTCCATATTCCCATCACCCAGAAATTCTCACCAGCACATCTGTATTTTTTCGGTGTAGTTCTAATGCTTTGTAACATGCTTCCAACCAGCATAACTTTTCTTCCTCCTCCTCCTCCTTTCTTTCCTCTAAATCCCGGTTTAAGAATATCGTTTCAGCTTGAAATATAAAATATTTACAATAAATTCTTACTGTGAAAACAAAACACCTATGTCTCAACTTTTCTGTAGTCATGGAGGCACTCACACTGGCAGTGTTGAAAATCAGTGGGAACATAAGCCTTTTCTGGGAAGGGAGAAATCTTTTGACATAAACTCTAAGACAGACTTGAAAAATGTCTTCAAGGTTATAAAAGGAGTTAAAAACTTAAGTGTAATGTAGTAGATGAGTCACATAATTACAGATCAGTCTAAGCTTTGGCTCTGAAAAGACCTGCATGTACCTCTTTTTGTTGTGTATTACATACAGAGTATCACAGACATAAAATATAACTGTGAATCATTTGCATGGAACCATTTATTACAGAGCCATCTACACTCTGAAGCAATGCCGTTAAAAAATAAAATGCAAATTGCAGTTGCTAAGAGAGAAATATCTGGTCCCAGAAAGTGCAACAGAATTTGAAATACATCATTTTATACCTGTGATTTTTCAGCAATTAATGGGAAGAAAAAGATACCAACACTGAGCATAATATTTGAGGCATAATGGAATATGTACTGATTTCTAATCTTTGCTATTTTGGAGACTCTTAAACAGCATTTCTACTGACTTTTATATGGAATAATAACTCAGAGACAAAGAGGATCAGATTCTTAGCTTTTTGCCACTAGCTAACTAATTTCTGTCTGAACTGTACTCAAGGAAAAGTTTAAATCTTTTAATTGATTTCAGAACTCAAGCACAAGCATTGATTTTGTGTTGCTATCAACTGCCACAATACGAGTACTGTCATACCTGGCAAACACAACATCAAATCAGTGTTGTTATCACTGGAGACTTTATATTAAGAAGGGATTATCCAAGATTTGTCTATGAATAACCAGTATGCTCTGTTCAGATCTGTCGACATAACTTACCAGCTCTGAACACTGTGCAAATGTTTGGTGTATGATATGCATACAGACTTACCACAGTGAAACAGTAAACTGTAATCATGTGGGAAATCCAGCTTTGTTGAAGCTGTCCTACCTGAGCCTTTGGTGTTAAAGAAATGGAGTTTGAAATCATTACAGGAAATTACTAGAACAAAAAAATTAACAAGTAGACAGAGATTTACTCACTTAGAAGAGCTAAACAACTGAGAGCTGCAGCTTGTAACTTTGCATTTTCAGGATATGTTGTAACAGCCTTCACAATGACTTCTGGAACCTTATGTAATACAAGGATATTGAAAAAATTTCCTGAAAACAGATAAGATATCAAATTAATATAAACACATATCTAGAGCTTTACATTTAACATAAATTTCTTGGCACACAATGCACAAACTTTGTAGCAAACATTGGTTTTCTTATTACAGGGCTTGACAAGAAAATTTTGTTTGTTGAAAGAAGAGGTTAAGGATAAAAAACAGTTGGGATCTACATTCTTTGTGGGCCTTTTTAATTTTTTTTTTTACAAAAGGCAGAGGTTCTATGCAAAATGAAACACACACTGTCATCAAAATAAGAAAAATACAGTTGGTGTATCACTTGCAGAACTTCCTGCCAGGAAGCAAATGCCATTCTGGTCCTGAATTCTGCAATGATTTGATTTATCCTATGACGCAACTAATTTAACCCTGGTTTACTCTCTGGTTTTGCCCTCCTCGTTAAATAAATCAAGGCCAACATTATAAATATAGAATAGATTCCTTCTGGAATAGAAGGAAGCCTTTTGATGATAAATATATTTAAAGCATAACAATTATTATAAGCTGTACAGTATTTTATGTTACAGGTTGAATATAAGGCACTTTTCAAAAAGCAAGCAAATTCAAATAACTTTCTTGTTTGTTGTAAAAACCTGTATCATAGGTTAGAAAATAATAGAGCAACACTCACTTTGTCAAATATGGTTTGATAGCTATGGTTTCTATTTTGATATTCAATTTCATTTAAATCTTGATTAGCAAAAATGAGAATCAGAGTAGCAATGTAAAAGATCAGTAGTGTGGTCATGTTATATCAGCACTGCTGTTTCTTAATGTATTTTAATGGAAAAGGTATGTTTGTGTAAATATATTACTTACCTAAATAAATTAATAATCTTAGGCTATGTGATGAGTAATTCTGTTGGACTTGTGGCTGGCCTAACAGGTATCAGCCAGTTAAAATTCCAAAGACAGTCAAATCTAGGATAGTCATTACCAGATTAGGAAGAATGCAGGATGGTGTTTTTGGAAGCTAGTAGATGCTGACTTTACCATTTCACTGCCAGTTAACATAGGTTTAGGAAGACAGTGTCCATCTGAATAACCTGGGAAGAAACACTGGCTATATACATGGAAATCTTCCAGACTGTTTCCAGGAGCAGATAGCAATTTCACATCTGTCCCCATAACTGCGTGATGCTGTGAACACTTCTTCCATAACTCTACTACAGCAGCTCTTTATTAAGATGAGGGGCTCAAAGAAGAAATGGATCTTGTGGCTGCTTTCCTGCCACTCTTCATTGTTGATCAGCATAAACACATGGCAAACATCTGATTGAAACCAGGCTGGTTGCACTCAGGGCAAGATCAGGCCTGTCACTGAAGTTGCTGTGTCCCCACAAGTGCTTGGTTTCCCTGCCTATCTTCAGTTAGCCTTGCACAGCAAACCATTCAAGGTTAGCATCACCTCTTGCCAAAAAACCCTGCAATTACGACCTTAGCAGTCACCATACTTTCTTGAAAATTGTATCTGTCTTTCTGAAGGGGAATGGGAAGTTGCTCTGGGTTGCAGTCAGGTCTGATCTGTATTTTCTACAATATCTGCACAAAGAAGTGGAAACAGATGGCGAAAGGATGGGAACAACTTGATTATGGGGAGTCATGCACTGGTACCAGCATCTGCAGTAGCTTCAGGCCACCACCTGCAAAAATTGGGAAGTCTAACTCTTGATTAAAAAGAACCAGCCATGGAATGAGGGCTGCTCAGGCAGCTGCTCACAGTGGGTTTGTATGCAGCAGGGGGAAAAACATATTTATTTTTATTTGAACTTCCTATTATGTGGTTTTTGGCAACTGCTCAAATGGGTTTATTATAGTTACAAGTGTGAGAACAGAGCTGCTAGAGGCACAACTTTTTGCCACTGACATTATTTCTTTTGATGTGAAATCAGCCCATCTTAGCCCACACAACCAAAGCACTTTTTCTCGAGTCAAGGCAAGTCCAGAACTCAGTGATTCATTCACTGCTGCAGCACAGGGGGCCCCAAGACAGGCACCATCACTGTCAGGAATGCAGCACAGGTATCTGAAGACAAATGCATTGTAAGGAGGAAAACTAGAGTTTTAGAGAATACTTTTCAACTAATTCTGTAGCACCAGTTGTTTCCCCACACATTCACCATTGGTACTTCACAAAATGAAATTTCTAAGTAATTTTCTTCTTTTCTATAGTAACTTTATACAGAATTGGACCTACTGATTTCCCATTCTCATATGGTGCTTCTCACTCTTTTTTGTCTCATTACTTCCCACTAACTTGAGTCTTTTATGGCAGCTTCTCATTGTTACTTATATTTACCACATAAGGACAGCATATTGACTGTGGCCAGTTACCTCAATATGTTTGCATCATTAGACACAAGGATCTGACACAAGGATACACCACCCTGAGGATTAACTGGAATAGCAGTTGCTGTTTGTAACGCTCCCGGTTAACTCCAACGCTTACGCAGTCAGAATAAACTGAGTATAAACAACTTTGTGAACTTACCCAATGTAAGCTTGTGCAACAAACAGCAACTCGCTTCCTGAACTGTTTCACTATTGGGGAAACTTTTCATCATTTCCACTATAACATTGTAGCAGCGAACATTTCCAGACATAAGCACTTCAACATTGCTGGCTAAAGAAAGAAACAGAAACAAAAACGGCTTCTTAAGAGAAAGGGGAAAAAAGAAGTTGACTGGATTCTAGTTCAGACTTTAGTTAAACAGATTTTAGAAAACTGTGACTATATTTGAGTTTTTGCGTTGCACTTCAAAGGTGGCTTTATTTCTTGGTATGGCCATAAAGGACATTAATGACTATGAACATTTGGAAATAATTCATTAAGTTCAAAGTTCAGATTAACATTTATGGTTCTCTTTCATTCTGTTTCAGGCCATGTAACAGAAACCTCCTCCCAAACCAATCTTAGGTAACTTTTTTCTTAAATGTGAACAAATTGTTTTATAAATACTAAATCAATCTTATAAATGGTGCTTCTAACATGACTGTGATCAAGAACACATTTCACAGTATTTCAGTAATATTCCTGGGGCATACAATTAAGAAACAATTTAGAAATTTTTTCTTATGAAATCTATTCTGTAGTAATTTATTTGATTCAATCATGTATTTCTGAGTTTTCCTTCTTTTTTTAGGGGGCAAGTTAGGAAGTTATTATTTTCATATGAATTAGATCTACAGTACACCTGTTGTGTACTGAGGGTACTGAAATTTTCATCTAACGTTCCTGCAATCTTTTGAAAGCCATTGCAAACCCTGTATTTCACAGAATCACAGAAGGTTTATGTTGGAAGGCAGGGCTAAAAGGTCACCGTGTCCAACCCACATGTTCAAGCAGGGCTGCCTAGAGCAGGTTGTCCAGATGGCTTCTGAGTATTTCCAAGGATAGAAACTTCACAGCCCCTCCAAGGAAACTGTGCCAGTGCCTGGTCACTCTCACCCTGTTTACTGTTTATTATTCAGGCCAGATACAGAAACCAACAGGACAATCACATGAGCCCATGTGAAGACAGAATGCATCCATTCCTACTGAGGACAGAGTGATACCACCCACAGTAATTTCAGGCAAAACAGCATCATAGTAGCTAAAACACAGTGTGTGAAAGCATCCTTGTAGTATTTCTATCCAGGGTATGAGACAGAATATGAACCCAAGAAATCTTGGCCAAAATCCTGGCCCAAATGAATGAAAGGGAGTCCTGTCACTGACTCCAAGGGAGTTAGCATTACTCTGCTGAGGTCTATAAATTTTCTTAATTGTTCTTTCAACAGCTTGGCTTCCCTGGATACAACGTAAGATAAATATTCACAACTGTATTATTAAAGATAATTAGCCTTTTTTAAAGAGCAGCAAATCTTCAAAATAATACATCTCTAAATATTAAATAATGATAACCTACCAGATGAAAAAGCAAGCTCTGAGTGGGAAGCATTTCTAAAGCACTCTGTTTGATAGTGAAGGAAGGTACCTTTCACAATGCTTTAACATGACAGCCATTTATCATGTCATTCTCAACTGAAAACACACATTCCACAAGACAGTATTGTATCACTTCACAGTAAGTTACGATTTCAAAGGTGATACTTATGAGTCTAGTGAAACAGTCAGAAGATTCCAAAAGTGATCATTACAAAGAAAGCACAATGAACTGCATGTTGAAATCCTGCAAAATCCAAGCAATGGCACATCTGCAGGGATCACCGTTTCCCAGAACAAGTTAGAGAAAAAGAGGTGGAACAGATCAAATTTAGTCTTAACCACCAAAACTTTGTCACCTAAGTTCTCTCAACAATTGATGAAGAGATCTGAGCACTCTGTATGGTGATTCATCCCAACTGTAACAGGAACCTGGTTTAGGGTTAGGTAAATTTCTTCTTGAGGTGACTGTTTCTCCCTACTAAACAGAGGACAAGACCGGCTGGCTCCCTATGCCTGCCATTTAGATGGGTTAACACTCTGTGATCCATCACTCCACTTTGGAGGACAGTCAGCAGCAAAGCATTTTTCTCGTGCCACAAATACTACTGAGATTTAAGAGTGCTTGTACAGCACTGGAATAAACACTTATCCTACAGTTTCTTATGTGAGCCACAACAAAGTCTAAATATGTATTAATGAAAGAAGGCATAGTGAGGTACTCATTTGGAATAGAGACTTGAACTTCAGGGTATAGGGAGACATTTTACTACTGGGTAAGTTACAGTGTGTACTCACACTGAATTATCTTCTTTATGCTGGCCTTAAAGGAATATATTTTGTTGAGTTCTTGAGGGATGTCACAATCCAAGAGTATGAATACTGGCTTTGCACATTCATGTTTTTCTGTCTGTTTTCAATTTTTCATATTAGAAATTAGAGTATTAAATACCTACTTTAGAGCAGGTCTTTTTCATGCCTTTCTCTTGTTGCAATTCCTTGGTTATAAAGGATTTCCCACTCCATGTAAGTATTTACTGTTTTGAAAAGCACTTAAAATCCAGTATGCTCTTCCCTAGAAAACAGCAGTAACTTCTGGGCTAGGGTAAAATTATTTCTGACTCAAGGAATACTAAACTTCTTAAACATAAACTAGAACAGCAAGAAGTTTGAGAAACAGGAACTAGATAGCTTGGAGTCTGATGAAATGTGGGACACACAAGTCTAGTTCTTGTTTATTGGGCATACATGGGGCCAGCATGGTTCCTACAGAGCCAGACAGGATGTATGAGCAAGGCTTTGTAAGTAAACACTTTTGCAGGAGGTACAACATTATGCACCTCATGAAAGACATGAATAGCAGAACCCTGCTCTACGCTTCCCAAAATTTTATCAGCAGGAAGCTGATAAAAAGCTGCCTCTGTGTCAACAAGATCAAATTGCTGTCAACAAATTGATACAAAACATCAAACACATTTCTCAGGATCTGGTTTTGTGTAGAACAGGGACTGCTGTTATCAGAAGACAAGAGATAACAAAAACATTTTCTTCCAGTCTTACTGCACAACACCTGAGGACACTGTAAGACTACCACATGCACAGTTCTACCAATGCTTGCCATTGCAGACACCACTAAATGACCACTGTGGGTGTCTGATATCTTTTACCCAGGCCTGGCCACTGAGTTTATATGGGCGATTTTCCCTTTGTGGAATAGACTTTGCCAAGAATATTCTTTACCTGCTACCCAAACTCATTGAAGATTTATTTAGTCAATAAATGTATCTTACTTTTCAAGTATTAAAAGATGACAGGGCAGGGTCTTGAACTTCAGTCTACAAAACTATGATAAAGCATCTTTGTTACTGCTTACTCCAAGAGGAAGAAAGTATTTTTCTGTTATTCAGGAGAGATTTCTGCATTAAGGGTTAAATTAAAAAAAAAATCCCATTAAAAATTAAAAGTATTTCCCTGTTGCTGCCCATTCCGAGCTTCCCTTCCCCCTCCCCAAGACAAGCCAGGACTTGCCCCTGCCATGTGCTCTGAACTCCTCTGTTCCAAGCGCGGGCAAAACCAAATGTAACTCAGACTCTTCAGCAGCGTCTGATTGGCCGCTCACCCCGGGTCCGCCCCCAGTCCTCCCCTTTCCCCTTCTCCGAATAAAAGAAGGGCCCAAGAGGGGGCCCACGCTCTTTGGCTTTGCACTCCTTCTGCGAACATCTGTGTGCTTCTGTTTCCACTTGAAAGCTTCTAATTGTGGGAATTAGGCAAGCTGAAAGCTACATTTCTCCCTCTTTGCTTCTGCTGGTGATATCAGCTTTGCAGTTACCATTTGCCGCTTTTGGAGCTACTGAAATGCTGGATTGCCCGTGCTACCTCTCTAGGCTGCCCGAGGCTTTCTAAGGCATTGAACTACTAGCCTAGCCGGTACAAGTGCTGTGAGTATCTCCACATTTCCCAAAGAAAACAGGAAGGTGATTTGTCTGGCAACTCCTAACCAGTTCTCAATGATTTTTTGCAATCACATAAAGATTACTTTTCACAATCACAGAAAGTGTGAGCTGATGCACACTGTGGGAGAAAAGGAATTGAAAATAACTTCTAATAATACACTTACTTGGACCAGCTAAGGAATGTAATGAATAAAGTGCAGGAAGAATCACCTCTTCTTTCTCTGGAAACTCTTTAAATACTTTCAGTATGATCATATGATCTTTGCTTTCAACAAATTCAGTCAGCTGCTCTTCTGGAACTAAATTGAAAGGCAAGAGATACAGTATGTTTTGAGGAAATAATTCTTATCCTGGTATATCATGAGAAAAGACAACTGTTTTTATCAAGTTTCATTATATTTATTTTCTACGTTTCACAGAAAGTAAAGTATTCTCCGTACACATCATCTTTCATGAGTATGGCTTTTTTAACTAAAAACTGAGCTACTTTATAAACACATTTTTCTAGCTTGCACTTTATGTAATTGAGTTTTGACTTTCAAATGCTACCTTGTGAATCAGTATTTTAAAAGTCTTTTAGCCTTTTTCACAGAATAAAATTTAGATAACCCAAACCAAGACAGTATATAAGCTAGGGAAAAGTTAAGCATACAGTGAAGAAAAAAAAAAATGGAATGCCATTTTGCATACTCAGTGATGTTATTTAATTTTTCTTCCTTTTTTTTTTTTTTAATAATGGACTTTTTTCCATAAAGCCATGCTTTCATAATATCTTACCTTAATGGCTTAAGGTTTTTCCATTCCTGGCCCCTGTTATTCATACTGACATAACTGTGTGGCTGTGCAATGAACCAGATATGGGAACTGACCCAGGATGAGAAAGAGCACCTTTTAAATTTCACAAGCAGAATCATTTTCTGAATCTGGCTCAAGATAAGGCTAGGCAAATGTCCACATAACAATAACTGACAAGGTGACTCAGAAGCAGAAAAAAGGAGGCAGGAGCAATCTAGGAACTTGTCACATCGGTGCTGCCATCAAGAAGAAGGTATGCAGGTCTGTACCGGCAGCCAGATCTGTGAAAATCTGGCACTTATAAAAAACATGCACAGAAAATGTAAGAAGTTCAGACTTCTGTGGAGACTGAAGAGAAAATACAGCAGGGCGAAAGTATTTAGGGACAGGAAGAGGGGAAGGAACAGAGAAGATAATTCCAAGCACACATGTGGGAGAAAGACTTAAAAAAACCAGTATAAAATGGTGCTGAAAAGAACCAATCTGAAGAACTGGAGACTATCTTAGAAGCAAAGGAGTACAGCAGAGTGATAGCATTTCTCAATATTTATTTTGAATCAAGAAACTCAATTCAAAGCCAGAGGGCTACAACATGGAGACTTCTGGCCATGACATGCACAGTTCCTGAGATGTCTGCAAAAATTCAATATATGGTGACTTCATTTTTCAGAATAAATGGGAATATTGTATGGATATATGATCACTTTTTAGTATTGTCAGAGTAAAGAGCAGAATCAAATATTTTTCTGAAGTACAAACATTTTGCTTGATTTTAGAACTGTTCACATTCCTAAAATGTACCGGTCTTTAAATACACAATCCTGTTTTTGAGAATTAAAATCAAATGCCACTATTCTTTCTTCCAGTTACTGACCAATGTTAAATCCCATCTTTCCAGTTAACTCTGGAGTTAGAAATTAAGGGACATTTTGATTTTTTAAAAGATGTCATATTCATTGTTCTAATTTAGAAAATTTGTGATATTGCTTGGAAAGTCTGTTTTGTGCCAGCTCATTTAAAGAACAGACAATACACAAATCAATCTGGAATGCAAAAATTCATTTATTGCATTTAAATAAATATCTGCCATCCCTCCCAACCTATACCTTTTTCTAATGCAATAAACTACAAGATTAAATACCTTTCTCAAAAAGTTTGTGTAATGCTTTACATCCATGCTGCTGGATCTCTTCATTTTTAGGGAAGGTGTGCATGGCATTAAATACCAAGGAAAACACATCCACCTCTTCTTCCAAGAGCAGGAAAGCAATTATGTCTGAACAGCAGAAGAGATTACATGTTGCACTGATTATTTCTCAACATTTTCATTGAAACACTGTAAAATCCAAAATTCTTTAATACTGCCCTTAAAATTTACTCTGACAGTTCAAATCCAGCTTTGTATAACCCATGGCAAAATTCTCTCTTAAGGTAGCATTTCACAATAGAACTGATGTTCTAAAACTTTACTGCTAAAAGACAGCTCATACCTACCTGGGAAAAAAGGTGCAAAATAGTACTCTTATTATTTTGTATACAAATACAAATGACAAGTGACTTCACGGAGTAAAACAGAGAGAAAAATCCAGTCTGCCATGAACAGCCACACATTTTATATCAGTTCTGTGTTTTAAAGGTTTAGACGAAATAGGAAAGTAAAGCACACAATACCTGACGTGAGGAGTAGATTTAATGCTTTTAGTCCTATTACTGAAAGATTTATATTTCCTTTGTGGACTGTAAGCATTTTAAGAATCTGCCTAAAAATTAAAAACAAAAAAAAAAAGGGAAAAAAGAGTTATAGCTAAAGAAATATTGACACAACGTCTTATCAAACATTTACTTTGAAAACAGAAGTAGTTACAGAAATTAGCAAAACCTTAAAAAGCTCTCAATTAATTTTTTAAAAACCTTTTATTTCAGTTTATGTTTTTTCAAGTCACCAATGAAGTAATATTGGAATTTTAACTACAATCATACTTCATTAAAATACTGATGTATAATTTATCCAATTTACTTTCGTTTTTAGTTAGTTATGTGAATTAATTCTGCAGAGTCATTCAGGAGGTGGTTCCTCTCCAGAGCACCGGGCTGTGGAATGTGGACAGCACAGCACTGCTCTGCTTGCTGCAAGAGCTCAGTCACACTGAACAATCAAGTGTTTGGTGGAAGAGAAGTAGCAGTTTCCCAGCTGAAAAACTTGAACAGCATCTTGATGAACTCTACCCTAAGTTTCAGTCATACAGCATTTACATGATGCTGGACAAATCACTAAAAAGAAACAGTTCCTTGCACACTCCTTGCTTTCTGTATGTCTGTTCTGACTTGCTAAACAAAGAGAACCAAACAGTGCCAAGTACTGCAAAATCCAGGTCATGTATCAAATTAGGCACCTAAAAATCGGTAGATACTTTTAACATATTTTACTCAAACTACTATCTATAAAGCAGTGATTAAAAATCTGTAACACCTCTTTAAAAAAAAAAAATTAAAGCATTGATTTCACACTGAATGAAGCATATCTCAAGGGGGGGGTGGAACTGTAATTAAAAACTAAATTAAAATGCATAGACTTACACATAAAAAAAAACCAAATAAAGAAACTTTTTTTTAAACTTTTTATTATTTTAGAGAGCTGGACTCTGCCATTTTAATAATCCTCAAATGTGAATCCTTGCATATATAATATCCAATAAAACTGGATTGTGCAGTAGTTTGTGATAAATAGTTGATATTCTTGACCTGTCTTGAAAAACATAAGCAGCACTTGAAGTCATCCAAATTTCATACCCCAGCTCTGGCAATGATGTTTTTTGCCTTGCTAAAGTCTAAATTTGTAAGCTGGAATGAATGTGTCTCTGTTTTCCATTCATACTATGATGCTTCTAGTTTCTCTCTCCTCTGTTATAGCACTGGTGTTGTAGCTATGATGACCAAAGTAGACATGAGAGGCAAAATCTGATAGGAGTAATAACATCCTTTACCTTTAGAAAATTCCCTCCCATATACCCTCCCATTTCAAATATAACATGAAGAAGGATGTAAAACTTTCTAAACCTCTTCTGCTGTAGGAGAGTTTAACATAAGAGATTACAAAACATCTCGTGAAGTCTCTTTAAGCTTGTAGAAAGAATGCAAATACACTGAAGGAAATTCTCTCTCTCTTCACACTGATAGCGACTATTTAATTATTTACCACACTGTCAAGAACACCTGAATCAAAGGCAACCTACCATTTGTAAACATGACTGCAGCATAGTCAAGTTGGGTCATAGCTGAGAGACAAATGAGATAAATGCTTTTTCTATATTCAGATTCCTATTCTCCTAAAATAGTTACACACACAAAAGGGAAAATCTCTTGCAAAAAAAAATGAACTTTTCTTCTCTATTGTAACTGTTTCCTGCCTTCCTGTAAACAGCAAGTATTCATTATGGTGTTGATTCACTGCTATTCTCGTCCACTTCATGCACAAGGAACATGAGATATAATTTAGCTGGCTTGCTCTGCCTTTGGCACTGACAGAAACGCCTGAGCCCACTCCCCCACTAAGAATAAATCTCTCCACAGCAAGGAAAACTATCAACATGTCAGACAGGGATACACAGTTGGCTAAAATATTGGTACTGAGAAGGAATCATGTACAGCAACGCTATCATCAGATCCTTAGTGAAGTTTGAGTTTGAAAGGGATGCTTTGTTAATTGCACACACTGCGTGGGCGCTGAGGAGGCTGTGGGAAAGATCAGCCCCAGAAAGTAATTCTTCTGGGACCTGAGAATGAACAGCAGTATCTCCAGCTCTCAGAACAACTTTCAGTCAATTAACAAGCTTTTAAGCTGCCAGAGAAATGGTAACTATCATGTGCAGCTCAGTTTTTTCTTGCTCATGAAAAGCAACCTAAACCACTTTTGCTTTCCAACAAAAACCACCAACATATCTTTCAAAGGAGTTCATTCCCCTACTGACCATGTATTCTAGCCACTATAAAACAAATAAACAAACCCCCACAAAATCAAAATGCATCTTCATGCTATCTTTCAACAGCAACCTTTCCAAGGAAGGGTGTGGTGAGGACTATGGAGGCAGATTCACTAGGTTACAAGGCTGTGCTTGTTGCTGTCATTATCAGCCCTGAAGGCAGCAATCTGTCCAAGAGAGAGAACACCAAACCAACCCCTGTAAGCATCGACCCTACATCTACAACTAGCATTTGTTACTGGGCAACTATTCAGCCAACCTATATGGGTGTTCATCCCATCTAACCACAGACATCCAGAAAACACTTCTTTAGGCTTCCTTTGACAGCTGATGGAGAAGAGCTGAGCAAGCCCAAGCCACAATTTGCTCCACTTACTAAAAAGATAGAACAAACCATCCCTTCTGAAGGCAATTGTAAATACTTACTTTTAAGATAATAATAAGAGGTGTGACAAAATCTATTCTTCTTGATTTACACTACTTTAGGCTTGTGGATATAATTCCTCACATTTGAAAGAAAACACATAAACATCCAGGTAATACTGCATCTGTCAAAAAGGTTACTTGTCTTCTTTTTTTTAATGTGTAGTGGAATTTCCTATATTTCAGTTTGGGCCCCTTGCTTCTCATCCTGTCACTGAGTGCCCCTAAGAAAGGCCTGGCTCAATCTCCTTTACTTTCTGCACCAGGTATTTATATACACAGATAAGATCCTTGTTCATGTGAGTGTCAGATTCTGAAGGCTGAAAAAATCCACAAAAAAAACGGATGTAATAACTTTATATATTCTATTGCATATATAGGCTACCAAAATTACCAAGCTTTCTGGCAGACTCTTTGCATACAAAATACTTACTGGTGAACACCCAGTACTTCCCAGTCCTTCCCAACATCCTTAGGAGCTATGTTTTGTAGAGTACTTGGGCAAATTTCTATTAATTTACAAAGAAGTGACCAGCCCATCTGTAAAACAAAAATGCAGCTATTTTAGAATAGATATTCTGCTTGGAACTTCAACATTGTCCTCTGATCCTTGGCTTTTGCAAGACAGCTGTTCTGTTACCTAGCTAAATCAGTATGGGAAAATTAATTAACACACGACAAATGGAATGAAAAGTTAAAAGATGGAAGCAAAACACATGCTATTGATTCTGAATGCAGTGCTTGCAGGAACACATCACTCTAAATCTGCTTCAGCATTGCTTGAGGATAAAGGGCACACAGTTAAACGAGATGCGGACAGACAGAAACATATGCTGTGATCCATAATATGTCATCACTGGCCAGGGAAACCCCCTGCACTATTACAGGTAGTTCAGCCTTATTGAAAAATGTATGTTTTCATAAGAACTTGCCATTTAATTGAAAATTTTAAGGATAAAGTATAGGTTTTTAAAGGTGTTCAATGTTTTAAATGGGGATGAGATACGTAAACAATTACCACACATTTCATATTTTTGCCATCAACCCTCAGTACCGTGTGCTTTCAATATGTAACAAAGGCAGTGCAAGTTTTGAGATCATAAGGAGTGAAAGACAACTAAACCAAATGTATTTGTTCTTAATAACTACCTGTTCTATCCTATGCAAATTCTTTGACTTTCAAACATCTGTAAATAATGCCAAAACCTAAAAATATTCCTCTTTGATCTTCTGTGTTGAAGAAATCTGGTCTCTTACAAATGTTTACAGGCTGATATGATTGAATAGGCTGCAGTGAGGAAGCAGTAAGCAAAATCTATACAAAGAAATAACCAATGAAAGAAAATCCCTCTGTATTGAAAGAAAATAGTGAACTGTGAAATGTCAAGATGATGCAGATTCTACAAAAAGGAATTATGAAAAGGCATATGAGTTTCCTTGAGCATATAAGTAAATAAAAAGGTGGAAGCAGGCCTGTGTGCTTTAAGAATAGAGTCAAGACAGAAGACAATATGTCACAAAGACTCTATGCATAACTGGATCACTTTTTTACAGAAGAGTTATGTAAAGCAAAGAGGTCAAGATGGGACAGCCAAAACCAGGAATGTAAATGGCTACCTCCAAAGAGTTTAACAGCAAAGTTCATATAAAGTGCATGATCCCTAAACCTGCAATCAGTATGACTAGAGACATGGAATTACAAGTCTGGTAGTGTAGAGTCACCCACAGAACAGCATAAGCTTGAATCTAGACAGCTCTCCTGACAGCACTGTAAAACGTGCAAAAAGCGATGTAGCTCCCTGGGGACTGGAATTCTACTTTTGTTTTTCACATACTTGGTTGCAGTGTGAGCATAGACCATATCTGCAGTACTTTTGTTTCTGTTTCAGTTTAGATTTGCTGAGCCAAATGTTTTAAGCCAATTACAACCTTAATGTCTGCAGATTGAGCTTGGCCATGAGCCAGTTTCCATGCACTTGTCTTCCTTGGATAGCAAGCTGCCTTGCCCTGCATGAGACTACAAATCATTTACTATGGACATTCGGGCTGGTCTGTGTAACTGAGTCCTAACTAAGTGTAGGTACAATGAATAGTCTTAGCAGCCATCAGTCCTCTCCAAGATGAGGATATGTCATTCCCTAATTTTCCATATTCCAAGCAAAATAGGGTTTATCAGGGTAATTTCAAAAACATTGTAGAGGTGACTCTTAATTGATAAGCTATTTATTCCTTAGAAAAGATTTTATTTTAGAAGTCACACTTTATAAGAACACCTTAACTGCTTTTATAAAATTTAGAATCTGATGAAAACTTGCTTAATGACTTTAGAAAATTCCTTTCTGTATTAACTGTTTCTGATGAATTTTATATTCCCAATAAACATTCTTATTTGGATTGTTAGGACTCCCAAGTATTGACAAACATTTATCAGAACTGTGGATCCAGAGAAGACCAATGGAAACATCTGACCTGCTGATATGTGGCCTATTTTACAATATTAAAATCACAACCTGGGGTAACAGAGAGCTTATCAGCTGTTTAATAATTATGTAAGAAACCAAGGGTCTTTTAAATAACAGAAATCCTAAAGGCTACAGGGAAGGGAAATAAAGCAAACAAAAATGTCCTTATAAACACTCAAACAGGCCGCTACATACAGAAACAGTTGGTAGCAGCACTGAAACTCATTTTTAAATCAGACCCTTTTCGTTTCTAGCATGTAATTAATTTATATTACATTAGGTCACACCATCTACGTGAGACAATAAAGCTCTGCTGATTACTCAAGTGCACTCATATTTTGCTCTAGAGTTTCTAAGCTCCTCCAGTCATTGCCAGAGTAAATGCAGAAAACTACCCTATTTACTTAAAGACACATATTTTACTTTCAGGAACTACTGGCTTTCCACACCAGTACCTTCCTACTTCTGAAGGAGCTTGCAGGGTTTATGCCTGCAGTCTGACTTGCAATATTGATCTAGTAGACAAATTTACCCTGTACAAGTCAGTGGAACAACAACATAATGTGATGTTTTGTAACCAGTTAAGGAGGGGAGGTAAAGAAAGTTCTCACTTCAGGTATGTCTCTGTGTTTATTCTCTTATGTCAATTTTTTTACAATGCCAAAAGTAAAAGGAAATTGACTAATTACTTATTCAATAAAAAATCATTAATACTGCAAAGAGACTGCACTGAAATCAGGATCTCATTACTTCACTACTTCTGTAAAGTGAGAATTGTTTATTCACAAAGACTACAAACAAATAACAGTGAATGAAGCAAAAAGACAGAGCTGTACTTACATAGTGTGAATGTTTGTTAACATCTGAACTGAATGTGAAAGAAGAGCTGCCCAAGACATTTTATAGGGAATGGGATTTGAGCTTTGCACTGGCTGTGAATTTCCCACTGCAACACAATATAGTAATGCAAAGGAGGTCCAGGACTTCTAAAGTGAAACACTGTATGACTGCAAATGCAGGCAGGTAGAAAATTAAAACTAATTTTAAAATTTGGAATTAGAGTAAGGTATTTTAATAGAGTTACAATGAAAATTAATCACTATCTTCTGTATGCAATTCAGAGAGTCTTGTGCTATCATTTCATACCTATTTCTTGTTGTGATTGATGTTTTACTTGCAAGTTTAAACTTCTGAGCAAAGGTTTTATAAACTCTTATTTATGTAATATGCTTTTTCTTGAAAATAACTGTTGATTAATCTTCCTGTATTTCTTAACAACCTGACAATTGAATAGTAAAATAAGTAAAACCTTAAGATACTGCACAAATATTTAGTCTTCAAAGAAAACCTGAGATCATTGTTATTTCAGATTAATCACTACAGAAGTACAATTTCATACTTAATCTGAATTTTGGGCTTTTGACCTCTAGCTAAGGTCTAGTACACAGAAAAACCCCCAAAACGAAAACCTTTAAAATACATTATTATTTAAGAGGCATTTGCAATATAATACATGTTTTGCCTTCTAGTTGAATTGAAAAAAAAACCCAAAACATGCAAAAAATATTGTAACTATATAAATGGGCTTAATAATTAAAAAAAAAAAAATCAAGTGATTTTCACAGAAATCTGGAGCTTATGAACATCCTCTATACACAGCATAGTCAGAAATTTAATATATGCCTGCCAGGAAGGAGCTGTTTCGTATGACAAGTCTGGCAGCTGTACCATAACTACAAAATCAAATTGTGCAAGCGCCACACCTAGTCCAAATGGGCCAATGCTAAATTACAGGAGCAGGCAGGCAGAACCTTAAATTGCAGAACCTACTCTTAGCTAAAATATTCCCCCCTGCCTTTAAAAAACTGTGCTAGCACAACTCTCAAGAAAATCATGCTTTTCGGAAGTTTGTCTGACCATAGCAAAATTCAATATGGACACATCAAAATTATATAAGATAACATTACCGGTAATTTAGAACCCTACATTACACAGTATTCACATTGCCTTATTTCTATTTTCTATTTCGCCTCCTTCTCCCGGTAAAAACAGACACAGCCAGTGGCGTCTGCAGTAAGTTGGAACGCTTGGTCCCTTTAAACGCCAGCGGTGACAGCGCCCTTCTACAGATCAGAGCACTTCATGAAGCGGCCCAGGAGACAGACAGCAAGTTAAGGAGGAATCAACAAGCCGAACAAGAACTTTATCCCGGGAAGGGCCGCGCGCTCGCTCATCCCGCGGAGCGCAGCCGGAGCTGGGGAAGCGGCCCCGGCCCCCGCCCTGCCCGGCCCCTGACCTGCTGCACGCCCGCCGCTCCCGGGTACAGATCCACCACCAGCAGCAGGGGCACGTGGACATTTTTGCCGCTGAAGAGCCGGGGAGCTGTGGGGGGACAGAGAAGACAGAGAGACAGCGTTAGCGACCGGCGGCGGGCGGGACAGGGTAGGGCAGGGCAGGGCGCTCACCGCTCTGCCGGGCCGCCAGCTCCAGCAGGTCACTCAGGGTCTGCACCAGCGTCTCCAGCCGCTTCCTCTCCTGGACGTTTTGGAGCCGGACGACCAGCTTCCTCAGGGCTTGTTCCTCCCCCGCCACCGCCTCCCCCTCCTCAGGGCCGCCGCTGGCCATGGCCGACCCGCTGCCCTCTCCGTGCCCATCCGCCGGTCGGCGGGACGAAGGCTGGGCTAGGCTGGGCTGGGCTGGGCTAGGCTGGGCTGGGCTGGGCTGGGCTGGGCTGGGCGGTGCGGGCCTGTCCCGCTGCTGCGGCCCCGCAGTGCCGCCGCCCGGCCGGCGTCACGCGGCCCTCCCGAGCCGCCCCTGCCGCGGCCTCCGGCCCCTCCCACGGCGCTGCTCCATGGACACGGCCAAGAACCGGCCCCCGCGGGCGACCGGCCCCCGGTAACCCCTGGTAAACGCCTGCGGGACACGCGCAAGCGCCCGGCAAACAGAACAGACCCGCGGGCAGCTCCCCCTCACAGTGATTGACGAAACAACTGCCCAATGGAGCTGCCGAGCTGGACCCGCGGTCCGCCCAGCAGTGTCTCTGCAAAAAGGTCTGGGCAGGCGGCGATAAGGAGTGGGTGGCTTTGGTTTATGGGTTTAACGAGCTTTGGGGGCGAGGATCTGTGACCCTGTGGGTTACCCGCACTGAGGCAGTCTGTTCCTGAAGGGCTGCTCCCTGTAGAAGGGTGTGGAGTTGAGCCTTGGAAGAAGGGAGGGGTGAGATGAAGGTGTTTTGAGACTTCATTTCCATCTCTAACTGCCCTACTCTAATTTGTTTGGCAATAAACTAATTTCTCCCAGTTGAGTCTGTTTTGCCTGTGATGGCGATTGGTGAGTGATCTCTCCCCGTCCTTATCTTGACCCATGAGCCTTTTGCTATGTTTTCTCTCCCTCCTCTAGATGAGGAGGCAAGTTACAGAGGGGCTTTGCTGAGAAGCCGGTATCCAACCAGGGTCAACCCACCACAGTCCTTTTTGGCTCTCACATTACCCTTGCTTGAAACCACAGATGTCTGGAATCTTCGGTGTGTATCTTCTACCTACCTTGATAGTAAATGTTGTAGAGTTGAAGTGTCTCTGCTTGTTCCAGCTCGCAGCTGCCTCGCAGTCCTGGATCACTTGTAGCTCCTTCAGTAAGTAATTGTTGCAATTGTAGATTCCTGAGCTAGACAGCTTGAGCCTGAGTTAATGTTTCCTCTTCTTTCCACTTGGGTTGGCAAAGAATAAAATACTGTGCTAGTGTTTCTGAGGTCCCTGAATAAGTAAAGAACTAGCTTCTAGAGATCAGGTGTCTCAAACACTAATCTTGTAGCGTGTCTCCCAAGCTTCATTCCTCTGCCGGCAACAGTTCCTGGAGTGCTGTTTGGAGAGGATGCCAACTTCTGCTAAGTCTCTGGGAGTCTGGTAGAGATTGACTAAAGTCTTCTGAAGTGTGTTAATTAGTTAGACTAGAAGAGAAGGGAAAGAATGGGGTAGTCTTGGGAAGCATCTATATTGTAGTTTTCCTGGATTTTTCTAGGGAAACCCAGTGAAGATATATCTTCACCAGAAGGAGGATGGGATCAAATTTAAAGACAGAAAGTTTAGATTAGATACTAAGAAAAAAATGCTTTACTGTGAGGGTAATGAGGCACTCTAACAGGTTGCCAGGAGAAGTTGCGGATGTCCCATTCCTGGGGGTCCTCAAGGCCAGGTTGGATGGGGCTCTGAGCAAACTGGTCTCGTGGAAAGTATCCCTGCCTGCAGAAGGAAGGTTGGAGCTAGATGGTCCTCTTCCAACACAAACCATTCTATGATGTGTAGAAGTGATTAGAGGTTGTGACTGAGCTGTCTTGTCTTGATGTCTGGCAGGAAAAAAGCTCTGATAGTAAAGTGTAGTTTTCTGAATGTCATTCTTATAAGAGCATGAGAAAAGGGCAAAGGACTACCTCTGGACCACCTCTTTAATGTTTTTCTGCTCTGGAAGCTTCATTTATTTCTGACCTCTTTCTAATGTTCCATCAGTGAATATGGATGGCTTACCATGAAGACCACAACAAAGGGCCACAACATCTTTAACTAATTTAAACAATGTTTTTTTTCTGTTGGGGCTCAGTGTGTTTATTCCATGTTTTCTGTTCTCTAGCAGCTCTAGCATGTTGTGTTGTTTTGTGCACATAGTTTGAAAAGACTGTACAGAATCACAGAATTAACTGGGTTGGAGAAGACCTTTGAGATCATTGAGTCCAACCTATGACTAACACTACCTTGTCAACTAGACCATGGAACTAAGTGCCACATCAAGACTTGTTTTTTTTTAACACTTCCAGGGGCAGTGACTCCATTTCTTTTTGGCCACAGGCTGTAATTCCAGATCACACAGTCTTCTGATTTGATATAGCAATTCCGTGGCATCATCATCCAGTGTATAATGCATATTGCTATATTTTCTTTAAATTATTGTAATGTTATGTATGAATGGAGAATGCATTGACCCATACAGACACTTCCTAAGTGAATGCATTTTTAGATTTGAGTCTACTGTAACTGTATTTTGTTTTAGCTCCATGTAGAAGGTCATTGGGGTAGGAACTTCCGTTGGAGTCATGCTGAAAAGGGGACTCCAAAGGAAGGGTCAAGCTGCTAGAAAACATACCAGAAGACCCACAAGAACTTTTTTTGCCTGAGTTACAGCCCATGTCTGGGTCTAAGGCTCATCCCATTCCTAGGATTTGGTTTAGAAATGAAATCCAGGTTGGAACTCCAGGTTGATTTGGGTTTTAAAGGGCCATTTTTGCATTCTGTTCTCAGTCATCCCTAATGTCTCTTCTGAAAATAGTTTTCCTGTCTTGGGCCCATTTCCCTCTCTTGGCTACATACATTATCATGTTTGGAATAAGATTTTCTGCTTCATGTTTCAATTCAGTCTGTCCTTGATACTAGCAGTCTCTGACTGGCTTTTGCTATCGCTATGTGGCAGGTCCCTCATTTCTTCACCCTTCCTAGCTTGGTGTTGACATTGATTTAAATGTTCTTTGGTGCTTATAGGGTGAGATACCAGGAAGCAGAGAGGGGTCAGCTGTGAAAGCTGTGTGTTGCAGTGTGATACAAGCATATTTCAGAACCGAAACTTCATCTTTTTGACAGGAGAGGGAGGCTGTGTGCAAGGAAAGACTGTAGGCTGTTGTTTCTTCGTTGCTGGGAAGGAAGGTGTTTTTCTGGAACAATTCTTTTCCCTGGATCATTGCTAGTTCAGTTGGGCTTTTTGGGGGGGAACTCTGGATTTTCTTTCTGTTCGGTTTTGTGAGGGGGAGTGTGTATATGAGAATGAGTTTGGGTTTTTGCAGGGGGGGAGGTTCTGAAAGTATTTTTATTTGGTTTTGTTTTCTGAGGGGTTTTTTTGTTTGTCTTTTGTTGTTGTTTTTTCTCCTCTTCCTGCTCTCCTATTATTTTATTTGCAGTGCTTTACATCACCTGGTGAGCCTGCAGAATCTGTGTTAGGTATTGCCTGGGGACTATCCTTTGCAAGCTATTTCTGTCAGAGAGCAATGTCAGTCAGGTCCATTTTTTCACATTCAGTTTTATCTCATCATGCTTCCCCTAGAGAGGAGAATGAAAATTTAATTACAGGAGACTTTATAACCACCTTTTTTTGGTTTTGAAGTTGCTTTGAAGAGCCCATGTATGTTTATCAATGAAGGCATAATACTCTGAATAAATATTCTTTTCAGTGTTACATCCCCATTCTGTGTGTTTTAACCCTGCAGCTGGAGAGAGGGTGGTGTTAATTTGAATGACAGAAAGTGCTCAGACAGAGCCTGTTCAGAAGTGATATGACAGTTATTTGATTCACTCCTGGACAAAATGCTGATAAATGGTCCATCTGCTTTTATCTTGTAACCAGCAGGGGCTCTGTGGTGTTAATGAATTCATTGCTTCAGAAAACACTGGCAGAGCAGGTATTCTACCTCGACCTTTTCAGCTCTCATTTTAGCTATCAGGGCTTTAAAATTTAAAAAGATTAAGTACTGTCCACAGGCCCATACTTGTTCACTGCTCTCTGTATGTGAAGGTGCATCATCTTCACAGCCTCCAAATGGATGGACTTGGACAGGCACTACAAACCACTACAGCTGGGTAGGAAACTGGCTGATGGCTGGCTCCAGAGAGTGGTACGGAATGGTGATACATCCAGGTGGTGGCTGGTCACAACTGATGTTCCCCAGGGCTCAGTACTTGGACCAACCCTGTCTAATATCTTTATCAATTATGTCGATGAGGGGATCAAGTGCTCCCTGTCTGTTTACAACCAGTTGGCACCAAAGTGGAAGTGTTGATCTGCTGGAGGGTAGGAAGGCTCTGTGGAGGAAACTGGCCAGGCTGGGCAGGATTGATGGGCCAAGGCCAATTGCGTGAGGTTCTACAAGGTCAAGTGCTGAGTCCTGCACCTTGGTCTCGACAACCCTTCAACAATGGAATACTGAAGACTGGGGCAGAGTGGTTGGAAATCTACCCAGTGGAAAAGGACCTGGGGTGCTGGGTCGACAGCAGCTGAATGTGAGCCAGTGTGTGCCCAGATGGCCAAGAAGGCCATCCTGGCTTGGATCAGAAATGTTGTGGCCAGCAGGACCAGGGCAGTGATTGTCCCCCTGTACTTGACACTGGTGAGGCCACATCTCAAATCCTGTGTTCAGTTCTGGGCCTCTTACTGCAAGAAAGACATTGAGGTGCTGGAGCATGTCCAGAGAAGGGCAGTGGAGCTGGGGAAGGGTCTGGAGCACAAGTCTGATGAGGAGCAGATGAGGGACCTGGGGATGTTTAGCCTGGAGAAAAGGAGGCTCAGGGGAGACCTTACCAGTCTCTACAACTGCCTGAAAGGAGGCTGTAGCCGAATGGGGGTCAATGTCTTCTCCCAAGCAGCAAGTGAATAGAACAAGAGGAAATGGCCTCGAGTTGTGTGAGGGGAGGTTGAGATGGGAAATTGAGAACAATTTCTTCCCTGAAAGGGTTGTCAAGCCCTGGAACAGGCAGTCCGGGGAAGTGGTTGATTCACCATCTCTGGAGATATTTAAAAGACATGTTGAAGTGACCCTTAGGGACATGGTTTAGTGGTGGACTTAGCAGGGCTGGCTTAATGATTGAAATAGATGGTTTTAAAGGACTTTTCCACTCTAAATGATTCTATGAAATATACCTTTCTGAAAGCAGGTGCTCTACTAGAGTTTCAAGTAGATTTTAGGTATTTGACATGCTTTTCTGAATTGTCATCAGGTATGTTCCTTAAAGTCAGCTTGAGTGTTATAAGTGTATGTATGGATTATATAATAGGTATGAATATTTCCATTGTGTAGTTAAAAGATTAAAGTATAACAAAAGTGAAATTTTCGTTAAAGAAATTTGTGCATATGTTAAATTGGGCTGACACCTAGTGGTGGGAATACTTCTAATACAGTAGTACACAGTTTATGGATCCTTTGGTTCTGTGGGTCCTTTAAGTTAAAGGCAGCTTGAAACTATGTTTTTCTTAGGGGAGGCCAGAGAAGACCTGAATTTCCTCAAAAGGAGGGCTGTCCCTGCCCTTTATCTTTCCTAAAACTCATCTTCCCTCTGCCTGCTTTTCACTTCTCATCATCCTTTGGGTTATACTGCATTGCTGTATACTCTATTTGGTCTATATATTTACAGAGCAGATGAGTACTTCAAAGCCCGAGTAAGTTTTCCTGCTGTTTCCTGCTGAAGAGCTGATGATGCACTTCGTGGTTCTAAATTAGAAACTGAAGATGTTCAGGATGTTTTCTGCCAGTATCCAGCTGATTAAACAGCTTCTGTTAAAGGGACAAAGCTTTCATTTCACAGAATCATGGAATAGTTTGTGTTGGAAGGAACCTTAAACACCATCAAGTTCCAACCCCCTTGGCCATGGGCAAGGGAGAACTTCCACTAGACCAGGTTGCTCAGACCCCTATCCAGCTTGCACACTTCCAGGGATGGGGCATCCACCGCTTCTCTGGGCAACATTCCAGTGCCTCACCACCCTCACAGTAAAGAATTTCTTCCTAATGTCTAATCTAAACCTGCCCTCTTTCAGTTTGAAGCCATTCCCCCTTGTTCTGTCACTACATGCTCTTGTAAAAAGTCCCTACACACGTGTAGAACCCCTTCTAGTTATTCTTTGCACCCGTTGCCAAGTCCAGCTCCAACTTCACCTTGGCTTTCCCCACCCTATCCCCATACAACTGGACTGTGTCCTATACTCTTCCCAGGTTACCTGTCCTTGGTTCCTTTGCCTGTGCACATACTTCTTGCCCTTTAACTTGACCAGCAGGTCCGGATTCAGCGATTCCTGTCTCTTGCTTTCCTTGCCGAATTTCTTGTGCCTGGGGATCACTAATTCTTGTGCTCCAGGAAGATGTCCTTAAAAATTTGCCAGCTCTGTTCTGCTCCCTTGTCCCTGAAGAAAGCTTCCCAGGGGATTGTATTGATGAGTTTCTTGAAGAAATTGAGTTTACTTTCCTGAAGTTGATAAGGCCTTTAAAGAGAGAAAAAACTTCAACTGAAAAATTAAGTGGACTTATAGCTGGTTTCTAAGGAGGTAAAAAGCCTAAATTTCTGGATCACTGGCTTCAAGGTTGTCTTAAAGAGAGCTGGGAGGAGGAGAGTTAAGGGCCACCTGATCCAGAGTATGTAGCACTTGGCCACGATAACTAGCAAAGTGATGTAGGTTTAAAAATGAAGTTCCCACACCTAAGGATAAAACAGCACTGACTGCTTTAAAACAAGAGTAAGAAACAATCAGCACTTTCAGAGGGGCTGAAATGTATGGACCTTGGATATAATAGGGACGTTGGTTTATGCAGCGTGGTGAACTTCATAATGTTTGGTCCACCAGAAGGTACTGCCTCTACTTATGCTACTTTCTCATAGCATAGACACTACAATACCTACAGAAGTGATGTTCCTCACCAGATAGAGGCCAACACTGTGTCTGACCTAGGTAGTACTGCTCATCTTGGGATTATTTTACTTCTTACTTATTTCACTTTAAAGTATTTTTTTAATAACTGTAGCTAACACTATACAGCACTAGTGGGTTTATAGGGCCATGTATGATGCATTTTGCCAGTGTCTAGGGTTTTGTATATCTTTTCTAATTTAATTTTTATGGGTCTCTTTCATTGTACCATAATGTCTATCTGTTATCAGCTTTTATAAAGAGTACAAATAAAGATGGGGATGCAAATGAGTGTAAATCCCTGAAGCAGAATTCAAGAATGTGGCACCAGGGTAAATTATAATCCAGCATTGTAATTTTCACCCTCTCTGTCTTTTCAGTTATTAGTGGATAGATCACACTGGTTTTAGTAGGGAAGAAGGTTCTTGGCTCTTATATGGACAGTTATTCATATGGTTTAAGTATTTACTTCGGCAATTTATAGAAAAAAATTCTTATTGGGTTTACCAGTGATAAAATATAAACTTTCTAATTTCTACAAACCTTTTTAGGTTTACTAGATGTTTTTTAGCTCTGCTGGAGAATGCATTGTTGTCCAGTACATGTTTTTGCACTGTTATAAAGCAAAGTAATTTTCTTTATATGAACAAAGAGAAGGTTTCAGGGTGACCTAATTGCAGCCTTCCAGTAACCTGAGGGGAGCCTACAAGAAAGCTGCAGAGATATTATTTAAAAGAGTATGTAGTGACAGGGCAGGGAGAATGGCTTCAAATTGAAAGAGAGCATATGTTTAAATTAGATATTAGGAGGACATTTTTTACTGTGAGTGTGGTGAGGCACAGAAACAGGTTGCCCAGAGAAGCTGTGGATGCCCCACCCCTGGAAGTGTTCAAGGCCACGCTGGACGGGGCTCTGAGCAACCTGGTCTAGTGGAAGGTGTCCCTGCCTACAGCAGGGAGGTTGGAATTAGATGGTTTTTAAGGTCTCTTTCCAACCCAAGTCATTCTTTGAATATATGATTCTTTCCAACAGCCTATTTCATTAGTCTGAATGTAAAAATTGTTCTAAGCAGCACTCACTGGATTTGCAAGTAGCTAAAATGATTGACAACTAGACAATCAGACAATCTGTGTTTGTATGTCTGTCCAAGCATTCTGGTGCTGTATCAAGTAACTGATACATGATAGCTAAGCTATCTCATAGCAGGTCCTACCACTGAAATAGCATAAAACTTCCCATTCCCTTTACTAAGAGGACATCTTTCTGAATTAGTTGCTTATCTATTTATTGCCTTTTTCAAACTAGAAAAAAATTTCAATCTACTAACATTCTTAAAGTAAAAAAAATGAGTACTAGTTGGTAACGATCTTAATTAGCCAAGTACTTTCCTTAAAGTATTGAAACTGGTTTAGCCTTTGTCGTCAATGACAGTGGTAATGCCTGTCCTCATTATTTCCTCAGTTAAAGTAGCAGGACTAGTGTTAACTTCATTTATTTTCTTGGGAAATTGAGAATTTAAGTGCTTCAAACTTGTTTCTTGTCACTGCAAGGGGCTTCTAATCAATATTTTCTGTCATGATAATTGGAACAGCTTTAGTACCAATAAGTTATACTGCAGGAATCTTTTGACAAATTACCTACTGTACCAGACACACTAATTATTTTTGCAAGGTTTTGTGTACCAGTATGCTGCTCAGATCAAGCAATATCATTTTTCTAATTTCACAGTAATTCTTTATTTCTATCACCAATAGCAAATCAAGGGTGAAGCAAATAACAGGACTGGAAGGGAATATTCCTCTGGTTTAACCCCAGTCCATAATTTTCCAAGGTTAAGTTAGCACCCTTCTTTTCTTCAAAGATAGACTCTGCATATTCTCAGTCCAACTTCTGGCAGATTCTCCTCTTTATTCTCTACTTCTATTCTTGTCTCTCAGAGGACTGCTCTTACTCCCTAAGACATTTCTTGGCTTTGGCATGTTTGTTCCCTATGGTCCTTCATCAGACTGCTGCAGGCGCAAGTGGTGCCTGCCCCAATGCCAGGACTCGTGCCAGGCATCCATGTGGCAAGAGGGTCAAGTCCTGCTGCCATGTCTGGCTGCAGCATCAGTGCCCTCCCTCTTCCCGCTTGGCCAGGTGCTTGTCATCCCTGTTGCTGCTCCTACTAGTGATTGTCTTGGATCTTCCACAATGCTGATACAAAAAAATTATAGCAGCACTGTCAAATACTGTCATATAGCATTATTATACTAACTTGAAAAGCACTAAGGTGTACAAACTTCCTAATGGTACAATCTATCTACTGCTTGTAAATGACTGTAGTGTTGAAATTACACTGCAGTTGCTAGAAAACTACTTAAATTGCTTCAGTAAATGCATTGCTGTGTGAGCAGTATATTGTGATATTCAGCCTGCTGTCACTGACACTGAGCATGTAAACATAGCACACTTATGTAGTTCCTGTACTTGTGGTGATAGACTACAAAGTCTATTTACACTGGCTGTTCTTATCTTAGCAGTAAGATAAAAACCATGAGCCACAACAAAGTCAGTCAAATATCTCAGTTAATGTTCATCACAAGTGTGCCAAGTCCTCCGTGCTTTTGCCTCTTTCCAAAGAAGGTTTGTGTATCAAAGTGCTCATGAGAAAGGCAACAGAGCCTTTGGCACCAAGGGTGCAACACCAAGTGCTCCCAGTAACACAGCTGCTTGCTGTAATGTGCATTTATCTTGGTGTTATCAATACTGGCTGTGGTTGGCTTTCTGGCAGGCTTCCTACCACATCAGTGGGTGATGTTCCAACTCTGGAAATGAAAGGATACAATTTTATTTCTTTCCTTTGAGGTCTGTTACCAAGAGTACTGAGTACAAAGTCCGTATTGTTCTACTCAGTATCGCCAGTGTAATTAGGTCTCTCTCAGAATTGATTTGGCATTCCCTTCAGCCACTGAACAGCACTCTAAGTCACAGCAGGGCCTGGTTACCTACAGTAGTTGTGGGCCTGTCCACCAGCTCTCAGTAGGACCTGCTAGAAGGGGAACTGTGCAATAGGCTCTGCAAGATCACAGGGAACAAAACATGGAATAAATGAGTGGCCCTTTTTTAGCCATGTTGTTAACGGAGAAAAAAATTAGCCAGATGTTCACTATGGAAAAATATTAATTTAAATAAGCTTTGTCCCAGAGAAGTTCTTAAACAGAAAGGGAAATGAGGCCTTTACATGTGTTGATCATTGCCCTGTCCACCTAAGCATTGTGATGCCTCAGGAATGACTGTTCCCAAGCCACTGCTCAAGTCCTGGCCTGCATGGATATGTGTGGATGGCCGACAAAGAGGTGTGAGGACCAAAGAAGTTCGGCACTGTGGAAACTCAGAGGCTTTGCATTGAGGAGAGGGAGGCGGGCCTGACTTAGACTGGTGGCCATGCACAGTCAAATGCTGCTGCAGCTGCTTGCAGCTGAAACAGCTCATCACAGCAGGGAAAGGCATCTGACCATCCCTCCTGTTGTGTTAGTAGCTCACTATTCATTTTCTTCTGTGTGATGCTGGTTTGGGCTGCAGCACTGGGCTCTAGTATTCCCCTGCTGTGGTTGCAGAGACAGGCTCTGCCCCAAAGTAATGGGTAAGGCCCTTTGCAGTTTGCTAAGTTGGTGACTGTGGCAAGAAGGAAAGGATGAATATAGGATACCGTAGAGTATGGTGTTGAGGTGTGTCAGAGCTTGGGAAGCCACAAATCTATTGGCACAGACAAGGTGATGTGATATCAGCAAGATCTTGCCCATGTAACCTCTGAAAAGCAATCCCTGCTATTATCTTACCCCAATCACTCTGGGGTTTCATTCTAGACTGAGCCACTTGAATTGCTGGGGGATTTAATATGTAGATGAGGTGTCTGGCTACTCCCAGGCTTGCTTCTTAGGATTATTTTGTAACATGAACACAGCTTGTAAGGACTTTTTGCTGTTTCCTATGGGAGAATGGTTTAATCAGTGGGCGGTACATATGAGTCTTGCAATTGTATGCAAAGTGACACTCAGCTGCTGCTGGTTTGGAAAGTTTGCAGCTATTCATGTGAGAATCTCATGTGTCTTATTCAATGTGAATGAGGCTGTGAGTGACAAAGTACCTTGCAGTTATTTTTCTTTTCTTCCCCTAAAGACTAGGAGGAAAGCAGAGCTATTCCTTCCTGCTCCTGCTATCCCCCAAAATAGCAAGCCTGCATTTGATCTATTTTCTTTTATTTTTTTTTTTCTTTCCCTAATGCACAAAATTAAGTCATGAAATCCATCTGTAGACTACTTGGCAAATTTCTTTGAACTTGCTTGAAGAATCAGCCACAGTTTTGATGCAGCCAGTGTCTTTAAATACCACTGGTTTTAGAAGGTGTGTACTGGTATAGAAGAATGCAACATTGCCTTCTCTTGGATAGTCAGCCAAAAGGACCACACAATACAAAACAGCAGTTAATTTCTCAGTCACAAGTACTGTTTAACAGTACTATTTGAGTTGACTTTGTCTGCTGTGTGCGAGAGTCTAATACTAAAGACTCACAGACTTCTGTTACTATTCAAAGCATGGTCATTTCCCTGACGAGTTGCTAGATGGGTATTTGATCTTGGTGTTTAACACTTTCAAGAGGTCTGACATCCTCCTCCCTCTATGGCAAAAAGTGAGATTTGGTTCCTGCAAATATAATCTGCAATAAGACTTTCAATTTCTTTTATAACTTTTTGTAATCAGTGAAGTAGGACTTACTGTTGATGTATAGCCTCAACCTTTTGATGAATACTGTCCCCACATGTCTATTACAAAGCTAAAATTAGGCCATATTTAGATGCATGAGTTTAGAGTATAGCGACAGAAGTGAGTATTTGGAGACTGCTAGAGTATTCCAGAAATGCCTGTGTTGTCAATAGTTGTACTTTCCATAAGAAAAACCTTCATAAATACTCTCAGACAATAACTTATTTCTTCTGCACAGAATAATTTAGTCCCAATAAAATTTGTCCGGTGCTGGAGAGAGTCTCATTGACATCAGCCACCTCACCATAGCTCTCTCACAGCAAAAATGTCCTTTCTTCAGTTATGGCTCATTTGCAAAGCCCAAATCCCAAATACATCCATTCTATTAAAGGAGGTCAGTCCCAAACTCCAGCTGGATAATCTCATCCCTAAATTGTAGATTAAAAATTCTTGGTCTTTCATTAATTATTTGCATTTCATTTCTGATCTCTCAGCATTCATGTACAGTAGGGCTTGTGTCCAGTCCATGCGCAAAACAGTTTTGTTTCATGAAAAACTGGGACAAAATGGACATGAGCAAAATTTTGAACCTAGATGATTAGTATAAATTATTATTGTTAGGACTCTTTTTAAAGTATCAGTGAAGCAAAACCAGTTCAAGTTTTATAAGCTATTAAAATATTTATGAAAATCACTGAACAGAAAAAAATTCCTCCTTTACACTGACTTTGTGTGTATTAGTGGCTGACAAATTTCAGTAAGTCTTAATCTCCACTTATGTTATACTCAAAGATTTAGTATTACTTCTTATTTCTGTGTGATTTTGTGCCAGTCACCCAAATTGCAGGATCAGCAGCCAGGCAACAATATCCAATATCCTGGTCTGGTCTTGCTGATTGGCATTGCTTTTCAATCTGTCAGAGGTTTCCAAATATATTGCACTTTCTTTAAGTTATTAATTTTTGGCTGGAAGACTGTTTTGCTCATTTTTTGTCATATATTAAATTAAATCCTTGTTTTGTGCAGCTTCTTGCAGTTTTATTTTGCTAACCTTTTCCCACAAAACAGTGGATAGAATATACTATGTCAATGAACTGGAAATCACTAAGAAGTCTTTGAAGCTGAGAGTTCATTTTAATACTCATGAGCTGAAATTATTTCACTCTTACTACAAATACATTTCTTGATGTGACTGTATTGCTTGCTGCAGTAAAATAATGTTAAAATTCCTTTTACTGGTACTATAGCTTTACTCTTCTGCCTTTGATCACATTAGTTACAAATTGCTGTAGATGTTCTTATTTGATCGATTTGATCAATTATGCTTTGATTTAGTCTTTTTATTGGTAAAAAATTGTGCTTTGAGCTATTTTGAAGTATGTGCACTGGAAGATTTTGGATTTAACCATTTTTGGCATATCCTATTTTCTGGTTGTCCGGAGATTGTTTAAGGTTTTTACTGTACAATTAATCAGATTTTGACTTTGGACAGAGCCATAAAGAGAGATGGTGAAGCACTTTGTATCACAGTCAAATCATCCAAAATATCTGTTACAGAGCTAATTTAATTTAAGAAACTGTAATTAGCTATCTTTTTCAGTGTTCTATCACAAATGGAATTTTTTGAAAATTAAGTATATAGGACAAATTATTTGTACTGTAACATATACTACAGAAATATCCAAATCTGAATTGTGGCACATGTAAATATCGATCATTTTCCTGTGTCAAAAGCCTTTCAGAAGTCAAGGTAGATACATAAGTTGCTTTTCCCTTGTCCACTGATCCAGTCATTCCATTGTAGAAGGCCACTAGGTTAGTCAGGCACTATTTGCCCTTTATGAAGTCAGAAATCACAGAAAACAAATATGCTCTAACTTGCTAAGATGAAACCAATGTACAAAAGATTCCTTTGCTGCAAATGAAACTTAGCAGAGCACCACTTGTATGCATGACTGGTGGGCTATGGACTAACAGTCTAGATTGTCCAAATCTCTGTAACAATCATATAAATACTAAATTTGGTCAATATCACAAAAAAAAAAAAAAGGTAATCTAATCAATATTCAAATATAAGGTTTTTCAAGGTTAGGGCTGCAAGAAGAGTTTAATAGAATATCTATGATGACAGTCATTTGATGTTATCATTGTTTCTGTCAGATTGCTTTTCTTTAGGAATTAAAAAAAAATATGTAATCTGCTTTTGATGCCAAAATTATTACTGTTTCTTCCTTTTATTTTGCTAATTGAAAAATTCACAGATGAGACTTAAATGTGCCATGTTAGCATATCCATATTATCCTCTTAGTGCTGAGAGGGTTAACAAAAAGTTCATGCAATTCATCCTCATTTATCAGCCTCACTACAGTTGCTGCAATAATCCCTGTATTTAGCTTTGTATTTATTGTTCAATCTTGCATAGTTTTTTCACTTCCTATGTAAACATCAGCGGTGGACCTGAGGTTTTATTTTAAGCATGGTTCTGAGATCTTCATTTTCTATTCTACTTCTTGTGTTAGACCTGAAAGTGTTTATTAGGGCAAAAATGCTCAGTGTGCTCATTGCTTGCAGAAGCTGCTGAAAATAATCAGAGTATTGCTTTGTGATATTGCCACATGAATATGTTGAACTATCTTTAGCAAATTAAAATAATTGTTTATTTTCAAGAGCTTCATGCACCATATATTTGATGACAGGTCTGCTGATGAATACATCTTTGAATAATATGAACTTGTTTTGGAGATAGTTACCGTGAAAATCTAGTGACTGCTGCCATTCCATGCTGACATGATATTTTACAGGCTTCAATTGCTCTGGCAAACAGTGGAAGCATAAAGCGGATGAAGATTGCAGTCTGAAAATAAAAGAAATGTGTGAATTTTGTGACAAGAGCTGTTCTTCTGGAGTTAGAATAACCAAATTTGAGTGGTTGCCAAATTTTAAGCAAACATAATACTGCTACAGACCAAAGTAAGCCAGCATTTTTGTAAGTGGGATATGCCTGTGTGCTCTGGTAGAGTCAGGGATGTTTTATGAATGTCTTCACAAAAAACTGAAGCCTTTCTGCCTTCTTGTTTAGGAAAGCATGTAACTGAGAAACAAAGTTTCTTGGCATCTTGTTTGATATATTTGCTGACGAAAAAGGACTGCAATAATTTTTTTTTCTACACAGTCCACCAAAAATTCACTTGGTCTTTTTATGTTTGTATTTTATTGTACACACAGTTGAAAAGTCATTGCATGTTTCAGCTGTAACTTTTGTTTCTATGGTCTTGAACATCAACGCTGTGGCTATGACTTACCTCATGAATAGTTAAATCCTGTCGATGCTGCTTGTTCCTGTCTTTGCAGCTGCTGTTTCTGTCCTAAGGATCCTTTTCACTGCCTTGTGTAGAAATGCTGCATTTCGCAGGCTTATTCACAGCTCTAAAGCCATCATGCTCCATTGTGAAGCTTAGATGCAATTAACATCATCCTCTCTCAGCAACATCCTCTGCTCATGCTCTTCTTTCTTGAACTGTTCAGTACTAGATGGATATATTGCTGTATAAATCTGTGGTGTACTGACATCTTGAACATTTTATAATTTGTCCTGTTATGTCAAGAAGAATATAGTAAAACTGGAAACATTCTATCTAATATGTGGCTGATTTTGTAATCAAGGAATCAAATGATTCCTGCATGGGGGACAGTTTGCTGAATCCTCATCCAGGCTCTTTGGTCTTAAAGAGAGAACTGGTTTATGTGTATGTAAAGCTGTGAATGGCACAAACTGTATAGGGAACTTCTTCCACCCTCATTCTGTGCAAGAGTTACTGGGTGTCAAAGCCACCTAGCCCATGGTAGGGAGCAAAATATAATTGATCATAACATGCTATTCAGCTATGGAACTGGTCATCACAGGACAATGTGGAAGCTAAAGATTTGAATGTGTTCCAAAACCGCTTGGATAATTCATTGAAGAAAAATATGTCAATGACTATTAAGTAGAAAGCTTCACTTGTGACTCAGGAAGTCTCTGAGATGATGAGTCCTGGAAGCAGTGCTGAAGCTTGGACTGCTCAGATCAAACCTTACCGTCTGGCAGGTCTGTTCTTAATCCTTTGTGTGGTTACGTAATCTGACACCTCGGGCTCTACTGTGCAAATGCCAGGGAGAAACTTGTCCCAAAATGTCAGTGCAGCTGAAGAAATGAAAGGTATCACCACAGTGAGAAAAAGTCCCAATGGCTCAGTGAAGCTGACGGGGAAGCAAAAAATATCACAAAATGGTTGAGATTGGGAGGAACTTCTGGAAGTCTTCTGATCCATCCACCCTTTTCAAGCAGGGCCACTTAGAAATGGTTGCCTAGCACTGTGACCCTGTATCCAAGGAGGGAAATTCCTGCACCTCTCCAGGCAACCTGTGCCAGTGCTCCGTCATCTTTATAGTGCAGAAGTGTTTCCTGATGTTCAAACAACATCATCTATGTTTCAGTTTGTGACCCTTGCCTCTGGTCCTGTCAATGGGCACATCTGAAAAGACTCTGACTCTGTCCTCTTTATACACTCCTTTCTGGTCATTTTCTGAAAGCTGCTTTCTTAGTTGGGTGGCCTCTGATATCCTGATGCATGGGATTGTTCTCCAGCTGCAGGACTTTGCACTTCTTATTCAACTTTGTGGGGCTCCTGTAGGCCTGTTTCTCCAGCCTGTTGAGCTGCCTTGGGATAGCAGCATGGCTCTCTGGCCCCTACTCTCAGTTTTGTTTCATCTGCAAACTGGCTGAGTGTACACTCTGCACCACCACCTAATGAAGGTGGTAAACAGGATTAAACCTAGTATTGACCCCTGGGGTACATTGCCAGTTACTGGCTTCCAGCTGGACTTCATGCCACTGATCACCACCCTCTGGGCCTGGCCATTCAGCCAGTTTTTGGTTCATCTCCCTGTCTGCTCATCCAGCCTATACTTCAGCACCTTCCCTGTGAGAATCTTGTGGCAGACAGTGTTGGAAAGCCTTACTAAATATCCACTGCTGTCCGCTTTTCTACCGGGACAGTCATTTCATCATAGAAGGTTGTTAAGTTTGTTAAGCATAACTTGCATTTGGTGAATCCATGCTGACTCTTCTGTATGATTCTTGTCTTTCATGTGCTTAGAAATGATTTCCAGGATTAGCTACTCCATCAACTTCCAAGGGATCAAGCTGAGTCTGACTAGCCTGTAGTCCCCTGGGTCCTCCTTCTTGAAGATCGCATTACATTTGCTTTCTTCTAGTCTTCAGGCACTCCTCCCAATTTTGGTGGTGAATCAAGGATTATAGAGTAGCCTTACAATGGCATCAGCCAGTTCCCTCAGGTTCATCATCCATCCCCAGGAAGAACTCCATGATATTTGGGCCATCCAATACCTGAAAGGGAAGTCTAGAAGCAGCTCTGTCTGGTAAGTTGAAGCAGGAAACAAGCAACACTGAAGCAAGTCTAAGAAGTGGAAGATTATTTCTAGTGGTTGAAAATTACTGACACGTAACAAGTTGGAATTACTTCAACCTGGAGTTAGTAAGTGTGATGCTTATGCTAAAACCACTACTGAAGTTAATAAATAGCGTCAAAACCATCAGTAGTTCAGCAGCTAGAGTCATGGGTAGTCAATACAGAAAACTCATTCAATTGGCCTTTTTAGCTTGACTTTTATGCATGAATTGTGTTACTGCCAGCTGCAGCAAGTTTTGGCTTCGAAGGACAGCACAATGACACTCTGGAGGGAGCAGCTACCCTCTTCTGCTCATCAACAGACTTCAAGTGCAGCTCTGGACTTAAGAGAAAAGGTTTTAATACTAGAGTCCCTGTCCAAGCTCTTCAATCCTTATTCCCTGCCAAAACCAAACTCAACAGAGTAATCTGTTTGGACAGATGGAGGCAAAGGCTGTCATTTTATACAATTTCATACTGTTGCTATTCTGAGTGTTATTCTGTTTGACCTGCCCACAAACAGCTCACTTTATCTTTCCCATTCCTAAGTTCCCCTACCTGAAATTCAGTTTTGTGTGACAGCTCTGACGCCACAAAGTTATTCTAACTGCCTTCCTCCAGCTCTTGCTCAGTGTCACAAGCATCCAATACATCTGCAATATTTCTTTAGAGAAGTATTGCTTCTCTGCTTTCTCAGCTTTATCTTGTGCTACCACAGATGACAGTTCAGCTGACAAAATAAAAATTTGCATCACCCACTGACTGTGCTAACTCCTGACTTCTGATAATGGCCTTGTTCTTCCAGATGCTGCAAACACAGATCTACAAGAGTGAAATCAGTAGGCTGTAAGAATTGGAGTATATCCACTGATTCCGAGGGATGTAGGGAAAGGCTTACTTGCCTTAAAGGACTAACTTCTCCTGCGCATATATTTTCAGGATTATTGGAGGAGTGTAGCTTGGGCAGTGTCTACTGAATATAGTTAAGCTTGAATTTGTAGACATTCACCAGATTAACTACTTTAAGGATTTGTAGTGAAGGAGGAGGAGAATGCTGCCTTGATGTATGACAAGGTGGCATGTAAGCAGCTTTATTTTTGGGAATGTTGAGCTTGACAAAGATGCTCAAGCTAGTGGAAGAAGAAGCCATGGTCTCTCTACAGCCTTATCCAGCCAAAGCAGAGGCTAGAATTAGAAAAACATAAAGATAACATAGAATTGGACAAAATATCCAAGTCACTTATGCATTAGAAGATTCCTTCTGGATACTGAAGGTAGATACAGAGGTGAATTACCTGACACCAAGATGAAGGTAGAATGCAGGAAAGCTGCACTGTTACGCGAGTAGCATTTAGTGATCATCAACTGGACCCAAGAAAGAAAATATTTATATCTCGGGCTTTTGAATGGATACACCAAGAATGATACAGCCATTTCAGGCACTGATGTTGGCGTTTCATTGCCCTTATAGGCTTCTCTTCAATGCAGGATGGAACGCCTTAGAGCCCGTCTTTTGAGGTAGAGGTGACTGTATCTGTGCTTAGAGCCCATCTTTTGAGGTAGAGGTGATTTGATCTGTCCTGTAAATTCCAATAATGGATGCTACAACAACTGGAGAGGAGAATCTTTTTCAGAATTAGAGTTGTTGTCTGGGATGCCCTGTTCAAACTGCATGGGTAGATGTTGGCCTCACTGATCTCTCAGCCTGCCTAGGCTGTCTTTAAAATTCAGTTTCCTTAACCACAGATCTGTATAGCAATGTCTTCTGCCTCTGTATGTAGGCAGAAATATCATCTCCTCAGGACTGCCAGGATTCTCTACAGCTTCCATGGCTGCCAGACTGTTACTAATGCCAGCTGCAGAGTTTTTAATCTTCAACAAATTATATCTGGAGCTGGGCATCTGAAACTGGTTATTTCTCCTTGTGACAACTGCTTCTTTCAGCATTAGAGTTGTGTGCAAATGGGTCTTGTCTTCATGGCACTGACCTTTCTATTTGAAATTGTAATAATTTCCTTTAGAAAACTATCCCAGGGACTACTGCAGAACTTTTGCATATTTGGGGAAGCAGACTCTCCTGGGATTGGACCTGTTGGTATTCATCCAGCCCCTTAAGGTTTGCCATCATGTGGTCAGTTGACAAATGCACACACTGGTCAAGGTGTTGAGGTGGTCAAGGCTAGTGGAAGTGCATCAGTGAGTGCTTGTATGATTATGTTAGAAGGAAACACACAGTGTCTGCCAAGCCCTAGGGTGGTATTTGAACCTTGGGTAGGCTGGTGTGTCTGTGCCTGGGAAAAGGATCTTGGCTTTACCTTTCTGGCAAAGAGAGGAATTCTCAATGACTTGGTGTCACAAGTGCAGCTGCTGTGTTCATCTTTCTCAGCAGCCTTCCAAGGGTGATGGAACCTTTGCAATTGATTTCTTGATAGCAACCTCATGGGAGATAACAAATGGGATTTAGTTCTTGTTGATGGCCCCAATGCAGCTGAGGGGCCCCTGGCTGGTAGGGCCTGACCAACCTTATGTTATATATATATTGGGAAACCAACATTCACATTATGCAGTCTTCCCCACCAAACTTGTTCATTGTGGACATGCACGGGTTCCTCTCTCTAACTCTCTTTTATGAGTTAGTGATGGCACAGCTCTGGAGGGCAGTATAGTGTCCTGAGAGGTGTGTTAGTGCTAAATAGCAAATGTTAGGCTCCTTGATATCCAGAAAGTTGTGGTCCCACCGTTGTTCATCCTGTGTGTATGTATTAGTCATTCCTATCAGAAACAGAATGGTGATGGCTCAGGTGAGCTGGCCTACCACAGCAGTCCCATACACCTGAATGGGCAGCTCAGGTCCTTAACCAGGAGTAAAACCCAGGATCTGTGGAGCAATTCTTGTGATCCCACCTGCAGGAAAAAGCCAGACCCACAAACTGGGAAGAGAAGACGTCAGAAGCTCTCTGGCAGGAGTACAAGGAGTAAATGATCAGTGAGTAACATCAGTGAGAGCAGGTATCATTGCAGAGAGTGCTGCACAAAGGTAGGAGCCATCCTTAAGGTGTCTGTTTCTGTGCCATGAGCAGGCAAATGGCACACGCAGTGCATGTACTGTATTAAGGAAGTGCACAGGTAAGAAGACACCTAAGATGATAACATAGATAGTGAGCATGGCAATTGCAGAGTGGATGTGACAGGGCACATGTGGTCTGTATGGTGCTCTTTGGGCTGCAAGGAGGAAACTGCGACCTGGGGAGACATCTGTGGTCATGTAGATGTAACCTAAGGTAACTGTAGTGCAGTTCTTGGTACCTAACCACATCCAACTTAAATATGTGTGTCTAATGAGCTAAAGGCATTAAATGTCTATTTAAAACCAGGTTTCTACAAAGTGTTGCCTTTTACCTCTGGACAGCACAGTGTTCTTCCAAACCAAAAAAAGTTTGTATATATGTACGTTATTATATATCCACTCAGGCATGTGTTACCAGCCTGGGAGGCCAAGTCACCTGAAGCCATCATCACTCAGCTTGTGAAGGGAACACATAATGTATGTGTACAGGATGAACAGTGTTAAGAGACATAGAGAAAAATAAATATGTACAGAGAAAGACCACAGTAACAAGAAACATTTGTTCTGTAAGAGGTCCTTTTTAGCTCTAGTAGTTAAGTTGCGTTTCTGTGCTATGGATGTATTTTTAACTTTTTATGCAAAATCTGCATTAACAAACCCAATAAACTGGGCCTACTTTAATAGCTATTAGGTGGAAATTAGTCTCTTTTGGGGAACATTTAGAGCTCCTCCTAGTGCCTTTGGCATAATATTGTAGAGGAGCTGTACCAATTACACTCAAAATATCTTGCAATTTTCACAGAAATAAAAAGTAATTAACAGCTTGCATTAGTGTTCTCATTATCTAAGTTCTGAACTGTTTCAAGGCTAGGATTTTAACTGGAAAATGATTGGAAAGCTTTCCCTTAAGAGCTATTCCCTTTTCCTTTTAATCTCTCTCTCTTATATAAACAGATTTTAGAGTACTTGTTTGTGGTACTGCTGCTGGGGAAAACAGTTACATCTTTGGTTTATTAGAGCCAGACAAGACAACTAGGAGAGCTGGATAAACCTGTGAATTTTCATGATGAGACTGTTTGAAATTACCCATCAGCATGTGTAATTATTTTCTGTTTATCTTATATTTTCAAAACAAATGTATACTCTAAAGGATATTAGCTAGCTAATTGTGGTTAGAGCCTAAGCTTTGTACGTCAATAAATCAGAGGGAATTCTTCTAGCCTATTTTATTTTACATTATTCTTCCTGAACTCTGAATTCCTTTGTAAAGGAAAATTTTACTATAGCAAAGACATATAAATGCTAAGTAGTACTTTTGAAATAGAACAATATTAATATTTACCATAATATATATAACTATAATATTTATATAGCCTTGAAAAGACAAGAGAAAGTTTAGGGATGACCTAATTGCAGCCTTCCAATACCTGAAGGGAGCCTACAAGAAAGATGGAGAGGGACTTTTTACAAGGGCATGTAGTGACAGGACAAGGGGGAATGGTTCAAACTGAGAGTAGGTTTAGATTAGATATTAGGAAGAAATTCTTTACTGTGAGCATGGTGAGGCACTGGAGCAAGTTGCCCAGAGAAGTTGTGGCTGCCCCATCCCCGGAACTGTTCAAGGCCAGGCTCAATGGAGCTCTGAGCAACCTGGTCTAGTGAAAAGTGTCCCTGTCCACAGCAGAGGGGATGGAACTAGATACCTTTAAGGTAATTTCCTGTGGATGCTGAAAGCTTGATGCAGAGAAATTTTCCAGCTTTCTGCCAGCATCCATGTGAAAGCCTCGCTTTCACATGCATGCTAGTTGTAAACAGTGAGAGGTTTTTGTAAAGTAATACTTTCATCTTGCACCTGCAAGCTTGTTATGCATCTTGTTATGTTACTGACTGGAGAAATATTTTGAAAGGGGTGTTGTAGGGTTTAACCAATCATTCTAAGAGGTGGATGGTCAAAGGACTAATAACCTTATGCCATTCAAGTGAACCAGGTTACATAAACGAGTTTGGAAATTAATCAATAATTCCATTCCCTTCCTGGACTGCAGTATGCCGCTTTTTTCGCCGTCCCCGGTACAACAGCAACAAATTCCAACCCAAGCTTTGATTCTATGAAGTATACTAAAAATTTCTATGACATAGTTGAAGCATAATGGCAAATTTAGGTTGAGAAGTTCCACTTGTTCTGTGTCAAGCTAGGGGACAGGTAGTTACTGACTTTGCTCATGTTAAAATCACGCTGTTGCCAAAAGCCAGCAGTAACTGCTTTTAGACTGATGCAAAATTCTGTTTTAGTGAAGTAACATTGTGGGCTTAAAGCTGGTGAAAGTCTTGATATGTGTCAGCTGAACTATTCTTGAGCTTGATCAAAAAAACTGGCATTGCATTGGGTACTTTGGCTGACAGTGTGATGGAACTAGCCAGCTTTGGGAAACTGGGATATTTTGGCAGTTGAAATCCACTAGAAGGAGATAAAAACCCTCAAAAACCTGTAAAAGTTTTTGCTTCCTGGAAGTGTTGACTATGGTTTTATCTCTTTGTAGGTATAAATTCAGAATGTCTAGGTAATTAGATGTACTTCTCAAACATTTTCACTGTGGATTAATCATCTTGAACCGTGCTTTTCTACTTTCCTGTGCTCTTGAGAGAGCAGTTTTTAGAAAGCACGCAATTATTTTATGCTTGAGATGACAGAGAATCCAGGGCTCTTGACAAGCCAGTGGACTCATTAGGACAATAGTAGATCACACTAATGAGTGCCGTACCAGCTGTCAAGTGATGCAGCACATGGTGCTGGAAGTATGCACGGAATGAAGATTGACTTTCCCAATATTTCAGCTCAGTATTAAAGTGGTCTCACAGACCACTTGGACAGTTTGTGCAGTGCAAGGACTGTGCTTGTGGCACTAAAGCAGGCAACCTGTTTTCAGAGCCTGTGATTTTCCTTGCTGCTGAAGAAGCATTGTGCCCACCTAGAAGGTAGGGTTGCTATGTTTCTGTGATAAAACTGCTTATGTAGGGAGATAAAAAACGGGAATTTAAGCCTTCACCTTTGAATGATACCTCTTCTTCTACCTTTGTGAGGCACTGAGTCCCTCCTAGTCTTTGAAAGGAGCTCAAAATTGAGCAGAATTACCCAATCCTGGAAACACAGCGAGAAGACAAAGCATCTACTTTTCAGGTTACTCCAGAGATGGCACATTAAGAGCCTTTGTCTCTGAGCCATTTCTGTCTGATGTTAGTGTTTAGGGCCGTGTATGTCAAAGGAGGATTCCTTTACTTGCCAAAATAATCTGTAATGAAACAACATATTTATCATGGATAGAAGAGCTGACTGTCTGAAAAGCAAGGCTTTGTTTGTTAATCTGGCTTCACCAGGACAGTGAAGAAAACTTAAGAGTCTTCTTAATGTAGGGTTAAAAGGCAGATTGTAATGTGATGTAGAGCACAGAAGTATGCTGCCTTAGCAATGAGCTGATGAAAGCATCATCATTACTAATTGCACTATTTGCATAGAGGATATTGTTCAGTTTGGGTGAGTGAACTGAGATATTTTGAAGCCTACTTGGACATAATTTTTTTAAGATGTCATTTGGCTTGCAATAGTCTTATCTGCATCAATAATCACAGCTGAAATTGGAACCATATATCTCAAACAGACATTGAATTCCTGTATCTGTTGAATCTGAAGCTGTCACCACTCTAAATGTCTTTACAGTCTTTCTGTTTGAATTGTGATTGACTGCTGACATTATAAAAGCAACCCAAGCAGATATAATGATAAAATTCCTAAATTTGGGTATCTGCTTCATTACACTCACCCCTATTTGCATTTGTTCAGGACTTTTTCTGGCTCCTATAGCCACTTGAAATGTTTCTGGTGAATCCGTTCCCAGGCATGACTTTTGATTAAGTGAATGGAAATAAAGTGAAGGATCAACCTTTTATTGTGAAAGACTCCAGTACTTGTGAAAATTTTAAGTTTTTCATGGAGAGATTGATGGATTAAGTACTAAAAGGAAAGCTAGACTTTTCCATTTGAGGTGTTTTGCTTAATTTAAGGTCTAGTTCAGGGGTATTCAAAGTTCATAAACTAATGGAGCTTCAGTTGCATACAAGACAAGACCTCAGATATTGAAGCCTGTACTTTTGCACAGGACTTGTTGGACACAGAACAGCAAGATGTTTACCATGCATTAACACAATGTATTCTGAAATACACTATTTCTGTCAGGTAATATTTGGATTGTATGATTTAACTAATAGTCACTTGCATGCTATGTAAGTACTATTCTTGCCAGGTCAGATTCAAATCATTAATAGTCACTTGGATTTTTGGTTATTGCTGTTAGGTTCAGGTGTGATCAACAGATTGTAAATTTGCTAAATGAATTGTATTGCTAGAACATGGAGTGCAGCTGTTGTTATTCCTCATATTAATTACACAAAATTTCTTTTGCTGATGTACAAGTTACCTTGAACAATCCAGTTAGATATTCAATATTCTTATTGTCACCCTCTTACTGTAGAAAGAAAACTACCCAATTTTAGAATTCTGTTCTTGTATTACAAAATATGCTTGACTGGACATACAAGAGGAAATATTAAAACAAAAATGTAATTGAGAGCACTGAAATTTAGGTTCTAGTTTTTTCATTCCTTTCTTCCTCCTGTTTCCTTTCCTATGCAGATGGTTTCTAGCATAGGTTTTGATAGGACTTGTACAGTTCCTATCAAAGCCCTGTGATTTACAGCCATGCAAACATGGCTCTTGTGTCTTTTCTTCCATCTTAACAGGCAGCATACAGCCCTTTTTCTCTTGGTGAATTATATCTGTTCTGTAATAGATGGAGACCTGGCAGAAAAATGGCTGGAGTAGTTATGAAGGTGAGAAAAAAGCCCAGATGAACTATCCTACCATGACCTGCATTTCATATTCCCTATTCTTTTCTTTTCCTTCAGTTTTGCTACTTTCAGTGTTCCTAAACCACTCCATTGAGAGGCACAAGAGCACAAAAATAAGGAGTGACTTTAGATCAATTTCCATTAACGTGTACAATAACTTTGTCATATCTTTTCTTTGCTAGTGCTGCTCTCAGACTTATTTCTTAATAGCATACTGCAAAGGCTTAAAATTAAAGTAATCTAAAATATCTGTCAGTGGGAGAAGAAAACCTATTAAACAACAGCAAGAGAAAATCTAAGAGCTATCTTAGGCTAAATGTTACCCACATCAGTTGGTATACCAGAAGTGTGAAACCTGATATTGAATAATCTTGCCGTCTTGATTAGAAAATGATTTTTTTTTTTCCATTTATTGGCCTGGAATGAGATGGAAGTATAATTCCTGAGCACTTAAACTAGCTCAGGCTATGACTGTGCATTAAAGTAGGCAATGTTCTGGTTTTTGGGTTTCTTAAGTTTGTCATTTTAACGTAAACTTCTGAAAAGCTGATCACTCTCTCACTAGGCAGCTAGCTTTTTAAAAAGGGTTTGCTCTCCTGCATGGCAATTTCTCTTGCTTTAAGTTACTAGTTTATGTCTGCTATTCTTAAATGTCATGTGATTAAAATAAAGCATAAAATAAAGCCTTTCTGATAGCCAGTTCCTAACATCTGACAAATAGTATTGCAGTGTGTAAATGTAAAATGATTTGATTAAGAGACTGTTATTACCAAAAAAATCTTGCCAAAGTTGTATCATTTACTGGGTTGGTTTCATAGTATGGAAAGCACATGGGGCTCCAATTATTGAGAACCAGACTGCTCATAACACCAAGCATTGCTCTGTCAGGACTTGGGTCCATTTCTTGGTTCACCTACTATGAAATTTTAATAATGTTCTAATGAGGCAAGTCAACAGTAGAATTAAACTTTTCTTCTGACACACAGCTTAAAGAAAATAAAAACATACTTCTTTAGTAAATTCCGTATTTAATCTCCACAGTTCCAGGTAGCTCTGAGAATGACTAAGATCCCTTGCTTTCACAATGATTATTAATGTTCACTCCAAAGCTGGGTTTCCAGATGTGGCCACCAAAGTACCAACAGAAAACAACTTTTTCAGCGATGACTAGTAATCTAGGCAATTTGGGTGGACCTCTTGGGCAGTTTGAAACAAATAATGAGATTGAATTAGGGATCTGCATTCTGTGTCTTTAAATTTTATTTGAGAGATTAATTTTCCTTTGTCTCTCTTTTTATTATCTTTTATGTCATGTGTATTTTATGATATTTATAAAAGTTAGTGTTTGATAAACATCACAGTATGTGAGTAAAATATAAATTCAGTTCAATATAAAATACACTTATAATATACTACATTGTTTACAAACATATTTCACTTAGTCTACATTCAGTCGAAAAGCCAGGCAAGTCTCTGGGCACAAAGGAAATGTATCAGAGTGTGAGCTGTCCTTATAAACTTGCAAATATGGTTGCATTAGGCTAAGCTAATCACTGCTGAGGCAAATGAGTACCAGACCTGGAATACTAATAGAAACTTCTGGCCATCCTGTGGTTCATCCAGGGAGACATGTAGCTGGGAGAGGGCTATGAAAAAGCATCACGGCAGGATCAGAAGGAAAGGACAAAGTGAAGGAGTTTCTGTAGTGGTATAGTCTAGTTATTTGAGATTGACAAGCCTGGGACCTGTGCCTACCACGGCTGGAAAAGGAGAAACAACTACTAAAAACCAGAGTAAGAGAAATAATTTTAAAATAACAAAAAATAAAACCAAATGAAACCCTGCTGGATGATGAAAGAACTAACAGAAAAACAATTGCATGGCATAGGACTGAGAACATAAGGTTCACTTTGTCTCTAAGTCTTTACTTACAAAGGAGCAGACTTGGTTGAAAGATCATGTAGCCACTTTCTTAAAAAAAAAGAGGTGAAAGAGAAACTGGTGCAGCAAACTGAGATGAGGAGAGGGCAATGCCAGATAGTGGATTTGGGGTGATGTTGCTATTATATAGTTCACAATGGGATTAACATACTTTCCACCATTGATTTGTCTTGAGCAGAGTAGGCAACCCTGAATGTCATCTGAGTCTGTTTTTTTTCTTATACAGATGAACTTTTCTTGGTGTAATAACTTCAAAAACTGTTGAGCTTAAGAAAGCCACAAACAACTTTTTGAGGACTTTCTCTCTGCCCTAATACAGTATTTTCTCAGGTACTAAAAAAACCAAAAAGTAAAGTTTTGTAAAACAAGTGCTGTTATTGGATGCTGTGTAGGAATCAGTTGAAGCCTGTTGCAAATTTCATTGGGTTTCCCAGAGTTCAAGATATGCCCTGTGGTGTCAGACCAATCTCTGATGGTGAAAATCGAAAATGCTGTTTAAGAACACACAAATCTAGCTGCTTTCTACCATCCATTCTACTTATACACCTCTACTATCCACGTTCATTGTGTGAGGGATGCTGGAGGGGAAAGTCCTGGTCTGTTCCTTCAGCATCTGTTTACACCTGCTTGAACGTTTTGCCTCTAGAGCTTCCTATGGCAACAGATTCCATAAGTTCACTATAACCCATGGGGGAAAAAAAAATGGTTTCTACATTTTAAATTGATCCTCTTCCATTTTCAGTGAGTGATCTATAGTTCTGATACTTGAAGAATTTGGTGGAAAAATTATGCATGTTACTTTTCCTCTGCTTCATGATTTTGTAAGCTTTGCTTGTATGCCCTCTCAGCATTTTTAGTTCTCCTTGCACAGCATCTGATCTCTCCCTTTCATCATTCTGGTTGCCCTTCTGTACTTCTTCCCTCTCTCTGCTATTTCTTTCCTGATGTGTGGAGAGTGGGGCTGCAAATTGTGGTTGAGATGAGAGCTCAGCAAGGTTTTGCATGGAGGCAGAATGGTGCCCCGTGTCTTGCTTTACTGCCCTTCTGCGTTCAGAAGATAAACTGCATCATCAGCTGTTCAGTGCTGCAGGGTGCAAACCCCTGTCCCAGCCATTTTCCTTTGGCATCTTCCTGATCTTGAGGCCATGTCTTTATGGCACTCCCCAGAAGTGAAATAAGCAAAGACCCCTGGAATGCCCTGACTCCAGCATATGAATTCATGCTCCTTTCAGAAAGTCACAAATAGGATTTACTCCTGCCAATCAGAGGCTGACCACTGTTTCCCAAGAGGGGGTTGATGACCATAATGGTTCCCCATGGATTATGTTGGCAAAGTCACAGGGGTGCAAGGAAAGACTCCCCAGAATCCTGCTTGTGGTGGCTCTTGCCTGGTGTTTGTTCACACTGCTGGGTAGGGAGGGAATTTTTTATTTCTGGCAATGAATATTTGACTGTACATCAAATCCCACCATTTATTTTGATTTCCACATTTTTCTTTCATGAAATGTTTAATTCCTTTGCATCATGGGCTGTTTTCTACATTAGAAATTCACTTCAATATCAATTGCTTTTGAAATTGTCAGATTTTGAGAAGCAACTAGTAAGGCTGAAATAGTTTACGTAAACAGAAACTGAAACCTAAAGATACTCAGTCACTGCTGCAAGATTTTCATTACCATTTATCCACAAATAACTATGGATATTTTATTCTGAAAAACATCTAATTCCTAGAGCTATATTACTGCAAAGCTAGAATATACACTTCTTTGCACAGACATTTCCAACCCCACATCAAACCAGCCTTTGCTTTCACAGGGTCCCTTCCACAGAAATGATCCTATTAATACAGCAAATGGCAAAAGACCAGGCAGTATTGGGTCTTGGAAGGTGTACTGCAAAGGAGAAGCATATAGGAGAGTCCAGTGGGAGGCCCAGGCCCTGAAGCCCTGGGCTGAAGATGCCTGGCTGATGTACTTCATGTGTCATCAGCAATGCCTCCACAGGACATTTGCCCATAGGGGATCAGCCACTGGCTCCTATAAGACCTTCAGGCCATCCCTTCCTCTCACCAGAAGTCTTCCTGGGTTTCCAGGAGGCTGGGACATAAGGCACTTGCACCTTATTGCCTCTATTTCTCTGTGCTCCCAATGTTCAGAAGGTGAGGCACTTAGAAGGCAGTGTATGATTTTGGGATGGAATACACAATCCATATCTTGGTGGGCATACTTAAGAGCAAGCAATGTTCACAAAGTTTTCCTATCAATACTTTTCTCCCTTGAAGAAAAACATTAATTCAAAAATGGGAGAAGAAACATGGCTTTTTTTTTATACTTGGCTTTTCTCTTTGTTCCTTGCAAACATATTACTTGAAAGCCTATTTTATTTCCTGAGGTATTTTTGTAGCTACGTGATGTGAACAGTATTGGTGTCAGCCCAATGTGGAAGGCAGAAATGCCTATGAAGGCACAAGGAAGCATCTGGATGCATAGCAGGTGTTGGGTTTATGCCTGAGGCTGACAAGGACTAATTGTCACTAATAGCTGCCTGAAAGAAGCTGAACAAGATTACAAAGCATGTAAACTGTAAGTTCAGCAAAGTGCTAGCTCTGAATAGCTGGAGAGAATGCAAACCAGACAGAGGGTGTTCCTCTGTGAAATCACCTTGTTTGAGTTGTTTGATAAACATGCTTCAAAGTAGTGAGTTAGAAATTACCTTCTATAAAAGAGATTGAAACAGCAGGTCATCATACAGAAGTCCTATGATTTGAAATAGATCCCTCAGCTTGTCTGCAAGAGCCAGATCTCTCCTTTATGAACACACTGTGAAGTCTCCTTTAGGAGGTTAGGAGGAGGGTTTATGTACCATGAAGGTGCTTTTGTTGGCATCCTGTGGGTAATGTTCTCCGGTGTCTGAAAGCTTGCTTCCACAGAGCCCTTGCCGCAGTTCTGGCTGTAAAGAAGATAATCCTAGTGACTTCAGTATAAATGTAATGCTTTGTGTGTTCAAACACTGAATGCTTTAAAGCATTTATTAAGGAAGGTGGAGGAAGAGGAGTGAAGATGGGAAGATCAGTACCAGCAATAGATTTAAGTTCCAAGGGCTGTTGCTGCCTTTTCTTTCAGAAACCCTCATAATTCTTCAGTTTGTAACAGGGTTTTGATGTCCAGCAAGGGAAATGCACTGGGCTTCAGGAGTGTTCTTCTGCGTTGCACAGAATTCTGATCGGCATTTGGGGAACTGTAAGCTGTCAATTGCTATTTCCATTCTCTTCCTTTCTGTCCTTATGATAATTTTAGCAACTGCATAGGAATGCTGCAATTCACACAAGAGCTCAGCATCCCTGGTTCCCAGCCTGCCAGCCACAACAGCTGTACTGCACGAGGTAAAGGAAAATGATATGCTGTGGTAGGGATCTTCTTTAAGGAAAAGGGTATAGATTGTAGGTGTAGCACTTCCTTCTAACCCCCAAAGCCAAGCCAGACTTAGGAGTAGGCTCTAAGTCTGTTGTCTGACTGCCCTTGGGCACTATCTTGAGTCTACTGCCAGCCCCTGGGAGTAGCTAGGGCTCCATACTGAGTCCCTGTGATAACAACCAGCCAGCACAGTGGGTTTTGAAGGCTGTCAGTTGTGAAGGTAGAGGTTCCGGGCTTCAAATCTTAGTGCTGATTCCTTTTTTTAGCCTTTCATTCAAAACAACACTTTTAAATGGTGAAATGAAGCACACAGGAGAAAGGTTTACAGTAAGGTACCTCTTACGGGGCATGACAGTGAGATATCCAGTGTCATAAGCATGCCCTGTTTTTCCATAGGACATTTAAACTGCTGGATAGATGCTCAAGAATACCTGTTTAGAGCTGCTTGGTCCTCATGTTTTCACTACTTTACTTCACAGCTAAATATTATCTTAAAATGCTGCTAAAGCTACATACCTATTCACAATTTCTTGGCTATACTGATTCCCAACATGTTTTCAGTGTCATCTTCAGACAGAAATGTAAACAGTGGAAAAACATTTATACGTAAGAAATACATCCATGTGTATGGACTGAAAATTGTGTCATTGCCAGAAATAATTAAAGCCAGAAAAAATACGAAACTTTAAAATAAATCTTTCAATATGAAATGTAAGTAGTGTAATTTCTTCACCTTTGAAGGTGATGGATAATGTTGTATAAATGCTTACATGTGAGAATGAGGAATGACAACTTCTCTGTGTTTTAGACAAAAGCATAAGCTGGCAGGTGAAGTTTCCAGCTGGAAACTGCAATCTAATAGATGAAGATTTCCATATGTGTGGTAAATTTTCTGACATGCATGCACTGTCTAGGGACTTAAAATGAGATCAGGCAGCTTTCTAAAAAATTACTGTATTTTATCCATTTTAAAATTCCTTTGACTGCTCAGTGCAAGGAAGCCTAAAAGAGCAGAATTGCCTCCTCTGGCATTTGTCTGTGTGTTCTGTAACTAAAAATGCTCAGTTTACCCACCACACCTGCACATGGCTTGCATAACTTGAACTTGAATTGAAGGTCATGGGGCTTTGCATTACGAATTCATTATGCTTAAATAAAATGTCAGAATTTCATGGCTTTTTTTTTTTTTAGCTAATTATATCACCTGACACTTTTTCTTCATATATTGTAATTTTAAATCAGCTTTTAATGCTTTTCCATTCATGCCAGTATCTGGCATACACTAGGTTATCTCCATATGGCAGATGTTGATATCAAAATAGCAGCTGTAACACCACATTCTTACATGAATCAAGAAGGAAAATGTTGTTGAGGATTAGTAATACTTTAGTGTCAACATTATTAGTCAGAAAGATGTTACCTCTCACAGTCAAAACTTCCTAACCACTTTTCTTCAAATTGGTGTTGCTGTTTTTCAAGCCTTGAATGTAATGGAGTCAACACACAGGATCTATAGCAGTTTACACATTCAAAACCTCTTATAACACAGTTCCTCAAACTCAGCTAATAACACTGCTGGCACACTTTTGTGTTTGTTTTACTAGCATAGGATGCTGGAGGATAGTTAAGTTTATATTTGGCCTGTATCATTTTGTTCAGGTAAAGCTCTGTCAGGCTGGTGCTGTGACCGCTGCCCTGGGGAGCTGTTCCAGTGCCCAACCACCGTCTGGGGGAAGAACCTTTTTCTAATATCCAACCTAAACCTCCCCTGACACAACTTCAGGCCAATCAGCTGTCTGTTTTGAGATTTTTAAAAAGAGACAAAATCTTTCAGGAGGGAAAAATGGTTGAGAAAAAAGATTTTAACAGAGACTGGTGAGAGATTCTCAGCTGCTCAGAAGACGAACCTGGTGTGAGTACACCCTAGTTCAGGAAGTGTGCCCTCAAGTAGGCATTTATACTGCTCCTGAGCAACAGATCTGCTTTGGTGCTTTTCATAAATTCCTTTGTTTTCTCAAGGGGTGGGTCAAAGTCTCTCTAGAATGGAGAGTTCATCCCTTTCATCAATGAAGAGACTGTAAATCAATGGTTCAACACACCATGGTGACCAATTAGAAAATAAAGCTAGAACAGGATATTGGTTCTTAATGTTGCATCAGAAAGGGAGGGGGAACAGAGATTTCTAGAGGGCAGCGTACCCACACAGGCATCTCAGCACCTAGAATCATCCCCAGAAGAGTTTCAGCCGGACATCCAGTGTAATAGGGGATAGTGTCAGGTCCCATCCCAGGGCACCAGTCCCAAACATCTCTGAGTCTAATGAGTGGTGTTCTGAGGATCACAGTCAGGAAGAGGCTGACAGTGGCAGCCTTGATGGCCACAGACAACGTAATACCTGTGAGGAAAGAACATCGCTCATTTGAAGTCCTCCCCCATACAACAAATCAGTGGTCTACTTTAAAAGGTTCATTTCCTTTCATCAGTAATTGGGTTTTTTTGAAGATTTCCCACATCCATGGGGATCCTCTCATCTCCTCTCTTATCCTAGGTCTCAGATACTTTCTTTGATGTCTGTTGATGAACCCTATTACCCAAATCAATTACGAGAATTTGATGACTAAACATGACCTTTTTGTCCATTCATGTAACTCCCAAATAACTGATGCAGAAATTTCAAATGACAGGCACTGATGCATTAGTACTACAGAAAGTTCCAGTGTACTTTGCAGTACTTCAGTGCTGTGCCTCTCTTCCCTGACCATTTTTCATGAATGAATTTGAGGAATCAGCATGCCTGTAAAAAATAATCCATCCCACAGCCTATCTACTTTCCCTTCTATTTCCCTGGTGGGGAATAAGAAGGACAGTTTAGCTAACATAACTGCAAATTCCACTTTCCCTATCTCTGTTTTTGTTTAAATGATAAATTTTCAGACCAGGATCTGTTTTTTAATATTGCTATTTGCTCAAAAACCTAACAGTGTTTTGAGGCTCTGCTGGCCCCAAAACACAATGTAATAAACGCAGCAAGCTTATTAGGGAAAATGGAAAGATCATTGTGATGCTGAAGTAATATTTCCTGTTCAAACAGAATTTGTCAGCACACCGGTTTGTGCAAAATGTGCCTCTTGGAGGAATAGGAGGAATGGCATTGTTGGAGAGGTCATTTCTGTGTGGAGAGCAGCAGACAGCCCAGTCTGTGGGGACCAAAGTGCATCTGGCTGGAAGGAAGCTGCAGCCGAGGGAAGCCATTTCTCATGAGGAGGCTGATCCCTGTAGAGGAGTCAGAGGCCAGTTCGCAGCTGTCTTCATGAGAAACAAGCCCATCCTGGTTTCATCTCTGTGTCCAATGACAATGGTTGCAGAAACCCAAGCCTGGTTTGGTGGTCCCCTACCCTCTTCCAGCAGCAGGGGAGGGCTGGAAAGGGCAGGTGGGAGGCCAAGGAGGGACTTGCATCATGTGAACAGGCCAGGTGGGCTGCCCGTCTGCAATGGGCTCTGAACCTTGCACCCACATTAAGGGCTGGTGCAAGAGCATGTAAGTCTTTACCTACAAATGGCCACAGGTCCCATGTTGATCTGCTCCCATGTGCTCTGCACTGGCTCCAAGAAAAAGGCATGTGGGTGCTGGGCCAGCCTGTATCCTCCAGCAATTGTAGCCTTCAGGCATGGGTTGAACTCTCAAGCTGGCAGGGCACTTGCTGTTTCTGAGGCAAGCTATTATCTGAGTTGGTGAAGGCTGGTGATGCTTGGAGAAAGAAGATTCCAAGTAGAAGGTTCCATTCCCTTGTCCCTGCCTCATAGAAAGACAGGGCTGGGGTACAACTCTAGAGAGAAAAAACCAACTGTATCGTGCCTTGCAAAGGGCCCAACTCACATAAAGGCTTGGGACAGATCCTACTGTTGACACTTGGAGACAGATCTGAAAAACACCCATCTGGACTGTGTGTCTCTGCAAAGAAACCTAGAAAAGGTCTGTCCTGTGCTTCCACAGCAGTTTTTCTTAACAAATACCAGTCTGGAAGCTCTTTGATACACAGCTTCACCATCAGATTACAACACATGCTGTTGGGCTTTTAAAGCAATGTCAATCCCAACAGCAAGAGGGAGTAGAGGGAGGGATTGTGCCACAAACAATTGCTTATTTACTTCTCTTCTTTTTCTTCAAATACCATTGATGTTCAGACTTTTTTGCCTCAGGAGCTGCTGCTTGTTGATTGATTCTCTTGATCTAACCCAACTCAGCTGGAAAGTGTCTAAAACTTAGATTTCCTCCTGTTTACTCACCATGTCTTTTCCCCATCTCTCTCTTTTTTTCCATCTTCACTACTTTAAAGTTTCCAAAAGCCCATAGGCCTATTTGGTTATTTTTGATTCCGACTTCTTCCTACTGTACTTCAAAGATTTTTTTTTTTTTCCTCTGCCATTTTTAACCTCTTCTGTTTCTTTTTGGTTTTTTTTTCCTCTCTCACTCTTACATTATGTTATCTACAATAGTGCTATCAATGCAAACTTCTCTAATTGCCAGTTTTGGAGAGACGAATATAAGACAAATGGCAATACAATTATGACTCTTCTTCACTTGCTATTGGTCCTAAGAAATAACCACCCCATTATTCACAGAACTGTATCTTTGATAACAGTTGTAAATATATTCACCAAACTGTGTTCCTTGAATAGTTCTTGTTCACTTAGAGAAAGTCCACCCATTTACCATTAGAAAAATACAGACCACTTAACTTTCCACTTATTAGGTGTTTCCATCTGAAATCACAGTTATCACAAAGATTAGCATACAGCTACAGATTTGCAACAAAAATGTCAGTTTAATAGTCTTCAGTGTTGAGAGTGAGCACACACATTTCAGTGTAGCCAAACTTTTCACACTTTCTTAATGTATTTTACATTCTCACGGTCTTGTAAAAAATACCAGTGTCACCGCACAACTCAAGATGCAGTCCTTAATGTATCCTGTTACCTTCCCCAAACATGTACACAAACATCCCTGTGAGGTGTTTGGCTGTGCTCCCCTTGGACATATTGAGGATACCTCTACTATTGATTAACAGTAGGTACCTGCCATTTCTGTGTTAGGTGTTCACCTAGAGTCACCTACATGTGTTACTGTCAGAGCTAGAAGCTCCACGTATCCTAAACTGCATTGTTAATGTTGTAGAGGAGACTGAATACTGCACCATCCTTTTTTTACCTCATATATTTTATATTAACACATTATACATAAAGTGCATATTGCTTTAGTCTCTATTGACAATACCATATGTTGCTTTCTGTAAGCCAAGACCTCACATTTATGTCTGTATTACATGTGGAACTGCACCACTCAGGGACATTGTTTTCTGTAGTAAATGCTTAGCACAGGCAGCATGCCCAGTTGCCTACATCGAGGTGGGTATTCACAGCATCTGCTTTAAGCATGTAAGCAGAAGTGTTTGAGGCAGGAGCTACAGCTGCCTACATGGTCAGCAGAGAGACTCTTCTGCTCTGCTAAATAAAGTAGCACTAGTGAGCGAAGTTGAGTACTGATCCATAAAAGGTATAAGTGCAAAATTTTAGCTTATTTCAGCCTCTGTTTTGGAGCAACCAACAGGACCTGAGACAAAGCCTGGGAGTGGCTGGGGATGGGTTGCTCCCGGGACCACTCCCAGCAGGCAGCATGAACGTGGCCACACCAGTTGTGGCTTTCTGTCTCGCACAGTCCTCCAGTGTGGTCCCAGCACTACTCGTGCCACGTGTGCACTTGGTGATGAACAAACACCATTTGCACAGAGGGCAAAGCTGTCATGTTATCCAGGGCACCCCTGCACTCCCTCAGGTAAATGTCCCAGGAGTAACAAGGAATGACCTGTTCAGGAATCACTCAGGCTGACCTACAGTTCCCTGTATCCTGTCTTGCCTTTAAAAATAAATGTAAAATTAACCTTCTTGCAGTCAGCAGGATCCTCTCCTGCTTGCCATGATTTTCTGTGGATGATAGACAGGGACCTTGCCATGACATTGGCCAGCAATATTGATGCACTTGAGTGACCACCACCTGCCCCATGGTTTTGAATGCACACAAGACGTCTCAGTGCTCCCTAACTGCTTCTTCCCCACTGCCCTTCTGTTCCCAGCCTGTGCTGATATGTGCAAAGATCAGACAGCACAATTCACATGTGCCAACTAGTGTGAAAAAAGCTACTGATTACTTCAGCCTTCACTGTGTTGTCTCTCGCATCCACCTGTGGACCCATGTTATACCTGTGGCTATGTCTTTTTACCTTACTACCCTTTATGTTCCTCACTAATTTTAGTTCCAGCTGGGCTGTACATTCTCTGATTTTACTCCTCAGTTCCTAAGCAGTGCTTTTTGTTTCTGCTTCCTGCATATTCCCTGCCTGTATTGTAGTTCGCCTGGATGGTCCTTGCCCAGCCCATGGGCTGTCAGCTGAAGCTTCCTGTGCTCCTGCGCAGTGGTATAGTTCATGCATGAACTCTCAGTAAGCTCTCTTTAAAAACCAATTAGCTTGTCTGGGGACTTTCCCCCTTCACAGCTGCTTCCCACAGGCTATTTCCTGAATAAGTCAATCTGCTCATCCAGAGTCTCAGCTCCGTGGCTCACCTTCCTAGCTCTGCTACATCTGTCACCTCATGGCTGCTGCAGCCTGTGACAACCCACCCACAGCCTGAGCAGTGCTCTGTGACCCCTCTCACCCCCACTTCTTCCTTGCTTCTCAGCACAAAACCAAGCCAGCATGAAGGAGTCAATCATGACTGCCCTGCTCTTGTGTTTGTGTTAGGCAAATGTTACCATTGCACTCTAATAACGTCCTGGATTGCCTGCCCAGTGCTGTGCTGCCCTTCCAGCAGACAACCAGGAGGCTGAAATCCCCAGTGAGGACTAGGGCTCCACATCAGAGGCTTCAGCCCCTGGCCTCCTCATAACATGCAGTCTGTAGTACTCATCGACCACAACATCCCCCAGTTGCTCCTTGCCGTGAGTTTGACCCAGCAGCTCTCAGCAGGTCTCGTCTCCAGTTTGCTACTGGGGCACTGCATTTGTCAAGGAGCTCTTTAATGTAAAGCAGGATACCTCCAGCTCTTCTCCACCTGTCTTTTCTAAATATTGTGTATCCATCCATGACCACACTCCAGCTGTGTGCAGCACACCACAAAGTCTCTGTGTCCCTGATGGCAGAGCCTCTGCAACTGTGCCTGGCAGCACAGCTGCTCCTCCTGATTGCCAAGCACTGTGCACCACTGAGGGCACCTGAAGGAAGCCTCTGAATGCCTGCCTTTTGATGCAAGCAAAAAATGGGATGGGCTCAAATCTGCCTTATTTAGGCATGTAATTTGCAGCTGTAGAGAGAAGCAGGTGCAGACATTTTCTATCACTAGTATAGCCTGGTACCTTGGAAAGCTGCTAGAAAGAGATCCTGTGTGTTTAACTCCCATTCTTCCACCCAGAGCACTATCAGAAGTGCCTCCTAGTTATGTCCAGGGCCATGTGTTGTTAATGTCATATTGAAAGCAAAGTCCTCACTGAACTTACAGATGCCTTTTAAAAGTCAGTGGCATTACTTTGTGATGGGTATTAGTGACCGTTCAACACTTCCTACTGATAGTCTTAACCTTCCCAAGGGATTAGCACATCCACATATCAAATGTTTTGAAGGGGTCAAAAATCACTATTAATGCAATTTTCAAGAGCGTTTAATGTTTTATATTATCACCCTGGCCAGTATGCTGCTTGTCAGGGAATTGCAAAAATTTCTAGAGGAAGCTCTAGAAAACATTTCACAGAGGATCAATTTTAAAATGCAGCAGATTTTAATATACAGCAGAACAAAATAGATTTAGAAAACCCCATCCATCTACATGGGTGGATGTAGGACTTTTGAAGAACAGATACAGAAAGAAATAAGCAAGGAAGCAAATACAAATGGCAGCGTGCTGCGGCTACATCCTCTTTCCCAGCAATGGAAAGTGCTGATTTTCAACTTCCACATGCTTGGCATGTTGTGTCAGTCAACTTCAGGCACTCTCTGAGCGTATTTTGCCATTGCACAGGGAATTAATGTGGCCCAATTTCCTTCTCAAAGTTGCCCATTCCTCATGGTACAGTCCTGTCAGAAAAAATCCCACCAAACAAATTTTAACAGATTCATAGTCTGTCAGATCCAAAGGGTTGACCAACTTAATGAGTCAGCAACTGGATTCTTCCTGGTCTGTTTGCAGTTTCATTTGCAAACTCGGAAAAAGCACTTCTGTACAGTGCTCTGCTCTGAGGCAATGCAGTGTCAGGGCTGACAGCAAAGCCAGCTTTTAACCTGCTGCTTACAGCATATGGCTTCCACTTCTTGGAACTTTAATTTGATGGAAATATTTTGCATTGATGAGGTGAGAGTTTATAAAGTAGTGATTTCATGCCAGGTCAGCTGCTACTTTTCCAGGGATGGAGAATAGCATGTAGTCATAAGTAAGCCTGAAAGCCTTTCTGATTTATTTTTCATTAAATGATAGACAACTGCTGTTCTGGTCTTATATAATCTGTAGAAGGATTTGGTTTAGAAGTACTGCCCACCTTTTAGGGAAATGGACTCTCATAAATCAAATTTGTTAAGTGAGCAATAGAATGAAGGAGGTTTGGACTGAAATTGATGGGTCTCCTCTTCCTCTATATGTCTTCCATGTACACCACATGCTAGGTGCGTGCTGGAAGAGAGCATTACTCTGATTCCAGAAATCTGAACTGACTGAGGGATAGCCTGTTGTTACTCTGGGCTTACCTGCAGCACTTGAGGAGGTTTCTGTTTGGCAGACAGACAAACAGCTCTGCATTGGCATACATTTGTTTGAAGATACAGTGTATGAAGAGCATCCCTGGTATCCCTGGAATGTCATGGGTAGTGTTGTGCCAAGTCCTTGATTTTCATGCTGCCAGATGTTGTAACCAACTGATTATAACTTTTAAGGGTAACAAGGACTTCATAAGGACTGTAACCTGGAAAAGCATCTTTGCAAGTACACAAATGTAAAAAATCCAAATGGTGCAATAATAAAAGTCTTCTTTCCCCCTCTGCTCCCCATTTTGCACTGCCACTGGCTTTTAGCATGTGCTGGGCCCTGAATTTTAGAACAATGCATTTAAATGTGTTGCCTGACCCTCACTCCTGCACCTGCACAGAGGTCAGGGCACAACCCTCTATTTCATGGCTGCAGACGCAGCCATTGGGGCACACTGGATTTAGCAGCACGTTTTCTTTCACATATGTTGCTGCTGACTCTACCAGAGTCTGTTTCAGTCAAATCTTGTTAGATCTTCATTTTGACAGCCAAAGGAAAACCAGAAAGGAGCTGTTCTCCTGCCAAAAACTGAGTCCCTGCTCTAAAGCATAAAAAAGTTGTAGATTTTAAAAATAGAGAGAAAAATTTAACTTCAAAAAAAGTGTTTCTTAAAATTGCATTTTCAATAGGACTGCAGTGGGTTTGCTGGAATTCATATATATAGAATGAGAGTCAAATTATGCAAAATGTGAGCTCAAATGGTTACATTAGTAACCATTAGTAATGGGATTGAAACTGCCTGTGATGTGATGTCTTAGAAACCTTAGCTGTACTGCTTCCAGTCTTCCTGTAAGGAAAGGAATGCTTCATCTCACAGTTTGTCAGCTTCTTTCTGCCATCACCATCATCCACACCCTTCTCCAGTGCTAAGACTGTAACTCTTCCTACTTTTTAAGCAATTTATCTCTTAACACTTGACCAGTAGGATTAAATGCACGGTGCCAGTACATTCCCTATCAATAAATTCTGATGCTACTTTCATTTCAAAAGGATTTTACATGGAGGTCAATAGTGATGTCCCAGTTTACAGCTTCAGATAACTGCAGCAGAAGGTAAGTAATAGGCTAAAAGTCTCACTGCAGACCAGGACACTCTGGAATAAGAGTACTATATAGCAGCATCCAATCAAGGAGAGGTTGTGTATACGAGAGGTGACTTTTGTTGAGATATTGGAGTAGGATCTAATCAGGATCTGTACATATAAAGGAGAACCCAAATCAAACACTGGAAGGATTAGAAATAACTAAAACTGTATTGAGAGCCCAGAGATAGGCACATTCAGATAAATGAATGTTAAGAAAAAATGGCTGGAGAAGGAATGTTATATGGGGACCAGAAAACTAAAGAATATATCTGAAAGTGTCTTCTTTCCAAAGAGACCTAACAACATTGTAATAGGATGACCTTTGGAATAAAAGGAAGTTTGATGGCAATACACTGCTTATTTCAAATAGTTTCTAAATTCCTATTTTCAGATTCTGTTCTTCTCTTTTAGAGAATTCCTTACAGTCACAACTTTATATTACCCATACATATCTGCAAACTCAGCAAACTGGCGTGGTCATGGCTCGGGGTTTGTGTCTTCTCAGCAGGAAGAAATACTTTTCGTAAAAAGTTGTACCCCACCATGGCACACTGATAATGTAAAAATCTGTGTACAGAAAAGATTTCTGAACCTTGAGACCTGCAAGTAAACTTAATTTGTAAAAAAAGGTTCTGTCATGACTATAATTCCTTTTCCAAGGTTTCAGACATTATATAAGCTGCTGTTATAAACTGCATTTGCTGATCTTTTTTTGCATGTTCAGCTAGGTGATTTACCTCAGCCCAGGATAGTGTATTTCTCAACTCACATAGTAACCGTTTGCCAAAATACTGTTGCAAAATCCATTGATTATCAAAGGATATCAGAGTATCAGAGTTTAAAGCATCAAAACAGTAACAAATGAGATTAGTTTATGAGCTTAAAAACACAAGGGGTTGGACACTGTATTGCTGAAACCCACATGAGGCTAAAGCCCTCATGCCCAACCCCACAGCCCCAGCTGAGATGGGAAGAATTCGTGATTTGAGGATTTGCTTGTTGTATTACTCCCTTTTTTTTTTAGTGCAACCAGTTTTATGTAAAGAATGTAACCCTCATTGATAAGGCTGACCTTCTTTTTCCACAGAATAACATCCTTTTCTGCCTCACTGTCTGTCTAGCTCCATGGCTCTTACATTCTTGCCTGCACATCAACCCAATTTCCTTTAAGAATCCATCTTTTCCCTATTGAACGTACCATTCTCTTGAGAGGTGAGAAAGAGATTTCAGTCTGCCTGGGCTGAAGCAACTCTAGCCTCACACTAACTGGGTGAGGCTGTTGACCATCAGACTGTTACACCAACACATCTACAGCATCTCTCTGTGAATTTTGGCTGGTCTGAAGTCCCCAGGAGATTTCGGCACTCATCCACCCACTTCTGAGTGTCAGCAAAGACAGGAGCTTACTCTCCTGTTCTGGTCTGGCAGAATTCTGGGCACATGTACAAAGTGCTCAGTAATTTTCTGGAAGACATTTTCTGATGTATGCCATGTATCAACAACATAAAAGCAGTAAAATCCTATGATTATTCCTGCTCTCTGTGAAACACAAAAACTTCAGTTTTTTAAAGCTAGACCAGTTCTTTGATCTAGTTCACAACATCCTGGCAAACAATTGTGCAAACACACCTTGAAGGAGAGAATGAGAAAGTGCTGTGAATCTAAACAGTGTTTCAATTAAACATTCAATCTCTTGAAAGCGTAATGTCATACCTAAAATCCATGCAAATCCTTCTTTGGATCTGACACCCTGTCTTAGATTACTAATCATACCTACTGCATTTTGCATTAATGTGAAATCATTTATAAACCAGCTTTTATCATGAAATCCAGTACTATGGAGAGATGATCACAATAATGAAAATCTACAAACCAAACCAAATCTCCATCTTTCTCAGGAAGTCAGTTTTCAGTGTAGTGCATCTCAGAGCTGAACTTTTTGTTGCGTTTCTTCAGGGAATCCTTTTAAGAGATAAGCTTGACAGCATGATCTGATGAGAAATTATGTCTGTGATTGTGTTGGGCCATCAGTGGAAAAAATAAAAGCTTTTTGTTAGCTCTCTCGAGTCTCTATTAACTGCAACATACAGAATGCCTCCAGCATCTGAGATGGCTGTTAAAAAGACAGGTTGTTTTTGTGACAGCCAGCTGTTGTGACACTGTTCTGTAAAAGCATTCCTTCTAGCTGGCTAGGGATTTGGTGCGAATGCTTTTTGTTTCATGCACTGTGTCCCACATTTTTATTTGGGGCTTACATATAAAAACTAGTGAGTGTTGTGTTTGTCAGGCAAGTCTGGAGACTTCTGGAAGATTACAGCTTCTCTCCTGCTGGTGCTGTAGAAATCTGCTCATGGAGAGCTGCTGGACCCGAGGGGACAGTTCCTGGTAACCCACCTATTTGATCAAGGGAAGCCAGTTGATGTAATATTTTTGGATTTCGGTAAAGCTTTTGATACTGTCTCTCGTAGTATCCTTCTGGACAAAATGTCCAGCATTCAGTAGTTCAGCCAGGGAAAGTGCCAGATTCTGCACCTGGAACATCCAGGCCATCCCTGCATGTACGGACAGACTGGGGAATGAGAGGCTGGAAAGCAGTGCCACGGAAAGGGACCTGGGGGTCCTGGTCAGTGGAAAGTTGAACCTGACTCAGCAGTGCCCTGGCAGCCAAGAGGGTGTCAGAGACTGAAATACTATAATTTATGACTTAAACATTTTCTTAAAGGACTATTAAAACTGTATTACAAAAGCTGCAGAGGAGACCACTGCACCCTGAATGGGGCCCTGACTGAGGCCTTACACTGCTCGCTGATGAAGATAAGATAAAGTAACAGCTCAGGGCTGGGGACATTCACAAAGCACAGGCTGAACACCTCCAAGGTGGAGACCACAGCCCCAGAGCTATCAGCTGCCAGGCTCGAACAGACCCTCGAACCAAGGGGTGGAAGGAGGAGAGGCTTTGGGTATCTGGGAAAAAAGCCTGTGATCAGAAGCCCAGTGACTGCCCATCCTCCACTGTGCAGAGGAGCCCAGCTGAGGGGTCCTCACTGGGGTGGGGGAAGCTTATCCACAGCAGAAGGGGGTGACATGGCCCATCACAGGGGCCCCCCTCAAAGGGGTCCCCAGACCCTGCACCAGAGCACCAGAGATGATGCAACAGACCCTCAGTGTTGCAAGGGACAGTGTGTCAAGCCAGGCCCTGCAAGGGGAGACACGTGGGCATTCCCACCTGACCCAAAGTGTATATTAATCTATGGGATTCTGCACTCTGGCATGGCATAGTGTGTAGTGCGGTGGCTTGTGGCAGCGTGGCGTAGCGTGTGGCAGCGTGACCACAGCAGTGATGGTGGACCCTCACCGCCAGAAGACCAGATGGAGGGGAGCAACGACACATCACTGGGACCTTCAGATAGGTGATATGCTTACCTAACCCCTGTCCCCTCTCCCTGTCACCCCACCCCCCCATGCACACTTTTCCATTTCTTTCTTTCTTTTCTCTTCCTTTCTCTTTGCCTCTTTTACTATTAAATAAAATACATGAATTTTTTGGCATCAACATTTAATCTCGTTTGGTTTTAATCTCGTTTCTGGGAATATTTTGAACCTTCTAAGTTCCTTCTGGTTTATCACAGAGACTTAGCTTTCTTTGCTTTTCTGGGCTTAAACTGGATCGTAACAGAGGACCACCTGTGTCCTGTGGGCATCAGACACAGCATTACCAGCTGGGCAAGAGAGGGGATTGGCTGGCTCTGCTCTGGGGCAGCCTCACCTCGAGTGCTGGGGGCAGTTTTGAGCACCACAATATAAAAAAGACATTAAACTGTTAGAGAGTGTCCAAAGGAGGGCAACAAAGACAGTGAAGGGCCTTGAGGAGAAGCCATATGAGGAATGACTGAGGTCACTTGGTCTGTTCAGCTTGGAGGAGACTGAGGGGAGACCTCATTGCAGTTAAACTTCCTCTTGAGGGAAGAGGAGGGGCAGGAACTGATCTCTTCTCTGTGGTGACCAGTGTGACAGTACCGGAGGGAGCATCCTGAAGTTGTGTCAGGGGAGGTTTAGGTTGGATATTAGAAAAAGGTTCTTCCCCCAGAGAGTGGTTGGGCACTGGAACAGCTCTCCAGGACAGCGGTCACAGCACCAGCCTGACAGAGTTCAAGAAGCGTTTGGACAATGCTCTTGGGCACATGGCATGACTCTTGGAAATGGTGCTGTGCAGGGCTGGGAGTTGGACTTGATTATCCTGGTGGGTCCCTTCCAACTCAGCATACTCTGTGATAACTTTATTCCTGATGCTAGAACCTAGAACTGTTTCTTGCTTTAGTACTGGGTTGGCCCCTATTGGTCTTTATCAGAATAAGGAATGGCCTGTGCCAATCATACTCTGTTACCCGTATATTGACTAAAAATAACTGAATGTTAACATGCATTTAATTATTATCTAGTTCAGGCTTCTCCCATGCTCAAACATGCAAGTTGACCTATTGTATTTAGAAATCCACTGCCACTTCTGTCTCTAACTGAATTAACTATATAGACATTATTATACTGTTACTATAACTCATTTTAGTAACTACAGCTCACTATTTTATCTAGTTGGTATTATCTGGACCAGTATTAGTATGCCACAGCTTGCTTTGAGGCAGAGGCCACCAAGGAGGCTGTGTTGGACTTTGCTCCCTCTTCTATTTTTTAAAATCACATGGTTATGACTAGTTCTGCTCACAAGGTGTGGGCTGGCAACTGATCCAATTAATTACCAAAATTCTCCGGCTAGTGGCTGGCCTCATTATGAGAATCTCTACAGAAGACAGTCAAGTCAGAAGGAAAATTTTGTTTTATCCATGTATCTGTCAATATACATATACAAGAAGTACAAATGATAATATTGTGATATTATGATATATTCTTTTTCCCCAAAGTCTGCATTGCACCTGGAAGGCCCTTCCATGTGCACCAGAGGCAAAGGTTGCCTGGGTCCCCATGGAGCCGGGCACCTCTTCCTGCTGACAGGATTCGCCAGGCTCTGCATCCCGGTGAAAAATCCCCAAAAAGACTGTTTAAAGGTGGAATTAGCAAAACGCGATGTTCTACTTCAAGCATAAACACGAGAACAAGTTCCAAACTCTGCTCCTACGTGGTAAGAAACCTGTCCCTCTCTGAACAACTGCTGGAAATGTCCCCTTTTTTTGGTAACAGAATCACAGAACCGTTAGGGTTGGAAGGGACCTCTGGAGATCATTCAACCCCCCTGCCAAGACAGGGTTACCTAGAGCAGGTTACACGGGAACACGTCCAGGTGGGTTTTCAGCGTCCGCAGAGAGCGAGTCGTCCCTGGGCAGCCTGTTCCAGTGCTCTTGCCACGCCCCGCGGTAGCAGCGCAGCGCTTGCTACAGCTCCCCGCGCAGCTGGCAGGGCCGGGGGCGGGCAGGCTCGCTCAGAACCGCTGCAGTGACAGCCAGCGACTGCAAAGGCACAGCGCCAAAGGGCTTTGTGGAGCTGTGCAGCCTCAGGGCTTTTCCTGTTCAACACTCTGGAAAGAGGGAAAGCAGGGGAGGTCAGGACAATCAATCGACACTAATGATCTGAAATGGTCCCCTCAACTGAGTTTGAACCAAGAGAGCTGGGAGACTCCAGCAGCGAAAACCAGCTACTTCCGTGCTCAGCAGCAAACCCAGTGTCACCGAGCACTTCAGAAAATGACAAACGCAGACGCTGAACGCTGCCTCCGTTGAAACAATCCAGTTATTAAGTCAATCACGATCCTTACGTGCGCCAGGCACCTGGGCAGTGGGACGGGCGGGCAGCCCCGGCCAGCGGCCCCTTCCATCTCGTGCAGGCAGGGGCTGCCAGCAGGAGCAGTTCCCCGCGCTCGGGGACCGGTCCCCGGGCTTGCGTGGCGCCCACCCGCCCAGGGCTTCCTTCCTGGCTTCCATCCTGACTTCCTTCCTGGTCCGAACACACGCCACCAGTCTCACCGCCCGCCCGTACCGCCTGCGAGGGAGCGCAGCGGCGACACTCGGTGCGCAGGCGCTCCGGACCGCGCCTGCCCCGTACCGCGCACGGCGCGGGGCCCGCCCCCTGCGCCCGCCGGGCCGCGCTCGCCGCTGTCCCCGCCCGCCTCCGCCTCCAGCTCCGCCCGGGCGCTGAGAGCGGCGGCAACTTCCCCTCAAGTCCACCCGGCGGCGGGGGGACGATGCGATCCAGCTGAGCGCGGCCCGAGAGGGGCGGGCGGGCGCGCCGAGGACGGGTAGCGTCGGCAGCAGCGGCAGCCCCGCCGCCCTAGTCTGAGTAGCCCGGCAGCCGCCCGCCTCAGCCCCCTGCCCTCCCCCGTTCGGGGCGGGAGCTGCCGCGGCCGTCCCATGTCCCGCAAGGCCAGCGATAATGTGGAGTACACGCTGCGGAGCCTGAGCAACCTGATGGGCGAGAAGCGGCGGCGACAGGCGGACGGGTCCGCCGGCTCGGGCGCGGCGGCGGGCGAGCGGAGCCTCATCGCCGCCGAGTCCTGTTCCAGCCTCAACAGCGCGGCGTCGGGCGGAGAGCTGGAGCGGGCGGCGCGGCGTCAGTTCCAGCAGGACGAGACCCCCGGCTTCGTCTACGTGGTGTCGGTCTTCTCCGCTCTGGGGGGCTTCCTCTTCGGCTACGACACCGGTGTGGTGTCGGGGGCGCTGCTCCTCCTCAAGAGGGAACTCAACCTGGACGCGCTCTGGCAGGAGCTTCTCGTCTCCAGCACGGTGGGCGCCGCCGCCCTGTCCGCCCTGGCCGGCGGCGTCCTGAACGGTCTGTGTGGCCGGCGGCCCTGCATCCTGCTGGCCAGCGGCCTCTTCACGGCGGGGTCCGGCGTGCTGGCCGCCGCCCGCGACAAGGAGACGCTGCTGGCGGGACGCGTGGTGGTGGGGCTGGGCATTGGTGAGTGCCGCGCCGCCCCGCCGGGCTCCCTCCTCTGCGGGGACCCGGCTCTTGCCCGGCGCGGTCAGCGCTCCCCCGGGGCAGTTTTAACCGAGCCGGGAGTCGGCCGTCCCTGCGCGCCCGCAGCCCCTTGCGGTGAGGCAGAAGGCGAACTGGCCCCGGGGTGTGCAAGGCTGGGGAGCTGGCGAGGGGAACGCTTGGCTGAGCGAGGTCCGGGGCGGGGTCCCACGGCCATCGCAGCGCGGTGTGCAAGGGAACTGTGTGTGTGCTTGCCCTCTTCGATTTTACTTAGAGCTGGTGTAGTCCTGCCCCGTTGCTGGGAGAGTTGTCTGGTTTCCGTACGAGGAGAACGGTCTCGCATCCTTTCTGCAGTTTTATCTTTAGGGTGGTCTGACAGTGTCAACAGCGCACACCGCAGGCTTTGCATTTGAGGGGGTTCTGGGAAGTCAGGGGCGAGGAGATCACGCACGTCTTTCTGAGCTGTAAATACCTCTCTACTGGTTCCCCGCATAGCTTTACTTGGGCACAAGAGAAATGCCTCTGGGACAAAATGAGGTAGGTAGTAATTTCCCTGGTCTGAATAAGTTAAGGCTTGCCTTGAAGGCTTTGAATTTCATTAATGACATCCTGAATGTGAATTGTTGCTCTTTGTTTGCCTTCCTATATGGGTTACAAGCAGTGGATTCTCGTAAAACTTTATAGTTGTCCCAAAGAACTTGTGGTGATGAGGACTGTTTCCTCTAACCTATGAGACTGGTTTCTATGCCGACTATATCCTAAATGTCCCCAAAATTTCGGTTACTCTTCAACTTCAGCTGCCATCCTGTCTGGCAGTAATTGAATTATACTCATCATCTAAGATGGGCTGTATGAGGTTAATCAGAATCCTTGGGCTATAGTAGGTATAATCTTGCAACCTTTTCTATTTGAAAGCACAAGGACAAATTGAGAACTAAACTTGTTTTCCTCTGTGTAGCAAAGTTATGTTTCTTAGCCATTGGATAATTTTCTGAGTCCTCAGGCTTGTTGTAGACACACTTTCTCTGATGCAAATCGTGGCCTTATTAAGGAAGAAAAATTAGTGAGTCATAATAAAGGCTGTCAGAAATAAAATTGACTCCATCCATGTAGGCGCTCATGCTGGTCTTCCCGTACAGCAACATCTTCAGGTTGCGGTTTTCCTACCCCAAGCTGGATGGTTCTTCTAATTTTTTTTTTTTTTTTAATACTACCTCTCTGCATGTTTTTTGTTTAATCAAGACTTCAGACTGCAAAATGTTGATAACATTGGTCATGAAGTTCAGGAGGCAAAACTGAATTTGACTATGAGATTGCATGCATAACAGGAATTTTAATAGCAATATGTGGTACATATATTTAGTGGGAGATACTAAAAATACCAAATGTGATGTCTTTTTGTGTTTGTAAAGCTTGTCATGTTCCTTGACCGTAGCTGGTTACAATGACAACTTCAGGGGGTGTAGAGAAATGAAATGGATGGATGGCTTGCTTGACTCCTCTGTGTGTGTGTTTTGTAGAGAGATACATAGGCATGCTGGAATTGTCTTACAGTGGTGCAAATAAATGATATTCGAGTTGTCGGAGAGATACGACACTTGGGACTTAATATAATCAATACATAAACCACAGAAAAGAAAACTAGGAGCCCTAGATCTCTTGTGTGCCCTGGGGAGAGTGATCTCTCTTTGGCCTCTGTCCACATCAGGGGCAGAGGTGGTGGTTCTGCTGGGACTCTGGAGAGCTGAAGTGAGACGTTCTGAGGATTTTGGAGCACAAAGACACTAATTTATATTTTAAAAATGTGATGTTTTATTTATTTTTTTTTTTTAATCACGAATTGCTCTTCTTTATGTGATGTAGCTTAGGGCCAGAAACAAAACTTTACCTCAGATTACTGTGACTGAAGCGTGACGAGACTCCAGGAATTGCAGAGTCCAATCCTAACGCAGTTTATTTTACAAAAGAAAAAAACTGTTGTGGTTCAAAGCTGTTCTCATATAGCAAACTGGAACAGTCTCTACATTAAATCTCCCACCAGAGGGAGCCTGGATAATTTCATCAAGGCATTAGAAATTGGTAGAACTTTTTTCTTTCCTTTCATCTCTTGGAGACTTCTGATTATCACTTTACTGCCCAAAGTGAGCCAGAACTTCCTAATGTTGGTATAAGAAGTCTGTTCACTAATGTGACATTTCAATGATATTACGAACTGCTAAAATGTGAGGGTGCAGGGGTGTAGTGTTACGAATGCTCTCCTACCTGAAAACCAGTAAAAACTTCTTAACTGTGTGTAGTTTTGTACATTTCTTAGGTTTCTTTCCTGTAGCTCTCTGCAAATTGCCCATCAAGAGATCTACTCCGGATATATGTGTTTGCTTGCATTTACTAAATGAATTACTGTGTTATGAGCAGTACTGTGGTGCTGTAAAAGCAGATGTGGTGATGTTCCTTCTGCCCTTGCTGGTGCAGGGTGGATCAATGTTAATTTTGTCTGTGTGAGAAAATGGCTATTTTTCTTGTGACTGTGATTTATAAAGGAATACAGTTGAACTTTCAAGGATGAAAACCACAGGATAGATGCTAAAATGAGGAACATCTCTCATTTGTCTGTCTTGTCCATTTTTTACCATTTGCCTTAGAGCTGCTTTGCAATGGAAAAACTCTCCTTTTTTATACAGCCATTACAGAAAGAGATGTTTCTGGAAATAAAGTCTTTCTCTCAAGGACAAGCCTAAACCCTTTTTTATTGTAAATGTTGAATAGATTTTTATGGTGGAAACAGTTACATTCCCTTTCCCTCTGTCCTCCCCTCGATGTACATACGAAATACAGGGAATGCATAAAAAGGGAAAACATGTTCAGCATGAGCTTAGATCATCCTTAGATCTTTTCAGATCTGAATTTCTAAATACATAGTTCATGACAGTTCCAGGCTAAATGGCTTAAGAACAAGGTTATGGCCATTATTCCCTCCCACCTGCCCATTTCCAAGCAGTTCTGGTATCCCAGACTCTTTAGGAATTTGTCTGAGCCAGATCTCAGGAATGCAACACTTGGACAGATACCCATTACAGCAAATGCAGGCAAAATCCAAACGTTTGGGAAATTGGATTGCGTGTGCTTGGTAACACTTTGCATGAGCTTAGCCAGGACAAAAAGTCATTGGTACAAAGCATGTTTGGATCTATGGCATCTGATAATGGTGAAGGCCTCAGCCTATTGTATTGTGTTGGCTGCTGTAGTTTGTGTGCTTGACAGGAAATCTGGGTCCCTTCACTTGGCTCATCTTTGGTCTGTCCCAAAGCCTGAGGTCAGGCCAGAACTGAAACACTAAAAGCAAGAACAAGGCGTGACTGGAGATGAGAGTTACTTCTACTGAAAACCTGCTGCCTTGAGAAGGAAGGTGGAGAGTGAGAAGAGTAATCACTGGGACAAACATAGTAGAGACTAGAAAGGATGGTAATAAACAGCCATGTTTGCAAAATCACTTCTTTCTTAGGCTGTAATCAGTCCAATGTCCCAATTTGCCTGAACCCATTGGCCATGATTTGCCAACAGCTCACATGTCTACAATGGGAGTAGTTTATCCTTCTGTCATCTGAGGGTACTGAATGTTTTAATGTTTACAGCTGATGTAGGTGGGTGTTTGCATGGTGCTTAAGGTAGTAAGCTGTTCAGATTACTTTTTCAAGAACACTTACATACCAGCTGTGGAAGGAAAGCAGTTTGAGCAGAGTTCAGGAAGTGACAGCATTAAGCTTGCTCCTCCAAAGTTGATCTCTGTCTTGATGTACAGTCATTAGCTGGATTATTAGATACTCCTGTCTTGTTTGGCATGCAGAATAAATGGTGCTCAATTCATGATCAGCTTTTCAGGGTTTTGTTTTCTTGCTGAATGTGGGGCTTAGGCATTACTTAATGTACACACTAGCCAAGCTCTCATGAGAGCAGAGTTACTTAGGACTACAGTATATGCACGTTACTGAGTCTGCAGTGCAAACCTGCCTGGTTAGGTGCCTTATTTTCTCCTTGATCCCAGTCTTTCGTGCATGATGTATCTTCACAGTAAGCCTACTGCTCAGTGCTTGCTTTGTGCTCAAAATGTCTGTAGTATTTTTTTTTAAGGCTATATTTGAATCTGACATATGTAGTGCTCCTGGTAGCATCTTTTGACTACATATGTAGGTCATTTTCTGAGCAGAGGAAACAAGATTGTACACAGAATTAGGCAGGAGTGAAAAGCGCTGGCATATGGTCATGGCTCCCCTGGTGGGGTTGGCTTTTACTGACAGTGAGGTTCAATACCAAATGACAAAAATAACTAAATTTATCCAAAGGACTTGCGTCATGTAGTACAAACTCTGTGTTACTACTCTGAAGTAGTTAAATAAAGGTCCACCCTATCATCTGGAATACCAGATATGCTGTGTAAATACTAGAAAATAACTGGTATGACATGTTGCCTATGAAATATGAGGATGTGTGTGCTGGGTTTTATATATACATATATATATATACATATTTTTTTTCTGAATATGATTGAGCTTTTTCAGGTGATATGTATTTTTATCTTGGAAAACCAGATTAATCTTCTCATCCTCCCTCGACAACCTGATATGGGAAGCTCTAAAGCTAAAGTCTGGTTTTATAACTGAATGTCCAGCAGGTTTTTTTAAAGGAGTTTACACCTCCGTACGTTCTGGAGTCACCTTCAACCCCCAAATATGCTGTGCTGCTTCTGACAGATGCTTGTAATTTTCAGTCCAGAGGTTCATAGGTTATTTTTTCCTCTGGAGACAGTGGTTTGTTCATATAAGCTGGCAGTAGGGATGGAGGGGGATGGAGAGACAAATTTCTGGGTTGTTGCAATTGACTCTTACGCTGTCACTGCCCAGAGATGGTCACCCAAGCTTCCAGGATCTGAAGCTACTGACATTACTGTGTGTGCTCAGGATTGGGTCTCTGTATTTTAAGAGCTTAATCTGTTCTTGTGCAAAAGCTTCTGCAAGGATACATTAGCTTCTGACTGGAGCCGAAATCTTTCAGGGTACCAGGATTACTTTAAGATGAAAAGCTGTATATTTTGGAGTCCACTAATTTATTGTGCCTTGGACAGCATACACAGTGCTATGCTCAGTTCACTGTCACGTCAACAAGCACTGCCTCCCTTTTTGTTTTGTCCGATGGTACAATACAAAAATTGGCAATTTGCACATGAATGTTGTTACCTTATATTTAGTGACCATTTCAGAATAAAGTATTAGGTACACAGAATTCTATCTAAGAGAATTTTTGGATTTTTGATTCTTCTGGAAACTCTTTAAAGTCACAAGGGAGGTGTTTTGGCCTTCTTGTTATTGTTTTTATTTAACTTTAAAAAGAAATTAATTCTCATAGTTCATAAAACTTGAATTTTTTTTTCTATCTTCAAAGCATGGGAATTTTTCTAAAATAATTTTCCCTGTACTTGGTCAAACTGTTTTATCAAAACACAATTCCTGTCAGATTTTAAGTATCTTTGTTTATTTTGGAAAAAAATAAAAAGCATCAATTTCATAGGTGACATAAAACTGAAATTATGGTCTTCTTACTCCTGATAAAAAGGCAACTTGAAGGAAGCTTGCAGTGTGTTCCTAAGTGCAGAAGTCCTGAAAATTGATGTTTTCTACTCAAGGTGGTTGGGCTCAAAGTGAACAACTGTGGCTGTGCTACATGCTGGCACCACAGAGGTATAACGGGCCTGATGGATAGCTTTGTTTGCAAAATTGTTTTATGGGTCTTCACTGGTGGGTTTTCACAACTGACTGGTCCAATCAGTGTTTCTGGTGTGAAGTTTGTGAGGAGCCTGAGTCTGCATTGAGCTGCTGGAAGCCTGAAACCAGTGACTGATGAAAATCAGGAGAGCAGAGTTTTACCTTTGGGCTTTTTATTTGCAATGATTATGCCTGTGAACAAGTATCAAGAGAAGCAGTTGTTAATTCTGTTGCAGAGATCTTGTGTAACACGGCTCTGGATGAGTGTGTTGTCATCTAATTACTTCAGCTAAACTCTCTGTAAGTCTTTTGATGCAACTTGAGTGCAAACTCTTCTAAAATACATTTTGTGCATGATAATTGTAGAAATGAAGGTTTAAAATCACACATTTCTGTTCTTTCAGTTTCTGATCTTCCTCTGATTTGTTGTCAGATTTAGACTGGTTTCATAAAGGGTTTATTCAAAGCAAATGCATGTTCTGAAGGGGATTTTTTCATAGGTGGTTTCTTATTTTGGCTGTTTATATACCCATTCACTGAACTTAGGTTTCTTAGCTCAGACAGTCTGTCCCTTCTTTCTTCACAAGTCTCTTCCAGATGTGCTGCTGACATGGATAAAATGCCACACTGTGACCCCAGAGCCCCCCACACACCTAGCTGGCTGTGGATGGGCCACAGCACGCTTTCAGCCATGGGGTTGGCCAATGTGTTCCCAGTCCCTCCTAGGTTTGGTCTCTTATTTGGCTAAATAGCAAGGGTGTCTGCCTCTTCTGCAACTGGGTGCAGACTTCCTTTTGTGTTCCTCCCCTTCAAACAGCAGATTCTTGTTTGAAGTCCCCATATGTGCCCTAGGGATGGCACCTGGCTTGACTTTCCTTGGAGTTCTGCCATCATTTTGTGTGGCTATCTGCTAGTGAGCTCAGACACTGAAGTAGTTGTGTAAATTAAAAAAAAAAAAAAAAAGAGGTGTATGTTTATTGATAAATGCAACTGTTTGCGTTTACCTTGGGCTTGTACTGTAGTTGTCACTCCGGGATCTTTCCCCCCTTCCTCTGGAGATGGATTTTTAGGTGTGTGTATTCAGGAGCTGTCAACCCAACTTCTCTGCCTGAACTTTTTTTCCACCCCCCTCCTTGATTTTTCCAGTGTAATTCAGCAAAGGAGGAGATACCTCTGGAGGAGGTTTGTACTCTGTGGCTAATCTGAAAGACTTCTTGGCTCTCATTAGAGCTGATGTTTTCCAGGACCACCTGGTGCTGACCTTGAGGTTCATCCTTTGTGAGTGTTTTACAGCAACAAGCATATTTTTTCCTACTCCTGAGTGACAAGACAATTTCAAGGCAAAACAATTTTCCAGGCAGTGTGGAGAACCCCAGTGATACCTGATGCTTTTAGCAGATGGGCTGACAGACACTGCAAGGCTGAACAGTCTTCAGGGAGGCAATTGCTTCAGGCCTCAATTCTAGAACTTTTCAACACTGAGTATTTGGGAAGGTCTGAGTTCCACAGGTCTCATCTCAATTGGTAGCATTGAGGAGCTCTCTAATCTAATGGACAGCCAGCCAAGCACATACAGCTGCATGCTCAGTTGTCTCTGAGGCAGGAGTGAAGTGGTTGTCAATCTCCAGATGATAGACACAAAACCAGGAGATGCCAGAATTGGTGGAGAACCTGCTATGTAAACAAAAATGTGTATCTAAAATTAGAGTCACCTTGCCATCACCCTTATTTTCACAGTCTAGACAAAATTAAATAGCTCTAGAAACTTGTACCATAAGTGGGAGTCCTATGGCAAGAGTTTTCAAGCCTGTTCTCAGAAATGGGAGTTTCTGCAGGCTAACCTGCAGAAACAAGAAGTAGCAGCGCTTTTGTTTCCCTTCTCATTTGTTTAGGAGCCTCATGTACATGGTTTTCTCCACTATTGCTTCCCATGGAAGGGAAGCAAAACCAGTAATTGTGGTTTTAATGTGTCTACGCACATAATCACTTTGGAAAAAGATTGTTTTCCAGCAGCTGAAAGTATTAGGTATGTGTTTGTGTTTTGCTGCCTTTCTCTGGAAATACAGGGGAATGTATTCTAGTTGGAAAGAGCAAAAGAACCTGCCTGGGGTTACACAGGTTGTCTTGCCCATGCTGTGGGGTGTGTGGTCTTGTAAATAGGGAATGTGTTATGGTGAGCTCTGCTCTGAGAAACATCTACTGAATTGGTTGCTGGCATGTGCCAATGGAAGGTTTTTAATTTCTGTTTGCTCGTAAGAAATTCTCTCCTGTTCCTTCTCCTAAATATTCCGTGCTAGAACAACATGGAAACCCTACAAAGACTTGACCAATCTCCCTTTCATGGTAACACTGGATAGTTCTCTAGGTATGTTTTTGTAGTTTTAGTACTTCTACTCTTGGTTCACCAGATAAGAACTTTGAAATTAGGCCTACTTGAAGGCACCAATAATTGGAACTTTAATCCATCTTGAACTCACCACATCCCTAATAAATGGGTGGATGTTGAAGTTTTGCATTGGGTTGGTTGTTCTTGTCTGACTGTCTTCTTTCCTTTAAGTTGACAGTTATAAAAACATGGTGACCTTAGTGTCATTAAGTAACTTCATGTTGTTAGGACTGATATGTTGCTGTCAGAGTAGTGCCATCATTCATAAGCCATCAATTGCATTTTTTCTAATAGAAAAGAAAAGTTAGGTATTGGTAGCATTTGAAAACTATCTTCTCTGAGCTGTCTCCTGCAGTTCATCAGATCTTGCTTTTGCATGTCTCTCATTTCCAAGGGTGAGAGATGACCAGATCTAGAAGTACTCCTCCTTTTTCCTGGTGCAGTATCAGAGCAGAACTGCTGTACCCAGAGGAGCAGGAAGGGAGAAGGAGCACTAGTGCTATCCTGTTCTCATTCCTTGTGGTGCAGTTTAGCCTCCAAAACAAGACCAGACCAGCTGGTGGAAATTGGCAGTTCCTGTTTGAATCCCTCTGATTTCCTTCCTTAAATTACCATTGATTCTTGTTCAAAGCCCGGTAGTACCTGTAATGGTACTACAATACTTGGTAGTTATCAGTGATTCTGTGGGTTTTTAACTAATATTATGAAAATTCAAACAGTATGACCCATTAGGTTTTACAGCTCTAGTCTTCGAGGAACTTGCAGTACTTAACCTGGAGAAAATAGAGTTGTTGATTTAGCTCACAGAAATGAACAGGCAGTCAGGATTCAATAATTTCTTTAAAAAAGAGTCAGATGATCTTGATGCTGAAGACAGCTAACTTCTGAGCATGTTGCAATTTTTTCTCATGCTGTTGTAGCATAGGTTTCACATTCCAGCTGTAAAAATTGTAAACATTCCAATTGTAAAAATTATCAGGAGTTATGAAAGGAAAAAAAGAAGCTACTATCTCAAGGGTGCCTGTAGAAATTTGGAAGCAAAACCTCTTTATTGAAGCTAATAAATGTACTTAATAAAGCACTTACAAGATTTTTATAGGAAAAGTGGTAGATAACTAAATAAATTATGATGAAAGCCATGACAAGAAGTCTGGAGCAACTTCAGCAATCTAGAAAGATAGCAGAAGCACAGAGCCTACATGAGGTGTTATAGAGATGGAATATTTTTGCTTCCTGTTTGAACATCTAACTGGAGTGCAGTTGGGAACAGGGAGAGCTGGGAACCTAAATTCTTGTATAGCTGATGGAGGATGGTATATCAGAATCCCAAAGTCAGAGGACTCAAGTCAGAGCTAGTACTCCTTTGGAATCTACTTGTTCAACAGATGATAGTAGGAAAGAAATACTCCTCCTTATGGCATTTTTTATGTGCCTAAGGTTCAGGTCAGTGTGCTTTGTTTGCTGTCCTAGTTGTATGAGGACCTGCTCTGCCTATTCAAAACTTTTGAACTTACTGTTCTGCTTGTAGCTGCCTACCTAGGACACTTTATTTATGATGTTAAGGAGATAAAAATCATAGGGACCCACCACTAAGTACTTGCTCTCTGATTTGGTTAGTTGATTTTTTTAGAATTGTTGGTTGGAGCTCTGATGGAGAGTGTGGACAGTCTAACATCTGATGAAGGCAGTGTGGTAATGTATGAAACAGGCTGTGCTGAGTATGGAGGAAGTAGTGGTTAAGTCCAAAGCTGTGTGTACTTTAAGCATGCACTTCAGCAGATGTTTGCATACAAGTGACCTTTTTTGTTTGTTCACAGGTCCTTGATTATTGGACTGTTGAGGTCAGTAGTAGCTATGTCAGCACAGGAATGGGGAATCTGCCTGAGGGAAAAGGTAAGTCTGGTTTTATTTGCTATGGAGTTCAGCTAACTCTTTTGCCTGGTAGAACTCCTGCTTCTGCATTAATCATAGGTGCTGCTGACCTCACCAGTCCAATTCACCTTGGAACAACTTGGTATGAATGAAATCCAAAGCCACCTGGGCAATTTTAGGATCTTGAAGATAGAGGTGGAAAAGGCTAAATGTTATACATAGGCATTCATGATGTTTTAGCCCAAAAATTCAATCACCGTGAGAATATTTTGAGCTAGTACTTGGGTCTGGTTTTGTGCTGTATGTTGTGCTTGGGTAGGAGGAGAAATAAAGCACAGATCCTTCCTCTTGTAATGATTGACTGTCATGTTCTTGGAAAAAATCATTGGTGATATAGCAGAAATGTGGGCACACATTGAGTAGAACATTACACAAATAATGTTAACTTCCTTTTTAGTGAGTGGGAATGTACTTTACTAAATCTTTTACAATTTGGATGAGAAGATATGATTTATCATAAAATCTAACATTGGGTAGGGCACAATAGTTGTTTGCACCTGTGTGCTCTATGTGATTTTGTCTGTGCATCTTAGCGCCCTGCAGGCTTAGGGCTTCTCCTGACCCCAGTCTGCAGGTTTACTAGCTAAGCTACACAAAATATTATCATGTTCAACAGCCTGAGTGCTTCTGAAAAAGCTGGAGTTTCATGGCATATTTTTTTAGGTCGTGCTTTGTTGTTTTACCTTCTGTTGTGTCTCTGATGGAGACTTTAGAACAAGAAGAGATACTGTTTGTGTTTTGGCTTTGATTCTGCCTACTCTGTCCCCACCTACTCCTTCCCTTCCTTCAAAAGCTGTCTTGTATCAGTCTGCAGGCCTCTCGCTGATTCAAAGTTAATTGCTTTGCCTGACACCCAAGTACTATCTGGGCTATTAATCATTATCCTCTTAGATGTGGAGTGTCTCCTTGCACAGGAAGAAACAGTACTCTGAGCTTGTTATGCAGGAGTGTGGAGAAGGCTTTTCCTCATAGCTCAAGACCAGCAGTCCTGTAGTACCAGTTGGATCTTTAGCAAGATCTGAGCCACCTGTTTAGAGCAGTTGTGTTTAATCTATTCAGAAGCTAATTCTCAGTAATTCACCCTGTAGTGGTGAAACTTCTAAGGCACTGTGTGCATGTTTTCTGGTGTTCCTTATGTAGCATCTTAACATGTTTCTGGCTGACTTAATTGAGCCTCTGCTTATGGTTGATCCCTGAGTATGGATTTGTGTGTGTGACTGTTTTAGATGGGTTGCTGAGGCATAAATCTCTATGGCAGTGTGCTGGTTGGACGAGGACAAGCCTGGGCTGCCTGTTAGCCTGCTGTCTAAAGCTTTGGTATTCATTCTGCTTTTCTTCCTGGAGACTCATCTGGCTGGCATACATGGAGTGAAACTGTGCTTGTGTGATGGGGACTTCTTACGAGCTACTTTGCTGCAGTCAAACTAGTCAGTGTTTCAGTTTTTCTAGCTGCAATGGCTTCTTACCCCCAAGTTTCCCTAGGGAATTTAATTTAGACTGGGATGTAGGGAAATCGGGAAATCACAGTCCTTGCACTGGTGCATAGAAGGAGGAACTGGAAGTGTGAGTGCTGAAGTAGCACTATTTGAACTTCAGTAATTCATCTGCCATACTTGTCTTTCCTGGCCCATTTGGTGAGAAACAATGTCTGATCCTGGCCTTCTAGACAGCCACATTGGGAAGTAGGAAGGAGTGCAGATATCTGGAGAATTCCACATGTGCCTCTATGCACAGAAAGAATAGAGTTATGAAATAAAATTATATTGCTGGAGGTTTTAATTAGGGGTTGATTGTATTTTTGGGGTGAGAAAAAAGGGGATTAAAGATGGTTATGCGAGACGATACTGTAAACCAAGTGTACAGATTTTCAGGATTAGTGTGTTTGAAACAGATTCCACAGCTGTGCTGTGGAGCGCAAGAGAAAAAACAAAGAATGGCTTTGGGGTATGGGGCCATTCTTTCTGCTTCTTTAAATGTTTTTATCAAGTGTGGACATATAGTTCTTCTCTCAGTCCTTTCTTTTTTGTTAAATTTTTATCAAGTAGGGATGTGTTTCTTGACTTAGATAATATGGATTTGTATGTTTTAACACCTGCACAGGGTAACTAGTTTTCATCTGTGCTGTAGCAGTGAGCAAGAGGAAGAAGTTCAAGAGGCCCGACTTGGCACACTCCCAGCAAAATTGATTTCTTTACCTCATGATCTTGATAAACTACTAATTATTACAGTACTTTACAGGATATACAAATCTGTTCATGAGGTAGTTGTAGGTTCATATAAAATTAAGTCTGTAAGATAGATATGGATGTCATACTGAGCTACAACTGAAAAGTATAGCTTTAGGCAGATTTTCTAGAGAAGTTTGTGAGACTTTTAAACTGATATTTGAAGATAACACATAGAGTATTTACTTGTAAGTGCTTATATTAATCTTCTATGGTATTTTGCTTACAGCAATGCTCTGTTTCTTGCATGAAGCAAATGATTCAGCTAGTTGTAGTCAAACATAAAAATGCCTGTGTGCATGCTTCTCAGTCTCACACAAATATGTTCCCAATGCAGCTGAATCATCCAGAAGCAATGTATGGCTCTTTCTTTGGATTTCTGTTTGTCCTGCATTATCAGGACTAAAATACTTGTATCCCTAAAGCAGTAATAGGTTGAGAAGTGTTTGCTTTACTCTGTCTCCTTTTCACAGTTGTTCTGAGCGTTCTTTGGTTTGGATTTCTATTTGTCATGCATTATCAGCCACTAAAATACATAACATCCCTGAAGCAATAATATGCCAAGAAGTGTCTGGTCTGCTGCATTTCACTTTCACTCTTGCTGTGTGTGTTCTGTACTCTGGAAATTTGTCTTGTTACAGGGTCTGTAGCCATCGGTTTTCTAAGTCACAGTCAAACTTTGCCAGTGCATGTACCAGAGGGGGTTGCCTGTTCTACAACCTGGAACCCATTTTGTTTGCTTGTGTGCTGTAGAAGCAGTTGTAGCAAGAACACTATTGCAAGAAAAAAAAATGATTTCATGCTGATACAAAGAGCTACAGACACAAAGCCTCAAGCTCATCTTTCCATAACATGAAGTTTTTTGTGTAAGGCACAAGCACAACCCTGAATTACAGTCTTATGTTAAAATAAGTTAATAAGTTAATACATGCATGTGGTTGTTTTACTTTGCCACTCACTTGAAATACTGCAGTGGGAGGGCTGAGGCACTGGAACAGATTGCCCAGAGAAATTGTGAATCCACCCTGGAAGAGGGTCAGAGTAAGTTGGTCTAGTGGAAGGTGTCCCTGCCCATCCTGTGGCAGGGCAGTTGGAACTAGATAATATTTAAGGTCTTCTCCAACCCAAACCATTCTATGAATAAGAAAATATCTGCTGTACTGTTGAAAGCCCTGGCCTGCACAATGAAACCCCAAGTGTCTGATGCAGTCTTTTGCTTAATGAACATAAGACCAATCTGTAATTCTTGGATTTTTCACTTTCTGGCATTTGGATCATCAAGTGACTGTGGTGCTTTATGCCTCCATATTTCTTTCTGTAAGGTGGAACTGATGTTTGCATCTTCAAAAATATTCTTGGACTTATTTAAAAAAAAATAGTAATCATTTTTTCTATCAGTCGTAACCTGTTCAACACTGCAATTTCTGTTAATGGACTTTATAGTCTGATTTTCAATTTCTCAGGTAATTTCCTCTATAGTCAGATCTCTTCTCTGTCCCTCCTTGGTGTGTGTTTGGCCTTTAGACAGGCAGTACTGTTGGTGGTACTACTTGGAGAGGTCTGGTCTCAGGACAGCCTGACATTCAGTCTTAACTGAAATGCAGGTAAATTATTTGTTACAAATTGCACTTAATGACTGTTTAATTAATTTTTAAGTTTATTATATAATTCCCAAATGACTTTGTAACTGTAGGTAATTTTACTTAACTGGAAGTGCAAACTGATAGATACAGATATATACAAATTGTCACATACTTGTCATTGAGGAGAAGAAGATTGCCAAAAATCTATCCGCCTCTAAAAAGCATTCTAAGATGTATCTCAGTGTAGTAATATAGACTTAAGTTCCAGAATGTAATCTGACATGCTGTATCACTGACCATGCTTATTCTTCAGTTTCTTCCTATTCTGTGCCTTACAAGCAATTGGCACAAGAGTCATTAGAGGACTGCCACTAAATGCTTTTGGTAAGTCATACCTAAGCTTGAGTTTTCTGATATGGTATATTGAAACAGTACTCAAAAGGTCTGTACATATTAGCAATTAAGAAGTCCTTTAAACTAAGAAAAGACAACAGTGTAAACTCAGAATGAGCATGTGCATGTGAACTGGACAGTATTTGAAAGGTAGATCTCCAGATGATGAGCAGTAGAGATATAAAGTGCTGAAAGAACACACTGCATTGGAAGCATAGTCCATGGGGAGTTTTTCTAGCTGTTATATTGTTGTAGTAGGTTACAAGTGTTAAGGAAGAGGATTCTGTTCTTAAGGAGGCAGGAAGAGTAGCATTCTGCTAGAGTAGAGTCCTCTTCCCAGCCTCATTGACAAAAGCCTGTTATCAACATGTGCTTTGCAATGGATTGTAAAATTTTATGGGGAAAACACTGTGGTTTTATTATTTTCTTACTGCATGCAAGTATTAATAATTCTAACTGGGCAGGTAGGAGTGGGTAGTGAGTGACTAATTCAGAGATCCAGTCTCCTATGAGCTGTTTTGCGCTTCATTGCCAGTTCTTGGTGCTTTATTAGAAGACATCACAACTAGTTCCTTTCCTACTCCCAGTTACTTTATTAGTGCTCAGTTTAATGATTCTTTCCCAGTGGGTAATTAATTCTGCTTTCTGATGTTGCTCTCCTGCAGTATTGTCAGCAGTCCCTACCTTTTGTTTTGGGAAATAAGAAAGAGAAAGTAGACCAAAAATGTTTTAAAATGTAAATAAAGTAATTTTTACTTTTGAGTGAAAATTCAATTATATGTAGCTAGGTTTTACTGTAATTGGTGTTTCAGTTAAATCTTGCTTTATGAAAACTTAATTAAAAGATCAGGTGAAATGTGACATAGGGAAAATCAAGATGGGAGACAGTAATTACTTGAGAGAGTTTCTTTGGAAAGAGTCCTGTGAGGATTCAGAGACCCTTCCCTGCTCTGGTCTTACCAGTTTTCAATTTTCTCAAATATGGAAATTTCTTCGTAAATTTTTCTCTGTGAAAGTGGAGTAATGCTGTAATCACAGAACTTGCAAAGTTTGTTTTCCAGAGATCCTGGATTTAGGTATTTTTCTCAGTGGTAGCTTGTGCATGAATCTTTTCACTTCAAGCTGAACCTTCAATGAGAATGTCTTGTCACTTTGAAGGAGAATGTGGCTTCTAACTGTAAATCTTTAAGTTTTAAGGATGGATTCCACTTCTAAGTGGGAGCAGGTATGAAGGAGTTAAAATCTACTACTCTGTAGTAGCTGTGCCTCAAGTACAAAAAGCTGGGTCACTTAGAAGCTGGCAGACAGCAAGCTGAAGCAGTGGAGTATTTCATTGCCCAGCTTATCTGACAGCTTACACTGATTTATTGCAACTTGTGTAGTGCAAGTCACAGGAAAAGCAGATTTTTATTTTAGAGGTACTTGCTGTATCTGTGTTAATTGGAATGGGACTGTCAGATATGCTTTTTAAAATTGCAACTCCTAGTTTTTCTTACAATGTTTTCGTTCACTGGATAGGGGCAAAGATAGGAGAATCAGTGCAGTGCCCTGAGTTGCAGAAAGGCACTTTAGATACCCATCTTTATTTCCTCCTAATCTTTAGGTTATCTAGAGTTACCACAGTCTTGTATAACTTAATGAGATTTACCAAGAACAATGCAGTGTTTGCCCAGCTTTCTCTGTAGGCTGACTTGGAGCTCTGCCTGAATCCTCCCCTGCTAATATGCCTGGAGAATGAAAATAGGGTAGGAAAGAACTGCTCTGCAGGGGGACCTCAGGAGTTGTGCTCAATGCTCTGAGCAGGGACTTAACAAAGTGCAAAGTAAACGGTGAAGTAAAGCAACTGTTACCAGAATTACATCTGTTGTTTGGAAGATGACTGTCCATCACAATGCACCTAGAGAACTGCAAGTTGTCAAAAATTGAAAGTCATGAGAGCAACATTTCCCAGAAAGCTGCTTGGCAGTCCATTTCCCTGAAAAAATTTAGCAGTAATTTCTTCCCACCTGCAGCATCCATGCACTCCTGGTTAGCTGAGGCTTCCTCAGCTTTTTGTCCCTTAGATGTTGATAATGGAGTAGTTGATCTGTTCCTTTTTTTCCTCTTAGCACTTGACACTACTGTTTTGCTTTTTTTCCCCCTCGAGTGCAGCAGCTTCATTCTTCACCTGTAGCTTTTTTTCTTAAATGCACATCAAAATAGTTTAAAGTAACCTGTGTCCCTTTACAGCTTGAGTATTACACCATGAGTGCTGCATTTGTGGTAGTCTAGGAGAGCAGTCACAAGTAATTTCGTTGTGTAAACCTGTGTGACATGAAGAAATTCAGAAACTGCTAAGGACACTCTAATGCAAGATCCTTGTCTTAATAGTTAAAACCCTCTCTGAGACTTAACCACTTGAGAGATCTTTACTTGGGATTCCTCCATAGGATGTTGTTAGAGTTGCATTGCACTGGCACTGAGCAGCTGTTATTGAATTGGTAGCGGGAAAACTCCGGATCCTCAGGAGAAGGACTCATGGTAGCTAGATATTTAAGCTGAGCTGCTTCCCATAAAGCAAAGAAGTGTGCAGCACTGGTTGGCTTAACCTATGTGCACTGGGAAAGGCTTTACTCTCCCTAGCACACAAAACGTGCGTGCTGCAGAAGGTATCTTGAGGAAGAAGTACTGTACTGATTTCTACCAGTCCTCACCCTCCAATACTGCAAATATTTTCCCATATGGTCAAAAAGATGTTTCATTATCTCTACATGGATCACTTGTGTTTGTAGACACAAGCTTGGTTGTATATATGAATCTGCTAGTGTAGAAAGAAACTGAGCAATTGCTGTGATTCCTATATTTTCATTATAAGTGTAGTTATACTTACTTTCATGAGTGCTACTTGCATTGTAAAGCTATAATTGAAACTTAGTTTTTAAAATCAAGCCTTTGGCTGTAAAAGGCTTACAAGGCTTTTGTTTATTTTTTAGAACAATAGTTATAAAACTGTGTAACTGGTACCTGTTTTCCTACGAATCATGCTGTTTTCTTCACAAGTGGATAAATAAATGTATTCATATAAAAATATAATTCTCTGTGTAGATGTTTGCAATGTATTTACCCATGGCAAGCACAAAATTACTAGGAATATACATTAGACAGACAGTATGTTTTGAATGGCTTTCCTGAATAGGGAATGAATTCATTCAATGCTACTTTTTTCTAAAATGTTAGCTTGTTTCTCTAAAATACTAAGTTTGCAATGAGATTACTCTTTCTAATTTTTATTTTTCTTTTAATTAATTACAAGTGGTAGGTAAGAAAATGCATTTTATGCTCATCTTCATCTGAAGCTTCATGTTTGGAGACAGTTTCTAGACTTCTAACCCAGTGAAACCTAAAGCAGTTTACAGAGAAATGAACCAGTTTCACTGTTTTAAGAGCTGCACTTGTAGAAAGAGGCATTGTTAAAAACAATTTAGGTCTTAGTTGAAGAGTATAACTATAGCTTTCAGGTATAGTTTGGAGGCATGCTTTTGGCTGAGGTGTAGCTCAGCTTCTAAAGCTCGTTCATGTTTGTATAGATGTCACTTCTCTTAGAATTCTTGTAAGCTGGGTAAAGCATCACTGTAGTAGAATTAGGGGCAAATGGTATATAAGCAAAAGTGCAAAGTTATAAAGGAGCATTCATTTTCTGTACAGCTTTCAAATAGTTACCCTTGTCCTCTGAAAATAAAATTTCTTTGCACAGAAAATATGTGCTAATCCTTGAAGCATTCAACCACTGTTCTTGGGTTTTTGATGTAGGATTAGTTTTTTTTAACAATGTAAAGATTGTGTTCATAATGCTGACTTTCTGGCATATATGAATGGCTATGCAGATGAGCCCTGACGACTCTTTCTGGGTCATTATAAAACCATACTTCCCTGCTGGGAATTGCAGTTTGCATGGTTAAGTCAGCAGAAAGAGCCAGATTGCCACCCCCAGCCTCTCAGTTACTGCTTGTGGTGATCTGTGCCTCAGCACAAGTCTGTGCCAGCCACCAGATCAAAAGCCTCAAATGGCAAATGGGGTTGCTGAGATGTGGATGCACATCTGATCCCCTGCCTCACTGGACGAGGAGTAGCCACTCCTTATCTGTGGCTGGGGCTCTGTCAGAACCTGACCACCTTCAAATGCCAGTTCTTCCTAGGTGTGGGCAGCACATGCACTGCAGTCTGCCGGTGCTAAAGAATGTCTACAGCAAAGCACTGCTTATCTCAATTACTATTTATTTAAACTGAAACTATTCTTGAAGTAGATCAAGTAGTGCTTGACTTACGTGTTGATACAAGCTGTCATAAAGAAAACTATGTTGTATTCATAATTTTCAAGTGAAAATAAAAAAAAAGCTCTTATTTTCTGAAGCGAGAAGTTTTTGCAATGTGGTAAAAATAAAAGTGTTGAGTAGTATAAACATCTAGGCTGCTTTACTCCTTCACAATGAAAGGTTTGCATCTTACAGGTTACAGATTTTTGCAAACAGTTCTTGATCAAAGTTAATTCAGAAACAGAACAAATTAGGACTTTTTACTAGTTGCTTTTGGTAGCTTTTACTCCTGGACTTGATTGTTATTCTAGTATTGCTATAATGATTCAGAAATGCATTTCTTCATTATTTCTTCTGTCTTTCTGAAATGAGATCTTACAGCTATGAGCTACAGGCACAGGTTCCCAGTATGGCATTCTCAGTGGAATAGTTGGGAACTCGGGCAGCTGAGTGGGGTCTGGCTGGGAGTTTCACAGCCTGGATTAATAGGAACAGATGGTAGCCATAAAGAATGACTGAATATGAGTAACTAATTCCGGGTTGCTGGGAAGTGTAAACTGACATCTGTAGTGCTAGGTGTGGTCAGAGGCTTGGACAGTTGCAAAGACCTTTGCTTTGCATTTTCTGGATACTTTTCTTGATTACTTTGCCTCTGGTTAATTGAATCTCACTCTTTCTGACTTTGTCACTCAAGATAAATTTCCTCTTAACATAGTTATTTTTTGATTATTATAACTGTGAATAATCTCAAAATAATTTTGGATAGAAAAAGTTGTTTAAGAATAGTTTCTTCCCAAAATGTCTGTTCCACAGATAGTGCTAATGTTGAGGCTGAATTGAACAGGGCCCCACAGATGAAGTGGTTCCAATGCTTAGAATCGTAGAATATACTCAGTATATTTTAAATTACTACCTGATTGTTATTAAAGATTACTGCATTCTTTTTGTAACTGCTAAACTGTTTTCTTTTAATGAAGTGAGCAAATGAAGCTTTATTTTAATAAACTTTCACACTCTAGCCTGTTGGTGGTTCTTGTCTGTCTTCCCTCAGGTATCATGACTCACTTTTTTCCATTTCATAACCCGCAGTTTCCAGGTTAAAAATATTCCTTGACTATAAAGAATTTCAGTGTAGCAAAATCAGTACTGTGATAAATAGTCCCTCCTTGATTATGCTTTGTTGAATATTCATGTCTCTTTACTGTATGTGATTATCCTAGGCTGTTCTTCTGAGATAACTGTCCTGGAGATGCAACAGAAAGTCCTTAACACTTTAATTATGGAGAAATTGTATTCTGTATTGGCATGTTAATTTTTTTATGAGCTGGGTTTACTTCTGTTTCTTTTGAACAAGGGAGAGCTTGAAACTTGAAATTAGTCTTGTGAAAGGCTAATGCTATCTTCTTGGGGGATTGCATTTACTGTATGATAGTTGGGGTTGTTTCTACTGGATACAATTTAAGGTTTTCTTAAGTGAAGAACGATTTTGTGGGTTTGATCCATATAGATAACACAGAACAGTGAAAAAGCCTTCTTGTGGTCAACAGAAAGAATTATTTATCCAGGCTCATTAAGATATGATTGTTCTATAAATCTGAGACAATACCAACTATTGAGGAGCTTCATTTGCATTTCTTCGGATTGCTGTGGTCCTTGACTCCTTCACAGTTGGATGCCACATAGTAACGTAGGTTTTTGGTTATAATTACAATATTGGTCACCCTGTTTTGGGCTAGTGGCTAGATAATTCCAGACCTTTATGTCCCTACTTAGTCTATTAGATGTTCAACAGTACAGGTTCTTTAGCTGTGATGAACCAGCTCTCTACAATTAAATAAATTAGTATTAAAATACTAGACTTAAATGAAGGCTGCTGATGTTGGACTCGCATTCTAGAAGAGATGCACCTAAGTCTGTCCATTACTGTGATTTGTGTTCTCGTGTGGTTTTAGTGCTACTGGTTTGTCCCACTGCCCTTGTGCATTTCAGTGCTCTGCTGTAGCCAAGTACAATTGTACCACAGCTAAGAAATTGACTTCTACTAATCTGACGTAGGGGAGATACTAAATGGGAAAGTGTGCTGCCAATCATCCTTGAAATAAATTTCAGTAATCAGTTATAAAGTATTGATAATGCCTTTACTAGATATGTGCAGTGGGTGGGAAGCCTAGATATTAGAGGGGACTCGAGCTTTCCCAGATGTTCACACTCAAATACAAGCTGTGCAATGAATATTTTAGCTTTATCTTCTAGGGAAATGGTTAGTGTACTAGAACAGCATTCAAATGCACTGCTTTCTCAAGTATTTCCTATTAGCATGTTTAATAATTACTCTGTTATCCCCTTAGGTTGACTGTCATTACTGAAAGCTGAAGTGTTAACTGTAACAGCACAAAAGGTCTCTGAGACTATAAAAGGGCTTAATTTCTGTTTAGGTTGAGCAATATAATTGTAATATGTTTTGGAGCTGTCTGTAGACTACGAGGTGGCTGATTGTTGACAGCTCCTGTTATGAGTGTTTGTGAAAGCTAATGGTCTTTTAAAATAAGTATCCTTTGCAGTTAAAATGGATCCCTTTTGTCAGTGGTGAATTTCTTTTCTCCACAAACTGTTTTAAATCGATTCTTCTGATGGTAAAGATTATGCAGTTATTGTAGAACTTTTCAGTTCTTTCAGCAAGTTAACCAGCATGTTGCCCCTGTCCTCCTGAATTTTACTACTCAGATGTGAGCGATATTCTAAATTTATCAGCTGGCAAGAAAACTGATTTTGTCAGAGTAAAGCAAGAACCTTAAAGTATAATTTGGTGGGAACACAAACTGAAAGAAAATACTTGATGAAAGTCTCTTTGTCTGTATAATCTGACATACTTCTGGGATCAATCATATTTCCAAGGCAGTAAATTTAGATTGCATGTCCAGTATCCAAGATGTAGGAAGTTTACCAGATTTCCTGCAAAGTTGCTGGAAGAAAACATTAGCTCAGCTGTAGGTTGGCAAGTTTCTTGTCACCTTAGGAATTTGCTGTTTACTTATACTCCCCTTGCACCCCCGCAAAAAGCTCACCTTGACTTGTATTCAAACTTTCTTGTAGCAATATTTAATTGCTAATATTTAATTCCAGATTCTCTTTGCCATAAACTTGCTTCTTCATCAGGTTGCCTCCATAAATCTTCTGTCTGTGGAACCACTTGCTGCTTGGAATCCTTACAATTAACACAAACCATTATGAGATGCTTCTTAATTAAGTGAATTTTAAAGTTGGTAGTGTTAAAGTTTAACATTTTAATGAAAACTTGCTCTTTCAAGTTCATTGTAAGATACGTGAAGTATTTTACCTCGGATAAGTACCTCAATGCAGCTTTATATGTTAGTGAAGGATGTTCTGAAAGGAAATGTTTTAGTTTCTGCCTGTTCATTTGGAGGTCCTAACAACACAAATTTTTGTAATAAGGTGTGTATGTTCTTTTTTCTTAATAGAGATTAATGGCTGAGTTGCTGGACTCTGAAATAGGATCAGAGATTTCTTTGTGCCTTTTTCATGATTATTTTGCATCCTAATTTTAGTTTCCAGCTGAACAGTCTGGAGTCCCATGCTGGTTCAGGTCACCCCATTGTCATTACTAGCCCTGCCTGTGGGCCGGTACAGTCTTTTGATGTCATTGTGAACTGTTTAAAGGAGATAAGTGGTACAAACCCCTTGAGAGGCAGGTGGATATCCTTCTAGCTGGTTATGTTCCCTGGTTTGCTTGGTTTTCCTGCAAAGGGTCAGCACAAGCTGGACAGGAGGGACAGAACCATGATACAAAGAGACACCAGTTCCTGGATGTGCCTCCTCAGTACTGCTAGTTAACCATCAGTCCTCTTTATTACTAAGCATGAAAGACTAATTGAGATGCAGCAACAACAAAAGTTCGTCAGGAATCCTTCCCTATGTTTTTGCTGCTCCAGACACTGGTTACTGGCTGACGCCAGTGAAAAGACTGACACATTCCTACTACTGTAGAGCTTTTTTATTGTGCTGGGAGTAAAAGTGCCTCTCATCCAATATCCTGCCTCCAGCTTTTGTTGCTCATCTGTTGTTTCTATGACGCACCTTCCCTCCTATCTGCAGGAGACATGACAGGAGCTGTAGTGGAAGTCCTGATCTGGACAGGGGACATTTATATCTGTCTAATCTTGCAAAAAAAAGTCTTTAAAATGATTCCATCTCCTTAGCATTTATGCTCAAATGCATTTTAGAAACAATAACTGGATTCCTTTGGTAGTCCTTGCATTTTCTACCATAATCTCATTTCTTAAAATATACTTACAATTCTAATTTTCATAGGAGCTCTCCTTGACTGACCTTTTTATTTCTATTGTCAGTAGGTTTGTAACTTCATTTCTGAACTTTTTAATGAATTCTTTATGATGCTTACAGGTAAATACTGGAAATACCTTTCTGGATGATAAAGTGATTCTAAGGTGTCTTTTCACACCTCTGTTCTATTGATTGTTTTAAAATTGAGCTGTGTGCAGACTTGTCTCTGCTTTCTAATGGTAAGTCTGCAGATTATATTAGGAGCCCTAGTAATTAGTCTCCTAAGTGATTTTAGGAATGAAAAAACATTTAATATGATGATTTCAGCCCATTGTGTAATCTGACACTTCCTGTATAATAATTAGATGCATCTTCTGGTCAAAATTTAAGGAACCTTCTGTTACGTTTTTTCTAAGCTATATCCTTTAATGAGGACAGAAAGTTCATGCCTTGGTTACTCAAGTGGATAAAGACTAGACTTGCCTGCTCTCTTTTCTCATATTTCATAGCTGTGGTGCACAGTGTAGAGCTTCTGCCTTCTCTGACAGATTTCCAGTTAATTGTTTTCATTTTCTTTTTCTCATGTCTTGTCAGTTACCAGCTCTATTAGTTAGGTAGTAATATACTTGCCTGCAGCAAGAATCTTTTATTTGGTGTGAGCAGTTTAACAGTGAGAGCATATTAGAAAATGTCATCTAAGTGTAAATGAAAGCATTCTCATAGAAAAGATTAAGGAAAGATTCCATTGCAGCTGTATTTGTTTTGCTAGGAAAGCTGTTCTTTGTTTTCAAATTTCTTTAATATTTAGCTATTAAAATAATTACATAACAAATACTGGTTATGTATTTTAGAGGTTTTTATACTTGACTAATACTTAATGTCTTGCTTCTGACTATGCCTTTTCAGAAGAACTTACTCTCCTATGTTCTAGTGTGTCTTAAATGGAAATCAGAGGAGGAAAGTCTGGAGAACGTTAGTGCATTCTAAGGCAACTAAAAGTAAATGAGTAATGTAAATAACACTAGAGACTCTAAAACATTATTTCTTTAAAGTGATATGATTTTTTCCCCTTATTTTGATCTGTTTCAGAATAGCCATTTTTACTCCTGGTGGTTTTTTTTCAGGAAGAACTTTGCTTTTGTGTGTGAATCCTTGCTGCATGACAGTCAGATAAACTAAGAAGGCTTTCCTAATTGCCTCCTCCTGTTCCCCAAAACCTCTTGCTGCACTCTTTCAGACTCAGAGTGGCAAAGCATATATTTTGATATTGAAATGATAATTGAAAGTATGTAACAAATGTGTCTTCTGAATTGAGATTTTTGCTTGAATCTTTTGAACCTGTAAGGTTTTGGGACACACAGTAGAGGAAGTAAGGTCTGAGTAGAAATCCAGAAAGGCTGTTTTAGACAGCAACATTGTGAACACATTTCTCAGGGTGAGAAAGCTGGCATGGAAGTTGCAGAATTACCGAGTCATTTTGGCTGGAGATCCACATGTTGAGATGGTCAAGGCCTAAGTGAGCATGGTTCTGGGTGGGTGGCCTGCTGTAGCTGCCCCTGCTTGAACAGAGGGTAGACTAGATCTTCAAATGTTTCTGGCAATCTAAGCAATTCTGTGTGATTTTGAACTAATACTCTAAATCCTTAGGTTTCCCTAAGAAATCTTGTGTTATTTATTGCGGGTTTGATAATAAATAATTTCAAGTATTGTATTAATGCCAGTTGAATAGCTGGTATCACCGGCTAGCTTGTGATAGGACTGTTGAGGTGTGCAAGCTTCCTTTTCTCTGTTTATTCCTGTAGTCATTAACTTGTGAGAAGAATGCAGCAGAAACAATAAATCTGTTGTCATGATGCCTCTTGTTCAAGACTTCCTACAAACAGGTGTTAACTTTCATGCCACCTCTATGTTATGCAACAGGTTTTAGTTTCACCTGTAAGAGGCAAGTGGTGTTGCTGGGGCTACCAGTGGTTCTAGCAGCATCTCAGGGCTGATGGTGTGCACTGAACATTAGTGAGAGCTGCTGGTCTGGCCAATGGTGTGGCTCTTTTGGATGCATGAGGAGTGTTTTTGGCTGGCATGTTTTGAACAAGATTCCTCTGCAGGTCCTGTGTAAAACCAGTCTTCATTAAGAGCTGAAAGGAGGTAAAAGGTAGCTTTTTTTACACAGCATATATTGGTTTTGGTTGTGCACATCTTTCTAACTGCTTTCCAGTAAAAACCACATATGGATGTTGCCATCTTTACTTCTCAAATTAGCTTCACTACATGATTATATCAAAGATACATCTTAACATACAGTCCCCAAGAAGCCTATGGGAAGATGGCCACACTGCAGTGGGGGAATGAGCATGGGCATTAGAAGTGACGTGCCCAAGGCATGGGGGTGGCTGGGGGTGCAGTAAGGCTCAGCCTCACTAGGCCAGGGCTGTAGCGCCCTTCCCCTCTCCTCTGGTGGCAGCCACTGCCTCATGTGGGTCCTCAGTGGATTTTGTTTGCAGCAAGTGGACACATTCCTGTGCTTTCCCATAAAGGACTTCCTCTTTTGTGTGTGCTGTCTCCATTACTTTAATTGTTATCACTTTAATCTCAATCACTTCAAATACTGACATGAAAGATGGGAGAGAAATATCCCTAATAGTGGGCTGGGTTTGAAAGTTCTCTGTCAAGTATACAAAGGGCTATTTGAATGCTTCTTTCCATGGTGCATTCTGGTTGGCATTGAAAATTGGTTGAATAAATTTTTAATGCTCTTTTTTTTTTTTCCCTGACATTTTTATTTGGGTTTTTTATTCTGTGCTGGTTGCTCAGTCAATAGGAGGAGGAGGCACTGGCATATCCTGGGAGGCTCTGCCGGGAACTGGGTTATCATGCTGAGAGGCTGCTGTGAGGGTTTACCTATTGCAACAAAGGATCTTCTCATGCCATTTTATTATTAAACAACATGTATTCCTTGCTTGAGCTTGTGAAGGCTCCCAGCGGTCCTGTCAGGCTAACCTTATTGCTGAAGATGATTTTGTGCTCTTAGTTTGGTAAGTCAGCCAGGCAGTGGGGCGTTGGCCGAAGCCTCTGCCATCCCACGATGAAGCCCTTCTACTGTGACACAAGCCAGAGACCGTAGCTGTGCTTCAGGAGTCACATGCATGCTTTTAGGTGACCCCATTTCTTCCTGGGCCTTGGCACTGGCCTGTGCTGGTGTGGGGCTGTCCGTATGGACCTGGTGGAGCTGCCCCAGGCTGGAAGATGTGGTGTCTCTGATGGTGCTTGGCTGTGCTCACTGTGCTCAAGTTGTATCTCAGCTGACTTCAGTCAAAATGTGGTTTTGGGTGGCTGCTGCCAATGTACTTCCCGTTATAACTACAAAAGAATCACTTTTACTTGTCAGTATTGGTTATTGTAAGGAAATAGGGATTTGGGTCACCAAAGCATGTGCTGCACCCAGATGTGTTCTTTATACACTGTGGAACTTTGTTTTTACAGTTTGTATGTGTTCCTTGTGGACATTTCTGTTTTGCACAAATGACTGATCTCACAGTTAGTAGGAAATACTACCAGTGTTAAGACAGAATAAAAAGCAGCTGTGGTTTAGCATCAGTCCTTGTTTCCTTATGGTGATAGAGTTTTTAGCATTGAATTATAGAATGTCTTGGATTAGAAGGAACCTTAAAGATCATCTAGTTCCAATTCCCCTGCTTGGTCAGGGATGCCACTCTCTAGATTAGGTTGCTCAGGGCCCAGCCAACCTGTCCTTGAAATAGCACATGGAATATTTTTAAACTAAGTCAAGAAACAATTTGTTCAATAACAGTAATGAAATTACACAATAATAATAATGCATGGCCTTGTTTTTGTTTTTGGCTGTGGAAACCATGCTAAAGGTCTTTATAAACAGAGTTTTGTGAACACCTGATGTCTTCAGTTAGTTATTTTGACTTTTGCGTGCTTACTTGGATCATAGCTTCTCTCTTTCAAAACTATAGTTATATCTATCCTTTTATTTACTCTCAGTATACGTGCAATGTGAATTAAGGAAAGTTATTCTTTGTATCATTACATCAAACCTCGAAATTCCAATACAGCCCCTAGCAACCATTTGCTCTGGGTGTGCTTCTAGAGTTTGTTAGTTGCATTTTCTTTGTTTTCATCCTTTGGAACTCAGAAATCAAATTTGTCCAGCTTATTCCATTTAAATCTGTGCAGATTTTGACTGGAATAGAGTTAAATTTTAAAGCTAAGTCTTAAGTTTAAATCCAAAATACAGCCCATACTGGCTGCTATGAAGAATATTAACTCTAACCCAGCTGAAACCAGCACATTCTCCACCCCTTATTCCATCTAGATGCAGTGCATTCTTCTTACCCATGAACCTCCTTCCCATCCTTTGATATAATACACAGATATCATTCCCATAGTCTATGGATCACCCCGTGAAATGTCTGTAAAGTGTCCATAAATGTCCATTGAGTTTCTTTAGTCCATGACTTTGGGCTCCATCTGTTAGGGTGGTCACTCAGGGCAGGAGTGGTTGGTGTTTTCTGTGGAGTTACAGGGCACCAAAGCCAGCTCAGTTTGGGTCACTGCTTGTCATGCCCACCCATGGTCAGCAACTCAGCCCCGTGCAGCCGCTTGCTCACTCCCTGCTGGTAGGATGGGGGAGGGAATTGGAAGAATAAAAGTGAAAAAACTCGTGGGTTGGGATAAAGACAGTTTAGTAGGTAAAGCAAAAGCCACACACACAAGCAAAGCAAAACAAGGAATTCATTCACCACTTCCCACGGGCAGGCAGGTTCAGCCATTTGCAGGAGAGCAGGGCTCCATCATGTGTTATGGCTACTGGGGAAGATAAACTCCACAACTCTGAGTGCCCCCCCTTTCCTCTTTTTTTCTCCCAGCTCTATATGCTGACCATGATACCATGTAGTCTGGAATATCCCTTGGATCAGTTGGGATCAGCTGTCTGGCTGTGTCCTTTCACAACTTGTGTAGCCCCAGCCTCCTTGCTGGTGGGGGAGGGTGAGAGGGAGAACAGGCCATGACTTTGTGTAAGGAGCATAGAAAACATCCCTGAATCATTAACACTGTTTCCAGCACAAATGTAAAATATGGCCCTATACTAGCTACTATGAAGAAAATTAACTGTCTCAGCCAAACCCAGCACAAAATAGTATTTTATGATGAAAAAGTGGTGTAGTATCTCTTTTGATTTTATAACTGTAACTGAATTTATTCTTGTAGGTGTAGCATCTATGACTGTGCCAGTGTACATCGCAGAAGTGGCTCCACCGCACTTACGAGGCAGATTAGTCACCATTAACAGTCTCTTCATCACTGGAGGGCAGTTTTTTGCGAGTGTCGTCGATGGAATCTTCAGCTACCTCGCGAAGGATGGATGGAGGTTTGTGAGCCTTCCTTGCTAAAAGCAAGCTGGTGTAGTCATGATTTGGTTGACAGCTATTATAATTCGTGTTGGTAAAACAGAATTTACAGAGGAAGTGGTAAAACTGTATACTAAAATGGATCTTCAGTAATTAAATCTTGCCAAAATAGATCCATACTGCTTTCACTTAAGCTTAATATTCACAGTATGCACAGCTTTTTGACTTAACTAAACTTTAACATGGAAGAGCAATAAATATGCGTCACAAGCTCGAATGATTGTCATGATGTTTATAAAGGTAGCTTGCCTTTTGCATTTAGAATAATCACATGCTGATTTTTCAAAAGGCAAATTTCCAGTAAGTAATACACTGTATGTGCAAAATAGAGGTGAATTTTGAATATTCTTAGTCTGAGCAGTGGTAATCTATCAGAACTGAAGGATATTGTAGCATAAATTTATAGTTAAAAGTTTGTTATAGAATAATAAAAATCTATTGTTTGGCCAGCACAAACCCAGTTCTCTCAGCCTCTTCTTTTATGTCACATGCTCCAGTTGTATGACCATCTTAGTGATCCGTTGTTGTTCCTGGTTTGCAGCTTTCTCTTACATTCGTAGTCTCAGTCTTCCAAGTGCAGCATGGTGTGTTGAGTAATGAAGAGCAATTGTTTCTGCAGCCTGCTGGCATGTGCTGCGTGGCTTTTGCTAAGGCAGTAATGCTGAGTTTCATGTATGTACCAACTACTGCTCTGCTGGATTGAGTTGGAGCGAAGTGAAGTCAAAATTTTCTGTGAAGAAACAGACTGTCACCTCAGTAATGAGGTATCCAAGTATTCTCAGCTGCAATCCTGGAGCTGTTAATTGGGGATGGTGTACTGTCCTCAGCTAGTTTATTGCAACCTAAGGCTGAGCAGGAAAGAGTACAGATGGTCTGTCACCTGGAAGGAGTCACCAGCAAATGCGTGGAGAGAAATCACAAATGTTTACTCCTGAGTCATTACATATAAGAAGGAACAGTACAGCAGTTATTGTATCTCTTACTAAGTGGCTAAGCACTGGAGTGCTGCAACAAACAATAAGGAACTTTAATTTTTCTTGGTTCTGCTTGTTCTTGGAAATGCTGAATATTAAATTAAAAATAAGCCAAAGAAAACAAATATTTAATGTGACCCTTATGTCAGGTTAGCTTTATAAACCCTGCTAATGCCATCTTAATAGTATTGCAGCAGTATGTCAGAGAAGGAGAAATGTTACAGCAGACTTATTAAATTTCATGCTGGATTTTTTCAGGTCTGCTAGACATCTGGCTTCAAACACAAAGTCTCGTAATCTGTATAGGAAAGAACAGTATTAGATTTCTGAAAGCTGGCTCACTGCATGAAATGTCTAAAATTGCCTGCTTTTACTCTAAATTGATTATATCAAAATGGCTTGTTCTGAAAAGTACAACTCTAGAACTTGCAGTGGATGGTCTCTCTCAATTAAACATTTTCTTTCTGGCCTGCTCCTTTTACTCATCTTTGACCAGAATTTTGTAGATTGGAAACTAACTTTAGTGAGGGAGCACTGTCTATACATTTCTTTCTTACCTTGCCTGTGATAAACAATCCAATAGAGTCCATAGAGTCCAGCTGGTAGCTTTAACAGGCTGGATCAAGCTTTCTGGAGCCTTGATTGATTTTGCCTCCTAAGATGATTGCAGGCACCCAACTGCTTAGTTCTGGAGGCTCTGCTGCATTTAAGTGACTGAAGGGCTTTGGAGGAGCAGAAATTTAAGTAATAGGAGTCTGAAGGACTAAATCTGCTTACTTAGATGCATTAAAACATACTTTTGTGTGCACTTTGACAGGATACAGCAGTTATTTTTAATGTCTATGAATTTGTTTTACTCTTCATTTGAAATAAGAAAGGCTTTCTAAATATCACTCCAGTGAAGATATCAAATCTACAATTTGGTGAGCTTCAATGGTCTATGTATTTTGTATACAGCTACCAAAATGTTTATGGAGAAGGAAAAGCGTAGGAAGAAATGAGGCTGTTAATGAATGAGAACATTAGTGAATTAGTGAACACTGTTAGATATGTTGACCAAAAATGACTCAACTAATAAGCCTTCCACAAACTTTGTGGTTTGAATTTATTTTCTTTCATATTCTTTTCTTTTTTAACTAATGATGAGCTATATAATTTTTAAGGTGTTACCAAAAAAAAAAAAAAAAAAGGAGAGCTGCTCATCGAGCTCTTTCTAGAGTAAGATTTGCTTGTATCACCTTTGGAAATTTTGGCTGGTGTTAAGAACCTGAGGGCTTAGCTTGGGGGTGGGAAAACTGGTGTGCATGCACATTGTCTGGGATGGCCATCCTCTTTGCATTGCCTTTTGGGTATTCTTTTTACCATTCTCTAGTTTTCTGCCTGTTATACTGCCCATGTTTTCCTTTGTTAAATCCACCACTGCCTCTAAGAAAGTATTTTTCCATTTTTACTCAAAATGCATTTGGACTTGACAAATACATTTGATTCATTGCCCTAACATAAGGTTTTCAGTAATGGTTGTTCTGTCCTTCCTACTCAATTAGCAATCTCATGCATGCTTTATAAAAAGATCCAGGTGAGAGACTGCAGAATCACCTGTGAAAGCATGCATCCTGGGGTGTGGAGAGAGGAGCTAGAGGAGAGATTAGCAAATCTCCTTCATCTCCTGACTGATGTCACGGTGTGAATCTGTTTATGAATACAGGCTACCTCAGTATTCAGAGGTACTGGTTTCTGGAGGTGTTTTAATGATTATACCCACTGATGTGAAACCCATGGTAACAGCAATAATGTACAGGTGGCACCAGCACTGTTTAAAGTCTTTAATGAAAGGGAAAAGAATCTTGGTGAAGTGTAAATGGGAAAAGGTCAGATTTAAAAAGCAGAAGAAAATTATACATTGTTCTGCAATTCTTTTTATCCTTTTATTGTTTTATTGAAGAAATATAAAAATGTTATATGTATAGACCAGAGCCACCCATGAAAATTGGTGGTGTGCTTGTCTTCCACAGCCTTTTCCCCCACTTTGGATGGAGCAAATAGCCCTTTCTGGGTGTTGCCACAGGTGTCAGTGCTGATCTTTGGAAGCATAAATGTGCGTTTACCAGTGGTAATTCTCTGTTGAGTAGAGAACTAGCCGTAATGCTGTAAATAGTTACCCTTGGGCATCAAAATACTTTTGATTTAAAACCTAACACTGCATCTGGCTGAAGATTTAAAAGCAGACTCTCTAAATGATCTGGTGTAAATTGCTGTGCTGGTGAAATGAACTTTTTGCAGTGTTTCTGCTTATAGTCAGAAATCTTCAAAAGTAAAACTGGCACATGTGTCTGTGTACATGTACTACTGACTAAATTATGCATTTTTCTCTGGCTATTTTTTTGTTTGTTTTTAGTATGTCAGTGAAACAATTAGCAGGATTTCAATCTCATTTTTGACTTCAACAGTACCCAGTTTTCTCCATGCATTTGCTTTTTCTTTCTGTTGATTATTGTCACTGAAGGGCTTATCAGTTTCCAAACTAGTAGAATATTTCAGGATTTTTATTTAGTCTAACTTAGTGTCATCAGGACCAGGGGCAGTAGAGTCAGTGGTGGCAGAACAGTCAACATGTCCTTGAGATTTCCTGAAAATGAAGGAAAGGGTCATGTTTTCTAAAATACCTGCAGAATATGATTCTTGCCCCCTTAACTTACAGTGAGAAAGAATTCGAGGAGTGGAAGATTTCATCTGTAAATAGAGTTCGAATAGGTGCAAGTGAATCTTCTCATAGTGTGGTTTTGTAGGCAAATATTAGGTATTTATCTATTTGCTTATTTATTTCCAGGTACATGCTGGGCCTGTCGGCTGTACCAGCAGTCATACAGTTTCTTGGGTTCCTGTTTCTTCCTGAAAGTCCCCGCTGGCTCATTCAGAAAGGCCAGACTCAGAGAGCAAGGAGAATTCTGTCTCAAATGCGTGGCAACCAGGCGATTGATGAGGAGTACGACAGTATCAAAAACAACATTGAAGAAGAAGAAAAAGAAGTTGGAGCAGGTATGCTGAGTACTAGTTGGCCACTCTGTCAATGAGGAGATAAAAATCAGAAGAAATGTTGAAGCTGTAGCCTCTGGGAACTTGATGTTTTGCTTTTTCTTGTCTGTTTTGCTCTTTGAAGTATTTCATGTACTGGTAGCTTTAAAAATGAAGATATTTCTATGATTCTGCACTTTTAAATTAGGTTCTGATTTCTTAAGTGAGGGAAAAGTAAAGTTGTGTAGGATTCTAAGTTTATACCACCTATGCTTGTGTGAGAATTGATTTCAGAAAATTGATCTATTTAAGAATGGACATCTCCAAGAGTGGAAATAATAAAGTTTGGTTTCTTTCATCAGTGGAAAAGGCCAAACTGACACCAGAGAGGTCCGAAGGCCTCAATTATCCAGAGGCCCCTTCCCAGCAAACTGCATTCTAGACAAGAAGCCTTTGGAAAGCTGTACAAAACTAGGCCTGTCATACAGAGATTCTTTTTCTGTAAAAGCAGCTTCTGAAAGTCCTTTTGATCTGCCCTCAAGAGAATAAGGCACCTAAATCAAATCCTTTTTTTCACTCTCTTGAATCTTTATGCCATATTTGCTCAAAACTTTGTGTTCATGTATGTACTTATAAAATAAGATTACCTTTCGATTGACTTTCTGTACTCTGAATATTTTTTCTTTGCTTTCTGCTGGAAATGTAAACCTGGGAATGTCAAGTAAGGCTCTTACTTAAGAGTTATCATTGATAGGAAAATACTGTAACTTCTCAGAGCTGGTGGAAAGAAAAATGGATGTTACTTTACATTTGTGTAAATTGAGATTCAGCATCTTATAATATCTATTCTCACTGCCTCACTGAGTTTGCCTTTGAACCTTACAATAAATAATTATGTGTCTAGAAAAAGTTATTTGACATATAGTTGAAGGATTTTCTAAATATTCATCACTAGTGTGAACCAGGGCTGGGGATTTTTCCTCACGTTATGTTTTTGAGGCTTTGGATACTTTTTTTTCCCAGTTCTTTGGGGTTGGGAAATGAAGTTCACTGAAGCTAATTTCTTAAAAAGATGAAGTGGATATTCATAGAATAGCTTGGGCTTAATAGTCATGTACTGAGGTTCTTCATTGTAATTAGGGATTGGGCTATTCAGTTCTGTGGAAAACCACTTAATGTCTAGTATTAAAGTTTAACGCTTTGTAGAAATAAAAGGAACAGGCCTACTCAGTCCCTTGTTTTCCATCACTGGACCATAAGGTATGACCTTGCTTGTCACTCTTAAATCTTTTGTCATGATGCTTTTTCACAGTTGTGAATCACATGTGGTGGTGTAGGTGCAGTAGGACTGCTCCACTGTTAAATCAGTCCTCTATACATTTGTAACTTGGACTGGGGCACTAATTACAATTGCCGTCAGGGATATGCAGGTCTTTTCGTTTCCCCCACACACTTCCCCAAAAACTTACTGTATTCTTGGAGTTTAGTTAAATCAAGCACATTCCTAGGAGAAATCTTGGTTACAGAGAATCAGTGTTTTCCTCTCAGGTAATCTACAGATTCAGAGTTGTCACCCAAGGGCATTAAAAAAATGAGGGTAGTTACAAGTATATGCTGTCCCATTTGTTATAAATGCCTAGCAGACAGGCATTAGACAGCTATGGTCACTTTTTATTTTGATTATAATTGTACTTCATCTCATTTAACTCAAGATCTTCATTGTTATAAAGAGGTATGTTGTGTCAGCATCAAGACATAGGTTGCTTTTGTTACCTTTCGATGACTTACAGGCAGTATTTGCAGGTGGTGTTAAATTGTAATTGCTTTCATTTTTTGAGGAGTTGTCTGGATCCCCAGTATTGGATTTTGCTTGTGTAGTGCAAAAGCAACTTTCTGTTCATGGTTTCATTGGCAGGTTTTCAGGTATTGACAACTTAAGTGTGTGCTTCTGCAAAGGCTTTGCATTTTTATTTTTTTGCAATGGGTATATTAGTTGTGGGGGTTTTTTGTTTGTTTGGGGTTTTTTATATATACTACTGTAAAACTTCTTTTATTAATTTCTCCTATTTGTGGTAGACAGTGTTTTAAAATGCTAGTAAATAGCAATGACAAATGACTGTAATTCCTATCAGACATTTTGAACCTCATTCCAGTTTCACAAAAAACTTTAGTAAACCTAAACTGACAGTATGTGTACATGACATTCAAGGAAAGATGACTTTGCAGATTGAAAATCATCTGGCTTACTTTTAGGTAGAATTGCCTTTTCCTTTCCTGTCTTTTTATTTCTTGAAAAAGGGCAGATGCTGTTTTTCATTGACTGGTACACGAGCATCTTTGCCAGTTCCTTAGGGCATCACTTTCTAAGTGAAACTAAGGCTGTGTTTGACTCCTTCTCTGCAAGGGAGTAACACAATGTAGCCATAACACATTCTCCAGTCCCACACTAAAAAACTGTAATGCCTTTTGTAACTGTTTCATCAGCTGTTCTCATAATGGAAGAATGAATCATAGGGAAACTTCATCTGTATTGTTTAAGCTACTTTAAAGTTTGTTTTTTATGTGTGTCATAAAACTGGAGAACTTAATTGCGTTTTTCACATGGTCATCAAGCAGCTTCTGTCTTCAAAATGGCAAAAAATGCCTTCAGCAAGAAACTTCTGCTTCAGAAGTCTTCTGTACAGTTATGGGATACCTATTAAGTGAATGATTCACATTTCTGTATCCTTTCCAATATATTCAGTCAAATTAGTGCTGCTGATATTGCTTAGCACCTTATATTTTAGCATTTTGAGATTGGCATCAGGAAAATAATGTACCTTTTTGACAAATACTTTCCTCATGACTGGTTATGCAAATGACATTTTTCTGGCAGTCATGGATACTGCTTTTGCATGCTGTGTTCTGTACTTGCAGTGTGACTTCTGGTGCTGTAACCATGCAGTTTGAGAAGTGGAGGGGAGGGCACTGTATTCTGCAGTAACATTGCAAGACAAGTCAAATCTTGGTCAAGTCCAGGTAATCATCATCTGTTGACATCATCCCACTCTCAGATGCTGTAGCACAAAATCAAGCTGTTGATAGGAAAATTGGAATGAGGAAGATTTTAGAAAGTGTTCCCCAAGAGTTGTGCAAAGAGTAATTTATAGGCGCAGAGTGGCCTTCCCCTTCAAATATGCTGTGGATCTCACAGATTCCCTAGAGCTTAGCTTAGGTTCTGAAGCCTTATGGAGAGAAAAGGGAGAGAGCGGTCTGAAGGGGTTTGCAGTTGAGAGGAGGATCAAAGACATTGCTGGGAGAGCATTCTGGCACAACTCTTCCTGGCAAAACAAGTCTGACTCACACTGCTGCTGAATTGTAGTTTTTAGTACAGTTAAGGCAGAGGTTCTGTACTGCACCTTAGTTAAAAATAGGCAATCAAGTCATAGCAATGCAGGTAAGTGCTGGCACAGGGGCTTAATCACAGAATCATGGAATGGTTAGGGCTGTAAAGGACCTTAAAGATCATCTAATTACAATCCCCCTGCCAAGGGCAGGAAACCACCTTCTACACCAGGTTACTCAGAGCCTTATCTAGCCCAGTCTTGAACACCTTCAGGGATGGGGAATCCAAAACCTCTCTGGGCAACCTGATCCGGTGCCTCACCATCCTCACAGTAAAGAATTTCCTCTTAATATCTAATCTAAACTTACACTCCTTCATTTTAGGGCCATTCCCCCTGTCCTGTCCCTCCATGCCGTTGTAAAAAGTCCCTCTCCAGCCTTCTTGTAAGCCCCCTCTGCATACTGGAAGGCTGCTCTTAGAGCTCTCTGGAGCCTTCTCCAGGCTGAACAGCCCCAACTCTCTCATTCTGTGTTTGTAGGAGAGATGCACCAGCTGTGTGATCAACTTATTGGCCCTTCTCTGGATTTATTCCAGGTCCACATCTGTCTTGTGCTGGGGGCCCCAGAGCTGGATGTGGTACTCCAGGTGGGGGTCTCGTGAGAGCAGAGTAGATCGGGAGAATCACCTCCCATGACCTGCTGGTCACATCTCTTTGACGCAGCCCAAGATGTGGTTGGCTTTCTGGGCTGCCAGCACGCACTGGTGGTTTATGTCCAGCTTTTTGTCCACCAGCACCCTGAAGTCCTCTTCAGGGCTGCTTTTGGTCCATTCTTCATCCTGTATTTGTGCTTGAGATTGCCATGGCCCTGCTGTAGCACTTTGCACTTGGCCTTGTTGAACTTCATGAGGCTCTCACACACTCACCTCTCAAGCTTGTCAGGATCCCTCTGGATGATATTCCTTCCCTCCAGTGTGTCAACTGCACCACACAGCTTGATCAGCAAACTTGCTGAGGGTGCACTTGATCCCACTGTCCATGTTGCTCACAAAGGTGTCACCATACTGACCCCTGATGATTGTCACTCGTTACTTCTCTCCACTTGGATGCTGAGACTGCAAGTCTTTGAGTGTGACCATCCAGCCAATTTTTTATCCACTGAGTGGTCCATCCATCAAATCCACATCTCTCCAGTTTTGGAACAAGGATGTCATGCCGGACAATGTCAAATGCTTTATACAAGTCTAGGTGGTTGATATCTGTTGCCCTTCCCTTATCCACCACTGCTGTAACCCCATCGTAGAAGGCCACAAAATTTGTCAGGCCATGGGTATAGATGAAGAATCCTGTGCTCCTAAGCAAATTAAAGTGTGGGATTTGTGATGTTAGTTGTGGAGCGAGCACTTGGGAGTGAATTTAATGTGGTAGTTTGTGCGTAAAAATAAAGCTGTCTAGCACACCTTTTGTAAAAGTTTTACTGGCTGCCAATATAGTACTCATTTCTGACTGGAAAGAAATCATTATAGCATCCAATGGAGACATGTAAAACAGATTGTTAATTTTCCATATGCCTGACAGTACTACAATGTTCAATGCAGATTGGAGAAAAGCATCATTTTATACTGTCTTTCTGGGTGAAAAGTGTCTGCAAACTGCATGCCTTTTCCTCACACTCTTCTGTGTAGCTGTACTCAGGATGTGCCAGGATGCATGGATGGTATTTCACACAAAATCAGAAGTGATGTGTTTGGGACTAACTTAGCATCTTGATGAAATGAACGTCATTTGCATTAAGACTAGACATTTATTTTTGTGTAGATGAAGGACGTGTAACTATGAATGGTAATTAGGAGAGCAGTGTAATCTCCCCCAGCTCTATTTATCCCACATTTCTCTAATTTATGAATTAGGGTTGAGATTCTTGTCCTTATCTGTTATGCATGTGGACCTTTGCCTTTTGTTATCTGTTGTTATCCATGTATGTGTGTCAGTCTGATCGTGAAGATGTCTTCTTTGCACGTGTTGTACGTACTAATTTTGCCATGTAACTACTGGGTCTCGGTGGTGCATGGAACCGCACTGCTTCTGTGAAATTCAGTGAGACATTTCTAAAATTGATCATTACAATGTAATATTGTTTCACCTTGCATTCTGCATCTGTACCAGAATGGTATGTGGTGGGCACTGCTTCTAGATTACACATTTTCCTGTGTTTTCATTATTTCAGTGCGCTTTTTTGTAATAGCCAAGCTTTTTTTGTGACACCAGGAAAGATGCCACTCTTTCAAGTGTTGTAGGCTTGACTCACGTAACTTTGTTTGCTGTATTTCTTATTGCATCAGTGAGTCAGTCTCCATTTTAATGTTTTGTATTTCCCTGTTGGAGATAAATGTGTTATGACAGAAAGGTAAAACCACCTCATTGCTATTAGGTTTCAGCTTGCAATTTTATCCATTTAACTTAAAGAGAGAGTTAAAATACAACATGATCAGGCAGGAGATCTGGACCCTTAGTCTTTCCTGGTTCCAGTATTTCTAGTTCTTGTACCTTTTCTTCTTAAGTAGTATTTTAACTTGTTAGTATTCCTGGCTATGGCTTTGGCTGGAACCATTTGATATGCATCTTTCTAGGGGGATATTTAGAAGCTTGCACTGTTTTCATTCTTAATCATGATTCTCTCCTTGCTTCTGGGAGTCCTTTTTATCCCAAGGCCTTTGCCCGACATGCTTGATGTTGAAAAAGAGATGGTCATGCTTATTATTATTGGATATCAGCTGGAATCTTTAATGAAACGTGGTAATACTGTGATGCTCTGGTAGGACTGTGCAGATCTCTGAATAGTTCCACTTCCAGACACTAAAAACCTTATTTGAAGTTAATTTTTCTTTTATGATAATTAGTGGCTTTTGTTATCTGTAACCATGAAATTAGGTGGAAGACTTTGGGGCAAAAGGAAACAAAGGATTTACGTTAAGGATTTGTTGAAGAAGTCCCCAAATACAATATGGGTGGTAGACATGTCAGCCTGAAATTCTTGCTTCTGGCAAACCGAATGCCAGGCTCAGTTCCAAGTGGGTTTTGCCTTTAGGTTTTGTGGGACACTTGGCTGATGCAAGAGGTACCTGAGAGGAATGTCTTCGTTTCATTCTTGTACTTTAACCATTTTTTATATAGAAGTGTTACTTTGTTCCCTTAAGAACATAAATTATTTCTGTATATGTCTCCATGGGAATTTGTTTTGAGTTGAACCCATAAAAAAGGCACTCCTGGATAATTAAAATTCATACAGTGTAAGCAAATGAAACATGGAGACAAAGTATGCTAACTATATTTAGTGTGCAATCAGATAGCAAGAAAAAGCTTTCTACAGAACTTGGCAAGGAGTATTGAAAGTATGGATTACTATATGAAACTATTAATAGAGAGAGATAAAATTTTTGGTTCTCTTTCATCCTTAAAGTCTTTTAAAAGGGTAACTTATTCTTGCAGATATGACCTTTGAGACATACAGTTTATAAAAAACATTATTGTTTTTTGCCTTGTCCAGAAATATGACTGCTATATTTTAAAAATAATAGGTTGTTTCTGGTATCTCGGAGCTCTGCTTATACTTTAAGGATCCTGCTGTTAGTGTGTTTACCTGGCAGGGTGTTTCAAGTTGGTCTTGCTTCAGTGGCTTCTAACCAAAACCAATCCCTTAATCTTTCACCTTGGTTTTCAATATACTGACAGAAAGTGAATGTTTATCTGGAAATGGTGGTTAATGGCCAGTCTGAAGATCACAGATCAGTTGTGTGCTTTGCCTGAATTCCAGACAGATTTCTTGTATGGTAGTCCTGAAGGACAGGAAAAGTAAAACTTGGTAAAACTTCCTCTAGGTATAGGGAAGCACTGAAAGGCAGGACACTTCGGTTTAGTTTTGTTTCTTTGCCCCACTTCATATCCACCATGAAATTTCTGGAAGTACACTTAGCTTTTTATTGACAGTATTCATAAGCATTTTATTAGTTCACAGCTTCTGAAGCCTACAAAAAAATTCAAATTACAAGTCTGTAAAATAAAATTTAAAATACTTCATCTCTTATCAGTTCAACAACAGATTTGAGCATAATGAATTTGCTTTAAGCCAAATGACATTCACAGATTGAACCCAAATTTGCTGATGTTTGTATAGTTCAGAACTGCTACTCTTCTGAGGTTGCTTGTGGGACTACATGTCTGGAAACACTATTGGAATGCATCACTGAATATTCAGCTGCTCCCCATGCTTTGTTTAGGAACAGGTATCTGTTTTGTGAACAAAATTAGGTTTCAGGGTGAAAAAGTGTTAGAAGAGTAAGACTACTAATTGACATCCTTCTGTGAGAGAGAATTTCTTCTAAATCAAAAACTGTCTAAAGAAGAGGCTGGGAATAAAGGATAGTGTGTTTTGTTTCAGTCATGTCCCAGGAAATAGGAATTTGCAACTTGTGCTAGAAAAACAAATCCCTATGCTTCCTCCCCCTCCCCTCTGGACAATTTAAAATGGAATAGTTTATTTTTCTTTCATAATATGAGCAGCCAGAATTAGACGGTTTTGGCTGGCTCTCAGGTGTTATAATTATCTCTGTGTCATGGTTTAGCATAGTTTGGGTTTTTGGTTAAAGAGGGCTCCATCAGCCACGGAAGTGATTCTTTTGCAAAGAGGTGCTTACAGCTTCCTCTAGACCCAACAGAACCAATCAACCGGCTAGTTTGAACATTGGCAACTTTTTAAAGCCACTTAAGAAGCTCGACACGCCTCTGTGATCCACATTTGAGAATGAACAAAGCCCAGGAAAGCTCTCTTGCTGCTGGCTTTCGGACAGGTAACTGGGGGCTCACGGCGTGGCTCAGCGGGGCCAGGCCGAGCCCTGCTCGGGTCGGCCGCGGCGCGGCTTGGCTGAGATCTCAGCCGCTTCTGCTTCACTGGACACCCGGCACAGCCCCCTCTGTGCGGGCCGGGCCGGCCGGGACACAGCCACCCCGGAGCCGTGCAGCCCTGCTCCAGCCGCGGCCCTGCTCCGTGCGGGCCGGCCGGGACACAGCCACCCCGGAGCCGTGCAGCCCTGCTCCAGCCGCGGCCCCGCTCCGTGCGGGCCGGGCCGGCCGGGACACAGCCACCCCGGAGCCGTGCAGCCCTGCTCCAGCCGCGGCCCCGCTCCGTGCGGGCCGGGCCGGCCGGGACACAGCCACCCCGGGAGCCGTGCAGCCCTGCTCCAGCCGCGGCCCTGCTCCGTGCGGGCCGGGCCGGCCGGGACACAGCCACCCCGGAGCCGTGCAGCCCTGTTCCACCCGCGGCCCTGCTCCACCCGCAGCCCTGCTCCACCCGCGGCCCTGCTCCACCCGCGGCCCTGCTCCGCGCAGGCCGGCCCCCCCAGCCCCCCAGCCCTGCTCCATGCAGGCGGCCCCCTCCAGTGGAGCCAAAATTCATCTGCGGCTGCCGCCCGGCGAAGATGAGGTGATCAACAGTGAGAGGCGAATTCCAGCTGCGGGGCCCAGGTGAGATCAAGCCTTCTAGTGTTGTAAGTTCCCTCCAGAACAAATGAAGCCTGCAGACGTCAATCCTCTCCTGAGTCAGAGGAAAGGTGGAGGCAAGTGAAGAAAACACCATAAAGACACTAAAGTTAATGAAGAAGGAAGAGCTGAGACCCTGAGGGAGGAGAAAGAGGAGATGCTTCAAGCCTAGAAGCTGAAATTCTGTTGTAAAGCTATGGTGGTGATGGACTATGATACATCAGAGTACCCGTTGTAATTTCATGAAAGCATGGGGGGGTGGAGCATTCAAACTCCCAATTGTGAGCGAAAGTACCTGTGCTGAAATAAGCACATGTTGAAGTAGCTGTGATTTGATGAGAAGCTTGAACAGAGAGAGATGAAAGTGATGAGGACCCTTGCTCCCAGGGCAGGAGGAGGGCCTCTGTTCTTGGAGCTGAAGATACTCCCAGAGATAGGTGAAGAGAACCTTTGTTTCTGAGCAGCTCAACCTTAAAATGGTACCCCAGTAGCTCAAGATTGGACCCTCGAAAACAGTTGTGGGGAAAGCTGTAAGTCAAGGGAAGGGACTTTCACATGCGAGCAGAGAACCATCCTGGGCAGCTGTCTCGCTGTGACATTGAATCCATGAGAGAACTGTTTCTTGTGGAGATGTCTCCATGGCATGAGCAAGAGAGACTCGTCTCCCTAAGTGAACTGAAAAAGATTATTACAGAGGTGGTAAACTGACTGGGAATCTCAAGGATTGTCTTTTTAGGTTGTCAGTGGGAGAAGGGAGAAAGGTGGGGGGAAGAGAAGTATTCTGAAGGTTTAGTCTGACTTTTTTTCCTTCTTTTAGGTCTGTTAATAAACTTCTTTATATTCTTTTAAGTATATATAGGCTGCTTTGCTTTCTCCTAATTCTTATCTCACAGAAGGAAAATAAGTTAAGTAATGGATGTTTTAAACCAAACCACTACACTCTGTTTCTTGTTTATTGTCTCTTAGGGATAGCTACAGAAATTCAAATTTATAGAAAAATACCTATTTCTTTTAACACAAAACCTACTTGTTTTTGGACTTAAATTATTCTAACTGCGTTGACCTAGATGAGTTGCTAGAAGCTAATGGCTTTTGGCCCCAATTTCCGTGTCTTCTCAGAGCTCAGTTCAGTGCTGGAAAGTGATAAGCTAGACATATTTCTTGGATTTTTGAGAATTAGTGCTTAGTTGTATGACTTGGCCTGTTATTAAAAGTCTTCTATATAATAGTATAAACTTTAAACAACATTCGTTACATTTGCAATAGTTCCTTCTCAGTCAGGGGAAAACCCCAAAAATAGTGCGGCGTGTGATGAGATTTTGGGAAAGCTGGACAAAAGATTCCTGCAAAAGTGAAATTGAAGGGCTTGGGGGGAATATTCTTGGTCAACAAAAAGAAAAATGGATGTGTATAACATGATTAATAGTAAAAGAAACAGAAAAAATTAAAAGCAGTGTGCTGAAGGGCAGCTTGGGTGTGAGTTGGGGTGCCAGCAGTGTGGTAGCTCGGTTGTGTTTAGAAACGGGAAACATGGTTTTGAATTTCCTGTGTACTCTTGTGAGAGAGGTGGGCACACACTGCCTTCACAGCACATTTGTGCTTTGGGACTTGGGGTTTTTTTGACATGGTTACACTGATGTACTTGTTTCTCATCTGAAATTGTAGATCTACTTTTTCTATTTATGTATATCTTTCTTAAGGAGTAATAAAATTATGGTGCCTCTAGAGCTGCAAATGGTATTCAAGAGCTCAGTTAATTAGAAAAGGGAGGAAGGAAAAAAAAAAGGCCTAGTTCTTCATCATTTCTCTGCTGAATCCAGCATCTGCACTGGATACACAATTCTAAGTCGAATTCTCCCACTTGAGTCTCCTGTTTGCATGCAGCAGGGATTCAGACAAATTATACAGTGATGTGTGAAAATGTTAATGGATATGGGGGAATTTTTTTTATAGACTGCTGAGGAATATTTTTAACACTTTGCTAAGCTTAGTAATATGGTTCTTTGAGTTAGCTCTTAGAGTAGGTTCTGTGGAAAAGTTGGAGATAATGTTGCAGCTTCTTTGCTCTCAGACCTTGTGAAGATGAGTAGAAACTCTAAAATGGATTTAGGATTTTTAATAACAATATTTATATGTAGATGCTGAAGACAGGTAGCTGGGCAGTCTTTATCTATTGGTCCCACTTTAGCCTTTTCAGTATAATCATTAAAATTAAAAAAAGATTTTTAGATAACGCTGTTTTGCAGTGTTGTATGACCTGCATCAGTGCAGAGCTGACTCTTCCTCTGTAGCCTTTTATGTGACAGGCTTTGCACAAGGGTAGGGCTTGGTCCATCTAGCAGATGTTAATGATTCTTCAATAGCAGTAGTTTTGCTTTGATTCAGTAGTCAGGTGAGCACAGTGTTTATACAGCCTGTTTAAATTGAAGTATTTTGTTAATAGGAAGAAACCATTAGAGAGAGAAAAGGGTTATAAACAGTGTTTGCACTTATTCCTTTTACATAAGGCCATGTTCTGCTTCTGCAATATAATAAGGCTTTGTTCTTTCTGGAGACCTTCGTCAAGGTATTGTCTGCCTGATTTTTGTCCATCCTTATCTTTTCTCTTGTCTTTTAAAATAACAGCATTGGGTGTTTTTTTGCTCTCTCTCTCCTGCTTTCCAGACACTTTGTTCTTCTAGTGAACCTGAAGGGTTTGGTTTAGAATAAGCAGCCATCTTTGCACACTGCCTGATAGTTAATCTAAAGTATTCATGCACTGAACATTGCAGCAAATCTTGTCAAGCAATGTGACATCTACCATAACTGGCCTGCTGCTATACGTGGATTGCATTTTGTTTGACTGAAGATGAATTTGGAAAAAAACAAACAAAAGCTTTAATGTAGTTTGTTGCTGCGTATGTTGCTGCTGTGATCTCCCAACTACCCATCTTCTTTTCCACAAATATTCTTGAGCTTTCCCTATGTTAAGAAAGCAAATTGTTGAGATTTCTTCCTTTGGAAAAAAAATGAAAAATGGTATGGTACTTCCATGTTGGCTATTTGACTAGAATATATATTTGGGCCTAGTGCTTTCATCTAGGAGATAAGAAACAGGTTCTTTTTTTACATTGATTCTGTTTGACTGTAGTTTTTACAAATGCTGAAGTGTTTCAGAATTGTGTTTTATTCATGATGTTTTGGACAAGAAAAAGTTAGAATTCTGCTTTCCTTTTTGGTCGTGTGTTGCTTGTTTGGGTTTTTTTTAGCAGTATCCCCTAAGCCATTGAGATGCTCAACAACTGTGTAGTAATGTGCTGGCCTTGCTATTGAGCCAAATCCCTAGGAAAGAGCTTTCACTTTGTGTTATTTCACTCCAGAACAGGAAGGGTGAGCACAACCTCTTCCTTTTACCATCTGAATGAATGTGTCTGGGGGCTTACTCTTTTTTGGGGTGTTTCTATAAGTGAAGTATTTTCTAGGAATTTTTTACACTGTTTTGTATACTAAAATACTACAAGTCTCCTGGAAAGTGTCCATCTAGATTAGAGGGGGTTTTTATGGTTGAAGCGTGTGTGTGTGTGCACAAGATAACTACTGCTGCATGAATGATTCACAATGAATAATTTTCCTAGTTAATTTAGGCTTTCTTCTTGCCATTTTTGCTATGAACTCTTCGGAAATTGTGGCTTTTACAAATATATAACAGTATTTCAATCATGTTCCAGAAATACCTGCACAAATAGAGCTATGATCAGGTCAGTTAACAATTGAGAAAACGATTAAAGAAAATTTAAAAAGAATCAGTAAGACCGGTCCGTCTCTACCCCTGTTTTCAGGTTTTCCTTTTCCTGAAAAAAACCCAAACCAACTTCCCCACAACAAAAAACCCACCCCTACCATCAGCAATTCCTTCACCAAAAACCGTTGGTCATTTTTTAGCACTTTTCTTTTCCCCCTTAGGAAACTACTATTCTGTTGAGTGTCTTTTTCCTATGAGGAGAGGATCACTCCACTGTTCCTTGTAGTGGTCAGTTTGTGTATGTTTTTTTTCCCTTTGAATGGTTAGAATAATCAGAGATAAATATCGCATTTATGGATAATGGTGTTTTGAACATTTTTGTTCAAATACTTGAGTATTTCTGTTTAAGAAATAATGTTTTCTAAGCCAGTATAATTTAATGTCTGTGGATATTCAAATACTTACCGAAAGTCAGAAGGAAAATGTTGTTATCTAGTCAAAATAAGTTATCTGCAGTGCGGCCATGGTGATTTATGAATGAAAAAAGAATTTTTTTTCTCCAGTATTGTGAATTATATTTAAAACTGTTCTGTAACTTAATGTTGGGGGAACTTGAAAATTTTTTTTCTTTTCCCTGCCATTTTGAGTGAGTATTGAATTCCTGCCTTGGAGAGTGGACTTCAGGCCAAAATTTAGCATTGGTGAACCTTACATACTGTTATTTTCCCCCACTTCTGTTGCAAGGAGCTTGTAGAACTGCTAAGAAATTGCTGAGAGCTCAAGTTGCTGTCCTGCATGTAACAGCTTAAATATGTTCAGTTGAACATGCTGCATGTTTCTTCTGCCTTTCCTAGTGAAATGACGAGTTTTCCCATTACTTTTATTGTAGTGGGTTACAAAGCAATCATCTCTGCTGTAACACATACTAGCCTTGTTCTGTTGGTGGGTTTGCAGAGGTGGGCAGGAGCTGGTGGGAACCCACTGCTGGTCGTGGGGTGTCTGTGTGCCCAAACCCATGTGAGCTAGGGGCTGTGAGGACTTCAAGGAACTTCTTTCCCTTGTAGAACAGTACTTTAGTACTTTGCAGAAGTAGTTTAGATCTTTCTTTTTGTACTAAAACTGCATGACTATATTTGGTTTTTTATTAGCACTAAACGTCTTAAATTTTTTGTGTGCATTCTTGTTGTCAGTGGCTTTAAAGAGAACAAAACCAGCATTTTCTTCTATGCGTTTTGACCTGTTCCCCATCTCTTATTGAAATGGAAAAGTTTAATTACAATTATTTCATAAAATGGTGCATGACTGCGCTAAACATTGCATTACTATTGAAGTAAAAGTCAGCAAAAGTATACTTGAAATTGGATTGATTTAAAAACATAAACAATTTTAAAGTAATTCTAGCCTTTTGAATTTATGTAGAGTAGATTGAGGTAATTTATTTTTACTTTAATATAAATGTTCTATAATTATCTGACACAAACCACATGGGATTTTTCATAGTAGCTGAGATGGATGCAGCTCATGTTAAAAGTATGCAAGTATGGATGCGTAAATGAATAAATTATGTCTTCTCTAGTGTATGATATAGAAAGTAGGCGATTGAGCCAGAAGACTTCCTTTTGAGATAAAGCAAACATACGTTTCTATGGCAATAAAGGCAAATGTAAAATGTAGGTGGTTCTGACTGTTGCTAGTCTAAAATAAAGGTGGCAGTTGCAGAATAGTACATTTCATATCCAAAAAAATCCAAGATTTTTATTTAAGAAAAATACATCTATATTGCCCTATACTTAATTTTTAAAGTTTTTGAATTGTAAGCTCTTTTTGACATATATTTTCCCCCTCCTTTAATTTCTCCTTTTTTCCACTGTGCATAGCAAAGATATATATATATATATAATCTGCATATATGCAAATCTTTTATCAAGTAGATTTTATTAAGTAGATTTAAATGGTGATACTTATTTCCTTTGCATCTTTCATAATTTGTTGAGACTTCAAATTTTTAATGCTTGTGAAGTGATGATTATTTTTAGTAGTACTCAAGAGATAAGATGCATGAGAGTCTTTCATCAGAAGATAAAATTAGAGCAGTATTTACCAAAGAACAGGAGGTTGGTGGGGTGGGTAGGGGTTAACAGGTTGCAAATGAATAGGGTAGAACAGAATAAGAAGTGTTTATCCTACTCTAATTAGAGTTCAGGATAACAATGGAGACATCATTTCATTCTAGATTAGATCGTTCAGAGCTTCCCATCCATTGAAGCACATTCTTAGAAGAATGATCCATTATAGAATACCCAATTACCACCTATTCATGAGTGAGTTGCCTCCAATTAATCATCCTGCCCTATCTGTCGTATCATTCAAGCTCTTTGCTTTTTTTCTTCTTCCCCAAATCTTCCCCAAATCCATAGGCTAGACTTCAGAGGACTCAAGATTCAATATCTGTGGGATTTTGTCTTTCTAAGAAGGGAGTGTGGATATCCTAATTCGTACATTAAAGATTATATTTTGCAGCCAAAATTTCTTGTTATTTAAGCATCGCATGCATGCATAAAATAGAAATGGTATCTTTTTGGTCACTCATACAATTTGATTTTTTTTGCCATACCCTGACAGAACTGTGCAGGAACTCAAATTCATTTAGCAGGATGGGAACATATGGTACTAGTCCGAGGTTGAAACTGGGTCTTTCAGTTGGTATTAATGTCAGATTTCATAAAGTCGTCTTTTGCAACAACAGTCAAGATTTTCTTGAAGTTACAGCCTGAGAATATTTTGTGTGAAAATATCAACTTAAATTTGCAGAGATTCTGGTATTATCTATGAGGTGCACACTGATTGCCTTCATCACAGTGGGTGCTCACGTGGCTGTCCTTGATAATTCAAATAATTGGTGTTAACTACTCAAATAGAATAAATCTTGAAAAGACATAGGGTTGGTGTCACCTGATTGCTGCCTGTGGTACTGGGGTGACGGGTTTGAGTTACCCATTCAGCAGGAAGAATCAAGACCTAAGGAAAGGGCTTTGGATATCTGAGCTGCCAGGAGCCAAAGAAGCTGTTGGTGTTGAATACTTTATCAGGGAAAACCAGGCAGTTTTATATTATATAACTCTGTGAATAAATGCACCAAGTTATGGTTGATGGAAAATTTTGTAAGCCTAGAAATAACGTATGTGCTCCAAGGCTGCATCATGATACGTTGACACGCAGTATTTGTTGTAAATCCTGGAAATAAACAGAAAGACATATTTTAAAATGTAGCTTCATTTATTCTACATTGAATGCAACTGTAGTGTAATCCAGCAGTATTACAGAGGAGATAGAGTTTATTTTTTTGTTATTTAGTTGTTTTGAGGCAAATTGTTTGTATTTTACAAATTTGAGATATTATTGTACAGTTTAGCATTCTGTTCTGATCCAGGAAACATTCCCTACTGTCTGCAGCCTGGTCTTTTGTGCTGTGAGAGCCTGGCTCAAAATACAAAATATTGTCTGGTCTGTATAGCTCTGTTTTTGACAATTCCTCCCAAATGTGGCTGATGGAGGCCAAGATATTCTCTGTTCAGGTGCGGGCAGATCCATTAAAGACAAGAATGCTGAAAAACCTTCATGGGTCTTTGATCGATGTAGATGCATTTTACTAGACTGCAATTTATAATAGGTGTGTTAAGAGATGCTGCATCGCAAAAATATTTTAAAGTAAGTTCTTCTAATATGTTTTGATTTTATAATTTTTTTTCTTACCAGCTGAAACTGGTTTTCAAATCCAGCTGAGAGGTTTTTTTTAAATGTAGATTTAATAAGCTTGAAGTCTTCTGCCTGGATGATAAACTTATGTTATTTTCTTCCCTAATTTCAGTACAGAAAAATTAACCTGCAAAACCTGTATATACTTTTTCCCTGGATACATTTTGGAACCAAATGAATCAGAAGAGAAGTGTTGAATTTTAGCTGAGCAGTTTCAAAGCATATTTCTTTTATCATGACTTGGATAATTTCAAAAGTCTTCTTTTCCTCCTCCAGTTCTTCTTAAATGTATTAATTTTATTTGGTGATAAAACTTTCCCTCTATGTTCTTAATGTTTTTGCAAACTTGAATATCGTTTTGTGTTGAAATCAGTATTAGAACCAATTTTTACTTATATTTTATAATAATGATATTGAGACATTATTGTTATGTTAGACAAAATTTATGAGTTTTAATTGTAAGACATAACAATAGGTACGTATTCCCCAATTTTGTGTAAATCCTGTATGATATACAAAAAATTGTAATATTTTGTTGCCATGGTGATAAGCACAGTAGTTCTTTTCAAGTTTTTTGTAGCAGCTTATAATAGTTGAAGTAGCTGCAAAGGGAAAAGTGTTATCTACAACTTGAGTTCCATTGAGAATATAAGCCTTGAATGACATATAAACTCTTTTTATAGTAGAATGTGCCTTTAGGGCCTGAATTTAGTGGTAGTAGTAGTGCATTATAGCTAAACTTTACCTGTAGAATAAACTTGGATTTGACATTTAAATTCGTTCAGGAGGGTTTTAAATTTACTTGTTCAATTGGGAGAAAAAAATTGCAAGTGGTTTACTTAAAAGATTGAATTACATGAAGTACAGACTCTTTGTTTTTCTTTAGGAAGTGTCTGTGTGGGTTTTTTTCAGTGATTCATTTTTCTGTGTAATCAGGGCAGAGAATGTTTGGTGTGGCCTGTAAGGGCTGTGTGTATTTTTCTATGTTATATTTCTTAGTAACAATGTGTAAAATCATCTGTTACTACAGTAACTGAACCACTACTGTGATAATACATCAGCAAAGTTTTTTTTGTTTGGTAAAGTAACCTGTAACTGAGAGCTACTAGTGGGTCTTAAAACAGGAAGATTGTGCCCTTTCTTCTCTTTTTAAAAAAAGCATTTCTTGTTGAACTTTAAAAATTGCACTGTGATGGTGAACTGTTGGGAAGCACAGCATGGAACCAAACTCCTTAGTATCTCAAGCAAACCACTTTCTCCTATTTTCTTTCATTGGAAGTGTTTTGGACAGGGGGTATATAAAATGGGCTGGAAGTAAAGGCTTCAGTTCCTCTTGCAACTCTTGCACTAGGTACTGGATAGTTCTTGTAGGTAGTAGTTCTTACCCAGCTTTATTGGTGAGAGATCAAGATCAGCTTGCTGTTTTACAGGATAAATAGTTGAGGCGGTGTGATTCAATTTCTGGTAGAATTGAGAACAGACTCAAGGTATCAAGTCCTCTGACTTCAGCACATTTCTGAGACATGATATAGTTCACATACTGTAGGTGTCACCTATGAAATGTGCCTACACCATTTACTGTTCACTGTTACATGGCATCTTCTACTGGCAATGAATGTGCTGCTAGATGACTGTTCTTTTCTCATTTGCTACAGATGATGTAGGGACTCAAGTGACTGCAGGCAGATAGTTGCACATTTGGCTTTTTTTAATTAACAAAATGCATGTGTTGGTAGCATCAAAAGAGCATTCAGCAGAAATGTGAGAAGGACATGCAGAAGTGAAGAGAAACATTCACATTTTTAGGGAAATAAAATCATTAAATTGTCTGTAATTCTGCCCACGTGTTTGCTTCTGTAGTCCCATTAGCTGTATCTTGATTCAGCAGGAGTCAACAGCAAGTGTCTAGGAAAGAGTACAACTGGAGCATGTATGATATTTTACCTAAGTAAATATCATAGAAGAGATGTGTATATATCCTAGTTTCTGGTGATTTTGGATTTATTAGCCATGAAACTCTTTGGTCACATGTAGACTTTTAGTACATTATGAGTGTTTAAGTACTAACTGTAGATTAACTCCAGTATGGAATGAAAGCATTTCATTCTATACCTTTTTTTTTTAATCTGAGGGTTTTTTATCTTTTCAGGTGTTCTTACACATTTATTCTGGTTGGATTTTTGTAGGGTAGTAACTAAGTTTTCCAAAAGTTTACAGCAACTCATCTGGGTTTTTTGAACAGATTTTTTTTTTGTAAGATTTGTCTCCTCTTAACAAGGTTCTTCAGTCTGTTTCAGAAAAAGCATTTGTTGTTTTGCAATATGATTAGGAAATGCCACTATATAAAAATTATGCATCTCTTGATTTCTGAATGACTGCATTTTCAAAATCCTTAATGCAGTGATGTTCTACTAATCCCACTTTACAGAGAGGGAACAAACAAGTGCCTGGCACCAAAGGAAGTTTCTAACTGTTGCCTGAAGCTTGTGATGGGATTCCCACAAATACCCCTGGCAATACTAGACCATCCTCAAACTTTTAAGCTGAAGTACATGAGCATACTGTGTGCACTGTGAGGGGAGAGCAGTGGGTGTGTGCCAGCCGTGGGTGGAAGCTCTTCAGAAGCTCCAAGCGTGGTTGTTGACAGAGCTGGCTTCATACTGACACTTCTGTCGAATGTACCCAAGTGGGTGCTGCTAAACTAAGCTGTGTTCAGGCTGTTATTCCATGGTTCTTGAATAGAGTCCCAATTCATTTGGGTGGCATTCTCTTGTACATCCTTGTTGGGAGGCTAGTTTGGGTAATCTCTGTGCAGGTGAAACGGTAACAGATTGTCTCAGTGTTGTGGTTGGATCTTAGATGCCTATGGGGGGGATTACTCTGTGGTCTGTAGGTCTCACACAAGTCTGAAACAAACAGATGGCATGGGACAGAGGCTGTCTCAGACATCTGCCTCAGTTGGCTTTACTGTTGCATATGTAGCTGGTGCTTGACGTGTGCTCTTTCACAAGCTTAGGGTGCTGTAATGCTTTTCTCAAGTGTTTTAGAAACCCAGCACCATCAGTGGGGCCTGGTCCTGTGCTCTCTTTGTGTCAGCTGAGCTGCCATGCACAGACGCAGTAACACTCTTACAGTCTTTTTAAAAATTAGTACTAAACAACACAAAGAAAAAAAACTTAAGAAGCAGTTGCCAAAAATTGCATTAGAGAGGTAAGGAGGTCAATGCATCCCCAAAGACAGATGCAGACAATCACTTGCATTACATCTTGACTGGTTCTGAGGTGAAACGTAATTTGTATTAAAGGCTTTCTAGTCAAAACGGGGAGTCACAAATTAATCCCTGATGTGTGTTTGAAGTACAGGCCTACTGAATGATGAGCTCTAGGGAATGCTCTTTGCCCTATCACTTTTAGTTGGTTCATATTTTCTTCATTGCTTTAACCTGTTTTTATTACTTCTTGAGATCTGCCATTGGCTTTTGATTTCTCTAATTCTTGTGATACCTTGTCAGGATAGGTATTGCTTGTTTCTTCTACTGTTTCAGTAACAATGACTAATGAATTGGTATCTGCAAGGCACGCTTAGGAAAAATTGAACTGAGACTTGCTTCTCACAACTGCAGGTTTGGCTGTACCTTAGGGAAATCAGAACTCCAAATTTGCCTACGCTTACTTTTGGTCTGTATCTGTCATGTCAGCCTACCTTAGATGAATTTTCTTTTCTTCTATAGCTTGTTTACTAGGGACGTCTCATCCAGAAGGGTACAGAGTCTTGTGCATTAGTCATTGGGAACAACGTCCTAAACTTTGCCCCATGTTAGCAGGAGGTAGTGATCACCTCTGTGCTGGTTATTTGATGCTTACTGTGATGGCATTGTGCCATTGGGTAACATTTTCAGTAAAACAGTTTCCATTTAGTGGAGTGCACAGTTTGTGCATGAGTGATGTGGGGGTGCATCTCAACAATGTCCTACCCTGAGTTAATGTACTTCCCAAAGGATCAGTCTGGGCACTTTGCACATGCTATGACAGTGTGTTGTCATAATGGAAGAAAAAATTTGGGCTTGTAGAAGCTAGAAGCCACATCTGAAGTTTCCCAAGTAACTCTGAGACTCTCAGTAATCACTAAGTATGAATAACCAGGCTCTGAAAAAGAGCAGGGAGAAGGGAAGTGCTTTCTCACATGTTAAAAGTATAGTTTTAATGGCACTGTTTTTCTTTCCCTCTCACAAGGTTAAGTTATTTAATGAGTTAAGTTATTTAATTCTGTTCAAACCTTTTTTGGTCTATCCATGTCCAGAAAGATTTATTACTTCTGGGGCAAGCAAGACCATCAGATGCTCTTCTTTGGTATACCTAGGAGGGATGGCTGAAATGTTAATTCTGAGTACATACTTGTATACATTTAAAGGTAAAATTTACTTTTCTTCAATTCTTGAAACTTAATATGTCCACAAGGAAAATGCTTTTAAAATACAGTATATGGATTTTTCCCCCTCTTATATATATAAAATATGAAGTGCACTTCAAGAAGTAACTGAATTATTTGTATAGTTCATTCTGAAAAGTCTTGCATTTATGTAATTTACTTTTTTCTTTGGTGCCAAACCACTGTTATCACAGTGGTGCTCTTTGAGAAAGCAAGAGCAAGCAAAAAAGAAATAAACATTTGTGCTCCTCTTATTAACTGACAATGTATTGTCATGCTGTGATTCGTTTCGATTTTCTGCTCTTTATTGTCTGCATGTCTTTGAGACTTACCTTCCAGCATATACCAAATGTGAACAGTCAAAATTCACTGTTTCAGTGACAGATTAATGTCTTTATTACTTTAAGTATTTCTTCCCATCCTTGTAAAATAAAGGAAGATGTTGGAGATGCAGATGTTAGATCTGTATCACAGTGATTGAGACTGGAGTAACTTATTTTGTTTTTAGTGTAAAGACTTTTCTTGTTTAAAGCTGTACAGTGCATTTGTAGAAAATTTGTAATCTATACAATCTTTGCAGTTGGTCCTTGTTGTGTAATGTCACAGGGACTTAGTGTCATTGATGAACTTTGAGATTATAAAGCAAATACCTGGACTTTTGGAGGAGTTTACTGTGAGTAGAGAGTGTAGTGTTAGGAAGGGTGCTAAGAGAGCTGGTTTACATGTTGAAATTGGGTAACAAATGCTGAGTCAGGGGATTGTTCTCCTATAGCAGTATGTGTTAGAAGATCTTCCTTGGCTGAAGAGTTAGGATGGTTCAGTGTCACCTTGTACAAATGCAAGGGTATACTGGCAGTCTGAAATGACTACTCAAGTGTTGATGACTCTTTTCTAGACAGAATTATATGTTTTTGCTGTTGTTAATGTCTTATCGGCCACTTTTGAGAGCTTCTCTCTACCTGAGGCCTGGGAAGAAGCATGTCATGTAGGTGACATTTGTGATGATTGTCTTTGTCCACTGAGAATAGAAAAGCCTCCCATTTTAAATCAATGTCATTGCAATAACATCTATCAGACATGAATGGTGAAGTGAAATACTGCTCTTTCAATCACAGAATCGAGTTCCTGTCCTTCACTGAGGAAGGTCACTTGTTCAAAATCTGAATTCTTTTATTGTTGTACAGGGAGATGACATTACTTCAATTTCTTCTAGCTGTATGCTCACCGGTTAGTTTACAGAGTGAATTATCTGGAAGAATCAGTGTAAAAAAAATACTCAGACTCTCTTATAATAAATAGCATAATGTATCCCATCTTTAGAGGCCTGCACTTCATCCATAAAATCCTGTGGTATCTGTGATGGATACACGTGGAAGATTTGAGCACATGTGAGTGAGGCGTATGGCAGAGGGTTGTTGGGTGGTTTTGAGGTAAACACTTGGCTTGGCAGCGGCATAGGATGGCACTGTCACTGCAGGCCATCTGTAGAAAGCACAGAGGAAAGAGCAGTTGCCTGACTCAGCTGCAAAGCTTCCAGGTGCTGGAGCCAGATCTACCCTTCTGTGTCCTTTTCCAGTAAGGGCAACATGTGCTGATACCCTTTGCTGGTGTGTGTGTGGGATTATGCCTCTGGATCACTCTCCTCCCACAAGCTGCTGCCTCCCCAGATTCTTTTGTAGAGGCTGTTGTTGTTCCTATGAATTTTAGGTGTTTCTTGCTGATAGAAATGTTGCTGGATCCCACATCTTTCCTGTGTCTCCCATTGTCCATTGTGAGTGGTCATAGCCTAACCTCAGTATTTTTCATGGGAAACGTGTGTGCTTCTCTTTAATCATAAGTGATATTGGACCGCTTCCATTTTCACATGTTACTTTAAACATGTAGAATTTTGTGTGTTGTGTTTTTGTAAAATGCTCCATTCAGTCACACAGGTTTCACTGTCACCTGCATAACCTTGTCTGCCAGCTGCTGCCCTCAATACACAGAGTGACCCAGTCTGCTGCTGGATGCTACCACATCTGGTCTAGAAGTGAAAGAACCAGCATGTCATCTTCAAAGGTCTGCAGTCCACCTGGAAGCAGCAGCTGTAAATGCTCCAATACACTTTGAGTCAATGTGGGAGAATCAGTTTTATTTTTGTGGCACAAATAAACAACTTTCTCATAATCCCTCTCATGTGACAGCAGCAAATAATTTTCTTCAAAAATACCTGTTGAAAGCACAAGTTTCTGCTTTGTTTTGTCCCAATTCAGTCCTGGCTCTTGCTCAGCTACTTTAGAAGTTTTGTGGGATTTTCTTGATTCTGCAAAGGATGGTTTGCAAAATGGAAAAACTTACAAGAATGCCATCTTCAGTCAGTTGTCAGTTGAGGTTATCATTATCTAAAGCCAATAGAGAATCTCTTTTCCTGTGGTGTTTCTAAACACTGCCTGGTGAGGGAAGCATGAGACACACGGGAACTGAGGCCTCATAAGCTGCTGTGAAATGGCCAGTGGTCTGCAGGGTGCAGCTGGGAAGGGGGAGGTGAACTGGAATGAAGCTGGGATGCTGCAGGGGACAGCGAGGATGGGATGCCTGCCTTGAGACTTACATTTAGTCAGAAGGTGTATGCAGGTCTGACAGAAGAAAATCTGGTGTTGTCACTGAGAAGGAGAAAGTAGAATAATTTGTATTTGATGTGAAGGCTTGTATCTTAAACTATTACATTTAAATGAACTAAAATAGCGGTCTTCCCTGGAGCTGGGACTATCAAGACACACTGAAGTAACACTGATATGCTAATCTCTTCAGTGTTCACATTGCTGTTGGCTTTGTAACAGTAATGTGTACCTAAATGTGTCCCATTGGAAAGGATTTTTTCTTTCAATTGAAAACACACTTTTGGTTTCCAAAAGCTTTCAGTAGCAACATGGTAAACACTTACTTAAACTGATTTTAAAAAGTAAAAGCCAATCTATTCAACCTTGCCACACCTCTTCTGAGGGACCTATACTAAAATTATAAACTATTTTTCCCTAGTTGGATGTTGGTTGTCCCTGAAAGTCAGGGATGAAAGAAGAGGGCATAGAACATAACCAGCTCTCAGAACTTGCCTTTATTTTTCTGCTGGTGCTCCCCCAACCCCCATGTTTTCTATCAGTATTAACTAGGCTTGTTTGAAAAGATGTATAGGGCCTTGCAATTCTTTTGTGAAAAAAGATTATTCTGCAGAAAAAACATATTCTTCTGTTTCTTGTCAAAAGCTATCAGCAGTAACGGTGGAGGACATGAAGTGGCTCTCAGGTTTTACCCTAAATATGTAAAACTAGTAATGAGGAGGAAACTAAAAAATGACAGGAAAAAAAAATAAAACTCAGACCTCCAGGGAGCTGCTGCACAATTGAATACAGCGTGCTAATGTTACAAAATACTGAATTAATTTTGTCCTATATTTCTTCTAAATTAGTTTTAATTAAAATGTAATAGTTCATATGAGCAGATTATAATTGCTTTTTTCCTAGTGTGGTTTGTACAGAATCATTCCAGCTGCTGTCAGTAGAAGATTCATTGACTGCATCTGCATTAGCATTTTGGCTGTGAGCAGCAGCATAGCTCTGCAGTGGGTCTGTTCTCATCTCCTATTGTCATCCCCACGTACTTTTTGATCAGATCAAAAAGTGCTGTCAGTGCCCATGGAGTAACTTCCTTTGGGGGATGTTAAACCACAGGTCTGTGTGCTCCAGGGATTCATTCAATGTGCTTGGACTCTTTTGGAGATGTGAAGGTTTAAATCAATGATGGAGCCTCAGGGCAGCTTCTAATAGTCCATGTGTGGCAATGTTCTGCTTAGGGGACTGGGCTAAATCTAGTTAGGCATAAGACCTACAAATGATACGTCATGGACCTCTAGGGGCCTCAGCTTCAAACAACTTTGACCTGGTGATCCCTGCTACTGCACTGCCTTACTTGCTGAGATGCACAGGGTCATACTGCTTCCTAAACTGGGATGTTGAAAAGCGTTGTTTGAAGTTTGTCTGCACCATGTTTGACTTCAGGTAGTCTTAATTTCTTTTAGATAATGCTTAACTCGAAAAGGGTTTAAAAGCAGCATAAAAATCTGCTTCACTGAAGTTATGAGGAAATGTCTCAGAATTCCTGTATCTTCTTGAAAAATAGGTTTCAAATCTCTAAATAATATAATACAGTCTTTATGATCTTCCTTTCTATCTGCTAGGTCTGTGACGCTGCAGAGAAGCAATGAAAAGGCCTTTGCCCTGCATGCGTCTACCTTGTAGTGCATACTTAATTGGGGAAATAGATTGAGCATTATCTTACACTCTGCTGGACTTCCAGCAGCTCTTTAAAGAAGTGCCTTTTAAAATATTTTAGACTTGTAAGGAAACTTCTAATAAACATGGCATTTATGCAATGCCATTCTGTCTTCATTATGCTGAAAATGGTGAAAAAGCTTTCCACTTCATGTGAGAGTTTGCCTTACATGAAGATTGCTTGCAGATTTATTCCTTAGTACACGAGAGACCTCGAACTGTCTGTTATGGAGTGTTTATTAATGATCTTTCTCTATTTCTACCGTATTCCTCCTTTTGAGATGAGGGTGAGAAAGGGGACCAGAACTTCCTCTGTACAGCACTTAACAATCATAGAATGGTTTGGGTTGAAAGGGACCTTTAGAGATGGTCAAGTTCCAAACCCCTGCCATAGGCAAGGACACCTTCCACTAGACCAGATTGTTCAACCCCACATCCAACCTGTCCTTGAAAACTTCCAGGGATGGATTATCCACAGCTTTTCTGGGCAGCCTGTTCCGGTGCCTCACCACCCTAATAGTAAACAATTTATTTCTTATATCCAATAGAATTTACCCTCTTTTAGTTTAAAACCATTACCTCTTGTCCTTTCACTGCAGGCACTGGTACAGTGTCTCTCCCCATCTATCTCATAAGCCCCTTTTATATATTGAAAAGATGAAATAAGCTCTCCTTTATTTCTTTGTCGTATTTCATACCAGTCATGGAAGTCGTCAGTTTAGTATTCTACACTTTCTGTTTTCAATATTGATCTGTATCTTCTGCAGAGCTTATAAATTCAGAGTAAAAGCTGTCAGTCAAGTATGACTGACAGGTTCTTGATTAATGAAGCCTAGTACTGAAATTGCAAAAAGGAGTACATCAGCTCTTGGCAGTATGGAGATGGCTGAGTTTTACAGGATTTGTATGTAAGGATGCTTTTCAGTCACTGTTGTTTAAGATAACCATGGAAAGTGCCAAACTGGCTTTTTCGTTAGTACTGGTTGTAATAACTAGTACCATCACAGATCTTAAGAATGCTGTATGTTTCATGTAAGAATCTTGTGGATGACCGCTGAAGGTTCTCTAATCCAATCTCTAGTCAAAACAGAATAAATTAGAGCAGGTTGTGCAGAACTTTATCAGTGAAGTTTTTGACTGTGACCTGTCTCTCTTTCTGTATTTGTTCATTTCCATGGTACAAAATAAACAGACTTCACACCTAGTCCAAATTTTCTGCATCCCAGCTTACCTGTTGCCTTTTGTCCTACCCTTGCACACCTCTGAGGAGCCTGGGTCTGTTTTCTCCTTGCCCCTCCGCTAGGTATCTGTAGGCAGCAGAGTCTTTCCCCTTTACCTTCTCTTTTGAAGTGGAACAATCCCAGTTGATTCAGCACCTGCTTGTATGTCGCGTGCTCCAGCCCATCCACCTTGGTGGTTCCGTTCCAGGCTCAGGCGGCGCTGTGATGTGCTGCTCCTGCTGTGGGGCTTGCAGCTGCTGGGTAGGGAGGAAGAAATAGTTCCCTGACCTGCTGACAGTGCTCCTGCTCCTCCTACCAGGATGTGGTTGGCCTTCTCTTTTGAAAAACATACTGAGTGATAATGGTTGCCTTAGAGCTCTTTGTGTTTCTGATAAAAGATGGTTAATACTGAAACGTAGTGAATTAACTAGTAGCTTGAGATAAGGTGTGACTTAGGCTGCAGTTTGGTGAAATATTTAGGTGTGTATCTGTCCTTCTGTCTTCAGTGAAACTCAACTTTGTGCTCATGTTCAAATGCTTCCCTTAAAATAAGAAAGTTGAAGCAGTTTCTTAAGACGTACTATTTTTAGCTACACACTGTTTTGCTGGGCTGTCAACTATATATCCATTGATGGTGCTGTCCTGTTCTTAGGAAGCCAAAGTTAAAGCACTTTAACCTATAGTGACCTTTTGATTTTTCTTCTCTCTGGATTTTGGAATCCAGCCGAGCTGTGCTAAAATTATATTGATGTCAAAGCAGGTTTTTATAGTCTGTTTAAATGTGGACTTCATCTCTATTTTAACTTTTTCCTTTTATTTTTAATGAAGCTCTTATGCTAATGGCATCTGATTTTTAAAATGTGAGAGGAATTTTTTAGGCCCCTAGATAAATTGGGTTTTTTAAACATTTTTAAGGAGATGTTCTAAGCTAAATGTGCTATTAATAAAGCAAAAAATGAGTGGACAACTGATTGTATTCATAAATTTCCATGGAGACTTTCATTGACCTCCAAGTTCCTTTTTCAGTTCTATTAAATTTTCCTTTTTTCCCCTTCCCTCGTGGGAATAGGTTCCTGTGTCTCATTCTTTTGAAGGGCAAGAAGAGGAATATGTTTTTACTGTTAAACTACTGGCTTAGGGCAGAAATAAAGATGTTTCATTTTGAAACAAGGGAGAGAGGGAGTAAAATTATATCACTAAACCAAGATTTTTGGCAGAAACAAATTGCAAAAAATGTAAGGCTTGAAGTGTGTTGTCCAGAAAATAAAGTACAATATCTATATAGGTGTTAATACAGTAACAGCTGGGAAGATCAGCTTGAGAGTAGACTACCGACTGGGAGGGAACTCTTGAGTCATCAGGTTTTTTAGTGCTCTTTTAATTGAAAAAGAACAGCAGCAGCAACACACACCCTCAAAAAATAGCACTCCTGAAACTGCCTTGACTGCTGTTTTCCATTAAGTCCCTTTCCTCAACTTAAAATGAAAGAAAAAAGCCTTCTAATTCCAGATTGCTAAATGTTCTGCCCTGCACTTCACTACTTGATGAGAGAGAGGGGTGGAAAGCTCTTCAGCCTGTTGCAACACTTGGCTTATTTTGGTTGTGCCTGCGTAATGCTCCTACATCATCTTATCTTTCCTCCTCTGCTTTCTGCAGCTTTAAGTGAGGGTCACGTAACTGTTTCCTATGTAAGGCAGTTCTGGAGCAGGCCCTGGAAAAAAATACTGATTTGTAGGCTTCAGGTATGCACAAGTCTGCCCTAGTACCTGTTGCATTATTTCTAAGGTACTTTCTACAGCTAGAAAGAAATCACAATTTCTTTGTGATTTTCTCTGTCCCCAGCCCAGTTTTCATGTCAATGAAACAGGGAAACCTCCCCCTCGCTCATTCCGACTCCACAGGTCTGAAGGTATTACTGTGGGGTCCCTTTTCCCCAGTGCAGATTCTAGTTGGTCATTGTGGCTACTTAACTCTCTCTGGCATCATGTAAATGGCCACTCTTTGTTGTCTGTTTTGTTGTGGTTTCTCTGGTTTTAAAGGACTTCATTACAGCAGATTCTGTTTTCTGTAGAGAACAAGTCATACAGAGCCAAAATGCACTTCTTTTTTTTTGCTTCCTTACTTGCTGCTGCTTCTTGTCCTATTCAGAGGTGTTATTAACTGCTGCTGCCTTTGTGCAAGTTCTCAGTCATACAGATTTTCCATCACCAAAGCTTTATATCAAAGAATGTGGTATCAAAGAAAATTTTTTTCCTTTTACAGATAAAAGAAAATGTCTTTGTTTTCAGAACTCCCAAAGACCAACTCAACTTGGTGTCAAAACAAAAAAAAATCTTACTAGGATTTCTTTTCACAATGTGTGGATTAAAAAGATTTTTTGGAGAGACCATTTATTTGAAACCCAGGTTTCCCGAGCAAATAAAAACCCCCTTCCAGTTCATCTAGGCATGGAAAACCTCCTTGCACTACTTAATTCTCTAGAATCTAAGTGGTTATGTCTAATTAGCTTTTATTTGCTTTTAGAGCAGGCTGTCTGGTTAGAATAGAATCATAGAATGGTTTGAGTTGGAAGGAGCTTTAAAGATCATTTAGTTCCAACCCCTCTGCCACTGGCAGGGAATCTTCACTAGACCAGGTTGCTCAAAGCCCCATCCAACCTGGCCTTGCACATTTCCAGGGATCAGGCATCCACACCTTCTCTGGTCACCCCATTCCAGTGTCTGACCACCCTCACAGTAAAATATTTCTTCCTAGTATCTAATCTAAATGTCTCCCCTTGTAGTTTAAAACCATTCCTCCTAGTCCTATCGCTATGTGCTCATGCAAAAAATCCCTCTCCCTCTTTTTTTATAAGCTTTTAGATACTGAAAGATTGCAATAACATCTCCCCAGAGTTGTCTCTTCTCTAGGCTGAACAACCCCATCTCTCTTTGCCTGTCTGCAGGAGAGGTGCTCCAGCTCTGATCATCTTAGTGCCATCCTGCTCCTTTGGACCTGCTGTGCTTCAGTATTTGTCTTGTGCTGGGGACCCCAGAGCTGGATACAACACTTCGGGTGGGGTCTCATGAGGGTAGAGTGGAAAGGCAGAATCCCCTCCTTCTCCCTGCTGCCCACGCTACTTTGGATGCAGCCTGGGACACCTTTGACTTTCTGGGCTGTGTGCACATATTGCCAGGTCACATCCAGCTTTTCATCCAGGAGAATCCCAGAGTCCTTCTTGGCAGGGCTGTTCCCAATGAATACTTCCTCCAGTCTGTATGCATACCATTTGATGTTTTTGCTGTAGAAAGCTGAAAAATGCTAAGACTCAGCTGTTAGGCAAGCTGACAGTCTTTTTTCCTTCTTGGGTGATGGGGATCTGTGCTGTAAAAAAAAAAAAGGAAAAAAATCTCAAGCTTTCTCAAAGGGTTAAGAAACTATATGAGGTGGGAAGTTTCTTCTAGTGCTGGGAGTAGTTCTTCCAGTGTTACTGGAAACATTATAAGATGGTGACGAAGAGCATGGTACTTAAGTAAAATTGTTTCGTATCTTCACAGGATAATTAATGCAGTTTTGATCTTAAAGCTGATTCTATTTTCATTTGATTTGTTAAATTTTACAGAAAGGAAAAATGAATGAAGTTGATACTTTAAGAAAATAATCATATAATAGGCAAGGGGAGGAAAAGGATGCTTGTTTTAGTACATTATTCATACACAGGAAATAGTAGTGCTTTAGGGGAAGAGTCCTAGGTGAAGGAAGATTCTTCAGGAAAAGTTCTGCAGGTGATGCAGAGAAAGCTGTACTAGAAGCTGTCATTTTGTAAGGAAAGGAAAAACAGAAATGATTCCCATGGGTGTCCTCTGTTACTGAGATCACCAGCCCAAACTTTCTTTTTTTGGCCCCTGCTGAAGACCAGTTCCTTGAAGATTTATCTGAGTGGAAGAGAGGGCATTAGAACAAGAAAGATCCAGAAAACTAATCTGAATCTTGAGCTTAATTGATGCTAAACTGATAAGTGACTGTCCTGTTGCTTGGCTAAACCTGCCTTTTTGGAAACAATCCTCTACGCAAGAGCACAAATTGCTGGCAGGAGCCCTATATGGTTTTAAGCTGTTGCTACAAGCTGTTACCTAGATTAGCTGGCAAGAGAATGTTTGAACCTGCAAATGACTTTGGCAGAGCCCAGTCTCTAACCATAGTTTCCTGGCTGTGAAATTTGTCCAGTTATTCTACTAATAATTTGAGAGATGGGGAATCACAAATTTTCCAAGCACCAGATGTCTGCCTTCATTTGCTGTGGGATTTTTAGGTTGGCTTTATGTCTATCCTACAAAATTTTCATTTCCCTGGAAGGAAATGCAGTTTATTTTTGGAAGGAGGTATTAAGACTTCATTAATACCCATTTTTCTGCTTTTTAGCTTCCATTATATACTCCTTTTAGAGCTAGGGGTTTTGTTATGTTGCCTTTGAAAATTAGCTCATTTTTTAGTTGGTTGTGGATCATACCCAAGCTCCTATGATTGCCATACAATCCCTTTTGCTCATACAGATGAAAATCAAAATGCCTTATCAGGTGATTAATAATTTCTGAGCCTAACTTGTGGGTTATGCCTAATAACAAGGATAACTGCTAAAATATAGGAAGCTGGCATTAAAAGTTTCAGATAACCAGTCATAAAATGTAATGTTTGGAGAACTGTTTCACTTTCAGAAGTAATGTTTTTACAAGAACAGCTTCTCCTCCCCTGTTTAGCACAGTGTAACCTAATAAGTTTTTTTTTGGATGTGAAGCCAAACTTCCAAATTCTATTTTTGCTTTTTGCTTATAAGGGTGAATGTCTATTTTGGTAGACAGTTTAGATTAAGCTACAAAATATCTACTTGGATCACAGCAATCCACTTTGTGTATCACCACTTCAAGTAATGTCACCTTCAGCAGTATCCTTGTTTTTCCATTGCTCTTTATCTTGTGTTGTCATTTTGCATAGAGCAAGCTCCAGCTGTCCTTTACCGTAGCATGTTTTGAACCCTTGTAAACATTGTGTTAAAGAAATTTACTTCAGTTAAAGTAATTATCAGAAACAACAGCACAAAAAGTCCAACCAGATCTATTATCATTAAATTCATCAAGACATTAGGAGGTCTCATAGTTCTGACTTAATTTTTTTTCATAGATTAGAAGAAGGAAAACAAACATATTGGTGTTTTTTCAAGTTCAAATGAAGTGATTCTGATGCAGGAATATGTCTAAATCTCTTAGATAAGAAGAAAACAACAAAAATTAAGGCAGAAGTATCACTAAAAAAAATTGTCATTTTGGTGATAAATACCTTTTTTGTCCTTTGTAAAAATTGCAAAATACTTTTTTTTCTGTGATGTATGTTTAAATTATGTTTCCGTCTAGTTCTATGAGCAATTAAGTTGTTCCATTTTTTAAAGGTGTAATGGTTTTATTGTTCATCTATTGTCATAACTAACAGCATATTTAAGGGTTATCAGAAACTACTGAAGTACCATTTTATTTTTCAGATTTATTTTCAGAAGAAAAATGTATTTAATTCTGAAAACTTGTTTTGGTTTTCATTTTTTACTTTAAACTCATTTTCTGTTCTTAAAATCCATATTTTGGCTAGAGTTGTTTATTTTTAAGAACATGTTAACGTATTAACTCAACAATATGGATTGAAGGATTGCTGATAAGAAAATGCAAATATAGTATAGCTAGTTTCAGAGCTAGATAGTTTTAATAAAAAGTTTCACACTCATTTCCTGTTTTAAAACCAGTCAGCTCACAGTCAAAGTCCTTTGGGCTTTTTAGTTGAGTTTGTAAGCTCCTTTAATATAGAGATTAGCAGTTTCTTTATTTCTTTCATTCTGTTTATTGGTTTGTAAACCTGAAGGCTGTGAATTTTATGAAAGAAAATCCTTTAATTTTGTGTATGCCTATTGATATGTGGTGGTTGCCATGGTGCATATTTGGAGTGAAACTTTTTAAACACTGACTTGAATGAGTATGATAATTTTTAGCATAATTTTTCTGATACAATTAATCAGAAATCTGAAAAACTCCAAGTACTTACTGAATTTAGCTCACTGAATGTTCTAAAGGTCTAAAGTGTAAATTTCTGACATAAAGGTCTAAATTTCACTATGTAGTTTTAAAATTTCTGCATGGCTGCGCTTCAGATGCACAAACTGATTTGTGTGATGGAGTTTTGTTGAGATGTCGCGACTCCTTCTGAGTTGCAAACCATTGTCTGAGAACAGCTGCTTTAATTTCTCACTATTCATTTAGTGCCTTATTCCCAATTGTTTTGTACAATGCCATATTGTGAATAAAGTTTTATAAACTTCTATCAAATAGCTGAGTGGATCAGGAATTATTAAAAACCTTGCATCAGTTCCTTAGGACATTTCTGCCTCCTTTCCTAACAGTCCCTGCTGTAGAGTTCCAGCTTATTCAATGAGCAGGATCATTGATAGTGGACTTCAAGATGTAGGTTGTCTAAAATGTCCCTTGAAGATACAGAGATTTTGAACTCAGTTAAGGACCTTATACAAAATTTATGAAGAATAGAAGATCTCTCATAGCTGTTCAGCAGCCTGGCTTTACAGCAGATGCTGCAGAATCAGTTGCCAGATAAGGTTTTTAAGTCCAAAGCCTCCATGCTCAGGTGTGGCGCAGAGTCTGAGAACCTTAGGGCTGTTGTTTGAGAGTTAAACTTTGTGGGTACATTTATTAGTAAAACTTTTTTATTTGTGAAATTTGAACTCTGGACTCCTCCTAGCTAGCAGCAAGTGCTGGCTTTGTTGTTTTTCCACTGACTTTGAGTATGGAACCCTTGTCAGCCCAATGATGGCATGTGTCTTGCCTGAGACTATCTTACGAGATCTATAGATTGACTTTTTCTGTCACTTGATTTTCGTTGGAGACTTTTCGAGGTAATGATGTAGCTAAGTGGCAGGACATGTGGGACTGTGTACTGTCGGAATGTTAGAGTTACTTGGAAACCAGCTAGAAAATTTGTCAGGCTGTATTCTGCTATTAGTATTAAAGAAATGAAGTTAAATGATGATACAATTGAGATATGAATTAGAAATACCGTAATTTTAAATGAAAATAGGTTTTTCTTAGGCAGGTCTGATTATCTTTCAATGAAGAGAATGTTATGTAAACCCCCTTTTTGAGTCCAACTCTTGAAACTCTTCATAGCTTGCCAGCTTTCTGAAGCTGAAATTCTGCATGTGAATTGCTTTTCTAACAGACTCATATAGGCTTTTTTACTGAATCAGTACTTAAAATATTTTCTCTATGTTCAGGAAAGACTTTGAAAATACAAAAGTGTAGACCCTCTTTACCTCTCTCTTTTTCTTTTTCCTTTGATGGCAACTGTTTTGGCTTATTCGTATTGTGATTAGATGTTCTGAGTGAATATACTAGATGTGACAATATGTATAAAGCACAGAATTTTTCACCAGAGTATACTGGTGAAGAAGAGCTAAAAGCACTACTCTGGGCAGAGACAAGTTCAAGTAAATACTGGAGTTATGGATTTTGAATTTTTGCCTATTATCCCATAGCTTTCTGTATTCCTTTTTTTTTTTTTAAGAGGATACTTTGAAAGTCTTAGAGAATAAAACTTTCTCTGTTAGCCAGAAATTTTCGTGTGTTTTTTTTCTTCATTGATAAACTGTGTTCTGCATCTTAAATGCAGCCTCATGCCATTGCTACCAAAGGTATGGAATAAATGTAATTAATTTCTGCTCCCTCTGCTGGTCTTAGAGCTGTGCAGAGTAGATCTATCCTGTACCTTCAAAGTACCCTCACTTGCAACTGATTTGTGGAAATCAGGTCTTTTGGAGACTAAGGAGAAAACTTTATCTCCAATATCCAGATCTGAGCAGTGAGTAGTAGCATTTCTGAAATAACCTCCCAATAACAATGGAAGCTTTTAGAAAGGAAACAACAGTGATATTTTGTGGTAACTTTTGAGTACATTCAGTTGCAGCTGATGTGCAATCTGTTAGTATGATATAAGGAGAGCTGTATGTTTGACACCAGTAGTAGATACTGTAGAAAAATGGTTTCATTTTTTTGCTTGGGCTTCCTGAAAATCCTCTTTGTAGTACAGTGCAGAAAAGCAGAACTGAAATGACCAAATTGTTCCAAAATGATTGAAATTATCCAAGTTTGTTTGAAACTAAGGTGCAAAGTCTGCTATGCCTGGCAACATTGTCTTGATAGCGATCACTTAAGAACTATTATGTATTCTTTTGTTGTTGTCTTGTTTTTTTTTTAAGCTGGACCTGTGATCTGCAGAATGCTAACATACCCTCCAACTCGAAGAGCCTTAATTGTGGGTTGTGGTCTGCAAATGTTTCAACAACTGTCAGGGATTAACACCGTCATGTATGTATTTCCCAATTGCTTCTTTTTATAAAGTGTTAGAAAAAAATCAATTAGACCATTAGCAGTTATAGATGGTCTTCTGGACAAAGTCTGAAGGGTGAAAAATTGAGTTTGAGAGCTGGAATGCTGGTTTGAAATCCAGATGTTGACACATTTGGCATCACAGAAAATTGATACAAGAAGATGTTAGTATAGGGGTAAACATTTATATAGACATGAGAATGCAAACTGTATTCTGCGAGATGCATTATTGTGTTAGGGTTTATGGTCAAAGCTGTGTATGTCTGGACAAGAGAGCACATTTATGGTTTGAATTTGTGTGCAAATAGATCACAATAAGATGAGGGTTAGACTAACCATGTTAATGAGGTGGAACATTACTGTGAAGTGCTAAAGGATGCTGAGGAAGAAACATTTCCTGCTTTTACATGGTTTTGTTATGTGTATGAAGACTCAGTAAATGTGGAAGTGAAGAATGATGTATTGGGTTTTCTGACAAGCTGTCAGCTCACAACAGGAATAGCTCTTAACAAATGTGCAATGTGCAGAACCTTGTTTAAGATGAAATTATTGTTGGGCTGCCCTACAGGACTAATCATAATGAATATGGTTGCTGTATTGTTTTAAGAGCAAATATAAAATATGTTGTCATAACATTTTACAGAGAAAACTATGCCTAAGGGAGCATGCTTTTTAGGAAATTGTTAAAAGGAGCAGCTAAAAAGATAAGGCTTTTAATGGTATCAAGAGCTACCATATTAAATGTTAGAGTAAACACTACCATCTGTCATACTGGAAGAAAAAGTCCCCCAGACTCAGTATTACTAAACTGCAGAGGAGGGAAATCTGCAACAGGTAAACAAAGACTTCATAAAGTAGAAATTGTAACCCAGTGTGGGAAACACTTGGACACAAAACCGGTAAGTTATGTATGAAAGCCAGAAGACAGGCCCAGAAAGAGCTTTGATAAATTCTTCAGACACATCAGAAACAACAGACCCAGTAGCCTCCAGGCCCAGTAGGGATCAAGATGTTGGGAGTACACTAGCAGGAGATAAGTGTTTAGCACCAAATCTCACAAAGACTCTTTTTGCATTTGTGTTAATTATAGAGGGTATATGAAGCTTTTTGCACTAGAGCTTACTTAACATGTCTCAGGTGGTCTGCTTGATGCTCAAGTATTATGGGAAGAACTTTGCTGATTAAAATGAAAAAATACCAAATTAATCAGCGTACACTCAACAGGTCTGGAGTAAATTGCATATATAATTACTGAATTTGGAAATGTAGCATAATTTACATGAAGCTACAGCCCAGAAAGTTCTATTTCTGTCTTTATAAAAATTAATTAAAACTTCATAGAATCAAATAAGATGTGTGTTTATAAATATGAAAAATGAACATGTACATGTAGAATATAAAATAACAAAGAAGAGCCAACATGATTGTTGTATACAGATGGTAGCTAGCTTGGATGTGAGTTCATGGTCATGTTAGAGCTGTAAATCCCACATGAACTAACTATCCTAAGCAACCATGACAGCTGCAGCCAAAGTTTCTGGAAGAATCATACAGTCACAAAAGTAAGTGAGAAGTCCTGTCAGGTATATAACTATTTAAGATAGGAAAATAAAAGGATGAGAATAGAAGATCAGTTATCACAAACCAAGAATAGACTCCTACAAGGATCTATATGAAGATCTTTGCCGCTTTAATAAATCTGTGAAAGCGGCTAAGTAACAAAATAACAGCTTGTATTCATACAGCATTCACAATATAAAGATCCCCCAAATCTGTGAACATGAAGAGTTGTGGGAAGATAATGCAGGATAACAAATCAGTGGAATGGCAAGAGCATTAACTATACAGTGTTATTCAATAATGCCTGCAGGAGGGAACTGGGTAACTAACATGCATGACAGTCTAAATTGTTACTACTCAAAAAAGAGTGCTTCCAGTTGCATTGTCGTTCTGTACAAACATCATGACGACATCCATGGCCAATCTGGAATAGTACAAACAGTTGCAGATGTCCATTCATTTAATAAGAACAAACCAGGTTATGTGTGGGGAAAGAGATACCTCTGTTTGAACAGGATGATTAGAACTCTGCAGCTTGGAAAAGAAATGAGGTCAGAAGAAATCCAAGAGGTATATAAAGCTACTAATGTTATGGAGAGGATGGGGAGGGCATGATTATTCATCATTTCTTCTAACACGTTTTTGATGACTCCTAGCTCTTACCCAGCAGTAGGTTTAAAATAAGCATTTTTTCATGCAACACATAATTACGTATTGGAGCTCATTGCCACAGGATGTTACAGATGCCAAATGTAGAAATATGTTTAGAAGTTAATTAGGGAAACTTACATAATAAACATTATTAAAATGTTATGAAATGTGGTGTGCATGCAATCTCTGGCCAAGGACAGTCATTCTCACAATTTGGTTCTTACTACTTTAGGATGCTTATTAGGTTAGGATGAAAAATTAACAGTTCACATGGCTTATGACACTGGTAGGTTGACTTTGTTTATTTTAAACTTACTATGTTTTAAAATCTCAAACTCCTTTGTATGTAGGAGGTTTTACAAATAGTTTGGAATTGACCTAATTTGCTTGTGGATGTGTAGGAGGACAGAATTACAACTATAAAACACAGTTGAATCTTAGCTTTAAAATAATAAAATGCCTATAATAAACACATGAAGGCACTGCTGTTAAAGGACTGGATTGTAAACCATTTGCAAGATCCAGTCTCTTTTAATATTCCAGTATAACTAAATTTTTAGTGATCAGGTATGCAAGACAAACATTCTCCTGTGAAAGGACATTTTTCAAATGCAAGTAAGCAGCTGTCTGTTGATGGTTTGCTTATATAGAAGTTGGTGATTGCTTATTAATGTTGTAATCAGATGGTACCTTAAGGAGCTGTCAGATTGTATTTACTCTCTAAGCACTAGTTTTCTCTTCATAATGTTCAGTTGTGTCATTCTGGGATTGCTGTTCTCTTGCGGCAGGCAAGCAGGCATTGGTTATGGTTGGAGGGTCTAGTATTGTGTGGACTTCCCTTCAGTGGTTTCTCAAAAACAGTCATGAAGAGTATTTTGACACTGGATGTTCACTGTACCTTTGGTGCTACTGTAAATCCTTGTTTATTGGCCCTTTCTAGGCCCTAGAAGAAGAGGCCGATGACTCCAACTTGCAGTTGCCTGGCTTTCCGTGGCAGAGAATTTAGCCTCTGGTTGCCCTCTGACCAGTTAACTCAACGTGGCAACATCTATGATGGGCCCTGACTTGCCATAATCTTACGTCTTGAGGTTTTCCACTCTTTCTGCTATAGAATAATTCTTAAAATCTTGTGGTTTACTGTAAGAAAGTGAGGCCATCGGAGTACATTTTTGTGTGTCTGAAAAGCTCATTTAAACCCCCATAACCAAATCGCAAAGGGACATGAAAATATAAAGAACAACACAATAGTGGAATGATTTAATACTTCTGCAATTTGTGTATGCTTTACTGAGTAACTTGCCAATTTTAGAAAAGAAAAGCTTGAATCAAAATTATGGGTATTAGAAGAATTTTGCAGGGGTCTAAAAACAGTCACTGAGTGTACCCAGTAGAAGAAGAGATGCTAAAAAGCAAAAAAATACCTGCAAGAAACACATGGAGATGGCAGTAAAAATCTAGAGCTTCCATGCTTAATAATTCAGTAATCTGGTATAAATTTTCTGGTTAAAAACTGGATATCAGTGGTGAAGAAGCCAATGAGAGCAATGAAGTTCATGTGTAGTTGGAGATGGGGAAAGGAAAACCAGAAGAATTGTGAGAATTGTTGAGGGCTGTGCTCAGCCCTTCTCATTATGCAATAAACTGGTCTGGTTTTTGCACAGAGAAAGTTTCACATCATATTTGAATCAGCCATGTATGTGTATAACATCCAGCTGTGAGGAACCAGAAACTCATCACGAACAGGATGTTACTGAATTGGTGAGAACAGTATGTGGAGCAACCTCTGCATTGAGGAGGTGGATCTAAAAGAGAAGCAAAATGTAAAAATAGGCTAAGGAGATTGTGACTGTCACAGGAACAAATTCTAGCATGATAAATTTAGTCAGCAAAGGAGTAAAGCTCAGTGACCTATTGCTTTGATTCCTTCTTTTCCCCTAAGAACAAGTGTTTGATGGAGAGCATCGCTGCTGTTTGATGGAGTGCCTGACGCAGATCAAATGTTTCCTTTTTGTCCTGGCTTTTGCCAGATTAACTGACCTGTTAAAGTCATACAATTTTAGACAAGCATCTCTCACACTGGTGTGAGCAGGTCTGAAATGGTTTAACTTCTCAGTTTCTTATCATTCTAGAGTTTTCTCATCTCGAAAACAGAAGCTCACTGTTTCAAGCTTGGAGCCCAAATCTGGCTGACAGGAGACTGAGAAAGGCCTTGTGAAGGAAGTTATATTCCAGGGGAGCAGTTACTACAAATTAGCTTTTTAATAGTAATATATCCCAGAATTTGGTTTAAACAGTGGTGTTAAGATACTTTCAAGCCCAAAGTGGCCCATAGTTAAAACTTGGGGGAAGAGGACCATTTTGAGATAAAACTTGAAATTAATTTTTCCTATCAGTTTCCTAGGGGAAAAAAAAAAGTTTAAAAAAGGAAGATGTTCCATTTTTGGGGGGTTGGGTGGAAGAGGAGGGGACTTGAAGGATTTGAACTATTTCACATTGTATAGTGAAAACCATCAATGGATGTTTTATGTCTATGCTCATGTTCCTGCAGAACAGGACTTCTGAAAACATTTCCAGTAATGTGCAGCCTCGTGGCAGTAAAAAGACCTCCAAAACATGGGGAAGGAAGGATTTGGAAAAAATCCCAAGTTATCTTGAATACTAGGCAGTAATTTAGCCTTAATTGGAGGGAGTTCAGTATTGTCTTGTCAGAATTGCACATAGGTGGTATGACCTGCGCTGGAGATTCTGCTGCTCTTTGAGAGGTTTGTTGTCTGTTCTCAAGGACTGCCTGTGCCCTCAAGACTATAAATCTGAGATAAGACTGAAGAGACAGCTGTATCATCTTGATTATTCTTACTCTCGCAAAACTTTAAGTGGACTTGATGAAAGCCAAACAAAATACTTCGTTCTGCAGTTGAAACACTAAGTTTGATGTGGTGCTGATATTGTAATTTGCCATTATCTTTTCACATTGTGTTAAAAAATCTTTCTGCAACAGGAAAGTGGTATAATGTGTCAACAGGGAGAGCATATGGCCTTCAGCATTTTTGATAAGTTATTTGCAGGTGTATATGATCTGTTATTACTATTTAATAAAATAGTTTTTTATTTCTGAGATATCTTTGCATCTCCTGAAAATTAAGTGAATCCACATATAAAATGTATTGGGGTTTGGATTTTTCCTCAGATGCTTTTGAGCTCTAACAGTCTTGCTTTTTTAATTTATGCAAGCAAATAAAAGAACCAAAAAAAGGGTGATAAAAAGAAGCATATTTTTTCAGCTGGCAAGAAATAGGGAGGGCAATAAAATACTATATGGAGAAGGAAAAAAGCTCAGAATAATGAGAGAGAAAAAAGAAGCTGGATAAAAGAAGAAAAATACAAAAGAGGACAAGAGGAGGTTATGTAACAAGTAGAACTTGAAGGTTTGAAGATAGGTTAAGAATATTAGAACAATTAGTGAAAAAATATTGCATTGAATGTAAATGAGAGAATGAAAGAAAATAGGAGTGGGACTAAGAAGAAGCCAGGATACTTCTGGAGTTTAATAGAGGCTAGAGAGGAGTTTAATGGAAGCAAAGCACATTTCTTGGCAAGTTTAATCTCCAGGTCTGTTGTGCAGCAATTGCAGAGCTGAAACCCATGAGCACCTCAGCTGTAGCCTCAGAACCAAGCTCTTGGTACTTCTGCTTAACATGGGTGTGCAGCTGAATCCCCAGAGGGCTGGTGAAAGGCAAGACTCAGAAACTTGTCTTTAAATTCCAGTTCTTTAACTTCTTTGAAATGAAATATTGAATAGGGAACATAGGGCAATATCTGACATATCTGACTGCCGATAAACTTTTCATTTTTTGAAGATCATTGAATAAGTACCTACTTTTGTGAATTACAGCTCAAGTAGTAGCAACGTTCTCTACTCTTTCAGCATCAGCAGCCATATAGAGATCTATAATTAATGGCTGAATGTGTTTACAGGTTATGACAGATTTATAATGAATAAGCTGGTCATTGAAATGAGATTTTCCTAGAGCATTGGTTGTTGATTTGGATATTGGAAAATAGTTGTTGAGATCTGTAAACAGAATTTCCACTGGCAAAAAGTAATGGTGATTCACATTTTTCTTGTGATTTGTATTCAAGCATTGACTTTTAATGTTGTATAGGTTTCTATTGTGTTTTCTGGCTGTGCATTTTAAAACAAAATCTGGAAAGTAGCATACTGTATTTAAAAAAACCAACCAAACAAAAACCCCCCAACAAACAAAACAAAACCCCAAGCTGACACAATGCTAAATGTCATCCAAGTTGCCCAGCAGTTGCTGAAGGAGAATATTTTTTATTGTACTCTTGATTTAAATTCAAATTGGGCACAGTAACTCCCAAGCAGACTGCCATGTGGCATTTATTTTTGGATGGCCAGTAACTTGTTGCCTCAGTTTTTCTTGAGTATTCTCAGACCCAGCTGGGCTTTAAGTCTGACTGAAGGTGGGACTGTTACATTAATATTCTTTCCAGATACAAACTTTGTAGTATTGTCAGGATAATTGAGAAGATTTGGTAATTGACAAGTCTGATTTCTCTGATGACTCCATAACATTAAGGTTGCTGCCTGGTTAGGTTTTTCATCATTCAGTATTTTCTTGTGGGTAAACTGTCCAGTTTATATCTTACTTTTAATTTTTACATTTTCCTCTTAGGCTTTAGGAGATGTTTAATAAAACAAAACTAACCTCTGTGTTGCCATGTCCATTTGCTTTTCAGATAATAATCCATTAGAGATTTTTTATTAGGTTTTCATAAAATCTTTCAATAACTTTTTTTTTGAGAAGTGACCCCTTATTTTACCATTTTAGCCTTCCTTCGTATTGCAAGATATTTTAGGTAGTACTGTGTGCAAACTCATCATGTAAAACACTTCAGTGGCATATAGGTGCTTTTTATATAGACTGCAGATATTTTTGGAAGAACAACTAAACAGAACCAAACAAAACAGTTTGACTAGTCTAGTCAAACACAGTAGGTGAGCCAAGTCTCCTGTTACACCGTCTCTGTTGTATGTGCTATACAGAAATAATGTGATTAACTTGTAACAGCTCTTGAGAGGAATAAATTGTAGTTAATAAGCAAAATCCTTTCATATTAATCACTGTAAAACATTCTGAATGAGAATTTATGGAAACTGCCTGTATCAGTTTCATAGTACTTGAAAAGGAAAATTAAACCCCCTAACTCAGTTTTTTGAAAATTTTGTGTGTTCAGCAACCACTTTTCCATAGGCAGTGTTCTGTTATCACAGCTGAACTTGTTTCTTTTAAAGAGTGCATTGAAAATAAAATATATTAAAAAAACCCCAACTTCAAACATCTGGTGGTCACCAAGTTGTACATATTGGATACAGGTTTATTGTGTAGAAACCAGCTTATACAGTATTTTTTCCAAGGCCTGGAACATAGATGATGATGATTAAATTTTAATTATTTTTCCCCCAGTAAAATGGTAAATCTGAACTGAACAATTAGGTTTGTTTGTGAAAATCTGTCCATTAATTTGAAAAATTATCACACAATCTGTAGAGAGAAGCAGTGGCTTTGGAACTGTGGCCAAGGCCAAACTCAGATTTGGAGGTGAAAGTGTGGCTTGAAGTACAGAGCCTTAGGCTGGGTGGAAGCAGTTCTTGTTGAGATGGTGGTTGGGTAGTTAACAAAACATGTGAAACTCTTTCATCACATGCTCTCAGCAAGAACCCTGGGCAGTATTTACAGCAGCTGTTAATTGGCAGAGCCAATCCTTTCCCTTCACTCTGCGTTTGCCTTCACCTCCCAGTCAGTGCAGGTCAGGGCGGAGCCTGGCCACAGTTTCTCTGGTCCCTGCCCTGATGATGTTCATTCTTAGTTGTTAGTAAATACTGATGTGGGAGGGGAGTACCACCTAGTAAGGGGAGTGTGTCTTAGTAAATCTGCTAGGAGGTGGCTGAAACATAAATCTGTTGATGACAGGATGCTAGCTTTATTCATGAACTAAAACCAAACAAGCCAACACAAGATCAGTTGGTTAAGGAACACTGCAGCAGGTCTGAGAAAAAAGAAATAGCTCTTTGTTCCATAGGCAGGATGCAGGTGCAGGTAGTAGTGACTTGGTATTCAGAGTCATGGAGAGGAGTGGGGAGAGAAAATAGCTGGGTCATATTGCTGGGCATCTGATATGGCTCTACACCTGTGCAAGAACTAGGAGGAGTAGTTAGGCCTTAGCCTTCATTTTGGTTTTGTACTTAGCCAACGAAATGCAAGACTGAGTGACTGAGATGGATGTAGGCCCCAGAAAGCAGTTCAGTGAACTTGAATATTTTTAAGGCTAAAGTTTATGTATTGTTTACTGTGTTTTAAGTATAACTCACATGTTTTAGAATTTTTGTTAAAAAATTCAAGTGTTTTTCTTAAATATTCTTGTGTGTGCTTATTGGGTGGCCTACAAAACCCTGAACAGCTTAGGGGTTTAATGATTTAGCTCCAAAGGCTGTAATTTATCAGTTGAAATAATTGTGAGAGGGTAGTTAGGATACAGGTAAGAAACTATATCTGTATTTAAAACAAATCACCTATGTGTCAGCGTCACTAGTACTAAATCCACACAAATTTCCATTTAAAAATAAAGTAAGAAAACAAAGCTGTTTTCTCCTGTTGTGCTGACCTGATAGTGTAAAAGTTAATTTATCAGAGACAGTTTAAAAGTATAGATTTGTAGTTCATCATAAACCAAAGAAATTAAAACTTGAAATTTGGGTTATTTAGCCAATGCCATACATCAATCTTCAAGATTACCTCTCAGGCTGAAGCTTCTCACCGCTAATGCCATTTCTCTGTGCATTTTGTGTTCTTATTCCTTTTGAAATAGAAAAGGAAAATCACAGCTTTATGCCACTTAAAAGCAAAAAAACGATGCAAAACAAAGAAGTGAATCACGATGGAGTAGTTAACTAGATTAAAGCTATAAAATATACATCCTATTTAGGCTGCTTGCCTTGTTGATCAAACTAACCAGAGTTTTTGGAAGATGGTTTTTACAGGTACATCCTTGTCCTACCTGTTGGAGATCAAAGGATAGGTAATTCAGATATAAGAGTTTTAAAGGCTTGAGTATTGGAAGATCAAGGAAGTATTTCAAGATGCTCTATAATGGGACTAATGGGATGAAATAAAGTAAAATCTAAAATGATGATTGGAACATAGTTCAGTGCTTAGAGGTACTAGATTGAGTGTCACAAGGGAAGTAGGAAACAATCATAGTTTCTAATTGCTTGAACTGTTACAACAATAGAGAAAGTATTAGAAATAACATGGTTGAGGGTTTTGGTGTTGAAATTAGTAGATATACAATAGCAGTAAGTTTAAAAGTGAAGACTAATTTCCTTTAAATTAAACTTTTATATCCCACGTCTTCTGATAATTCTCATAATCTGTCCATTTATTGTTAAAAAAGTAGAAAACTAAACACAGCTCCCACCTAAAACCTAGGAAAACTTAAAAAATCCTAGACTGCCAAACCCATTAAATTATATTGAGGTGGATGTTTATTTTCATTATATTTTTCATCAGGTTAAAAAATAAACAATGACAAAACCTGAAATTGCAGAGGAGGCAGGTTCGGGATGCTGATGTGAGGTATTGTAATGGGCTCCTAACTATAGGCTGTCATTCTATTTTGAAGCACTGGATTTTTTTTCATTTCATAAATATTTTAAGTATTAGTGTTTTCCTTATTTGTCAGGTGCTAAACATCTGCTTAGTTGTGGGAGTTTTGTGTTGTTTGGGTTTTTTTTTTTATTTGTTGGGTTTTTTCCCCCAAATCTGGACCTTTAAATTGTTGAAGAATGACCACATGAAATATTTTTCTTATTTACTGTCTTTTTTGAGGTCTATCTTGGGTTATTGGTTAGAAGAATGTATACTAAAGAATGGACTAGCATGAATAAAAGTAAACCTCATGGTGTGACAGCTGCAAATGATTTGCCACAGTCTGGACCCATCTGCTGATGGTTTGGTTAATTACTTTTAACATGTTGCAGATGTATTAAAAAGGATTCTTCTGTGTATTAACTGATAGTAAAATTAAAAAAAACCCCAAAACCCAAAAACCTACGTTAAAGGCCTTTAATAAATTGGCATTTTTCAGTGTAATGCTTTCACAGAAATAAACTCCCTATAAGTTTTGTGTTGACTGTTAATAATACAAAGGTTTGTAATATCTTGATTTGGAAATCAATGTTTATTTTTATAACATGTTCAAAAACACATAGTGAAAGAGCTGTATAGGAGTTAACACACCAAATTACGTTATTAGAAATCCTGCTATCTATCTTCTCATTTGGAACATGTTTTATTTTTAATGTAGCCTGATCAGCAGGGACGATGTGCACCAGTGCACAACTTTACCCCCAGTTTTTCATGAATGAAATCTTCAGTGGAAAACCAGTCAGAAGGTTGGACATTTGTACTAAAACATTGAAAATCGACTCACAGACTTGCTGATTGTACTCTTTGTTTTGTTTTGTTTTGTTTTACCTTACTGTGGTTTTCTTAATGGTAAGTGATAAAATCTGTTCCTATAGTTCTTCAGGCTGTGAAAGCATATTTAAAGAAGGACTGCCACTTGGAGGTAACTCAAAACCAAAGTTTTTATTGTTAAAAGTTAAATGAAAGTATTTATTTAAAGAAGAAATATATTCGAACCAGTATTTTCTAATGTTTCTCTTGATGTTATTGAAGTGTTTGTGTATTTAATAGAATTTTTTCCACATTTTTCTGCTTTTGATTTTTATTCTCTCTTTTGCCTGTAGTGAAGTCATACCACTGTTTGATTTCTATCTGTTGCCTTGGTAATAACTTTCAGGTCACCAATCCAGTGTTAATTTCACTGCAGGGCCATGCAGGAAGAATTGTGTGAAAATGGCTTTGCCTTACATGTAGTACATACACAGTGTAGCTGTTAAGTTGGATAAATGCATCTCATTCAGTTTGTTCATATGTAAAGCCAAGTAATGAAATTAAGTCAGAGCAGTGATGCTGTTTTTAAATCATTCATGAATGATCGCTGGAGGAAGTTCCCTAAATAGCACTACTGGCTTGTTTGTTTTATGTGTTATTTGCCTAAACAGCTCCTGGAGCACAGTTTGGTCTCAACAGTTTCACTTCTGTTAAACATTTCTAATAATCTTGTAAAAATTCCTTTTTTATGCAACTGTTAATGTTTAATATGCATCATTCTGTTGAACTGTACATTTTTGTTGTCTCTAGCATTTATTTTGAGACCTAGCAGGAAATCAGATACCAATCAATGACCTTTTTTTTTTTCTATAAAGCACAATAGAATAGTAAGGGGAGGGCTTTGTGTAGTGGGTTTGCTCCCTTTGGAAAACCTAGAGGGCACATACTATTCAGATACTGGACTGTATTTGTAGCAATAAGGAAGTGTCTTCTTCCTAGGTGAAAGACAAGGAATACAGAAATGTGAAACAATTCAAAGCTCACAATGTAATCAATCTTGAGAAGACACAAAATTAAAGTGTAAAAGGTCACCTGGTTAGGTGCTGCCTGATACAACAACATGAACAACCTTAGTGAAATACATTACTGATGCCATTCAAATGCAGAGTAAGAGATATGATGCCCTTTAGATCTGTTTATTCACCTTTACTTTAAGGGCGTAGGAACTGGTTCTGTAAATTGGATTCTTTGGAGTCTGTCAATAAGAGTTAAGCTGCCGCAGGCTAGTCAATATGCCTTGTGCCACAGAGTTGGAGACACCAAAAAAAAAAAGTTGAAAGGTTATGTGCATTGCAAAGATTTGGTATAAATGAAAATAGTCCAGAAATGAACCATAAATAAAACATGGCGGCATCTAAAAGCTAATCCAGACCTTGTTATTGTGAGCAGTCTGCAAAACAAAGATATTGCTGTGGTGAAAATAGGCCATGCAGAAGGTGTGATATGAAGCACAGTCACCAAATCAAAAGAAAATAAGAAATCACTGATGAAACTCTTAATTCCTCAGTGTGGTGAGAAGGAGTAATATCTGTAAGGCCAGCGAGGAGGAGAGTCCAGGGAGGGAGGGGGATATCAGGATGGGGGAACTAAACAACACTTGGATTCTCATCTTTTGGAGGAGCTGGTTCTTTCCTGGAGTGTCTTCCAGAAATCAGGTGGTGTCAGAGCTGGAGGGGTACGAGTTGATTCTAAGCCTCTGCAGGTGAGAGGGGTCTCCCTTATGACTGCTTAAAATGTTAGGGGATTTTTTTCTCCAGAGTCTATGAGAGGTAATAATACTTCAGAGAATGATTTTGAAATATTTTCATGAAAGAGTAAAATCCTCTTGTGATATTTTATTACTTTTTAATAGTAACTTGTGTACTGCACTCGCCCAAAGCATGTTTTACAGACATCTTGAAAAAGAAAAAGGATGTGAGACCGGATTATTATCAGCAAAATTTCATATGTTTCACAAGGGAGAAGTGGAACAGGGATATACTGGACTGCTGATTAAAACTTCTGCTTGCTGGAGGCCCCTTTCTCACTTAGACTTGAATCTTTTGGTCAGTTATGAATGGAAGAGTCTTTTCTTTTAGAAGAAATAGGGAGAGCCCTATTAGAAGCCAGGGGAGGAAAAAAAAGCACAGCAAAAACAAGCAGTTAAGACAATTTGGGCTTTCTTCATCTACTCCTTCGTCTTACTTCCTCAGTTATATAATTTCTCTTGTATGTTTATAGACTGGGGAAGGAGAAGAGAAAATGAGCAGTTAAACTTTAATGTTTTCAACTTCAGGTTCTTTAAAGAATAGATTTAAATGAAAGTACTGAAATTGGTTCTTGAAAACAAAAGTGGACAAAAGCTAAAGCCTTCTGTTACTAAAGGAATACTTATTGCCCCTGCATATTGGTGAGAGAGGGAAGCAGGTGAAAGTACTGGGGAAAGTCCTGAAGGACTTTGGTGCTGTAAGGAACACGTTGGCATGAAAGGAATCAGAGAAGATCTCGCTAAAACTTGGATCAATTTGGCTGTTTTTAAACAAAGTTTTGAATGTAACCTTTTAAAACCTTGTTCTTTGAGCCCTTAATGAAAGTAAGAACTGAAACTGTGTAACCACAATGCAATACATGATAGATGAATTTGGTCCAGATGAGATACAAACTAAAAGAAATCTTAGCACTGCACTGAGCCAGCGGGTCTGTCCCATTTGCACGTGAATGAGGGAAGAAAGGGGAGTTTATCAGAATGAGAAGTGTAAATTATGCTTGTTAGTGATGGCATATTCCAGGAATTTTAGGTTTTTCAACCATCTTAATATTTGAGAACCAAGTTTAAATTTTGTTTCAGATTGTCACACATGCCTATAATGTCACTAATTTACAGTGGAAATAAAAGACAAGATACAGCTCATATTTTTTTCTGGTGCATGTAGGAATGGAGAGTGACTTATTAGTGAAATAGAACAGCTCTCAAGGGAAAAACCTACTCATTCCAAGTAATCTTTCTTCCTTTTCTATTTCATATAATAGTAGAGAAATAATAATTGTGTTATCACATTTGTGGTTTGAATATTGTCAAATATATTACAGTAGTCCTCTCTATCTTACATGCTTTATTAGAGTTTTGAGTAAGTAAAATTAGTCAGGCTTAGCTCATTGTATTTTTCAGGGCATATAGTCCTATTTTAAATATTTATATCTTACTGGAAAGCCCAAATTTTTGATTTTTGTCACATTGTGGTAAACTAACTCAAGCACTGCCATATTCTGAGCAGACACAGAATCAGGATGTATCATAGTTAAAGAAAAAAACCAAACCACCCTCCCGCGCCCCGCCCCCCCCCCCCCCACCCCCCAATATATATGTATCATAATTAACTGCACTGAGACCTGGAACACAGCGTCTGCAAGATCTGCAAGATACTGGTCAGATCTCCACAGGTGTTTGTATCTCACTATTTATTGATTTATCATATTTTTTAATTTAAAACAGCTAGAAAATAATTTAAACACATGCCCATATTGCCAAATTCCTTCTCCTTTGCAAACTCTGGTCTGGTCACCTCCTCTTTAAGCATTTCTGAAGAAGATTCTGCTGCCCTACTGTGTCTTCAGTTATGCTTGAGCAGCTCCAGTGACTTTTCCTTGCATAGATGTAAATGATGCCACCATCTCTGCAAACTGTTCAATGCAGAAATGCACATAACCAGGCAATAAATATGGGTAAGCAGTTTGAGATTGTGGACTTCTGCCCAGTTTTGGAAATCTTAATTCCCTTAATAGTGCAATATGCTACTGCAGACAGCTGGTGTTAGAGGAAGACTAGGCAATGCTAGGGAGGGAAATTTTAAAAAGGAAGTCCAGAAAGAAGAAAAACAGCTGGGATGAACAGTGCTTTAAAATGTCCTGTAAAGGTACTGGCAATAAAAGAAATTAATTCTATGGTTAGGAGCTTGGCTCAATTGCCCATCCTCTCAGCAGAATCTAAGAGCCCTGCCTAGGTTTTTTGCCTTTTGAAAACTGAGCAAGTAGCTCTTGGACAGCCGTGACCGCACTTGAGCCCTCGTTTTTGCTATGTCTTCTTAGGATATGCTGAAGCAAATTGTTGTGTAAAGAAAAAGATGATTTTTTTTTTTTTTTTTGCAGGTTGCTCTAAATGCTGTGCTTATTCTATTGACCATGTAGTAAAAGAATTTTTTTTTTGTTTTTCCGGGGAAATGTTATTCCTGAAACTTGTTTAGTCAAGGGACATATGAAACCAGTAGATGCCTGCAAAGAACATGTTACTTGCCTCTAATCGTTCTTATAATGACTTTGAAACCCTGCACTATATGCTTGCAAGAATCTTTAACACGTTTTCTAACTCAGGCTTCCAATTTACTGCCTTTGACACGTTTTAGCTTCCTGTAGTGTGCATATTATGATAGTATTCGCACAGAGATACATTTCATACTTTTGCGTTTTTCTAACTCAGACAAGAGACTCATCTGGACTATTACCTTGGGAAAAAATTGTAGTTCAGCTCCTGTACAGCTCTTGATCTCCCTGAGTCTCGTAGTGTTCCAGGTGGTATGTGCAGGGTCGTACAGAGTGGCTAGAGCTTTATGAGTGTCAATGGCCTGGGCAGTCTGTCTTCTGTCTTCTCTTGCAGTATCAAAGCTAATCTTTTCAATAAATCAACTTTTGTTTTTTGCTAACAACATAATCTTGCAGTGATTCCATGCTTGCTGCACAGTAAAGCATCGTGTACTGGAACATTGAAGTGTATTTGCCATACACCTTTTAAAACTTTTATTTTTGTAAGCGTGTCTTAGGTTCTGTGTATTAGCTTCTTGCTTCTTGTGCTCTCTAAATAACATTATGAAGAGCTTATAAGCAACCACTGTTTATGACACCTTTCTAAACTAGATGTTCTCTGTAGAGAACCCATTTGGGGATTTATTCTGGTTTTATAAAAGACATTTTCTTTTCCTAACAGCAAAATTCTCTGTCTGAAACAAATTAACTGCTGTTCAAGGACTAATCTCTTCCTCCATGTCAGAAATTTCTTCCTCTGGGGCACTGCTCTTCAGACTGACTGCTGCAGTTGCTGTCACAGATACTCCCCAGAGGTTTCAGACCAGAATCACATCTGCTGCTTTGAGTCACAACTTCATCCTATCTGGTAGGGTTTCAGTGTTCATTAGACTAATTAATGATTAAGTACAGCAATATGACATGGCTTGGCTGTTTTGTTGTGTCAGTCAGCTTTCTCAAAAATTCAAGGTATCAGCTATTTTCTGAATGTTTGGTTTTGTGCAAGATTTTAAACAAGCAGCTTTCTCATGTTGGCACTAAAGTCAGAAAAAGTATGCTGCTGCCTGACATAATCTTGCTTCAGCTGCACAGAGGAATTTAAACCCAGCAAAACCTGGGTTTGTAGAAGGAAATGGACAGGCAGAAGCCTCTCTGTAAGGGAGATCTTCACTTATGTGAAATTATAGGTATTATGATGAGAGAGGAGCAAAAGGGGGAGAATGGGAGCAAAATGTAATGCTAAAATTTAGTTGCTTTCCTCATTAAAGGAGAACAACACGTAGCACTGATTCTGCTGCTGTTTCATTGTGGCCCTGTGGTTTTCCCTCAAAACAGATTACCTGCCTCTGTTTAGGTACCTATACTGTTTTTCCAGGTTTTTAAGAAAAGGCACTTTGTAATTCTTTTGAGGAAAAAAAATACCTAATTATGTTGTGTGCATAAATAATTACTGTTTATATGTATTAATCTAATAACTGATGTGGATGAGGGGATTGAGTGCACCCTCTATAAATTCACAGTTATCAAGTTGAGGGATATTATCTGCTAGAGGGTAGGAAGGCTCTGAAGAGGTTCAGGCTGGACATCAGGGGGATTACACACAGTAGTCTTAGTGACCACTGTATATTCTGAGTCAAATGGAACCCATTGACGGTAGTATGGCACTGTCTTCATTCAAGAAATCAGGGTGATCACAGTGATGACCAATATCAAAGGCATAGATTTACTAGCTTTTGGAGAAGATTGAGCAGTGTGTGACCCGGTGGTGAGAAGGCATAGAGCAAATATTTATCTATCCATCAGGTTTTGACTGTGCAGTTTTCTAAACCCCCATCTTCTGTCCATCATGCTTGAAGTCTGACTTGGCTGGAAGAGTGTGATCATTGCTTCAGGAGATGCTACCTTACCTGGGGGATCAGATTTCCCCAGCAGTGTTAAGAAAGGCTTCTTCTGGTTTCTAATCCTCTGGCAACGTATCAGACACCAAAGAGCAATGTGTCAAATAGTAGCCATAAAGGCTACTTGCCCAACAAAGTCAGCTAATTTTTTGGTGGATTGTGCAGTCATTCATTTGATGTTCTTGTGACACAGCTATTGAAGAAGATTTCTTCCATGATGTACCTGCTGATATCTGTGAAGAACAATGAAGAGAGGCTACAAGGCACAGTTATTTGCTGTGTGCATACTACTATTTGATACATTTTAAATGTGAAATTTTTGAACTTAGCAACCCACATAGACTGGTCTGCCAGATAAGTATTATTAAATTCTTTTCAAGGTATTTTTCATATATGTTGTCTCTTTTTTTTCCCATGCTTCCCCATGTGAGAACATGACTAGCAAAAGCTAACATTCTGTCAGTATTCCTTCTTCAGAGACTACTTTTGTATCATACACTTTTGCCTCTTCTCAAAACTGTGTAAGTTCTGTTTTTCTCTGGTCTCCTGTTATGTGGTGCTCTTTATGCCTATAATAAATGCTGACAACTCCCAGCTTAACAGTTATTTCCATCAAATGCAGACTGTTACGTCACTCAGATTTCTGAGTGCCAGTCTGAGATAAGGACTTGAATGAAAAGGCAGCTGGCATAAGGTTTGTGTCTGGAGAAAATGTTACTGTGTCTGGTAAGGCAGCAGCAGCATCTAAAGCAAGAGCAGCAAGTCAGCCTTAACCTTCAAGGGGTGCCCAAATCTCCAGCATTCAAGGACAAAGCACATACCCTTTTGGCTTCTCTCAGTATTCCTAATAAAAATTGTTGTGAGAAGGTGAGAGATGGTGCTTACTTCCTTCCAACACGATGATGCCACAACGATCCAAGCTTTCAGCATCCTGAACTAGGCTGCTCCAGTGTATTTTGATTAAGAACAATATGTTGAGTTTTGGCTTATTCAACATGCAGGTCTCTGCCAGCTAGAAGTGTCCCTGTGGACAGCACAGCTTTCTGTAGCCACTGGGCTAGGTGTAAAGAGCTTAACAGCTTTAGGGTTTTTTGTACTTTGTTCTCTGTAAAGGACAGAGCTGACAGGTAGATATACTGTGCAGTTGTATAATTGACCACTCAGGAAAACTGATGTTTCCTTTCTCTGTGGTACCAATCTTGTATGTCCCCAGTCCAGGCCTCCCACCTGTGTTATCTACTGTAAGCTCTCAATCTTTAATTTCCTTTTTGTAATGCAAGTTTTGTTCCTGAACCTGATTCTTAAAAAAAGGCGACCTTCTCAAAGCAAAGTCTCTGTGAGCAGTAGAGGTTCATGGTGTCAATGTGCTGACATGGTCTAAAGTCAGGGATTAGTGGTACTTCCTCATTATCTCATCTCTTCCCATCTGTCAGCATCCATTTGTTTTTTTGCCTTGTGTTTATATGGCAAGCTTTTTGGGAGAGGTGATTTAATGGTTCTGTATTTGAACTGCACTTAGCACGCTGAGTCCTTCCCAGTGCCGGAGACAGATATTTCAGTAATGTAGTCAACCTTTAGGAATGAAGCTATGTGATGTTTTGCTTCCAACAATCTAATGATCTGATTTCTCCCCTCCTCTTTCCCCCTGATGCCCACCAATGGAAAGCTTGCTCTGCCCCTATTCAGGCTTTCCTTCCAGAAGGAAGGTTGTAGTCTTGCACTGCCAAATGTCACAGACAACAGCTTCTGCACTGGCCCTAAGAGTCTCATTTCTCTAACAAAGGTAGCCTTTCCATTTAAAGGAAAAAAAAAAAAGCCCACATAGATAATCCTTTCTATTTATTGCAATGAGAGAAACGAGCTTTACTGATTATATATGACAGCATTTTTAATAAATTAAGCTGAGATTTTAACTTCTTTGTGAGAAAAGGCTAGATGTCACCCCTTTCTTGCCAGTGCAAGTAAAGTCTGTCATTTGCAATGTCAGGGTTGGTGTTTGAGGGTACAATACTTATCAGAACTTTACTTTCTAACCCCAGAATATTTGTATTTTATATTGCAGCATGCTGTATTTTAGAGTGAAATATTTATCTTCTGCAAAGAGTGCCAGGCTCTCCCCTGGTCAGGAGCCGTGGGCCTGCTGAAGCCCCAGTGGTCATGGAGTTTTGCATGCTCTAGAGAGGTGTGGAGAGTCCAAGGCTGAGGCTTGAGGTCAGACTGAGAGGAGAACGTAAAATCTTAAGGAAAAGAATGCCCATTTAGTATGTGTTTTGTAGAACTAGAAAACAGCAACTTAGCTTTAAGAGATTACTGTAGCAGAAGTTTTGTTTCAAGAAGATGTGTTCGCTTCTCTGCACATTAAAATACGGAAATAAAATATATTGTTGCAGGTATGTGATGTTATTGGAAACAAGTTTGGAGGAACAGTGAATCTGCATGTGTGGAGAGTCCTGCATATGCACATGTTGTTGTTCCCTTGACAAGCATCCCCAAACATGCTTCAATTTGAGAAAGTCAATGTTCTGCCTCTTAGACTCAGCTTACTTGGGTTGATTCTGGGTGTTGTTCTTGATGCAGAAAGTAGATCCTGAGAAGGAATTATGCCCAAATAAAAAGCAAAGAAGAGTGAAGACAAAGGTAGCAGTCAGGAGGGAAAACAAGGCAGAAACACAAGCAGGAAGTCAGAAGAATAGTGGGGTTTTAGTGCACTGGTGTGTCTGTTAACTCCTCTTATCTTGGCCTGGGAAATATTTAACAAATAATATTGTATTTTATTAAATTTTTCTTTGTATCAGATAGTAATACACCACTGAATTTTTGTGGGATTATTTTGTATCCTACATTTTTAAACTCTTTTGCTCTTTTATTGTGAGCCAGTCGCTGTTTGGCTAACCTTGTGCATGACTAATCTGTTGCCATCCATCTGATTGTACATTTTAAAATCTTGTGAGCCCTTCCAAATCACAAAAGGTGGATTCTGTCAAAACAACAGCATTCATATTTAATGGCTGGGGATAGAGACAACAAAAAGACCCACATTTCCTACATGCAGAGATGCTTTACTCTGAGTGGGAATGAGCAGAACAAAGGCAGTATCATCCTGCTAGTCATTCACAGTCACTTGCTGACAAATTTAGCTCTGTCTGACCTTAAAAAAAGAGAGAGGAAAAAAGTAGATGAGAAGCTAAATTATTTGATCCTAGTTCATAAAATAGGTCTGTTAGCTCTTAAGTAAATAAAGAAAATAATAAATATATGGTTATATATATACGCATATATATAAAATAAATAGTTTCATAAGGAATTTGCTCCAAACATTTTAGGCCATATCTGAGGAAGTTAATAGGGCCAGAACAATTGGTGCAAAATGTGGAAACATTCTCCCAGCATTTAGGTGAATTACCTTCAGTCAGGATTTTTTGCTCTAAAAAGGGGAAAAGCTTTGCTTGAGGAGATTTTTTACTCTTCCCTTGCCTCAGAAGTCAAGTGTGTCTGCTCAGTGAACTGCTACTGCTTCATATTTTTGTAGATCTCCATCTTCAGTTTGCCTTTTAGTTCTCCTCTTGTAGATGAAATCTTGCTCAGGACTGCTAATTGTAATTTCCTCAGGCAAGAAGGCCTTTCCTTTGTGCCAGTGAAACTCATAGAAATTTCATTTATGTGATGGGCTTGCTCCTCTTGGCTTCACTGTTCTTGCCCCTCTGGGTTTAATTTATCTTGGCCACTTTGAGAAGAAAAGGACTTTTATTCCAATGTTATTTCTGGAGTCCTCCTTAGGAGACCAACAAAGCCAGTGCAGTGAGGATACACAGTCACAGTGCTCAACGGCCTGATGCAGAATACTTTGTGAAACAGTAAATCATCTGTCTTGCATGCCATGAAGGCAGTTGTCTTCTGTCACTGGGCTGTCAGGTTGAGATGCTGTTTTTAGCTAAGGTTGCTATTTCTAAAACGACCTCTGGGAAGGATTGACTGTCTGAAAACTGATGCCTGTTGTCCTGTAATTGCTACTTCATTAAAATATTTCAGTTTCAATTCTTGTATGCCCCTAAGTTCTCTAGATACCTGACATGGAAATTCTCAACTGTAAAGTAAACTTTTGTTCAATGTGACATTTTAGAGCAAAATCCCCGTTGCGGGATTTGAGTTAAAGCTGTCAAGAAGACTGGCTTTCACTAGAGACCTTGACAAGGCATCCATATTTCTTTATCTCTATTTCTTTATCTCAATAAAAATTTCATTCATGATTTCCAAGTAACCTGTCTAATCAGAAGTGTAAGGAATTTACCAGATAAGCATTTCAGAAGAACCTACTGGATGAACTGTGAATATAAACCGAAAGGAGTTAACAAACATTGCAGTCTACAAGCAGTGAACACATAATCACCATTATCATCAAAGAAAGAAACAAAGTGCAGAAGAAAAAAATCAAAGTTATTCTATGCATTTTTGCCAATACCTTTTTGCTGGTTTTTTTTTTTTAGATTATACTCAAAACCAGGTGGAGTAATTACTCTTTTAAATGCACCAGGGCTGAATTATGTTTGCCACAGGCAACATTATGCTGTTTTCTATTTACTACATTATTAACATAAAACCCAGAAGATTGTTCTAAACAAACCTTGCATTGGTTGCCATTTGTTTTTACCTACTGAGAGTGGCTGAGTGTTGAAAAATGTGTAGAAAAACAATTACTGTGTAAAACACAATTCATCTCACGAATGAGGTAATGGCACAGTCTCTCTCTTTTCTGATTCCATGAATTTGAATGTTTGACTTCTGTATACATTATGTTGTATTGTATATACTTGCTATTGTTAAAAAAAAAAAAAAAAGAAAAAATACAATAGTGTGTTATCAAAGTCTTGAAAGTACACTTCTTTTTCCTTCCCCAATCCAGGAATACAGGAATATTCCTGAATATTCTGAATAACAGGAAGTTTCAGGAAGAAAGACCATTATATCCATTAACAGCAAGCATTACTATTGGCATATGAATACAGGAAAACATAAAGCTGTTTCATTAAATGAGTAATTTTGTGGTAGCTGGCCTCAAGGCCAATAAAAGGTATTTGTGTAACTATTGCATTTTAAAGGCTTATTTGTGAAGCAGGATAGTGCTGCACTAAGTGATGTAGAAATGTAGAGCAGAACAGCTCTTGATTCAAGAGATTACAGTTAGAAATAATTGACTACAGGAGTGCAAGCAAAAAAAGAAAAATTAATTGAAGTGTGAAGAATAAATAAAGTAAGATGGGATAAATAGGATACAGTGCAATGATTTAATAAAGCAAAATCAAGCTGTAGAACAACCAGATATTTATTCATTGAACAAGTAACTGGTTTTGATAGAACAAGAAAATGTTGAAAATTTCTTTTATCTGGAACATTTTGATTTTTTGGTTTAGCTTTAGTCCAAGAGAAGGTGGTATAAAACGGATTGTGTAGCGTGGTTATGATTAGATTAAATTTTCACGAAGTTCTAGCATTAGTACACAACCAAAGAAATGTAATTATTCTTCCTTATACTTTGTCTCAATTTCTTTAATTAAAAAAGAATACCGTAGTTTTTCTTCACTTTGCTTTTGTGATGACTGTTTGCCAAGTGCAGGGCTTAGTGCTGATGCTATTACTGTAGCCCTTTGAAGCATTTTTCAAGTACTTGTCACCTGAGCACTTGAATGCTGAAGTTGTGTTGAGAATTGTTGCATGTTATCTTCAAAGCAGAGACAGTCTGTCCAGTCATTCTTTCCAGAAGAGGCTCCTCATATGGAGAGGAGGATGACCTTGACAGCACTTTCTCAATCAGAGTCTGAAAGGTAGCAAAAGACAATTTCAGCTTCTTACCACTTTAGGAAAAAGATCTAAATTTCATTTTCATTGCCCTGAAGAGTAACCTGAGTCTTCATCTCCTGCCTTTGGACATTTCCCTCTGTCCAGCTGTACTTGTGGTGAGCATAAGGAGAACTGATCAACACCTACCTTTGTCTCCCTTTTTTTTTCTGGTTGTTTTCAAGTATTATCCACATATGAATCTTCTCCTGAGAAGCAGGGAAAAAGTATTTAAAACTTTGCAGAAAAGAAAGAAAGATGAAGAAATTAAGTTACATCTCTAAGGTTACAAATTCATAGAACAGAGAGTAATACTTAGATTTTTGATCTTGGCTTTGAGCTCCCATGATGAATTCTGAAGGACAGAGAACATAAATTTAATGTAGTCAAGATGTCCTTGCACATAGAATAATTGGTCTGAAATGTATAAGATACCAGGGATTAAAAACTTGGCAGCTTAATTAGTTGCAACAAGGAAGTGATAAACATGAAAGCAATCTTCACCTGGAGATAACAAAGGAAGACTGTGGATGTGGAAAGTATTTGCTCAAAGCAGTTAAACACAAAGACTGTTCTGTGTCTATCCTTTATTAGGTGTTTCCAAGTAACAGTGATTTATTTCAGAGACAAGGTAAAATATATTTTCAAAAGGGACTCTTAAAAATACCTAGCATAGAATCTTTTCACCTGTTAATTGACTTTGTGTTGAAATTTTCATTCAACTTTATCTTAAATTTTGTTTTATATGTGTTTTCTAGTAGCTTCACTGAATTTTAAATGCAAAGTATATGTAAATACTATACATAACATATAGCAGTAAGTGGTGGCAGCAAGTTCTCTCCTATGTGGTTAAGTCATATATAACTTTTAAAGAACACTGTATACTGTCTATATAAATTTAGAATGGAATTTCCCTGTTGAATAGAAGTATGTAGCATGTAACATACTCCAGGGATTATTGAACAAATCTGTTGTCCAGCATATGGTTCACAGATTAAAAGGTTACTATTCTGCACTGTAGGGAATCTAACTCTTATTACATTAGCCTTTAGCTCTGTATTATGTTAGTCCTTGCAGTGCTTTATATGGCTGTAGCAATTTTGATGTGGTGCTTAATTGCTACATTTTGTATTGAAGAGAAGAGCAATGGGATTGTCCCTTTCAATAGGTACCACATTCACAGCACATGCTTTGCTTCCATCATGCAGGCTATGTTGTACCATACATTTCTCAGAGTACATTAGAAATGTATTGTAGCCCTCTGCCAAAGGTCTGTTTCATAGCTGCTTTAATGATAATTGTCCTTACCATTTATGGATGGCAACCGGTGCAGAAGTCACCAACTTCTCAGCACTGGCGAAACATTTTTGCACTCATAACAAAGTGCAAGCTAAAAGCTAAATCCTTGGAGGAGTGAGTGAATTCACTTTCCTCTGGTAAAATTGCTGAAAGAAGCTCAGCTTCTCCAATGGTTCTCTAGATTTAGTACTAAAAGCTTGTTCTGGGTCTTTACAGCTGATGGTGTTACATTTTTCTATTAAGCTTTTTGGACTGGGAATTATAGTCCAGTTCTCACCTCTGCTGTGAGCAGAGCATCTCTGCAAAGCATAGTCAGGGCACGGAGTGAAGCAGCATGGGTGGGAATGGAATTCTCAGGTTGGACCATCAAAACTTGAGACTGATGCTTCGTTTGTTGGCAGAAAAGCAGAAATGCATAGTTGAGATGCTTGCAGATTCATTTTTAGTAAGTGAGAGGGAAAGAATGAGGCTATTCTGACAACTTCTACTGTTGAAACTGAAGAGGAGATTTCAAAAGCAGCATTTAGGTGCTGCATTCAGGTAGATTAATCATTCAAACATCAGAAATTAAATGTTTTGGGTTTTTTGATTGTAATTTATATACTATGTTGATATAAATCCTATAATTTTACCCATCCTGTAATGAAATGAAAAAAATGTCTTCACTGGTGATTCCACCATAAGAAATTTTTTGGGTCTGCCATGATTTTTTCCTTTCTCTACAGACAGAACAAAAGACAACAAAAAAAGACCATGTAATAAAAGCAGACACTGCTGAATTAATATTCACACTGCACACGTTTAAGTTTGCTGTGCAATTACTTTTGTTTTCTAAGCAAGGAGAATATACAAGTCTGTTGAGATCTATACTACGTGCAGTGATGTCCGAAATATATCACAAGGGTAATATTTGATTATATGAATATTAAAACCTGAGATTGGATTTAGAAATTTCAATTAAAGCACCACAAGTGAGTGGCATGGATTTGAAAGACTCTGAACACCTGCCATTTCTTTTAATTTGGCTCCAGAAAAATCTAAAAATATGAACTCTTGAATGCAGATTTAGAATGGACAGTTGAGGTTGTGAAATTAAAATACTTTTTGCCAAAACCAGTACTCCTTAAATAGGATCTCATCTGCTACCACAAATAAAAGCTCAGATGGAGTCACATCAGAATTACCCTTTTGGGTTTGTTTTGTAAGCAGTCCTGAGATGACTTTTGGTAATGTGGGTACATCTGTGCATGTAAGTCCAGGGAAGACTTTTATGCCACTTATTTCCCAGAAACACTTTTTTTTTTTTTTTTTTTTTTTTTTTACATAGGGCATGTGCTTAAAATTGTTACTAGTAAGGGCATTGTGCCCAGCAGTGACTGCAGCTAGAGTGTACTCATATGCACATATGCACGCTGCTATTCCTCATTGCTCATCATGGAGTTTTCCCTGAATGAATGTGGGATTGGTGCCAATAGGTTTTTAAGATTTGTGTGTGTGTGTGTGTGTGTGTTTCTGGTGCTGTAACAGGCTAATTAAGAATGAGAAGAAAGTGTATATTTAATGCAACATTGTTAAAGAAGGCTTCCACCATTTATTCCAACATTGGGTGTATCTGTTGGGGTCATCACAGGGGCTTTGAGAGCTCCTCCCTAACAGTGAAGCAGTGCCAGAGGCTGCTGTGGCTGTCTTGCTCTGTGTTTGGGCACTTCCACGCTGCCCCATGTGCCAGGGCCTTTCCCAGCCTCACTTAACTTGCAGAAGAGTTTTTTCTCACTGAGTCTTTAACTGTGGGCTTTCTCATCTCTGCTGCCCTTTGTCCAACCCTGTGTCCCCAGCAATAAAGTCTGATATTGGTTATATCTTTTTCCATTTCTTTTCTTTTCGTTGCTGGATCCCTTGACAGCTGGTCATCTCAGTAGCTTAACTTGTGGTTAAATTAGTTTTGTCTTTTGTGCATCATCTTGCCTTTCCAGAAGTGCGACCCATTCTCTAGGCTGTTAAGCTGTGCAAGAAAAACATTTTTAATGCAACATCTTCTAATTAAAATTGAAAAGCACAGAATGGTTTGGGTTGGAAGGGACCATAAAGGCCATCTAATTCCAACCCTCTGCCATGGGCAGGTACACCTTCCACTAGACCAGGTTGCTCAAAGCCCCACCCAATCTGGCCTTGAACACTTTCACGGATAGGGTGTCCACAGCTTCTCTGAGAAATTGTCCCAGTGCCTCACTGCCCTCACAGGAAGGAATTTGATCCTAATATCTAATCTAAAACTACCTTTCAAGATCTCATTATTCTAAGCATGCTGGCTTCTGGCTCTTGTGAGACTATTGTGTCTATAGTCCCATTGTTTGCTGCTGACCTTGGCTTAAACACAGGGGCTAGCTTGATCTTTTAATTTTTTTTTTAATGCTACATACATTTTGCAGGTCTCTTGATTTTAATGCGGACTGATTTCATTTTTTGGGATCCCAGAGAACTTACGTCAGGCATTAGAATACCCTGGAATATTAAACCTAATTTAAATTTAACTGAAATTGTCAGAATAAATGAATAATTGAACAAGGTATGCTTTGTGAAACACCTGGGGGATTTTCTTTCCCTGCTTTTATACTTACTAATTTGCAGACAGCACTTACCTGCATGGAGACTCTGGAGTGTCATTATTCTGCTGCAGGTAGTACTGGTGGATAACTGCAAATAGTCATTCTTCTTCCTCCTCTTCCCAAAAGCCCCAGTGGTCTCCACTTATAAAACAGGGATGGCAGTGGTGATTTTCTTTCATAAAAGTTCTGATGAAGAGGTAGGCACTTATATATTGAGTAAAGGCACTAAAGACAAGGTGAAAACGTTGACATTACTCTGCTTTTTGTTGCAGTGCAAAACATACAGGTGTTACAGACTTGAACCTATTTTGTCTGTGCTGGAAACTGATCTCTGTTTGGGGAAGAGGAGGAGGATGATAAAGACTTTTTTCCTTCCAGTGCTTTCATTTAGTTTTCAGCTCTGCCTATTACTTTTCAGTTTACCTCTCCAGTAAATTCAACCTACCTCTTCAATGGAATTAACTACAGGGTTCTGTCTGAAAAATTTACAGAATATTTTTTGCAGACTGATATAGAAGTTTGGTATTATTTTTTTGCCTGACACTTTTTTTCTTTTCATGAATAGATCCAGCTCTTTTACCATTTTTCTATTATGAAAAAGAAAACAATTTCCCTCCCCCATAATTTCATGTGAGACCTGTGAAGGACCCACATAAGTAGGTCAAATAACTGAATGTGAAAAGCACACTGGCTGTTGGCAAAGAGGTATCTGGTGCAGAGCAAATAAGTTGAAAAAAAAAAAAAAAGAAATTTTTTCAATGTCACAGCAGATACTTGCAACAGTATTTCCACATGACCCAACAGGTGTGTGACAGTACTTTGGTAACTTAGGGAAGTGAATTTCTTTGTGTATCTTGGTGATCTTAATCCTCTAAAGGTATTTTTAATCCCTGACAAACACTGGTACATGTACTTTGCTTAATAGCTATAGAGTTTAGTCTGCTTGAACACTAAAAAAATCCCATGTTTTCTTAATTACCATAATTATTTGGTAATTCTTAAATCCTTTTCACGTACCTTGCACATGGATAACACATGCTGGATGAGAGAACCTATTGGATGTATATAGTTATCTGTCAGTACTAAATTCTGAGTGGTTTTGTTAACATAATATATTGATTGTAATAAGTGCCATTCACTATGTCATTTCAGTCTGTGCTGAAAGCATTTATAACACAATACATCATTACTGCTAAACAGGGAATTTGAAGGTTTAATTACAGTAGATAAGGGTATAGTGGCAGCTCCCCAGGTTGCCTCTCAGGTACTGATTTTGAAAAATCCGTTACAGACTAAGAGGTGATTCAGCAGCCTTTTCCTTGAAAAGCTCCACAGGACTTCAAAAGTAGAAGTACAGGAAAGAATATTCAACTGTTGATCTTAAATTGGAATCCTATAAAACATCAAACTGAATTGGCAGGCTTCAGTAAGATTCCAAGATCTACTCCTTAGATATTTTATCTTCTTAACCTGAAAGTAAAGGTATTTGTGTCCAAATTGACCTGTTTCATATCAGAAGCTGGTTGCTTGGTAAGAACTAATGAGCAGGAAGAGTCTTATTGATATCCAGTGCATAGAGAATAAAAGATGTGTGTGTACATTGTCATACAGGCACATCTCATCCCTGTTGGGAGAGGTGCAGATGATGTGCACAAACAGCAGCATTTTATAACTGATTAAAAATATTTTTTAAATTTCTTGGAAGACAACAATAGATATGACAAAGTGTTGCCTGCTGCCCTGCTGAAGTGATTCATCCTGAAATAAATGATGAACTGTGTTTAATGGAATGATATCAGCCACAAAGTTGGTGTGTGTATATGTCTGTCACTATATGGGCTTTTAGAGGGTGGAAGAGTTTCTTTGATACTCCCTTGTATGAGTAAATAATAATGCATGGAGTAAGGTATTTAAATATACTTCTTTTTTTGGTGTAAATATCATGCTCACATTCTCTGTGATTTTTAAATGCAGAAGATGGAGCTAGGCTTAGTAATATTTGTGAGACATAATAGCTGTTACTATTTTAGTGACCAGCAGGATGTCCTGCTGGAGGGACTGCACAGAAACAGAGCAGAGCCTTGAGACAAGCTAATAGTGTTGGTTTGGGCACTGCCAGTCTGCAAAATGGCACAAGTTAGGTCATGAGGTACATTTTCAAAACAAAAATTGAAGGACAGTGGTATATGTGCTAAAGGGTCATGCAGTTTTAAACAAGAGTGTGCAAAATTTTAAGAAGTTAAGTCAGTGAATAGATTTTTAGTGAATAAAAAGTTTACAATCAAGTTGAATTGGAGGAGAGCAGAGATTGTGAAGGAGCGGCACAAGACCTGACAGAACTAGTTTGGCAGGACAAGTTTGCCCTGTCACTATATGAGCTTACAGAGGGTGGCTGAGGTACTTCGGTTCTCCCTTTGTCACCTTAACAGGTGTTTTTCTAGGATTTTAATTTTCTAAGGAATCTAAAGGCCATAAGCTGACTAATGTGGTAGTCCTGGGACTGGTGCTGAATCATAGTGATGAAATGGATTTTTACAGCTTTTGTGATTAACTTGTCTAATGTCAAAGGTAAGGTTTGTTGTTATCCTTGCTCTGACCTTTCATTTTCATTATCCATAGCTAACAGAGATTTAGCATCTACAAAGTTTTTTCCAGCAAAAGCAATTCCCTTTGAAAAGGAGATCTATGGTCAGGTGTTTCATAATATCAATGCCACAGTTATTATTTTATATTACAGGAGTTCATAAAGGTGACAATCAAATTTGTGTTTCAAAAAATCACAGCCTGGTTAAGGTTGGAAGGGACCTTTAAAGGTCATCTGGGCCAATCTAGCTACTCGAGCAGGGGATGTTAAAAAGCAAGGTAAGAGATTAGGCAGACATGATTAGAGATGTAGACAAGGAAGCAGCAGAGTTTCAAAAATGCCTGGTTCTCCAGACTGGCGTCCATGGTTGCTCTGAATGCAGCATTTGAGAGTGGAAAGGCAGAGTGCAGCTCTTCTTTCAGAGTGTTGTGTGCAGAACATGAAGCTGAGAAGTTGAACCACATTATCCAACACCCTGATTATATGAGCCGGTGCTGCTACATTGCTCTGCAATGCTTATTTCAAACAAGTCTAACCAAGGGATATTTTCTCTTTGCTGCTCCTACAGTACCTTGCCACTGTCCCTGTTCCCCTTCCCTGGGCTTCATGTGGTGCTTAGCAGGGCCATAGTATCCCTCCCACCAGAGACCCTCCACACTTGGAGCACCTGCATCTGTGGCTCATTCCAGATATATCAACTTCTTCCCATTTGTTTTCTATTCCAGTACTTTGGCATCTAATTTCCCACGATGCTCTTGCTCCCTCCTGCTGTTTCTGTAGGTTCATCTGCATGGATGGGTTGCCACATTTTAGCGTATCGGTGAAGCCACGGTAATTCTACAGGACCTTAGTGATGAAAGTGTCAACGTAGACTTTCATGATTAAATCCCTTTCTTAACGTAGCTGTAGATGTGTGGGACAGGCAGAAGCAAACTTGCTCTGTCTACAAGCCCACTTGGCTCTAGAATGTGTTCTCAAGCTTGTGTAGTCTATCTTTTGGTAAACTGAAGTTAACCTAATGTGCCTGGCCACTTTTCAGCAGTGGTAATAACAACAGGAGTTTCCTGTGCTTCTTGTTTCTTCAGTGCCTCTGAATTCTCAGAAATGCCAGATGTGGTACAGTTGATGAGTTCAAGCTGCAAACAAAAGACTAAAGAGGAAGGTGTGTACATCTGCAGATTAAAAACAGTTAATGACAATAGTACTATTATATTAATTCCGTTTCAGATCTCTGTAAAGAGAGCCTTAGATTTATTCATTAATTTTACAGGAATTATAAATTGTGTCCAAAAAGGCTGAAATCCTTAGACAGAAACTTTGTTGGAGTGGACTTAGTATGACAGGTGGGCTGGAGCAGCATCTTGTGAAAGATGGGGACACTCAGAGCAGTGATGGCACCTTATCAACAGGCATTTATTTTCCCTGAGAGCTACAAAGCCTGGTGTGGTGGGCTGCTTCTCTGCTGCTGAAGATGCTAACCTAGGAAACTTGAAATGAACAATATTAAAAATCTTTCTATATATATGCAATTCAGTTACTTTGTGTGGCTTTGTAATTGCATGTATTTATTTGCTTTCTAAGATACAGTACTTGCTTAAAAATTCCAAAGATGCACATGTGTTTTAAATTTTCTTGACATTTTAGAAAATAAGCTAGAATTGCACAACTTTGTCACTGAAATGGTATTCCCTGCAGGACTTGCAGTATTCGCTGTGATTGTATAATATCACAACTTAACTTTTTTCTGCCATGTAGGTTTATTCCATTGTCAGGAAGAACTTGAAAAGATTCATGTTATATGGATATACAGGCAGGGCTGCACAGACTGGTATAAAAAATGGGCATACTAAAATAGGTGAACATAAGCAAATATATTTAGTAGTTGTCACAATCTATGTTAGTGCCCTTTTAAATTTTTGAAATTAGGTTGCTATGCCATAATAACTATGAACATCGTTGCCCAACACCCAAGCTTTGGTAGCTTAGCATTTGGATTTGCAGAATCTAAATTTCCCTGGTTTGTTTTCCATAGAAATGAAATATGTTATTTATTTATGGATAAACAGTAAGCTTCTATTTGAAAATATATAACCTGTGAGTGCAATAAGCAACCAAAAGGAATGAGGGGGGCAAAAGGTGCCTGTTTGTATGGATTAGGCAGTAGACATTTACATACTTTTATGTGATTCTTTATTATTTGCTCTTTTTGACTTTATAGACACTACATTATCCATTGCTGCTGACAACTGGCAATTTCTGGCTTCCCAGTAGAATTGGATTTTGAGACGATTTAGATGTGTGGAGTTAAATGTGGCTTCCTGAAGCCTTGTCTGGTGGAAGTAAATAGGAGTTTCACAGTAGGTGTCAGAAGGCCAACACTTGACATTTATTGTTATTTTTCCTATGCTTAGGAAGAAAAAGAAAGGTGTATTGGGAGATCAGAGACTGTATCACTTTGGTGGCTAAAAGAGTGCAGTACTATGTAAGTTTTGACAGGCAGTTAGCAATTTAATATAGAGTGCCTTAAGAAGCAAGGACACATTAACGTTGACGTTTTGATGTCTCTCCTTTGTGAATCTTCCCTCCCTAAGAATCACGCCCTTGTTGGGATCTCAGAGTGTGCTGCTCTTTCACAGGAGATGAGCCTGGATGAGTCACTGCAGTTGCTAACAGGCGGGCAGAGACAGAGCCTGGCTCAAACCCAAACTGGGTCCTCAGTCCCAGCAGGTTCACTTTGGAGGTCCTGTCCTGCTGCACCACGACAAATGGCTGCACTGGGGAAGAGGAGCTGAGGAAGGGAGCTGGGAGAGTCTAAATGCCTTGTGGGTGAGGGGGTAACATCCAGCCATAGTCACGGTCAGTTACGGGTGGTAGTGTCTTAAATGGCATCTCAGCAGATTGCCCATCACGGGTTATTGATTTGAAGTAAGAGGTGGAATGTGCTTGGGAACCACTAACATTTCCGAGGCCAGCACATCCAGGCATTAGGACAACAAGGGGACATTAAAGCAAGCTGCATATTAACCAGGGATGAAAAAAAATAAGCTTTGACATTCTTGATGGTTATTCCTGTGTGATAGCCTGTTGGCTGCAAAGTGTTCGAGGGCTTGAATATTCAGTATTTCAGCATAAATTAATAGAAGAATTTACAGCATCAACAAAAGTACTCGTGTGTCCTTGAGCATTTATTTAGCTCCCGCAGAGAACATGGGCACAAAGTCTGTGTTCATTTGATCACTGTGAAAAATGGTAGAAGGCTTCCTTTCTCCCCCCCTTTTCATTTTGCTCAGTTCAATTTTTTATGAGTTATTGTTTGTGTGGAATGATTGATTCCATTTAGAAAGAGGTAGAACATTCTGTCAAATGCTCCTGTTGGGTGCAGATTCACATCCCTGCAGTGAATCTAGTGGTAGGGCATTTCAAAGCAACCATTTTCTGGTTAAGACAAAAGTAATGCCATAGAGAGGAGTTTGTGCACTTCAGTGGCACTGAAGTAAAACTGCAAAACCTAAAACCAGGAGGATGCAAGTGTCACTTGCAGCAAGCTGGATGCCATAGATTAGTTCTGTATGACCTTTAACAGGACTGAAAATCTATTTGATTTTGAGCTATCTTTCCCTAGACAACACACAGAGTGCTAAAACCCCAAAAAGAGCATAAAGCAATGGATGGATATGAGAAGCAAGATTCATTTAAATTAAAAATGCAAACCCCATTTCTAGCAGAATATGATTGACCATTAAAAATATAAACAGCCAAGAAGAGAATGGCAATTCATCTCTTGATATCCTCTAGTCAAAACTTTAGTCAGGTGCAAGTTATGCCTTGGTTATGCCTGATTTCCCGGGGTGATTGTGTCTCAGTCTTCAACCGCATTATCCGGGAGGTCCCACTTGATATTTGTTATGATCTTTTTCAAATTAAAACAGAAACTATAACATGAGCCAAATTGAAATAAACGGTGTCTCTCCCTCCCTTCACAGGTACTACAGTGCTACCATTTTGCAGATGTCCGGAGTGGAAGACGACAGACTTGCAATCTGGCTGGCTGCACTGACAGCATTTATAAACTTTATTTTTACTCTTGTGGGAGTCTGGCTTGTGGAAAGAATGGGTCGCCGGAAGCTTACACTTGGTAGCTTAACAGGTGAGTGTTCCATTAGTGTATTGTATTTTCCTCGTAATTATTAATGAAAGGAAAATAAAATTTCAAGTGCAATTTTTTTCAAAGTAGTCCTCTTCAAAATTACAGTGTTAATCTTCTCCCTGAAGGTTTTCAAGACTATTAGTAAAATACCACAGCTAGAGGCTAATTTAAAAGTCACAACCTGTTATTTTTTCAGGTAACACTCTCCTTAAAGCCATGTTTTACAATGTTTTCATTTAGCCTTTTTTTCCAGTTTGAGGAATCAAATGCCTAGGACTTCACAGGTGGTTAGTTTTTAAATCTCATACATAATTTTGGGCTCATTAATTGGAATTCAGAACCATCTGATGAAGGTGTACCAGAGAAAGCATATTGCATAGCCATTGCAGCACTTGGTAAAAAGTAGTGCGGTTCTCTGCATAGTTACCTCAGATACAGTACAGTAAATACCTTACATACATTAATGGGATTTTAATTCACCTCTTGTATGAGATACTCAAAGACAGAATTCTGGTTTTGTACATTTTGTCCAAATATTTAGACACCATAAATTATCACATAGTCTTTTCTTGGAAGCAGGGAAAGGCAGAGCAAACAGCCTTCCTATGTTCAGTGTGTCCTGTTATTAGGCCAATAATTCCCTGCTTGTTCCTGCCTTATGTGCTCGTTTTGGCTGAAGTGATCTGTGACCAAAAGCTGCCTCTGGCTGAATGTCTGGAGTTTCCAAGAACAGGGTTTTGTAAAGAGAAATTGTTTCTGCTCCTCCTGAAATAATGTTCACAAGTGTTTAGCTGTGAAGGTTTAATGTCTTTGTATTTTGTTCTGTTGTTGCTGTCAAGGATACAAATTTCTAGTTAGTGCAACACAGCAGAGAGAGGCACCAGCTGCCATGTCACTGGATGTGCAGTTCCCAGCTCTCAGCTGAGTGAATCTACACTCGAGTACTTGAATGTGTTTATATAGGCAGTGTTTATATAGAGCAGTGATAACCCAGTGACTCTTCTGGTTTGGTGCACAGTTACTCAAACCATGTTTCTCACATTTAAAGATATGAACAAAAATCTCAAATTGCTACTTTTAGCACAGTCTGTTCCAGATCAGTTAAAATACATCTCCCCTAAATGTCCTTCTATGCCTCCAGGCAGTCTGTTGCCTTGTCTTTCTGTGGTGTGGATCTCTCTAGGCCCTGCACTGACACTTCTGTTCTTGGGTGCTGCCTCTCCTTTAGTGTCTACTGAAACAGAGTATTTATTTATTTATTTATTTATTTATTTGCTTGTTTGTTTATTTATTTATTATTTGGCCCCAATAATCTCATATGTCTGGCCAGCCCCCTCAAGAGTTTATTGCTGGACCCAGCTGTCTAGCTGTGATAACCAACACAGACTTTTCATATTATCAGAGCTCTTTGCTTTTTGGCTCTGCTAAACATATTCAAGGGTTGTCCATCTGAAATGTAGATATAAATGTCTTGCACAAAGCATGTTAGTCATGGAACAGAGGAGGATATAGAAATAAGACAGAGAATTAACAATGAAGCATAATGCATTAAAGGGTTATTTGTTAATGATGTTTGGACACAAAGTAATTGTGTAGTAAAAATGGTCTTTCTTTTGTGGCCAGTTGCTGTCTGTCTGTCTGCAGCAGCACTTGAGTCAAGCTGCATTGCAGACCGTTTTATCCTACGGTCCCTCCTTAAGGAAAATACAAATAATGACAGTCATGAAATCATATATTATCCCTCTGTACTATTTAGAATTTTTTCATGCAACATTTGATTTAGGTATGAATATGGTGTGTTTTCCTTAGCAAGAGGGCTGTGTAATAGAGTGATAATTACAAAATCTACCAATGAATTTGTTTTCCATATTGAGTTTTCTCATGGGGTAAACATATCTTACTGCTCTACTTTGGTTTGCATTTCTAAGGACATTACAATTCACACCGAGTTACTACTGGCAGCTTCTCTGGTCTTTGGGGAAGCCAGGTATGCCCCAGTCTCCCACTGCATAAAATGAAGACAAAACAACTACTTTTGCCTGCTGCTGCAAGGATGTGGGGCTTTGGTTTTTTAATAAAGGCTAATTGATTAGATGTTTATTAGATAAAAACCTACAAGAATAATCAGTAGAGTAACATTAATATTTTGATTAAAAGCCATTGTACTATAATTTAATTTTGGAATCTTGTGCAACTTTTCCTGCTTTCTGAAAACAGTTGGCAAAGAGATGCTTTAGATTTCATTTAATTTGTCTTTATCATTCTCAGAATATTAGAAACTTTTAAAAATTGAATTAAAAAATAATTTTTAATTTAAAAAAAAATTATGAAAAATTATAGTAAACTTCTGAAAAAAAAATCCCACGTTTTTAGTTCTCTTTACTACAATTACTGATTTGTCTTTGTTTCCTGTCCATTTGATATCTTGGTATCATTTATTTCTTCTGCTCTTTTTCTTCAGTTAATTTCTTTCTTTGAAGCTGTTAGTTGGGAAACATGCAGGAATTGTGACAAGTGCATTATCCATTTTATTTGTGTTTTCTTCTTTCCCTTCAGAAATTGTCAATTTGAAAGGTACTTGGGCATTGTACAATTTGTATCTCTTTTTGTAACAGAGAGGATCTAAAATATCTTCAGGATATTTTCTTTTGTTTTTTCCCACCTGAGATAATGATATGCTGTGATTGTTTGGTTTTGTTCATCATAGCAAAACCTCCCACAGAATGAAAACATATTAAACTTCATTTGCCAAGTTTACATATTCAGTACTTTTCCAAAGAAACAAGGTACTTACAGAGATACTGGAAGTGAGTATTAGTGTATTTGGTTAACTTAAAAGACAGACAAAGCATATTTAAAATGAGTATAAGTAAGCTTATAGGCCCTGTCTAAATATATTTGCTGTCTGGTTTATGGCATTTTGAATGTACAGGACATCTAGTGCAATATCCAGCCTGCCCAGAAAACTGGGATTATTAGTGTACCTACCAGCCACAGCAGTAGAGATCCAAGTATGGAATATCTTATGGTGGGAATGTGCTTTCTGCACATGTAGTTTGTGACTGAGTTTAAGGTCTTACGTGCCTCAGTTCAGGTAAATGTGTGGTCCAACCATTCCTGCCTATTGGCCGTGGCTGCTGCACAGGCTTAGTCAGGGATTACATTATTACACATATCTTGGTATTTTAGATACTATTTTTATCTCAGAGAAAGGTTTTCACATACTTGGTGTGTTTTCCAGCTAGGAAACTTTTATACAACGTAGATCTCAATGTGTTATTGTGTAGCAAGAGGTCAAGGTTTTGTAAGTGTGAGTTTGAAGCAGTTGGAGTAGTATCATGAGTAGTGAGGTTTTTCAATTTTCATTAAAATGATACAGTATGTTGTGTGTGTGTGGCAAATAAGGTAGGAAAACTATGAGTTATGTTCCAGTAATGGCCTGTTTCACAGAGTATGAACCTTTCTTGTCATCATTTTGCCCAGCTTGTGCACAAGGAATTTGTTGGGGGAAACAGGAGCAAACAGATGGAAGGGGTTTTTTTTCCCAGCTGATGTTATGTGTGCTCTTTGAAACAAGATGTGTTGCACTTTTTGATGGTGTTCTTATGAAAAGTCAAATTTCTCTACTTTCACAAATGGGAGTAGAGTCAATGAAAAAGCTGGTGCTACTTTCTGTTTTACAGAAAAGCCTGCAGGTCTGGGTGTGAGAGTGGAGAGAAGTATGGTGATTTCAAAGTCACTAAGAAATTCAATCTTTACAACATTGTTTTCAACACCAGAAATAATAATACCTGTTCATTCAAGCAGCGTCAATTCCACAGATTAAAAAATTCCCAACCGACTAATTTAATATCTGGACGTGAAAGCTGGTGCACTTGACTTTAATATCTAACCTAATTTAGGATGTGGATGTAGCAAAGGGTATTTTTCTTAGGTTCTCATCACAACTCCTTAGGGAATGCTGTATGCATAGTGATGGGGTACCTTGCTTTCCCAAGCAGAGTTCAGTTCAATGGAGAATTATTTCATGTGCTCTGGAGAAAAGTGTCACATTGTTCTTTATCTGTATTTTTAGGTACTGCTGTGGCACTCATTATCCTAGCTTCGGGATTTTTGCTATCAGCTCAGGTCTCGCCAAGAATCACAATTAATCCACCAGATCCTTCACATCAAAACTCTACCTGCACAAAATACAGGTGAGATTTCATGGTCATTCATCTGATCTTCCTGAAGATTGCTTCCAATTAATTGAGTTTTACAACCTAGTCTGAGTAATAGACAATTATTCATGAAGCCTAGTACAAGGAACTAAACTAGATAGCTAAATTTAAAATCCTAACTTCCCTCTGTAGAGAAAATTAGACTCTGATTAAATTCTCTGAGTAATCCTTTGGAGTTTCTTGGGCTAAATAAGGTGGTTAAGTGGCAAATTCCACACATACCTGTTCTAATATATCACACCTACTGCAAGTTATAGTGTACACAAAGTCAGGAATATTTTATAAGGAATTTATAAAAATGCTTGCTGTTATTCATCTGCTTGTAGATTTGTCATGTATAGCAGCTGTAAACTCTTCAAAAGATGTGTTCCTTGCCTATTGTTTTCCTGAGCAAGAAAAAGTAATGTTCAGATAATTGCATACTCATTAACAATTACAATAAATGTGCAGGTTTTGACCTATTTTTCTTCCACATGCAGTCATAGTTTCAAATAACATTACTTCTGGAGTTTTAAGAATGTGTAATTTTCTATATTTTGTGGGGTTTATTCATATGAATATGCTCTTATGTTCATTTAGCTGACAGACTAGAAAATTCTGTATTCAGAGAAGACTAGTTCAATGGCTAAAGAAGTTCTTAATTATGTTCAAAATCCATCTTACATGTGTTTGTAGTAGAAATAAATATCAAGAAATGAGAGGTACACTTCTAGTTTTGTAGCGATATTGGTTAGAAATACGGTTCGTGGCTTTTCTTATGCCAGAGCAATGTCTTAGGTGAAAGATGGTGAGGATCTGAAGGTTTATAGAAAACTGGGGAGGGGATTGAAGGTCTTCATTGAGTCTAAATAGATATGAATAACTGCAACACAGGATACTACCAGATATAATGGTTCCTATATTGAAAATGTGTATTTTACTTGTTTTCTACTGCAGAGTCAGCTATAATTTGCAATTTTTGAGATGGGCCTGTCTACAAAATGGCGAGTAGGCTGGTTAAAAGAGGTAAAGGGGGAAGATGCTCTCCTTTTGGAATAAGACTGCATTAAAAGAAAAACATGAGAAGGATTTGCTTAGTACTTCAGTTAACTGGAAAGGATGTTTGGAGAGAGGAGATGCACCCTTTGCAGAACACATAATTTGTTATTTAATGAAGCTAGATAGTTAATGTAACCTGAAATGGTATAAAATTTATGTACAAGAAATATGGCTAGTCCAACTGAAAAAACAATGAAAAATATTCAACAGAATTTTCATGTTCCAGTTAACCATAGCCAGTCAGGAAGGAAATTTTCATGTCTTTCATCGTGTGCACTTTTGGGCAAAAGCATGAAAAATTAAAGCAGGTAGTTCTAGTAAAGGCATGTTGTTTCATGAATTATTGGAGTACTTGTAATCTCTTGTGATTTCTGTTTCTGATGTGAAGTGGGCAAAAGCAGATATGATAAAAATTCAAAGGTTCTGGAAAAAGAGCAATAAAATAATTTAAATATTTTCATTTGAGAGTAGTTTGAAATAGTAGGAGCTCTTTTTGTTTAGAGATAGAAGTGAAGGGGGGGGAAATAATGAGCAACATATGAGAAAGCTTTAGGTGCTTCTGTTTCAATCTTATGCTGTACTGGAATAGAGATACACAAAAGCCAGGAGAGCTGAAACTAATAAATGGATGCATTTGCCCACAAATCACATAATTAGGCTGTAGCACCCAGTATTTAAAAGGTTTATACAAAGAAACAGGGATTGATATGCTTAATAACACCTTTACACTTGTATACCTACAACTGTATAAATTTTCATGCCTCAAAATATCACTAAGCTGTGATCCAGATAGAGCCAAAGGAAGAATATTCCTTCAGTATCATGAATATTAGTATTTATTATTTCTGGTGAGTATGACATGCAATACATTACATTTGACTTGGAAAAGTGGCTGTTTAAGATCTGAGTATGCCTGCTTTCTATACACATTGTCAATAAGCTGAATGAAATATAAAATATTGGTTTTGTCATGAGACAGTAGGTGGTGTTATCAGCATTCCATTTGGGTTAGAAGAACTTGAGCGTAACGTGGATGGTATTGGAAGGAAGAGGAGATGGGAACTGCAAACCAAAGAAAAGCTAAAGGCTGGGCTTTACATTGTGACTCACCTCTCTCTCCTTTTTGGCCCTGGAGTTATTCCCCATGGCAGTTATGAAGTTGAATCAAAAAGATTCCTAAACCTGAGGATTTGCAAGTAAAAGTCTACTCTGTATCACACCAGTCTTGCATATTTTCTTTGCTACTCTAAGAATAATGGCATTACTGCACAGATAGGCACTGTGTAGGGCAGCAAGTGTTGCTGTAGAGACAGTTACAAACAGAATGTTCAATCAAAGTAAAAGGAAGTCAATTCATGGCAGTGGTCTCTTGCTCTTTAACCCGTATCTTAGCTTGTTCCAGTCTAACTGCTGGTGTCTCAGATTGCTTAGCATTGTATCTTGCAAGTCTTCAAAAGGTCTCAGTTTGGGAAAAGCAAAAGTCAGTGGGACTTCAGAAGATGAACACATAATGTCATCCTCCTGTAACTGTTTTCAAGTATGTGCCTGCACAAAAGCAGCTCATAGTCCTCTTCCTCTTATGGGGACACAGTGCTTCTCTGAGGTGAGGTAAACTTAAAGTCTAAACCTGTTTGCAGCTTGGGCATTTCAGTGTGGGGGTGTTTCCTAAATATAATTTGCATTTGTCTGTGCCAAAATGTATTTATAGGTTACAAAAACACCAGTAGAACTTTTTTTGCTGACAGAAGTTTCACTGATACTATGCAGAGTAAAAATACATTTTATGATTCTGAATCCATCGGGTTATAGTGAGTGTGGGTGTCCATTAAGGAACCCTTAGCGCTACTACGAACAGTCTGCTTGTTGTTCCTTCAGATCCATATTCCTCTGCACAGACTAATTCCTGCTGCTAGAATAACAATGAAGATAGAAAGACTAGCAAATAAAGAGCACAGTCATTGTCCTAATTCAAAAAAGCATGTAGGGCTTGAATACTGTGTTCTCAAAGAGCTATGCCATGCAAATAGAGCTACTTGTACGTGGTTGCAGAAAACAAACCAGTAAGATATGCTGTGAATAAAATAAATCAAATAAAGTATTTTCATTTGGTGTAGAGATGTAGAAGATTATAGCTGAACAGCCAAAAAAAAATCCATAAATCTGTGAAAAAAAAATTGAATCATGGAAATACTTCAAATTCAGCAGGGCGCTCCAAACACTGAAATTTGTTTTGCCTCTATATAGTTGGAAGTGGGTGTGTGTCTCACTGAGGAGAAGCAGGGTGAATGCTCCTTTCTGTGCCATCCATTAATCAAATTTCGTTTTCACACTCAGCTGTATAAGGTTGTGTAGATATTTGCAGTGTGACCACCTGTTTTATTTGATTTTAATCTCCTCAGCAGCTGTGATGTTACTTATCATCAAGGTCACAGAAATCTCAAAGGTAAATTTAAGAATACAAAGCAACAGCATCCCAAAGTTTGTCACCTTAGAAGTGAAAAGATGAACTATCCATTCCTATTATTATTCCGACTACCAAAACTCTATAAATGTTCCCATTTTTACTGGTTCTGGAAGGAGGTTTAGGTTAGGGCATGTGTATTAGCTACCCTCCCACCTTTTCCCAATCTTTAAAGGATCAGTGGTGTGACTGTTTGGGACATTGAGCCATTTCTGTAAAATGACCGTGGTCCTGCTGCCTTGTATTTTTGCTTGTTTTGTCTCCATTCATGTGTCTCTCTCTGCACTTCTTGAGACTTGGTCAGCTCTAGAAGACATAATGTGAACCTATTCTGCTTAAACAATATTTTTCATGCCAGGTACTATATGAAAATGGTAAATATTGTGTTAAGCTTAGGTCAACCCTCATATCTTAGGGAAATGATACCTGTGCACACAAAGTATCTCAGAATCCTTCCTGAACAGATTGTCTTCAGACTGATTAAAATAATAGAGGTGGTGCCAGCTGTGCTGGGCACACAAGGACTCTGTTGTTCATTTTTGAATTAGTCACCCTCATGTGGTTCATGATCCTTAGCTCATTGTACAAATACACACCACTGAGATGAAGGCACCAATATTTAATACTCCCACATAGCCATTTAGTAAGATAACTAATGGACAGAAATATATCTTTTCTCTATGAATGTAGCAGGATTATATAATTGTGATCAGTCCTGAAAAACTCAGCTAACCTCGTAACTGGAGCAGGTTTTATTGTATTTAATAGCCTCAGGATGCATATAGTAGGTGTATTAGCTATTGCACTTCATTTTATTGAGAACTCATTGACAATCTGATTTATCAGCAAACTAGGCAATGCTATTTTTCATAATGTCACTGTATCATGGAACCAGTATTTTTAAAAATATGATTCTCATTTTCTCTTTCTAATGTCAAAGTGCCTGAGCTATTGGTCTTTCTGATAACTGAGAATTGCAGTAATAAATGTGTTTTGGCCATTGAGGTCAGAAAATTATGAATATGTAAAGAGATAAACATGTTTGAGGATGCTTTTGCCAGCTCTGACGAAGTGTAGTTAAAATTCTAATGGTTTATGTTGCAGAACTGTGAAATGACCTCAACATAGACTTGAAATTTATTAAGTAAATAATATAATGATATATTGCTTGGTAACAATTTTCCTTTTGCTGGCATGTTGGTCCTATCAATCAAAACTTGTAATTTAATTTTAAGTTATAAAGGATAGGAAGGAAGATGTCAATCTATCTAGTAAGCATCTTTAATGGGAATGAGAAAAAACTCCCCTCATCAATTTAAACACAAAGATCTGAAAAGTAACTTACCTGAACTATAATGTCTGTGACTGCAATGCAGTTCCTGTAACCATTGTTAAGTTTTCCAGATACTTTGACTCAAACTCTGCATTGGTGAGGAAACAAGGTGTTATTCATATAAGAACCTATTAACACTTCACATCTCTGCTAGTACTTCTAAGACTTTGCTGTTTAACAAAACCAGAACATTGCTTAGGGAATGATTTTTTAAAATCTTCCAAAGTGATGGTGTTATACTTTATATGGTCTGCAGGTTTTCGTCACACAAGGGTGATTTTAATCAAGTTTGAACAGGGCTTCTATCTGATCTGCCTGGAAGCTGGAAATATAGTATCTATGTGTAGGGTCTCTTTAGAAAAGTAGTTTTAAAAACAAATTATGCTACAGAGACAGCGATTTTGTCCAAAATAAAGGCATGTGTAAGTCAGTTGTTCCTGTTCTTTATGGTCTGTGTTGCTCAGTTCCAGGAATAAATCAAGAAGCTCTATAGTTGGAGGCTATATAAATTCAGAAAAAACATTCATCAAAGACAAGAAACAATTGATACCTATGAGCAAATAGATCAGAACACTTCTCTTGTGATGTCAGCATTCCAGCACAGTCTGCTGCCAAGGTGCTTATAGCAGTAGTGGGATAGCCCTGATGATCTAAGGACTAGGCAAGGTTTGTAGAGTCACTATCTTCATAGGACTGTGATAGATGAGAGGAGTAGGTGAGCCTTCACATCCTCACCACATCTAAAGCAGAAGTAGCAAACACCAAGAGGCTGAAAACAATTTCTGTGAGGTTGTATAAATTATGTTGCACAGTTGAGGAGTGGGAGCCTTTGTGAAGAAAGTTTAAGGAATGTTTGAAGAGAGCTAGTGTATTTATATGTGGCTGGCATGTCATGAAGGGTAAGGATTCAGGACTGGTCTGGAATTTTACGGAGGACACCAAATAATCATCTCGGTGGAATAGATGGAGCAGGAGCCTGATTTGAAGATGAGAAAGGGTTGATCATACTTGAACATGGTTTAGATCTGTTGGAATATCTGTGTGGTAAATTACAGAACTGCAATTAGCATCCAAGTACTGGGATTATAAATGATAGCTTTTCCTTATGGTTACCACTAAATAGATATATGTGTTACCTAACAGAGTGCTGGTAGAGTTTAGCAAATAAGCTTCTGTCACTTGGTCTGTTATAATGGCAGGAAGTCCAAGTGGATTTTTCTCATTCTTTATTAAACGTTGTATTTCCTGCATCCTAGATACAACCACTGGAAGTGGCATCTGCAGTTAGCACACATTTTAACTGCTTAAAGCATCCCCTATATTCTTGTCCAGTTGTATTTAATCTCAGTTTAGCACTTCACTTCTGGAAGCAACACAGTAACCTTCAGAAGTATAAAGAAAGGCTTGATTTCATGCCTGAGGTGTAGTGGAGCATGTACAGATAGCATAAGCCCTCAGGCACAAGCATCAGGCAGCTTTAAACATGGTCCTAGTACCTAACTGAAGTGAGTTTGTGTATAAAAATGAAGTAAGCCATTTATCAAAAAACCCGTAAGATCCTTAGTTGTGTATCTGGCTGAAGGTGTCAATATCCTGACATGTCAACAGAGCTAATAAGTACTGCAGTATTTGTCCAAAAGTCCTTGTACTTTTTTTGTTGAACTAAACACCTTGGCTGTTTGGATTCATCGGTTGCCTGTGTCCCTTGGTGAGTCCAGCTGAGTAGGCGTGCCCTGACCAGTGATACTCAGCTCAGCTGTCTTGGCCATTTTCTTTTGGTTGAGGCTGGAGGAAGAGACATCATCTGGTTGTAGATAGAATACAAGAACAGAAGCAAGGAAAGCTTGATCCCAGCTTGTTGTTCTTCTGTAAGGAGCTGGAAAGGAACTACACACTGCAAGCTAAGGGAGGCAGAGACTGTGTACGTAGCCAACCTTGAGAGCAAAGAGTAACCTGAAAGTAGGATGAAAGGTCCACCTGGCCTAGGATCATGCTTCCAGTGTGGCAAACAGCAAGCTGGAAATAGTAGAAAGCAGCACAGTCAAAGTGACATTCCTTCCAGCCTGCAATGATTTGCAGCTTATGTTCTCTCTGGGTGGGATGTGCTAATCCTTAGTAGGTACTGCAAGACCCTCCTGTCCCTACATTGAGCCTTCCCTGCCTGAGACAGATTTTATTGTTCTGCAGTTCTAGGAGGAAAACTGTCTTCAGGAATATGAATATTTGTATCCTACAGAGCAGGAGCAGTGGGTTAAACAAGCTCGCAACAGTGGAATTTACTCTGGGGGCAAGACAGGATATGAGCAAAATGTCTTGCATATAATATCTCAGGTTGGAAGGGACCCGTAAGGATCATCAGGTCCAACTTGCATGTTGCCGATCTATCAGATTTTCACATATAGAGCCTTCTTCACATACCCAGGCTGATTCTGCAGCATGTACTCAGTGTGAATGATGACTCTAAAAGACGTGGAAAGAGTCTGTCCACAAAAAAGTGTGTATTTGGGGTTGTTTAGATTCTCTGAGTGGCTGTTCTGCTACTCGTGCAGTAGAATGTTATGAAATCAGGTGCTACATTCTGTACAGCTACACAGTCCATAATACATTATCAGGTTCAGTTTGCATTTCTGTAGCTGGACATTAGGAACATTTTGTAATTGGATAATAGAATATGGAAGGCAAAGTTGAAAGGTCTTTAAAATCTGGCAAAAATTAAAATCAATGAAATGTTGTGAAACAAACAATTCAGAAATTGAGGTTCAGCTTGAAAAAGTCAAAATAGTGTGAGAAAAAGAAATGGTACTTGGAGAGGAAGGGCCCTGGGCAAAGGTCCTTTAATGCTAAATCACTCAACAAAAGTGTCAAGGTCAAACTTGCAGCTCAAATTACAAGACTGCTGAGAATTGTAGGAAAGGTATTACTTACGAGGTCATATTGCAAATTTAAAGTGCAAAATGTAACGATGAAACAAACATAAGTACGGAGTATTCTAAGCAGTGGAGAAAAAGCAGTTATGGACCTTTCATTGGCATCTGGAGAGTCACTTTGGCAGGTCAGAGATTTTATTCAATATTTTTAGAGACTGCATTAGAGCCTAGTAAACTGCACTGCTAGGAAGAAAGAAAACAGTAATTTTGGTATAAAGAAAAATGTACACAGATAGTCAATTAGTAATTCATCCATATAGTGTAAGATCTCTGTGAGAGAAGATGGCATTGCGGCCTTTGTGATCAACCTCTAATCTCAGGAGCAGTAATCGGGCAGGCTGATCCAGAGCAGAGCATTCTGAAAGTTGTTGCTGCTCAGGCTGGCAAGAAATTGCTGTCAAAGGACCTCAAAATTAATGCTTTCAGTCAGTCTTTCTAGATATCAGTTATTCCTGTGTGGTTGGATGAAGGGACATGTGTTGAGTGTGTTGGCAGAATCAGTGAGGAATTGCAGGGTTGGGGATATCTAGTCTGCTAACAGTCCATCAGCTCCTCAGTAAACATGCTGCAATGTTGGAGCAGAAACCCGGAGATCCCATTCCATGGCAGTTCTCCATAAACTGAGAGGCCAGGCTACTTTGTTCCGTTGAGTTCATGCCACTGATCTGCAAAGAAGCTGGGCATCTTTGGACTTCTGGAGCCTCAGAGTCCTCGTTGTTGTTATTCTGCCTCATAGGCTGAAGCATCTGAAGTCTAGACACTTGCCTTCTTGTTGGGTTGCCTAGGAGCCCAGCTGGCAAGCAGGGAGGCAAACAGGCACGTTGTAAAACTTTTCTGCTGTAATGCTGCTTTGGTTTCATCAAAATCAAATGATCTCTCTCAGGTATTTCAGTCTTGAATTGTCAATCTCACAGACAACCATCCTGCCTGGGAATTTTCACCTGGCTTTTCATGGATGAACTTGTTTTCAAGACACTAGCTCATAAACTTAGTGCAAATATAAATATCTCATGATAAGTAGAGGAAGCATATCTCCTGTTTATAATTGGATGCAAATTTCCTTTCCTACCTCAACATCTGAGAGTTCTCCTGTATAGAGCTTTCAAGGCCATAACTGATCTCTGTGTGGAAGAATTACCAGTATTGTTAAAGATTCATCCTCTGACATATTTTTCAGTACATATATTGATATGACTGATAAGCAGGTATTTTTGAGGACAGGAATGAGCTCTGTAAGAAGTAGTTTCATGTCAGTATTATACTGTGCATTTCTTTTCCTGGTATATTCTATATCCTATATTATTTATATCACTATGAGCATGTATGTCAGATTATGTGCTCAATTTCAAACTGTTTAAATAGCTTTGCAAATAATAATGGGGCTAGAGGGAAGAAGAGCATAAACCTGAAACTACTATATATTTTATTTCTAGAATAGGCAGCCTCAGCACATGGTGTCTCTGACTGTTTTTTAATTGCTTCTTTAAAAAAAAAATCTTCCTTGCTTATTTCATGCTGCATCTTCTGTTATCATTAGACTTAGTAACTGATGGAGGTTTCTTTACTGTGTTATGAAACAATTGTAATATATATATGCTGGGATTTTGGAGAAAAAACCATTGGTCTTCGTCTTGGAAAAAAGCAATGACCATGTACCTCATCAAAGACAACATAAAATTTTATATCAGTGATAAAACAGGGCACAGAAGAATGCTAAATGTTCTGAATAGAAACTGCCTACTCTTAGGCTGATGGGAGTTAGATTTGAAATGGCTTTATGTCTCGTATGTTGCATTTCTGTGTTTCCTCTGGCATAAATTGGTCTTGTCTCTAAAATCTGAAGTCAAAGTCTGATTGTATGAACTCACTGTGTCGGTAATGATGGGAAATCCTAGCCCAATGGTGAAGGGTTTATAAAGAGTTGTTATTTAACTGTTCAATCTGAAAGACACACTTCAGAAAAGATGTGGAAAATAATAATTTAAAGATATTTAAATGGTTATGAGTAACTCTCTAAAACCTCTGACATTTGGTAAGACATGAAATCCAGCAGCCTTTATTATGTTGAATGCCAACAGGAAGACCAGTTGGATTTCATGATACTAAAGGTCCTTTCCAACCTAAATTATTCTATGATATCCAATAGAGCCAGAGGAGCAGCTGAACTAGCAGCCATGTAGACAGACACTGGAATCAATACTCAAATATCTCAATTTTTTTTCCGAATGGGAGGGAGAAATAAATAAGATATCTTGTGCTTCCCACTCAATTGGTTACTGATACCCAGCACCCCATGAGGTTACGTGGAGTTACCCAGCAGGACAGAACAGACAGTGCGAGTTCAGCTCTGCTGTTCATCTCTGCATTGATGCTTGTGAGGACACTGAGGAAAACCAGGAGGTGTCCAGTCCCTGTCCTGTCCTTTGCTGGCAACACCATAAAGATGACACTCATCGCTGTGTCTTTCTATAAATTCATGTTGTTAACAGGCACTTTGATAACATCATTTGAGTGGAAAATGTTCTACAGTTTGAAAATCATATGTTACAATCCTGTTTGATATCATGGGATTCTTTTCAATGTAAGAAAATATTATAATCTTATACATTTTTTAGTATTATTATTGCATACTTCAACAGATTTGTGATTTATAAAAATGTTTTTTATTCAATTGCAGTCTTCTATTCCTGTCAACTCTTTTGGTTATTGCCCATTGCTGTACTAATATTGATGTAAGAAAATGTAACCAAGTCTTACTACTGTAATAGTTATTGTCTGTTCCTTTGAAAATTGCTAATTGCAGAATTACAATTTTACAATTTTTTTTTGCAAGAGAAGAAATTTTACTACAGTTAGATAAAATTATTGGCTCTTACCTGAAAGTTTTGTTTCATCTCTATTGTAAAAATATTTTCTCTAGTTTATATCTCAGCTAAGAGCAGATTTAATGCAGCTTTCCTAATTTAAAAAAACCAAACTGTTTGGTTTGGAATTTGACCAATCAGTTAAGCAAGAGGAAGGTATGTTGAAAATAGATTTATATTCTAAATGGAGACAACATAGAAATTCTGCAGTAATTTAATGAAATTTCAATTAAAATTTATTCTATGAATGAATTCTCCTATAGCCTGATCAGGTATCACAGGGTGGATGCAGATGGACTACCAAAATGTGTTACAGAAGAAGGTGAAAGCAGTATGTGATAGTTTTTGGAGAACTTAATTGTCTTGTCTCCCACACTGACAACTTAACTATGTGCATTCCACGACTGATGAGTAGGTGCTGTTGGTTTTGACATCTACATATGAATGAAGTGGTTCTTAAGTATTTCTTTTTTTCTCTTTCAGTTATTGTAGTGCATGTATGTTAGATCCAGACTGCGGTCTCTGCTACAAACTGAATAAATCAAGTGTTGTTGAGTCCTCATGCATTCCTGTTGATAAAGATTCTACAATGAAAGCAGCTTGGGGCAGGTATGTAACCAGTCAAGATTTTTTAGCCTTGTGCTCTACAGAGAGTGTATTTTATGCTGTTGAGAACAGTTTTGCTTTTACAAAAAATGTTATTCTTAAGGTGTTCGGGAAGAAGAAAATAACTTGGCATTGTCAAAAATGGGTGATTACTTTCTAACATAAAGAAAAACCTTGACCCTGATGTGTGCAGCCCATTTGGTGTAGTCTGCCACTTAGGAAGTATGGCAAAAGTACACTAGAAATGAGGAAAATTACTTAATGTTTTCATTCATTTGAGGTGGCATATTTCCTAGTTATATACTTAAAGCCACCTGAATTAATTTTCTTTTTGAATGCATTAATTAAACCACACTTTTAATATTGGCCTGATGTGGTGTCCTGTTAACCTCATGATTCTGTGTGTTCCCCTGTTCCCTCCCTGGCTTTGGCCACTCCCTCGGTTTCTCCCTATTTGTTCTGTACCCCAGCCCTGCCCAGGGACCGCCCCTGGGCCCCTGACAAAACCACCCTGCACCCAGCCCACGCTGTCTCTCTACCTCTGAGCATTGCTGGGACAAGATGTGGTTAAAGCCATCTCACACCCTCATGAGAGACCCTTCTCTGCCTCCTTTACCCCCACTGCGTTGTGACGCTGCTGCTGCCGGAGCCAGATCGCGGGGCTGTCCCAAATGGACTCTGGGATGCGGCTGATGGCATGGCCCTGGGAAACCCTCACTGAGCTCTCAGGGAGCAGCAGCCTGCTAGCCAGAGTGCAGCGGTTACAACAGCCTACTAAAGAAACAATTAGCTCAGCTGAATAAACTAAAATAGTCAAAATCTGAAAAGTTCAAATTGTCAAAAGCATGGGTTTTGGCCACAGATTTCTGTGGTTCTGTGCCTGAAAGGGCTGTCATGCTGTATGTTGCACTTGGAGTGTAAAAACATGTGCATTCATAGGTGCAACTGCAAAATATATCACACCTCTTTCTTAGGCAGCACAAAGATCTCCTGTGAAGTCACAGTAACTTTCATGTTTTCTGAAGTACTGACCATTCCTAAGGAATGGCTTTGTGAGTTGGAACATTGTCTTGTAAAGGCTTTATGAATACTTCAGTAGTGATTAGGGCTTGGATTAGAATTTAGAATGGTTCAGAGTCACAAGGGAACTAAGCAATTACTTCTGATAAAACCACCTCACCATAATTCATCTCAGCCACCCAAATACCATGAATATACTTAGGAAATAGGCAAAGGTTTGTGTGGTGGTTTGGGCCTTTTATTTTTTCTTTTTTTTTAACTTTCATACATATTTCTCAGAATTTAAACCCAAGTGTCTTCATGGCAGTGAGTCATATTGGACAGAGGTTGAAATGTATGAAAATATCTACTAATTGTAGAATCATTAATTTAAAATTACTCTAAAATTGCCTTCATTTTGATTTCAGTACCGTTAGGCCTAGTAATTCATTCCAGGTGCAGAAAAGAGAAGCTTGTATTTTTTGTGATCCTAGTTTAAAAGCACTGTGATCATTTTGGGGCTATTAAATAACTGTGAAAACTATAAAATCTCATCTGGCCTGCTTGTTCTGTGACTAACTTCAATGTCACATTATGGAACATACCTTGCATATTGCCTGATACCCAATGTGATCTGCAGCACGTGGACTTTCATATATCTCAGGGTAACAGATGTAGTTTTATATTCCAAGTCAACATTCATTTCCTGTATGCTGTAGTTTTAAGTAATTTGTCTGTAATTAGCAGAATCACACTAGAATGCTGGAAGACATAGAGGGAAGCAAAAAGTAGTTATGAATAGTTGATAGATAAAATTAAACTTTATTTCATTAGCTAGAGTAATTGTTTAGTGTAGTAAATGTGGGCATAAGCAATTTTTTCATATTCATGATTGAGTCTCACATAGACTCTTTGCTACACAGCCTATTGGAGCAAATTAGATAGGGAAGAAGAAATACTTTGTTTCCATATTGCAAAATGCAGTATTTCTATGTTGTGCAAGAATTCCACAACATGAGGACCTTGCTTAAAATCTTTCAAGAGGAAATGAAAGAACTTTAAATTTGTTATATTGGTAGTCACCATAGTGAAAATCCCACCTTAAGATGGACAACCAATAAAATACCCGCATTTCTTTTTGAAAATATTCATCATCATTTCTAGTGTTTATTTCGTTAATTTCTCTCTTGCTTCTACCTGGTCTGTGTAATCAGGGAGTTTTCAAAAAGCTGATCCTTCAAGCTGTGAAATGTCAGGTGTCACTTTCTGTGCCTTCCAAGCCCTGTGGAAGAGGGAGGCATTTTGCCTTCTCCTTTTCCTTCTCCTCCTCCTCCTCACAGATACATGTATTTCTGCTTACTGGCCCAGAGGGAATCCCCATAGCTTTTTGTTTCCAAGGGCTCACATTCACATACCACCCCCCAACTCTGTTTGTGCAAATCCTGAGTCTGTTTTACAGCAAAATCAGTCCCACAAAGCTGTAGGATTTCCCTGCCAAGGGAAGATGGCTGCAGGGAAAACAGCGTAGTTACATCCCCAGTTGTGTTGTGTCTCAGAGCTGCCAGAGGGGTCTGTATCTCCCTGGCAGCACAGGGAGAACGAGTGCCTGAGACAAACTAAAAGCACTGGTGAAGGAAATTGCAGCCCTTTCTTTCACAAAGTTACTTTGTCACAAAGTAGTCATACAGGGGCAATTACTTTAAAAATACATGGCATGATGGTGATCAGAAAGTAGTTTAATAATTTGAAAGATGATTTTGTGAGCTATGGACAGCCATAATTATCAGCAGCGTCTTTTGTAACTCCTGTGTATCCTGATGGCTTCATGCCATCTGGTATTAGATAGATGAGTTTAAATGGCTTAAAGCCTCCAGGGTTATGCTTGGCTCATGGAAAATCTATTTTGCCATTAATTTTGCTCAGGAGAGAAGAAAGACCTGCGCTCTTTGTTTGGGACTTACTGGAGCTCAGATATCTGAGCATTAGCAGAAGCAGCAGCTCTCACGATGCTGATGCAGGAGTTAGAGAAAGCTTCTCCTGGACTCAGGCTGACAGTGCCATGCAGAGCATTTCACTGCTGCTGTGATCACATTTTGTTTATGATTTTCCTGCAGCCATGGAGACGTGCCTAAGGCCACACCATATGATGTGTGTGCACACACATAGGTCTGCAGCCAACTGAACCCCAACTGTCCTGACATTTGCTCAGGGGCTTACCTATTCTTGATGTGTAACCTACCACCGAGGTGAGAAGTGCTCAGAAACATTAACAGAGAAGGCCTTATCATATACTTTTTAAAGCTCTCTGCAGCCATGCTGGCTGACATAGAAAACTTCTGTTTATATATTTATAGCTTTGCACTGTTTTTCACTGTTGTTCCCAAGGTACTTTGGTAACACTGATGTAGTGGTCAGTGCATTTTATTCACAATACATTTCCCCAGTGCCAGCCAGGTGTACTAGACACCACCTCTATTGTTAATTGTATTTTTTTGGTTATGGTGTTTTCTACATTGAGAAGTTCTGGGGAGGCGAGGGGAGAGAGCATAGACTTCAGTCTCCTGTGGCTGCCAGCAAGGCTGTTTATGTTGCTGTGGTTGTCATAGAAACCCAGGGAGACAATTAAAGCATCCACATATTTTTCAAGAAGAGTATAGCATTTGAGTTCTTTTGAATGTAGGGAACTCAGTGGCTGGCAGTGGCCCTGGGGGAGAGAGACTGCGCAAGAATAAATCTGACTGAGTCCAAGTCAGAGCTTAAGCAGCTTGAGTAATGTGCAACGAGTGTGTCTGTAAGATCATACATGTACCACAAGCAGCAGAGATGTATTTTTTAACATAAGTGCGACTGGTATGAGAATAACACAGAGAGGAGTGTCTTGCCCAGGGCACCAGCACAGGCAGGTGCTTTGCTGCCCTTGGTATTCCTGAACCAGTTAACAGAGTAGCTGTTGACATGCAAATCTTGCTGCCTCCAGCTCTGCCCAGGGACACATAAAGGATGGTTTCAAGACAGCGAGCAAGAATATTCTTAAATTATTCACTTTATAGTAAAAGAAGAAGAGCTGTATCTTTTCTTTCAGTGTGGTCTGGGGGTTCTGTGTTGGGACTCTGCTCTCCAAGATTTAGGGAAGTTTTGCACTTAGCAGTAGCACAGAAAGGCTTGCAGTTCTGTTCTTCATGAACATTGAATTATGAAATTCCCATGAACTTAATCAAAAGCATTATCTCACTTTTACAGATGGGGATGCAGTGGGAAGGTTCCACTATGAAGCTCAGGTGGCACAACAGAGGTCATGGGCAGAGTCCATCTCTCAGCCAGGACAAAATGTGGAGGGCATTGCTTTCAGTGTTGTGCTTTCTGAACACAACCCAAAATCTAGGGGTTTTTCCCACAATTACAGTACTCAGAGAAATTCCTCTATTGAAATTTCTGTGTGTGTGATTGCAATATTCCTAAAGGTCAGCCAAGAATGAAGAAACTTTAAATTGCATTAATACCCTTACAGTTGAAAGAATAACTGCAAGGGAAGGAGGTACTTACAGTGCCTTGATGTGACATTAACCTTGACATGAGTATGTTGTCAAGACGACAGCAGGCCCACAACTGAGCTAAAACGCTCTCATGAGCAGCTCTGAGCAATCTTTCTCTGGAGGGAATGATGTTAATTTTATACAGTAAACAATTATGAAGAAATAATAACATCAGCAGCAGATCAGAGACAAGCCTAGAAGCTATCCTGTCCACAAAATTAGCTGGCAGGTCTCCACAGTCCCTGAAGGAGAGTGATTGGGAACAGAAATCTATAAAGAGAGAGGAGCTGAGTGATTTGCTTTTTTCAGCCATTTTTATTAACTTCGTTAGAGGAACATCTCCCTGCCACGGGAGTTTAATGCTTTATGGAGAATTCTGCTTTTGGCCATATAAAGAAGCACTCCCCTCTCTAAGGGCAGTCAGTGCGAAGGCGAGAGTGCAGAAGAGCTCTGTCTTTGGGAAGTTCTGTTTTCCTCTAGCCAGTGCTCTCCTGAGCATCGTCCTTCCATGTAAAATTAATGGCATGTTTACAGATGCTCAGTAATGCTGTTATGTTTCACTGTGCGCCTGTTCTCATACTTGTCAGTTTGCTGAGGGGTTTAACTGTTTAATCTTGGAAACCTGTTTGGGGAAAAAGTGGGTTTAAATTACCTGTGCAGTGAGAGGAAGCGGGTCAGGCAGGCAGGCAAACCCTCTTTCCCAGCTTCAGGAGAGTTTCCACCTCAGGAATCTGCCTAATGACCTTGGCATCTGAGCCTGGATGCTAACTAGATTCTACTGGTTAGAAAAAATAAATTCATGGGAGTTCATTAGCTGGATTCTCAGACAACAGACTGGTTTATGTCCAACAGGGGACATGCCAGTGTCTGTCACAGCCTTGAGAGTGTTCTGGGGAGCTTTATGTTCATGCAGCACTGCCTGTTGTCTAATGCATAGCAGATGAGACTCTTAAAATTGTTAGAATACTTTTTCTTCGTAAGAACATTAGATTTTTCTAAAAATACTACCTTACTTTTCCCCCTTGGAGACAAAGACAGACATGTAAGTTCATTACACTTGTTTTGCATCATGACAGGTACATTTGTAAAAGTTCCTGTGACTGCTTTACTAATGCAGAAAGAATGTATGTGTGTATTTACACATTTAAAGACTGAGAATCTGTTTTCAGTACATCATGGCAAACAGCATTACAGACCTTTGCTGTTACCACAGAAAGACTAGCCCCAGAGCAATTTTTCAGGAATTAAGTACTCTTCTGTCCATGGGTAGACATAGCTTGTTTTGTCATGCAGGAAGCATTGGTAGAAGATTTTACTGCTGAAATGTTTATTTGAAATCTTTCTACAAGGGTCTGCATTGAAAATTCATGCTGAACTCAGCAGTAATTAGAGAGACACTAGTATTTCTCCTACAAAGTCATCAGATCAATAGATGAAGGTTATATGTAGGATTATGGTTCTCATATTTACCATGTAAAAAGGTAGTACAGGGAGTAAATGATTCAGGAAAGTAGCAGGATAAAGAGAATATTCACATCTGCATGTATATTGGCAGCACCCTGAATGTGAGTTGTGATTATAACCAGTAGTCTTAGAGAAATCTCTTGATGGGCAATTGTGAGCGCTCTGGGGGGTCGGCAATCACGTTGGGCACCAGACTGCGGGAGCTTGGGGTGGGTCGGTCGGTCGGGACAGACGGAGACGAGAGATCTCTGAAGTCAGATGTTGGAACATGCGGTTTATTGCAAAGGGCGTGGGTACAGGGGCACTGCTTAGAGCTGCCAGCTGCAGCTCGGAGCAGGCCCAAGAGAGCAAGAGTGTAAGCGAGTAAGTAAAGAGAGAGAGGAATGAGAATGGAGTAAGAGTGTGGTAAGAGTGGAATAAGAGAGTGTGTGAAGTCCTGGCTACAATACAATAAATCATCTTCTGTACTGAATATTCTAATTGTCACTAACCAATCTAATACAAGATACAAATCCTATAGCATTTACATACAGCCTATAAGAGTTCTTATATTACCATAGAGTGTTACATCTTAACTTCTAAAAACTACTCTTTGGACCCCTTCTGCTGAGCTAGTAGGGTCTGCTCTGACCCTTGGACCTGCCTGCAAGCAGAGGGTATTGTTCCATCAAGAGGGGATTACCTTCAGTCGGCCATACCATTGTTTTCCAGTTGTTCAGTAACTAAGACTTGGTAATTCAAAGGTGGCTTTCATTTCGATGTCGCCTGTAGTTTTCATATTCCCAAAATCTTTTGTCGGGCAATCATATTTATAAGGCTTTCCTGTTTCATCTTCCCCAACAGGCAATATGCTAAATGTTGGCTAAATTGAAACATTCATAGCTTCAGTAGGAACCAGAATATAAAGCGCCCCCTCTCAGCCCCAATATTGTTTAGAAAAGAAAATCAAAATATATGCGGTTTCAAATAGAATTAAATTCTGATTATCTTCCCCAGTGCTGGTAAGCGTGGAAACCTGGAGCAGCTGGGTGGCAAGATGCAATCCTATTTGTCCTGTTTGATTAGGAGGATATACTTCAGCACAATAATATCTAATATATATTAGTGAGGTGTGCGAAAACAGAAATGAAAAAAAGATCTGAAACTGATTGCAGTCTTTGTCAGCCTAAACTCTAAGGCACGAGGTCTTTCCTGGGAGGAGGTTATCAGACAGTGTAGTCATGGTCTAAGGGGTGCACATACCACTGTGATTTGTAAAAAGGATGTAGCAGAGAAACTTAAGAAATCTCGTGTGCATATTTTAAAGCCATTTCTGCTAACTAAGAGCAAAGAGGAAGAATAGAAGGATAAAGTAATATAGAATAGAGTGTCCTTAATCCTTGATGAGCCTGTCTTACTGGTGATGCCAGAGTAGGTAGTAAAATAAATGGAATTTTAATGTTCTGATTCTTTCAGCCACTCTTCCTGCTCAAATCTTTAAGACAACACACTTTTAAATTCTTTCAAAAGGAAATTATTTCATGGTGGACCTGAAAACCATAACAAGCTCTTTTTAAGCATATATAAAGATGGTGAAATCTATATATATACTGAAATATTGTAAGGGTGTAATTAAATAATTGAGGGTGGAATTTCATTGTAGCTTTAATAGACGCTAGTCTTGTCCTTTTTTTTAACTGTTTAACTTGCTAAAGGGGGAAGACATTTTAAAATTATTATTATTATAACATAATTAACTTTTAATTTAATGCCTGTACAAATAAGATACTTTATATATTATAGCTGCATTTTAGGTCTAATGCAACATGATAATCTAAACTGAAACTATTTATACTCCTTTCAGATAATTACTTAGGAATTACTATTAATAGCTCTAAGACAGTATTTCTACTCAACCAGTAGAAAATTCTGGATGTTTGAAAAGAAGCCCTGTTATGAAGTGAATGTGTTCTGACTGGGAAATTTTTAGTTTATATGCTGAAGATAGTATTTATTTGTTGGAGACACCCAGCACAAAATAGGATTTTAAAGCTGGACTGGTTAGTTTGAAACATTGTTTGTACATTTGTTCTCTATCCGTTCCCTTTTATTTCACTTTGCTGCTAAACATGCTTCTGGATCTTACTCCGAGTTACTATGTAAAAGGCATTCTGGTAGGAAATGCCAATTGCTATTTGGGTGTACTAGTTGGAAAACAAACCAGTGGGAGGCACCAAGTCAGAATAACAATTTAATGGGGAAGTTAAAGAAAAGGAAAGAAAAAAACCTAAAAGAAAACACTGGTTCAAACTGACAGAGTCAAGATACAACCTGAGTCCCTGTTAGTCAGGGTGGTGGTAGCAGTCTGGTAGAATGGTGGCTGCAGTCCTCTGAAGCAGTGATCCTGTAGTAAAAGAGAGTCTGCTCTTCCTCAGAAAGTCCAGTGGTGGCTGTGTAGCTCCTGTCCTCTGGAAATCCAGTGGAAAGGGTTGTCTCTGGTGTTCAGTCTCAGATTATATCCACGATGGGATGCTTGGTTCCTCCCTCTGGGCGGAGCATCTCACAATGGGGTAATGAGTCATGAGGCCAAGTGTTGATGAGGCTCATTAACAGAAGATAGTCCGGAGGGAGTTATCTCTGAGTCATGCAGCAGGACAATGATGGGCCATTAACAGAAAGATAGTCTGGGGGGAGGAGGCAAGGAAAACACTGCCCCACCTGATTTCAACAGCTCATGAGGATGGTAATGGAATACACTGCAACCCAGGACATTGGGTTACTTGTTACAACTACTTCAGATCCTTACAGCATTGAGGTAACTGGAGTAGAAAAACAAAAGCGGCCCTTGAGCTAAAACATTATCTATCAATTGCTGGTTTGTATCTGAAAAAATTGTTATTTAAATGGAAGAATGTTTGAGTCAGTGCTCTTCATTTTAAAAGTGGTCTAAAGAAGAAGATGGTATGGTGTTCAAAATTTAAATATACATCTGCTCAAGAAGCCAGCTTTCTGCTTATTTCCGCTGAAGGGGAACTAGAAGGAAAATACTCTTGTTCCCTGTTTAAAAAGCATGGTTGCTCCTAGTTGACAAAGGAGATAGGAAAGCAAAGGAGAAAAAATGCCAATGTGTATGAGAAAATTGTCAATCTCATATCAGTGTGCTGAGAGTATTCGGATAATTCCTGCAGCTTTTCTCTCTCCATATGAAATGTACATTAGAGAGTCTTTTATTGCCCATAGGAGCCTGCTGCTAATTAGCTTCTCCAGCTGCTCATCTTCTTAGGGACAGATTGAGAGACATCTGTGCCTCACTCCTGGGGCAGTGTTGCAGCAGGGGCAGAGCAAGGCCCTGCTCTGCTCATCCGAGGGGATCTGAGAGGGGCACAGAGCAGAATGTGAGCATGCAGGGGGCTACTGCTGGGACAGACATGGGGATTTCCCCTTCTGCCTAGGAGCCAAGGAAAGGGAACTGACTCATATTTGGAGCATGTGGGGTTTTTTTCTGAGGGGAGAATTTCCAGTCGTTGTTTTTCACATTTACTTGGTTATTGACTGAAGTTTATTTTAATATTGACTCTGAAGAATTTAAATAAAAATAATTTGTGAAAACTGTCTCAGCAGATTCCTTTAGGCTTTTACACTATGAAATTGATTTACTAAAATGAAATTTCCTCTGTTTGGAGGGTGGAAAATATTTTGGAAAGACCCATGTGGTTGGGGATTTTTATTGATAAAGAACATTCAACGGGGCCGAACCCAGACCTCCGTACAGCAGCTTGTACGTTTAACAGCATCCCTAATCCACATCTTTATTCCATAATAAGTAGTTTTATTCCATAATAAGTAGTTCTTCAATAATCACAACATCTGATACAGTAGAATTTTCATATCTTCCCTTCTTAAAATAATGGAATTTTTAGAGTATTTTTTTTTACTTTTAAGGGAAAATAAATCAACACATTTCTGCAGTAGGACTGTTGAATAATTCTGTAAGTTTGATAAGTTTAATTCATAGAAATTACTGTATGTGCTGTCTGCATGTGTGGTTCATTTCCTTGAGAATGGAGGCAGTAACATCAATCCCTCACTGGCGCAAGATGAACTGAAATTATCGATTCATTTGATTTAAAGTTGTGACCCTACTTTAACTCAGCTTGTTGGTTAGTACAGGCTAGGAAGTGGGCAGCCTGTGAGGTGGCAGGTCACACTTCTCAACAGCAGCACTTTCTGCATTTCTTCCTCCTTGCAGGATGTACAGACTTCGTTTTGTCCTGTAGCTTTCCACAGCTGCAACATTAGCTTTGCATAGATAATAATAATAAAGGATGAGTTTGAGGCTCTGCATGATTACTGAGTTCTTCAGACCTGTGATTCAGATGGGGTGTGTTCCCATGTAGCCTATTTTCTTGGCAAAATAACTACTGTTAAAAAGCACTTATTTATGTAAAACTCTTTTTAGATGTCAGAGGCCATGGAAGATGGATGGTTAATTTGATTTCTGCTGAGTTCTTCTGCTGTCAGATCCCAGACTTTTGAGTTGCATATAATGATGAAGACTTTGGTACCCAAAGTTCATAAATTTCATAAACTGGAGATAATTTAACCAGTTACCATTTATGTATTTTATAAAATTCGTTAGATTAGGCATAGGTATTGCACCTGCATGCACAAATGAAAGCAGAGCAACACTCTCTTGTTAAGTGCTCGGTCTCACAACTCAGGCATGAAATAAACACCTTGTTTTAAGTGTTCTTAGAGCCTTAGGGCTCCATTTTCAGTTACGACATTAATGATTTGCAGTGAACTTTAGGGCTGACAGCAGAGGAATCTTCTTTGGAGAGCTCTGTTGGGTGATTTAATTCAGAGCCTCCCCAGTACAGCAGGAATGGGTGGGGATGCGGTGCATCATTCCCCTTCTGAAAAAGGTTTTTCTGAGCTTATCAGGGCAGAGCTATTGCCACCTGCTGGAATCAGGGAAAAGCTCTGTTTAAAAAATACTGTTCCATCATCTATTTAAAACAACGAATGCAAGATGTCAAGTATTGTCTGGTTAGATTTCAGTTGTGTGGTGGTGAACAGCTGCTGGCAGTAGTTAAAATGTAATATTTGTGTCTGAATTGCAGTTACAGAAAATGAATGTCACAGTTCAGTACTTAGATGGAAAGTTAAGGTGGTCAAAATGTTATTGTTAGAACTTTTGAAATATAAACTTTGTATGTTTGTCAATAACTAGAAATTAAACAGAGCAAGGAAGTGCTAAAAAGGCATGCTAATACTTGTAATATTGATCTCTATTTTCAACTCCTTGTCTTTATGTGGTTTTTTGCCTCAGATTCACCAAAAAAAAGCAAATTCAGAAAATTATTTCCCCCCCCTTCCTTTTGTTTCAGTAGAAATTTCCAAAGGATTGATACCTTATTCTCTCTTCATTTCCCATTGAAATATGTGGTTGACTGAGACTTTAAGATATTAACAGCTCTCTGGAAAATTGTTTCTGCGCAGTGGTGGTTTGGCTGGGAGGCACAGGGTCTGCTGCCTGGAGTAAGCAATAAACTGTCTGTAAAGCTTCAACAGTGTGCCTGCAGCCACAGAGCTGACCCAGGCTGTGCCGGAATTGTGTCACCACGTCCCGTCTGGGGTCTGAGTTTGGGGTTTGGGTGGGATTTGCTTTGTTTTTCCTCAATTGAACTATAAAATCTTGCCATTCTTCACTAACTTCACATACCAGGTTTCAACATGAAAGTACAGTTTTTACAGTGTCTCTGTATGTCTAAGACTTTGGGGTAGTCAAAAGCAATACATCTTTTTCTCTTTATCGTTTTCTGAAGTGTTTGGAAGCATTCAGAAGAAAAAAAAGATTGTAACATAGGACCTATTTCATTTGGAGGGTGAACTTCCAATGAATATTCGTGCTGAGTTACCTTGATACTCAGGTGTATCTTGTGCTGAGATTCCTTGATAAGTTGCAACAACGACCTTCATTTCTTTGGTCTTTAATTACCATGGTCTTAGAAATCCTTTTGTCAACTGTAACTCAAGTGATGCTTTCGAGATGATGACATTCCTCAGACACTACCACTGACACATGGTGAACAGCACAAGCATCAATAAAGGTTACTTGTAAGTTTAAGTAAAGATAGGAAGTCTGGATGGAATTTGTTTAAATCAAGTTCAGATGTCTAAAATTGTGACCTTGAGCTGTCTTGTATTGACTAATGGAGTAAAAACTGCTCCTTTTTATTCCTTTTGTGTTGGGTTGACCCTGAGTTGATGGACAGTCTTTAAGACCAATTACGCTTCTCACAATTTACATATTTAAACCGCACAGAAAGGCGGGACTTCCCCTTTTGGTCGGAGCTCGCCTGCTGGAAGGTGGGGGGGGGGCTCCGAGCCTCCCGGCCCCGCTGGGCCGGGCCGGGGCCACTGCCCCTTTCCCCCTTTCTCAGCACCACGGCACGGACCCTGGGTCGCTGGGGGGGACTGTCCCAGAGCCGCAGGCAGCTAAAACCAGCCATGGACTGCTCACAGCTAAACCCATCCAGCGTGGCTTCTGGGAACAGGCGGGTCCCTCTCCTCTCCATGCGGAGCCGGCGGAGCCAGCGGGAGCCGGCAGAGCCTCCTGTCTGCAGCCAGCACACTTCGTGCTGAACTGAAGAGGACACCGTGCAGCCAGCAGCACAGAGGGAGCGAGGCTTTCCCCACCGTCAAGCCCGAACAAGAACACCCTTCAACATGGCGGTTTCAGAGTCAGAGAAAGAGAAGTGAGTCACGTGGGACGGAGCTGGAAATGGCGACAGGAGAGAAGAGGGCGGTGCCGCAATTCTGGCGCGCAGCTTAAAAGAAACCTTCTTGCATGCCGTGGTAAGAAACCGTAATACCACAAACTGTTTGTCTCTTTAATCCAATGAAAGAACATGGGGGGATGGAGTATCCTCGTGTGCCTGTGAAGATTGTGAAGAATGCCTATGCCAGGCTATATAGAAGTAGTAAGAGGCTGTTAGAGACTTGTGGCGAAGAAAAGCCTCTGTGTGCAGGCCAAAATAACTTATCCTTAAAAAGATGAATAACCCCATGTGATGGCCCATGTTTTATAGTATGAAAGAACTGTGAAATTCTTCATAGGAGAGATGTTCTACACACAGCAGACTGTTTGTTTCCGGGCGGGTGGGCTGTTGGTGGCAGTTTGGGAACCACGTGCAACTGAAGGAAAACCTTTTCTTCCTTAAGCATAAGAGAAAGACTTTTCAAGAACTGCAACACTGACTAACATCCCATGTTCTGTTATCCCTTGTGTAAGCTGGATAAAAGGAGAGAAGTGCTGGAAAGGGGGGGGGGGGGGGGGGGAATTTACTTTAATTTTGTTTCGTTGTTTTCTCTTTACTTTTAATTCTGTTAGTAATAAAGCTCTTTCATTGTACTGCAACTGTTTAAGGTTTGTGCCTGCTTTGCTTTTCTCCTAATTCTTATCTCACAGAAGAAAAATAAGTAAATAATGGATATTTTGAATCAAAACCACTACACCTTTCCAGCTGGTCTTTGCCTGTGTTTTAGAGAATAGACTTTCTTATGCTATGCTAGCAGTTCTTGCATGCTGTTCTGTTAATATTTCTTCAATTAATATTGAAATATTGATACTTATTATTATTGAGCCCTACACTCAGCCCTTCCCACCAGTATTCATTGGAGCAATGTGTCTTTATATACCATACAAAAGAGGCATCTCCTGGGAGACTGATATTTCTGCAGTGATTAGACAGCTGGTTGATATTTCTGTTACAACCAAAAGAACTTTAGAAATTATAATTATTAAGAGAATGAAATGTAAATTCAGGTGAAAAGAGATTAAACATCAGGTAGAGATTTATTTTATGGTAAGTCTGCATGAAATTCTAAAATGCTGTGTTTGACATCATAATCTTCAGACCAGTTTGTTTCAGTAATTCTGTCATTGAGTGTCAATGCTGCAAGGAAATACAATCAGGGAGACTAAATGCTTTTAAATCTGGAAAGAAAAGCTAGAAGTTCTCCCATTCTATTGCCCCAGTTCTGTCAGTAGTTTGACTGCAGTCTGATGCTCCATCCATAAGCTCTCAAACATGTCAGAGCAGGGATGACCCAGAACTTCCACCAGAAACACTGGGAGCAGCAGAACAGCTGCAGTTCAGGGAAAGACCAGGAGCACTGAGATGCAGCGAGGGGTCTGCACACAAGTGAAATTGTTAATGAGCTAGTCTGTCACAGATGTTCAATGCCAGTCTGTCTCTAACAAAAAATACTTGAATCTCTGACATTTATAAGCATTTTTGTCCTGAAAGCTCCAACAGAATGAAGCCTGCCCGCCTGCAGGCAGGAGTACAGAGTGACCAAATCTGTCTGGTTTTTGCTGGAAGGCCTCAGGCAGCACAAGTTAGCTCCAGCAGCCCCCAAGGTGACTGATAGACACTTTCCAGTTAGTGCTCATCACTGAAATTTCCCAAAGGTTTGTCTTTCAGAAGAAATGGCCAAATCATTAATGAGCGCTTCCTCCTTTCAGAGAAGTAGGGGAAGCTGGCAGTGACTGGATGAAGCCAGACTGAATGTGCATGCTCGCTTGGAACTGATTGTTCCAAAAGTGAACTATTTCTGTATAACCACAGAAAAGCCACTAAACATTCTTAAAGCACATTCTGGGGTCACAGGGAGTCCACAAGCCTTTCTCAACCATGATGGCTGCCAGGAGGGAAATAATAGCTCATTCTGTTTCCAGAATGCCTCTGTGATACCTTTTTGCTGGTTGTCATGCAGAGACAGCTTTGTGCTTATGTTTAAAATTGTGAGATGACATCTACTTCACAAGCAGTAAAATATTCCCAGATGTCATTTCTTGCGAGGGTTCTCTGTGTGCCTGTGCCCTTGCCGTGGCATGAGTTGTTTCTTTTCAGTTTGTGCTTGATTGCAGTGAACACAATTAGATGGAGCTTTTGTGGCAGCCACCAAGGTGGTGGGAGCAGGAATTCTCACGTCCCACTGGCCACTCTGTGTGCAAGTCACATCACTGAGCCACAGCCCCATCACACACATCAGGTCTCCATCAGGACCAGTACATGAATACATGAGTATAAAAATGTTGTAGCACCCAAATTGTGGGTCTTTACCACATCATGACATTTTTTCCACTCCATCTGGTAGATTGCAGTGGGTTTCTTATATTTTTTGATATTACTGTCATACTCAAATACCTACTGATCATGACAAAGGCTTCAAAGTGTTGAGTAGTATCATCTCCATCATATTTACTCAAATTTCTAAACATTCTTTGCTGATCTGCACCTTGGTGAAGTTCTTCAAGAGTTGGTAATACCCGAAAGAAAGAAACAGTGAGAACTGCAGCATTTAACTGAAATTTTTCAGTTTGAGAATTAGGACTGAACTAGAGTGTTTCTTTGTCTCTTACTGGATCTTGCTTTTTGTAAGGATTGGCTGAGACATTTTAAAACCAACACTGGAATCTGAGAGGCTTCATGACTTGCTGAGGGCACTCTGCTGGAGCCCACCTCTTTATAAAGCATTTATAAAGTGGTTGGGGTTCTCATGCACGTCAGTAGTTTGGAAGCTGCAAGAAATAGTAAAATTTGTCTTGAAAGAGAATAAAAGATTTAGAGTTAGTAAAGTTGTTCGAGGACATGACTAAGTAAAAATTTTTTAGAGAGAGGTGAAATCTCAGTGAACCACTGGGCGCAATTGCTTGTAGAGCCACAAACCTTAGCAACAGGATATGCTGAAGGGACAAACCTGAGATTTATATGCATACTAAGAATATTTCAATAAGAACTGTCAGACAGTTTAGTGGTTGTGAAACACTCCATGGTTATTTTAAATTTTTGAAATCAGTGTATTCTACAGATGAAAAAGCAGGAAAAGTTACTGAAGGTCTTAGTCTTTAAAGTACACAGATATAAGTTGTCAGTAAACCACTGGAGTGTGCCCTTGACGGGGAAAAAAGGGCAGAAATCTTATATTGCCTGCTGTTGCCTTCTGACCCTTACCTGAAATGGTTCACTCTTTCATTGTTGCTTTCTCATACACTTTTTAAGCTTGTAAACACACAGAATTATGTTTGAAGTTGCAAAAATATATTCTTGTGTCTTCTCATGAAAACATTTCACAGCTATGGGCTCTGCTGCTCCTTTAATGTTACCTTGCTGTAGCTTTAACCTTGTATGATGTCAAATTCCAGTGAAACTTTCTCTGATGTTTTTGAGAAATATTTTCTGCCACCAAATACCAGCATATTAAGCTGCTGAGTCATACTTCAATTTGAGAAAAAATTCTTCAGAATATATATTTTAAAAACCCCACTGTCTTTACAAAAAAAAAAAGGCGTCTTTAAACTATTTACTCAGCTTTAGGAAGAATCTCTCCAGAAATAACTACCAGATTGTACTGTTGTTTATTTATTATATACACTGTTATTTTATTCTCCATCTTGTAATTATCACCCACTGCTGTTGGTATCACTGAATTTTTCAGTTATAAACCTTAAAGTTGTCTTTTGGGAGTACATAATAAACCCATTTTTGTCATGCCTTCTTAACTGGAGAATACTAATTTTTACAGCTAATATTTCAACCTGTCAGCCCCTTAGCTGGTGTTGACCAAGTTGTTTTCTGCCAGCTGTTTGTTGAGTGTACTCTTAGACTTGGATATAAATGGATATAGATGGGATCTCTGTGCACTCAGTTTGTGCAGTAATATATTTAGGTATTTGAGGATTTTATTTAAATTATTTTATTAGGTGCTAATTTTGTTTATATATATATATATATATATAAATATTTTAAAATCCTTTTCCAGAAAACAGTGCAAAACCAGCTTTTAATCTTTTTTTTAACAAAATCAAGACACAATATATATGGACTTTCTGATCCTTTCTTTTTTTTTTTTCTGTTATCTGTTTCATGTCTTTGTTGAAAATTGGGACAGTTTGGAAGCATTTTACCAAAAAAAAAAGAAAGAAAGAAGCCACATTCCTTCTTTTGTTTTCCCTCAGCTGAACAGCTGATTTTGTACCTGAAAGTGTCCAACATTGAAACACAAAATACCATATTTTGAAACTGTGACCTGTTTTCTAGTGATTGAAGTAGTTAAAATGATGATAGGCAGAAATGCATGAAGGACAGTGACGTTCAGCTAAGATGCTTATGCTCAAAACTAATTAAGATTTTGCATTTTGATCAGGTTTTAATTTGAATTTTCCCCATTAAAATTCTGTACCTTAGACTACTAGGTATTTGTTAAGTTGATTATGTTCCATAGTTGTATGACCTCTCACAAGTTCATGTGCTATTAATATAATATTTGAATTATTTATGATTATGAAATCATGCCGTTTAATTATTACTAGTTAATTTTAATTTGTACTGGGGTAAACCAAGCGTGTCCAGTCAGAATCAGAATTAGGACTAGGATAGGACACTGTAGAGCACAGAGACGTCAGATGTTCCCTGATACTTTATTAGCATCTGATACTTCGGAAGAGTAGGAGAAAGCTTGGAAAGAAACGTAAGTCGATCTCTGTGTAGTGGGATCAAGCTGATTGTGTCTCCTGTAACAAAAACCTGGTATATACTTATTTCTGCTCCCAGTTTTGGAGTGTGCTGTCAGGTGCTGTGAGGTCTGAAATGGTTGGGCTTTAACACTGGGTATAAACATTATTCTTCATTTTCCTGGTTTGAGTCTATTTCTCAAGGAAAGGAGTGCACAGAAGATGATGGAGAAGCCTGATGGACAGAGTTCTGGCAGTAGCTGAGATTTCTCTCTCTCCTCTCCTGGTAGATAAAATGAAGAATGAAGCTTGAAACACTTGGGGTGTGACAGCAGAGTGGGGAGTTGTAGCTGACAGCTTGGAGGTAGCCACGAGGACTTGGAAGGTGCCTGTACAGGATAAAAGAAGTCTAAGGCAAATCCCAAACTGAACATCTTTCATTGAGAGATCAGAGTTATCCAATCCCACTGAACATGCTTGCTCAGCCCCACAGCTCAGGAGTGTCCAGCTGGCACTGTCAGACAGTTGAGCTTCTGCCTGTGGCAGCAGACGCAACAACTGTGTTGCCCACACTTCAGAATCCACTAATAGGTGGTTACAAAAGTACTGAAATGTCCAGATCAGCAAACAGTTAAGAACCCCTTTGATGTGATTGATTTTGGAGAACTATTTGTCATGAGAAAAAATTGCTCCTGTTTCCAGTCTGTTGCTTAGTCTATTCAGACTGAATAACAGCTCCAGCAATGTATTTTTTGGGCAAATTCAGATGCAGTTGCAAAGCTGAAATTTCTCAGCTTGGGAAAGTGAAAGTGTTTGAATTCAAATCTAAAGATTTTTTGTTAAATAAATAATAATATAGAAAAATTATGGTAATCTGTGATCAAGTGGCCAGGACAGAGGTGAGTCAGAACAGTGTGCTAGGTCTCTTGCAGGTATGTGTTCTGACATGACTGGGAATCATGGAATCATTTAGATTGGAAAAGATCCTTAAGATCATCAAGTCTGTAGGTATAATGGATGGATCCTGTAGCAGGGGGGGTCGGTGTGATAAAGGCTTTCTCTGTCATGTGCAGCTGCACCAGTCATCTCCTGAGGTGCAGTTTGCTTTCTTTGCTGTGAACTAAACTATTTTTCCAAGTTTTTGAAGCATATGCTAGTATTTTAAAAACTCTTCTCCAGTCATAGCAAAAGGCTTCAGTAAGTGCCCCTAAACTCTGCTTGTATTTTATGCAATGCAGGTTAAGCAATGTGTAGCTGAATCCCATGAAGTTTTATGGCAATAGTTTTTCAATGCTGCATCTGTTTGTTCTTTTCTGGTTGTCTGGGGTTTTGGTTTTTGGGGGTTTTTTTTTGGTTTTGTTTTTTCAGTTGTTGTCATCTGGTGTAAGAAACTTCATCTGCATATTTTTAGGCAACATCTGGTTTAATGGATGAATTATTTCTCTATGTAAACTATAAAGTCAAAGTGATAAATGCAGACTTCTCCAGAGAGGCGTGGAGCTCCTGAGGCATGGATGACAGTAGCTAGGGAACTGTGAGAAAGCTTAGGAATTATTGATTCAGACATTAGTCAGGTTTAAAGTAATCTGTTCGCCTTCAGGTCAAGAGTTGCAGTTCCCTTGATACTTCAGACATCATCTTACCATGTGTACAAAAAAGGAGCAAGGATTTTTCTTTAAATCAGAATATGCTGATTTACAGTGAAACTATACCTCATGATTTAATAGGTTTCTATGGGTTGTGCTAATGTAACTATTTTGGATGTACATGGGTGGATTTGAGAGACCACTTGATGGACAGGGTAGAGGTGGTTTCCATAGTTCTCCTTAGTTACGTGTCTGACTGCCACCAAGTTATTATACAGTTCATCTGGTACCATGCTAAATTCTGCCCTCTAACATAGTTGGGGGTTTGTTCAGACAACTAAATACCTTTAGCAGTAGAAGATGGGCTTGAACTTATGAGAACTAACCCAAATGTTGAGGTCTAGATTCTTCTACAGGACAAGTAATTGCTTGTGGATAAATAATCTTAGTTGTTCCCAAGCATCATCCATAAAAACCTTCCTCCGTCCAAATGGCAGCTACTCTAAATTATGTCTCTTTTGTCCTCTGTCCTTTCCATGACAGATTTCAGATGAAAACATGAGTCAATAAACTTGGCATAAATTTGTATTGTTCAGTGGATTGCCATGATAAAAAAGTCAGCACTCTACACAGGAGACTTTAAAAATCTTTTTAAAGGAGATTTTTAGTAAATCAAATATATTTGTGTTACACTCGAGACTTAAATTGGCAAATTGTAGATTACCATCATCCTGATAACCCAGGCACAAAAGTCTGGCATAAGAGCAGTCCTTAAGTAGTTTTACTTGCGTTAGAGCAAAGAAGTGGGGGATTAGTGAAACTGTGAATTAGCTATAAAATCTTTCTGTGCCATCAACACCTGATGTCAAAGTTTATCTCAGAGCAGATTGTATAAGTTTGAAATATGCTTGTTCTAACAAGAGATGGACAATCACATTAGCAATTTTCTTCAGAAGTAATTCCTTTGCCTGACTTGATTTGAATTTTGACCTTTTAAGACTTTTGATCTAAATCCATTTAAGATGCTTCTGAAGGGCTTAAAAGACAATGAGAAGTCAGCAGCTTTCTTATTAAAAATATATGAACTGTTCAGAATGAAACAATTAATTCCTGCAAAAACCGTATCTTTAGGTCTAGACAGCCCTCACTCTACAGCAAAGCAAAAACTAATGGAAATTTGAGGAGAAAATCAAATTGGTCTCTGTCTTGTACCTGTGTTATGTCCTTCCCAACCATTTCCCACACTGGGGAAATGTTGCACTTCAGAATTATTGTAAAGCCAAAATGGCTCGAGTATTAAGAAAATTTACATTGATTATCAAGGAAATAGTTTTATCCTGTTTCATCCTCCTGTTATTTGCAGTATTTTAGACCCCTCACACCAGTTCTTTTCTTACCTTCTTTTATGTGCTATATGAAGGTAATTTAAGGAGATGGGGAGCAGAGCTTTAGTTCTTTTGAGCTTCAGACCATATCTGATAGAGGATGGATTCTATGATTTTGAAACCGAGCATATAATGCTTGTAATTTGAAAATCTTCTGCTCTTCTCTCTTATTTCCAGTCAGTTGAATTTTTTGCATCAAGTGTTGGTAGGTCAGGCTTTCACTGATTAGAACTGATGTGCATCTTAAGTAGCCTGTAGAAAACACATAGCCAAAGAAATTCACAGTAAGGGCTTTTTCAGTGTAGCACTTTTGTGTTTTTGGTTTGGCAGTAATTTCAGAGGCTGTGATGTGGTGTGTCTTCACTGGTTGTACTGATGTGACTGTTACCCAGCATACTGGTACACACAAACCCTTTGCACTGGTACCTGACTGCATGATTTGTACCACTTACAGGGAATTGCCTGGATGGTCACTCAAAGTGTTGCAGTCAACAACTTAACAACCAAGTGCACACCAGTGACATTCCTCAGGGGTCAGTACTGGAACTGGTCCTGTTTCAGGTCTTTGTTGACAACGTGGACAAAGGGATTGAGTACATCCTCAGGGAGTTTGCAGACAACACCAATCTCTGTGCTGCTGTCAACATGCTGGAGGAAAGGGATGCCAGAGGGTTCTGGACAGGATTGAGAGGTTGACCCATGTGAACCTCATAGAATCATCAAGGTTGGAAGAGACCTTTAAGATCATCAAGTCTGACCGTCAGCCCAGCACTACCACTGTAACTACTAAAGCACGTCACCCAGCGCCAGACCCAGACACCTCTTAAACACATCCGGGGATGGTGACTCCAGCACTCTCTGGGCAACCTATTCCAGTGCCTGACCACCCTAAAAAAAATTACCTGAATCTCCCCTGTCTCAGCTTAAGGACATTTCGTCTGGTCCTCTTACTTCAGGCACTGCGAAGAGACCGGCCTTTGCCTAACTCCAGCCTCCTTTTGGGTAGTTGCAGACAGCGATGAGATGCCCCCTGACTCTCCTCTTCTCGAGACTAAACAAACCCAGCTCCCTCAGCCGTTACTCACAAGATTTGTTTCCTAAACCTTTCACGGGCCTTGCTGCCTTTTGCTGGACATGCTCCAGCACCTCAATGTCCTTTTTAAAGTGACGAGCCCAGAACTGAACACAGGATTCGAGGTGCAGCCTCACCAGTGCTGATTACAGTGGGATGATCACTGCCCTGGTGCTGCTGCCCACAATTTTCTTGATACAAGCCAAGATGCCATTGGCCTTCTTGGCCTCCTGGGCACACCCTGGTTTATACTGAGCCCACTGTTGACCAGCACGCCCCAATGCATTTCTGCCAAACTGCTCTCGAGCCACTCCTGCCCCAGCCTGTGGCACTGCATAGGGTTGCTGGGACACAAGTGAAGGACCCAGCACTTGGCCTTATTGAACCTCCTGCAATTTTGTCCAGGTCTCTCTCCAGAGCTTTCCTAAACTCAAGCAGATCAACACTCCCACCCAACTTTGCAAATTTACTGAGGGTGCACTCAATTCCCACATTCAGATCATCAATAGGGATGTTAAACAGGACTGGCCCACAGCTAAGCCCTGAGGAACACTACTAGGGATCGACTGCCAACTGGATTTAGCTCCACTGACCAAAACTCTCTGGGCCTGGCCATCCAAGCAGTTTTTTACCCATTGAAGGGTCCACCCATCCAAGCCACAAGCATCAAGTTTTTTGAGGATGCTGTCGGAGATGGGTCAAACACTTTACTGAAGTCTAGATAGACACATGCATAGCTTTTCCCTCACCTACTAAGTGGGTCACTTTGTCATAAAGGGAGATCAGGTTGATGAAGCAGGACCTACCTTTCATAAATTCATGCTAGCTGGCTTGATCCCCTCTTTGTCTTGCATGTGACATGTAATGGCACTCAGGATGATCTTTTCCATAACCTTACCTAGAACTGAGGTTAGGCTGACAGATCTGTAGTTCCCTGGATCATCCTTCCGACTCTTCTTAAAGATGAGCATTACATTTGCTAATTTCTAGTCAGCTGGAACTTCGCCAGTTTGCCAGGACTGCTGATAGATAAAGTTCATCATCTTAAAATTCAGCGAGGCCAAGTGCAAGTCCTGCACCTGACCCAGACAATCCCAAGCACGAACACAGGCCTGGCATAGAATGGGTCAAGGGCAGCCCTGCAGAGAAGGATTTGTGGATGTTGATTCACAAGAAGCTCAACATGACTTGGCAGTGTGCATTTGCAGCCCAGAAACCTGGTGATGTCCTAGACTCTGTCCAGGTTGTGTGTGACCAGCAGGCTGAGGGAGGTGATTCTTCCCCTCTGCTCCATTTTCATGAGACCCTGTCTGGGGTCTGGGTCCCCCAACACAAGAAATACATGGATTTGCTGGAGTGATTCCAGAGGAGAACACAAAGATCATCAGAGGGCTGGAGCATCTCTTCTATGAAGACAGGTTGAGAGAGCTGGAGTTGTTCAGCCTGGACAAAAGAAGGCCCCAGGGAGACCCTACACAGGTTTCCAGTATGGAGAGGGACTTTTTATAAGGGCAGGTAGTGATAGGGCAAGGAAGAGTGGCTGTAAGCTGAGGGAGGGTGGGTTTAGATTAGGTGTTGGAAGGAAATGCTTTACTGTGAGTGTGGTGAGGCACTGGAACAGGTTGTCCAGAGAAGCTGTGGGTGCCCCATCCCTGGAATTGTTCAGGGCCAGTTTAGATAGGGCTCTGAGTAACCTGGGATAGTGAAAAGTGTCCCTGTGCATGGAAGGCAGGGGTTGGAACTTGATGATCTTTAAGGTCCCTTTCAGCTCCCACCATTCTATGATTCTTTGGTTTTCTTCTGTATTTCGGCTTATGAAGCAATGGGTAGCTGCTCCTCTGCTTCCATCACATATGGTCCCTTCATGCAGGACAAAATTCAGAATTTTGTTTGATAATACACTGTGTGCTAATTATATATATATATGTTCTTCAGCAAAATGATAGGTCTTATAGAAATAGGGGTATAGCAGAATTAACACAGTAATAGAGCTTGAACAAATCTCCAGCCATGAAGGAGTGTTATTTTTTTAACATTCCCAGCACTGCAAGATGCCAGCAAATGCAGATGTTTTTGCCTTTATTCTGTGTACCATGTTGGTTTACAACTAAAGGATAAGCAAAGCACAGTTTATTACTGCCAGGTTTCTATCAAATCTTGTCTCAAGTGCTGTTTTTCCCATTTCATTGCACTGAATCTGCTTTTTTGCAACAAAATTTTCTCTCAGTTAGGGGCAGACAGCAGAGAATAGATGAGTGGCCTCAGTCACAGGAGGTTTTGGAGACATCTGGTTTTCCCTTGTATCATTTGTGTTCCACTCTGTCAAAAGTAGGACACAACTGGGGAAAGATGGCAGGGGAAGGAAACATGCTGACCTGCCTGCAGTTGTGTCTGTATGAATCAGCATGGTAGCTTGTGCTCATGGAGAAGGATGCAGGATAATAAACCAAGTATGTCTTTGTTTACAGTTTTGTTTGAGAGAAAGCATGAGGCCTTCTCTACAGAGCTGCCAATCTGGCTGGGCAGAATGGAGAAATTCATCTCAGCATCAAGATGCTTAAAAGTGCTCATCAGCTTGTATTCATTACAAACACCTGCAAATGAAATTTGAGTAACAGCAGAAGAAGCAAAAGTGATGATGTTAAAGCAGTGTGAAACTGAGCACTCCTAAGTTCTTGCAGTGGGGCAGTCTGTATCCAGGCACAAAGGACGTGTCTTTGAGAGGGGTGTTCATCTGACCTGTTTTCCACGTGTTTTGCAGCTCAAGAGTGAAAATGAATCAATGTCCTGGATGAGATGGCCTTTCCAGGAGAACTCGGCCAGGCAGAGCTGTGGAAGGGTGGAAAGGTGCACACCAGCACTGGCTGCATTGCAGCCCCACATTAAGGGCTCAGCATTTCTCCACTTGATCAGCTGCTGCTCAAGTGCAAAGTAGAGCTGCACATCTTACAGGTTACTGCCATTAAGGCAGCATTAGGGTTTTTCCAAGGTTTCAGATGTGCATTTTCCCAGTATTTGTAGGGTTAAACCCTCTCTTTTAAAAGTTTTGGAACTTTGGATTTCCAGCTGTCCTGAAATTGCATTGGGACTTCACCATGATATCCTGGTTTAAATGTTGTCCTTTCATCAATGATGACATAAGGAAGATTTTTGGCCCAGGAGTGGTGCTGGGTTGGTCATCAGTGCTTAGCACATTGCTGTTCTACTCTGAAGCATTGCAGGGTGGCTGTTGCTCCACAACTCGTTGCCCACCTATTGCCCCTTCTAGGCATCTTCATTCTGGTTTCCCTACTGTCAAGAGGGTCATATCCTTCACATAAGTGCTCAACTGATCTGGAAATCATAACACAGGCAGATGTTCAGCTTTCTGTTATTTCTTCTTTGCAAGTAAATAATATTGTTTTCATATGAAAGAGTAGTGTCTGCTTAAGTCTTCTCTCCCAAGAGTATAGGGTTTTTCCTCTCTAGCAATTGATGTGGTGGCAGCTGAAAAGTTTCACTAGTTACATTTATGACTTGTTGTTCCTTTAAACAAATGCTTATTTTTTTTAAAAAATCATAACAAAAACTGAAGTTGCCAGTATCCCTTTTAAAAATGTTATACTGTGGCAGTCAGAGGGAAATATCTGATCTTATACCTATTCCTTGAAATATGGAATTTCCACATGGTCCTTGAAATAGAGACATATTTTCTTTCAGTAGCTAATTACAAGTGCTACCTTCTTCTAAACTATTTCACTGTGTAGGAAGGAAAATACACACCTCTTTTCTTCATAACTTCACTTAACCCTGGCACACTCCATAGACACTGCTGATTACACCTGAAGTGTGCAGCATGTAGTTGGTTCATCAGTAATGCAAGGACTAATTTTCACCTGACCTTAAATCTTTGTGTGCAGCATCTTTAGCAGAAGTCCTGCTCCTGCAGCTAGTTTTGCACTGTGTGATATTCCTGTGAATTGGTCTTGTTGGCTTTGGTATTGCCACTTGTGTAGTAAAGACTGGTTGTTTGAAGATCTGTAAATACAAGGCAAGTGTTTAAATTCATGAATGTTGTGCTGATTACTCTTCCTAAGACCAGGCTTGAGAAAAAAAACACGTTTCTGAGTGTAGAACTTTGCTCAAAGATCTTGAAAAATTAACAGGGATTAAGTTTTTTTATCTTACTTGTACATTGGCCAGCTTTTATTAAGACATTACTTGCCATGTTTATATTGCAATGTCAACTATTGCCTTGAATATTCCTTAATAAAAAGGGTTTTTGTTGATTTTCAGGTGTTCAAATGAAACCGTATTCAAAAAGGAAGATTTGTTTTGGGCATACAACTTCTGCCCCACTCCGTACTCTTGGACAGCACTTCTAGGCCTTATCTTGTATTTGATTTTCTTTGCACCTGGTAAGAAAATACTTGTTTAAAATGTCAAATAGTGAGGCTACATGTTACTTTTTTTTTGAGTCCAGCCATTAAAGTCAGATCGATCTTTTTTTCCCTAATTCATAGGGATGGGTCCTATGCCCTGGACTGTCAATTCTGAAATTTATCCACTTTGGGCTAGAAGTACAGGAAACGCGTGTTCTTCTGGAGTCAACTGGGTTTTCAATGTGCTCGTGTCACTGACATTTCTGCATACAGCTGAGTATCTGACATACTATGGTGAGTAACAGTACGTGTCCATATGTGCAGTACTGCCATTGGCACAGAGATTTTCTCTGGATTCTGGGTCTCTCCACTGGTTGTGCTATGAAGTGTCAAAGCCGTGTTCTCAAACCACTGTGGTTTAAAGACTAGAGATCTGATGCAACCCACTTGGATCACAGAGTTTGGTCCAGATTTCGTAACAGACATTTCTTTCTGTCCTTAACTGAGAATCTAGACAGTTGATTAAAACAGAAGAGCTGGGAAAAAAACCACTTTTGACTTAGTGAAATAATGCTGATTCCCACTTAAGGTGACAGCATCCAAGGCCAGTATCGTATGGTCCTTGCAGAAATACAGCTGTTGATAAAGTGCTGTCTGTGGGAGCCTGTGGAGTGTTTGTCAGGTTACAGCTCAGCCACACCAGTATAAGTCATTTAAATCACATTAAGCTGCCAGGGAGTTGATGTGACCTTCACATCCTTACTAGTGCAGAGCCTTTCAGCTCTACTTGTTATTCCTTTGAGCCATCAGTCTAGCAACACGAGGTAAATGTTTGTTGGCTCTTTGGTACCTGCTCTGCCCCTCTGGGTATGGTGGATTGTGGACCGGAACAAGCTCTCTCTCAATTGCCACCACAAAGCACTTTAAAATAATAATTAGGTGTAAGAGTTACAAGTACTATTTTAATCCTGACTCATTCTTTTGCTAGAGCTTTACATTTTGAGGAGTTGTCTTAATGTGTCCTTCACTGTCAAGACAAACTAAGGAAGCTCTTGCCTTTCACATCTGCTTTTTTTTAATTGGGCATGTGATTATCTAATTGCTGTTTATTTTAAGAGCAGAGTGACTTGCCCAGAAAGGATGTGTATTATTACCTTTCACTTGCATTGGAATTGCCTTTGTCAGTTTACTTTGCTGAGGAATGGGGCAATAAAGAGTCTTTCTCCTACAGCAACAGCTCATTGTTGTAACCCTGCTGCTCCAGCCTTTGCTTTTACACTCTCCTTTGAAGCCATAGCCTGCTGCTTCTGTCACTCCCTCTGCTCTGTCACAAAGAAGGGATAGGAGCCTCTGTAACTGACTTCAACAATTGTTTTACATTGCAGGAGCCTTCCTCCTCTACACAGGGTTTGCTGCCTTGGGACTGGTTTTCATCTACGGCTGCCTTCCTGAGACTAAAGGGAAAAAACTGGAGGAAATTGAGTCTTTGTTTGAAAGCAGGCTATGTACATGTGGTATGTCGGATTCTGATGAAGGGAGGTATATTGAGTATATTCGGGTGAAGGGAAGTAATTACCATCTTTCTGACAATGATGCTTCTGATGTGGAATAATTTTCAGCTGCTGATGTATTTAATCGTTTAAAAGCCTTCTGGGGGAAAAGCAGCTCTCTGATGACCTCACTGCCCTGCTTCTGGTCTGGTTCTCCTTTCTACTGTGTATTTAGAAATGCCTTCATGTTCAAAAATGCTCCATTTGGGAGGAAATTCAATATGCTAGCGTTTTCTTGATAACTAAAAGCAATGGCTTCCAAAAGAGATTGAATTCCACAGTTATGTGACTTTACCAAGTGTGTGTGACACTCTTGCATCCCCAGGTGTTTAGTAGGGTGCACTGTACCAGATGAATACAGAAGGCTATTCTAGATGGTCAGGGGCTGTCCTTATCTCCAATACTGACAAAAGCTAAAATAATTGACTGGCTGATGAGAAAGCAGCTGACAGCTGTCAGATCCCCATCCCATAGGAGCCAAGGAAGAAGCTCTGCTGTGCAGTACAACGAAGGACGAATGCGTAAGCTGCTGTAACAGTAACCAATTAAAAGGTTTAGCTGATTGGGAAAATACAAATACTAGCTGTATCCATCAGAGGGACATTTCCCAAATTTACCCAAAGAGAATTTCCATTATTTATTTGAGATAACAAGTAGAGAGCCATACTCTCCTGGATGGGGGTTCACTAGGGTGATGTGTGTCTGTGCTACACCGGGTTATCCACCCACTGCTGCTCCTGAGTACACACTGCAGTTGGGAGTTTATGTTTGTGAGAGAAACTGGAAAAATTAATTACTGACAGCAGGAAAACAGAGCTCAGTATGTGGCCACACATACAAATGTACTGGTACATATTGCTAGGTACAACATAGAGGCTTCAGTTAGAAAAAAATTCTGTTTGTTTTCCTTTTTAGCATTTGAAAATATTGGTTTGTGCCTAGTTTTGAACACAAAAATACTGTTCGCTAAAAGAAAGAGAAGGAGGGGAGAGGGTTTAGTGCTGCTAAATGCGCAGTGGTCATCCCTCCTGTGCCTTTTGCTTGTGAGTAATTATTGCCTTCAGTTTATCTTCATATGTGCAGAGTAAATGACTCCCAGCACATTTTTCTTCAAAATTTCCTTAGTCAACTGGTGTCTTGCTGGTTCTAAAGAGAAATACTAGCAATGGGCAGAAGCCTGCATCTCATGTTAATTGCCTTACCGAAGCATTGCAGACTTGTCAAGAAAATGTCAGGCACAAAACTAAATTGGCTACCTTTAGCATGGTAATGAAAATATAAATGGTATTTTATTTGCCTGTCATGATTACTTGCCTTGGCAAATTGAATTTTATGCAGCTACATAAAAATATTATGGTTTTTTTTTTTTCCTTGTCTTGTCCTCATTGCTTTAAGTCTTCAAAGATATGAATTTGAAAGCATCAACAATTCAAATTCTTATCTTTGAAACATTTGCCTTTGTGGAAAAATTCCTCTGCCTGTGGGCTGATGCCCATTTATTTGGTAAAAATACGTTTATTTTTCATTGTGTAAAGATTAAAGAAGTCATTAGGTTCATTAGCTTTTAGAGATTTGGTTTGTGGGTTTTTCTTGGGTTAAAAAATATTTTTAATGTAGGATTGTTATCAAAACCAAGCCTGGACATTTTTTACTAGGTTATTTTTATTGGATAACATGGAATTTTGTTGTAAAGAAGTCTGACATTATGTTATCTAATCTTCTGTGGGGGGAGTTCTTATTGTCCAAGTACTGACCTTCAGGGATTGGGTGTGTTTTGTTTTGTTTTGTTTTCGTTTTTTCTTTTTTTTTAATCAGTGAAATATTTTTGGAAAGAAAACATTTTAAAGAATCCTTCTGTGATGTGACTGGGGCTAAAAGGGAAAAACATAGGGGACAGAGGGAATTTCAAATGAATCTTTGCAAAGAGCAGCTCGACCTTGAACATCTCCTGTGTGGTGACAGGGCTGGATTCTCATGCCTTCCATCTTGCCTCCCTTTAAAGTGCACAGTATTTTTATGCTTGAAAGCACCAGCTACAGAAAATGCTGAGATCTCCAGATCTATCTATTGAAAATGCTCAGGTCCTCAGACCTCTCTACAAATGCCCCCGCTGGGGATGTCTCTGTTAGGCTGTCACCTTGCTGAAGCCTTCACTGAAGGTGCAGTACCCGAAATGAGAAAAAGAGATGCTTGACACAGACAAGAACAAAACCATTTTAAGGAGAAATTAATTTTTTTCTGAAACCAGGAAGTATGTGTTTGAAGACCTGTGTGGGGAGCACTTTTGTTACCTAGTGCAGTGTGTGAACAGGTGTGTAACAGCTAGCCTGTGCTTACATAGTTGATAGGTTTAAGTGGGTATTTACTGGCTTCTGGGAATGGGGAGTTAGGGTTCTGATCACCCCAAAAGCACAAGCCCACACTCACCTTCACACCTGTGAACGTTCCCTTGCTTGATGTGTTTTGTTGGAGCGGGAGCAAGGCGGGACCCGGCGTCCCGGTGCCGGTCCCGTGTCAGCGCTGACCTCGCGCTTGTGCCCGCAGGGAGAGGAACCGCTGCAGGTGTTGGGCATAACTGAAGGGAAGATGCTGGAAAGGTCACTGCCACGGGGTCAGCAGCCTCTTCTGTTTTGCAGGCAGTGCTGGGGCTTTTTAGCAGCAGAAGACCGTCTCTGTCTGCCAGCCTTGCTTCACGGACATTCTCAAAGGGGTGCTCGGCGCGTACAGCGCTGGGCTCATTTTCTCACACAGGTTCAGTCTTACTGAAAACAGCTTTCTGAAGGTTTGTATCCCCTGTCCTTTCTCACAAGACATAGCGATTGAAACATGCATTTTATTCTTCACTGCTACTGGCCAAGAGGCTACAAAATACAGCCTCCTGGCTATATATTGGCTTCTTTATTGTCCCTCCCTGTTCTGTGCCCACAGAGAGCTGGGTTTAAGTCTTCCTTTTGGGGTTACTTCACACCAAGACAGCATTCCATACCTTAGAAACACAGAACATAATACCAAGCATCATGTGTATTAAAAATGAAATAAGATACTTCAAGTTAATCTTATGCTGTTAGGGCTTTATTTTTAGAATCTGTGAACATTTAGAGTTTATGAAGAAAATTAGAAAAATGTTTCTATTTTGCAAATATTTTTTATATTTATGTGTATTTTAAGTTTGAAGAGATTTTTGCTAAAGGTAGACTTAGTAACATTCCAGATAGAAGAATAAGAATACAGTGTAGCTGAATAATTTCTTACTACAAGACTTTGAATTATGAAGTAGCATAAATAATATGTCTAAGCACAATTTTCTTTTATTGAAAGCTTTCTGCAGAAGATGTGAAATTGTTTCTTCACAAGGACTGCACACATAATTCAGGTATTCTGTGCATCAGGAGTGCTAGAATAATACTGCTGGTAGAGTTAGGCATATTGATTATATACAACAATTTGAGATATTTTAATTCTGAATTATCTATTGACTCTACATGTTGTGAGCTAACACCAAGTATAAAAGAAACAAGTCCTGATGCATTTTTAATATTTTTAAATTTAATTCACTTTAATTTGCATATAGTAGTTAGTTCACCACGCCGAAATTCAAAATGTGTTGGGGGGAGGAGATAATTTGCCACTTTTTTCTTCCCCTTGTCACTTTGTTGATCAAAATAATCCTTTAACAAGAGAACCAAACCTGTTTTGAAAATAGATAGAGTCAAAGCAAGGCCCACGAGTCGTTTGGAGGGCTGGAGTTGCATTGCTGTGCGGGCACCTTGGATTGGTCACTCTCGTAGATGTCATTTCCTTGGGAGGTGCAGTGACAATGCTGGCAGAAATTGTGGGGCAAGAAAGGGTAAATCACAAAGGACCATTGTGCCAACACTAACTTATTTTTGCATGGGTTGATAATGCAGCATTTCACTCATGTAGGAGTTGGGGTTGGGAGGGAAGAAGAAGGAAATGATGTGTCAAAAGCACCACAAATTCATGTTTCAGTAAAGATGGGTGTTGTAGCCAACAGTAGTCTCTGGCTTGTCTCCCTTGTGGGGTGAGGATGATGGGGCAAGGGACTGTGCTTGGTCCTGTGGATAGGAATGGTGGGACTGTCAGGAGAAGAAGCACTCTAGTGCTCCTCTCCCATGCCTGTGTGGAGGTGAGGATGTGGCAGTGGAATTGGCAAAGCTAGTAAGTTTTCCCCTGGTGAAATCTCTTTTGCCATTTGTAGTCACTTGGGCTGAGCACTGGGGAGAAGTTCTGACCTTCAGGCGCTGCTACAGGCCCTGAGCAAGGGTCTTGCCTTAGGCCATGGGAGTACTGGGTGCAGTCCCACAGGCATTCAGTGGGCAAGGAAAAGACAGACCCTGTACTTCTCAGCTTTCTGCCCAGCTTTCAACTTCTCAACATCAGTGCTCTTGAAATTTTACTTGCATAAGAGGCTTCGTTGGCTGAACATCACTACTGCAGAAGAGGCAGAATCTTTGCAGCAGAGATTGATCTTGGGGTAGAAATCATGGCAGAAGAGACAGTTCTGCAAAGCACTTCAAAGAGTAAGATATGTGTGCACTTTTTTTCTGAGAGAGTCAAGCTAACCAAACCCATTCCTCTGCATTGGGAAGAAAATCAAGCTTTGCGTACCAGGCCAGAAGCAGATAATGCCACAATATGTGCTTTATGGCAAAATGTGTTTTTATTGCGGGTAACATTTACAGCTTACATGTAGCTGCTGCCTATAAAGTGACTCAATTGTTCTCTGGATTTTAACAAGTCATATTTTTGTGCAAAAATCTTAGTGGTTTTCTATCAATCTTCATCACCTTGTGTACAGTACAGTTAAGCATAATCCACAAGTGGTCTAGATTGTGGCAGTGTTAAAAATGTCAGCACAGTAAAATTCTAGGTGAACATTGTTAAAGAAATATTGTTGTTTGTGATACTGGGGGTTAAAATTCCTCAAAGGCAACTATATATAGATTTTAAAAGTCTGAAAAAAAAAATGGCAGTTCTTATCTATTTTGTGTATGTTTTCATATAGAGAAGGAGTTTTTTATGTGCCAATAACCATCACTGTAGTGTTTTGTAAATGGGTGTTAATAGTGTTGCAGAATTCTGTATATGAGAATATACTTTAGCCACAATGACCTGTTAGTGTGAACAGCGGCATGTTTTTAATCTTACTCACACCTCTCATCAGAGGTGCTCACTCGTTGGCTTCAGTAGAGCTCACTCATGCCAGGGGAAGTTTGACAAGAGTCAAGCCTCAAGAATAAGACTTCATCTAAATCCCTGCTTTTTCACATTGTCCCTAGACAGTATGTTACATGTGAATGATCTGGCACATGTAATTTTAAAGCTTCACCTCCAGTTCAGTTACACTCCTTGATTTTGTTGAGAAACATTTTGTCAAAATTTGCTTTGGCTTTTCATCACATTTATATAAATAAGGAGCATACTGATGAATTACGAATATTGTCCACCTATTTCTAAAGGAACCATCTGTTTCTGAAGCGTTAAAATGAAGGCAAATTTCTCTTGCTGCCTTAAACATGACACAGACTTTGTAGAGGACTGAATGTATGATCATCATCGTGACTTCTGCAGGAGAAACTTCATGGATCCTCAGCAGGTGTGAAACGAGATGGTTTCATGGTGCTGGGGTGCTGTGTTCACTGCGGGCCCTGCCTAGTGCACGCCTGCCTTCTGTTTGATTTCAAGTGTTCCAAGAGTCCCCATGAAACTGATAGGATTATTCATGTGCTTGATATTCTCCATGTGCTCAGTGTCCTGCTGGTCCGGGACATCGCTGGGAAGTGGCACGAGTCATGTCTCTGCTTTCCATTGTGAATCTCACTCCTCTACAAAATGATTAACTGGATCTTTGTGTGACAAATGCCATGTAGAATATTTGAGACATTATTGGGGACCAAATTGATAGTAATAGTTCCATGCTGAATAGTAATGTGCACATGGTGCCATCAGGCACACTGTAATCCCTGGGCACGGGCTGTGGTATTCAGTACAAAACAGGTTTTGGCAAAACAATTTGCTGGGTTGTCCAAGTCATTTCTTAACCATATCAAACATGTGCCATTTTAATTTCCAACCGGTCAAGCCTATAATGTATGAAAGTGTTGTACATTTTCTGAAACTTAAGTGATGTAAAATTATTTAATTGACTTCTGATTGCTTTAATGAAGTTTGGTCTTTACATAAAAATAAATATCTTCAAAGAATTGTCAGTGCCAGAAGTGTAAATGAACAAAATAAAAAGTGAGATACTTAATTACACAATTTTTCTCAAGGTTTCATTTGTTTGGGTATTCGGGTCCACTTTTAGGGTGGCAGTTTCGCATTGCTCAGCAAAATGAGCTCAGATAGGCCATGGGCTTGCCTGAAATAAGGGAAGGGTGAGAATAACTTTGAATATGATCTTAATAGGACATGTTTTGAATCAGAGAATGGTTCTGTGACACCAGGTAAGTATTCCTTCCTTTCTGGAGGATTTGTTTGAAGAGCTGAATGCAGCATGCAGAGCTGCCAACTGTCCCGATGTCCTGCCATGGGTTTGCAATGTCCTTTGTGCAAACAGACCCGTTTCCTTACAGCAATTTACACCGTCAGACTTGATTATGGACTGGGAAAAGAGCAGGAGGTGCTGTTTTCTAATGGGGAAATGTCCTAACTCTGTGTGTTTTATTAAGAAAATTGCTGGAATCAGTTTGATGGCTAACAAAGAGCAGCATGACTGTGACTGTGCTGTGCTGGGGCTGCCCTGGCTGCGCTCACCAGGGCGACAGAGGGATCACACCCACGAGAACAAGTGGAAAATGGTTCTGTTACCTCCACCTACCACAGGTACTTCAATCGAATCCTGGCAAGATCCGAAGTTGGCTCTGGCAGAGCTGTAGCCTTTTGGTCCAGGATGCAGAGAGATTACAGCCAGTGGGGAGATGCTGGCAGTGGGAGACTGCTCGGCAATCCTGTATCTGTGACAGTGCTTATCTCCAGGAGGGGAGCGAGGCAGCTTATCGTTGTGCACTGACAGCTTCTGTTTCTGGGTTTCTGGCTGATAGTGCTTATAAAGGTGATGAGTGGCTGCACTTCATATTACTTGTCACCAAAACTACATGGCATCTTTGTGGGATAATGAAAATCTGGGGGCTCTGCTGTTAAACACTCTTATTTTTTTGCCTTCTGCTATTTCTCTCTGCTCCATCTACTATCACAAAGCAACTACTGATGGATTGATTTTTGCCAAATGCATCCTCACTTATGTAGAACTGAACCACAGGCAGTAAGAGCAGTTGCTCCAAATCTTTGTGAGCATTTTCAGGATCAGACCCTCCTGGTATGAGGGCTGGGTGATGCTCCATCCGAACTAAAGTCACCCATACAGTGCTGTGTGGCCTTTGCTTTGTGCAAGGCATAAGGTGCTTCTTTCAAGGCTCCTACAGTTTGTGGGAAGTAAGTGGGGAACTTAAAGACCAGCCTAAAAAAAAAGGTTCTTTTTCTCTAATCTCAGCAGTCACCTGCTGAGTTGCTCCGGGCTGGTTGAAGAGCCCTGCTGCTGATCGTCCCCTGAGCTGGTTTCCTTCCAGTCACCTCTCAGCCATGCAGAGCTCCCTGCACAAACATGCTCGGGTGCCTCAGCTGCTGCAGTTTCACTTCCACTTGACCCAAAATAAATGGCATCTCAACTCTGCTCCTGATGGACAGACTAACACATTCAGCCCATCACGCAAACAGCTGAACGCTGTGGGAACCAGTCACACGCTATAAGCAGTTCTACAGCCTCGTCCTGGGGCTGTTTGTTAGCTGGTCTCCAGGGCAGGTTTTCACCCGCTTGTTGAACATGTGTGACCTACCCAGTACCTGCATGTGTGTGTGTTTGAGAAGCTCTGTATAGACCTGAAGTTTGGAAAGCTTTTGCCTTTTAAGAGTTAACCAGAGAACTACCAGGAATATTTTCTGCATCTTGATTTTGACAGAAAAATCTGGAGGGCTGTGTGAGGTTAATTTGTTTGGATACTTTTATAGGAGATTTTGGGTTCTGGGTTTCAGGAGGATACAAGGATCCATCTGTTTTTCTGATGTGTGAAACCTTTGCCTTCGCTAGCACAGTCTGATTTTGGGTGCTGTGATATCCCATGAAAGCTCAGATAGAATCCTTAATGCCAAACAGAAAAGCAGGGGGTCATACATGGAGCAGTAAGATATATATTGTATGAAGGAAGAAAGAGGAGCACACATCCAAAATGACCTACGTACTGTCTTGTAACACATTAACACCAGCACCACATGTGAGGGGCTTAGGTGCCTTTTATTGCAGGTAGAAAAGGGGGCAGGGAAATGAAAGGCTTCCGAATGAGCCCTGTTGTGTGGATCATTCTTCAGAAGATCAGAATAAGCAGATCCTTACAAAGATGCAGGAGTTATGCGCAGTGTAAGGAGTGCAGAAGCTGCAGCGCACTGGTGCCAAGGGAGCACATCCCTTGAGGGGACTCAGGTATGAGAAGGGAAACCAAAGGCCCCCCACTTTCACAAAAGCAGTGAATCACATGTCCATTCCCCCTGAGCGTTACTTAAATATCATTAAAGGTGGAGAAAGGGGGCTGAAGAGGTGGGGAAGGCCCATGCCTGAAGGAACAGTGAGAGCTTGGGGGCCCATCAGGGAGGTGGTTTGCAATACATGAGCAATTTGAGGGCAGAGGGGGCTGGATTAGCTAAATTTCATAATCAAGGTGCTATGTGGAACTGAGACTGGATCAGGTTGCCAAGGCAACATGAGCAGAAAGAACACAAAGCAAATCCTGAGCAGAGGCTGGAGGAAGGAAGTAGGGCATAAGGTATGGAGGTTGGTTAGTGAAGTGTGAGTGTGGGGATGTGGTGTCTTGGCCACACCAATGCGTGATGACAGGGGACAGTGTCAAGCTGTCCTGGGTAGAGGGAGGCAAAGTCAGAAGATGGCACTGGGTTGAGGCTGCAGCGACTGAAGGTCTAAATCTCTCTCTAAAAAATAGGGGTTTTTTTCCAGGACTCAGATTCATTGTCTTAGTCTTCAATTTTTAATTTTTTTAAAATTTTGCACATCTGTAAAAAAGGAACAGGGTGAGCCAAGCCCTGCTCTGTTGGCACTTCCTGCCCTTCTCCTTAACATGTGGCATTTTCAGCCTTCCCAGCCCCGCAGCTTTTCCTTCTTCTCAAAACCATTTCCACAGCTGAGGCTGCTGAGACCCCACGTCCCCATCCAGCTGTCACAAAATCCCATGAACAGATTTTCCGCCTGAAGCCTTCGCTCAGGGTCACTCAGCATAGCTGTAGTTTCAAAGGGGAGGCTGTTGGCAGTCACGTAAGGAGCTGTCCTGCAAGTGCCAGATGACTTCTCCATCCCTAAAGTGGCAGTTGTGGCCTGCAGCAGGTGGCCAGGTCCCCACTGAGAAGTGGTGCCTTGGAATAAGCATTGCCATGAAATTGGTAGTTGTTTTAATATATTCATGGTGAGATGGCATCAAAACTGTCTGACTGCTCCCAGTGAGCTCCTTCATTGTCCAGGATGTCTGACAGTGTGCCCTGTTACTGGATTGTCACAAGATGTGACTGCAGCCAGGATCAGATTGATGTGGCTTCTCCCATGCTCTCCCTGGTGTTTGAGGTACCCATAACCTGCAGGTTGGCTGAGGGGGCTCAGTGAGAGGCAGCTGCCCCATGCAGCTTTGGAACTAAGCTGGGGCTGGTGTGCCCACTGCTCTCCTCTCATGGGCAGCTAAAAATGATGGGAAAAAAGTCAAGAGCAAGCAAAGTTTTTGTAAACTGGGTGAAGGTTGACTGCCACCCCCAGCCTGGTACTAGAGGAGACAGCTTTTGTATTCTCTCCATTTGTCAAGTTTCCTTGTGGTCGGTGGGATTCATAGGGAGATGCTGAGGGCATTGGGACCCCCGCGGTCCCTGGTGGGAGAGTGATGAGTGCCCGTAGTTAGTGCAGCCTGAGGCTGCAGGGCTGCTGGAGGAGGCTCTGTGGCTGTGCACTCAGGGACGAGCTGCTGTTGGGGTGAAACGCTGCTGCTCTTCATTACTGCACAGAAATGTGTGTGAGGAGAGGCAAGAGAGGCAGGAGTTGTTCTCCAAGGAGGGGGAGCAGGGCAGGGCAGCTGCAGCCCCCAGCCTCCCTCCGCATACACCTACAGCTCCTCTTCCTCCAGCCCCAGGCTCCTGCCTTGCTCCCAGCACAGGGAGGAAATGGCTCAGGCAGTGGCTGCCTCCATCTGCAGCAGCTGCTGTGAGCAGGCACAGCTTCCCTGGAGTCCCCTACCTGGCAGGGCTTATTCCCTCAGCCCCAGTCCGGGTGTCTGGTGATAGCAGCTGGCCATGGCCCAAAGTACCCTGCTCCAGCTGGCCCTGCTATGAGTGGGGCTTGCACTGGGCAAGCTTGGGGATCCCTGCCAGCTTCAGCTGGTCTGGGGTTCTCAAAAAATTAATTTTTCTGCAGGGAGTGCAGCTTCTCTGGAGAGCAAAGCTCCTTACAGACCTCCTGTTTCCCAACAATGACTTCAGCCCAGGAAATGAAATAAATCTTCTGCAATAAGACATATTGGTTTGTCCTATGATCAACCACAGCTCTGGGTCCCTGAGCCAGGCCAGCACCCATGTGCTGAGTGTGACACACTGGCAGTAAATCACAGCCCTCTCTCTGCAAATGTGCACAAATGGTTGATTTGGACATGTTTTCTCTCAGCTCTATTAAATAGTTCAACAGGCCTCTTTCAGCCTCCTGCCTTATCTTGACTCACTCACTCTCCACCCCTCTTTCTTTGGGCCCAAGATTCCCCACACGTCACTCAAGAGCTGGTGTATCAGCACCCTCTGCAGCTGCGTGCTGTGTGAGAGCTCACCGCGAGCTGGTCCCGTTGGCTTGCACATCCAGAGGGCCATGGCACCTGGAGCAAGCACAATCTGGGTGTGGAGTCACTGCAGTGGGGCTGGAGAGGGGGCAAATGTTCAGTGTTCAGCTCAGAGTCGGGAGACCTGGCTGGAGTTCCTCATCACCAGCCCTGGAGAAGCAAGCTCTGATTTGGGTGACTGGGATTGTCACCTCTAACCCGACAGAGGCTGTCAGGGAGAAGAGGCTGAAGAAGTATTGCAGAAAGGTCATTGACTTTCATGGGGACAGATTAGGCACTGAATGCAGAGAGTTAAATATTTTTTCCAGGAAAACTCATCCTTCCTCAATCTGCTATGTGCTAAAACCCTTAAAAAGCCAATTCACAGTTTCTAGCAGAGAAATAATTACTTGTATGAAGACTAAAGCCTCTCATTTCCTATAATGATAATCCTTCATGAAAATGAAATAAGAATTTCTACGAAGTTTGTGGAGACTCTTGGCGGAACATCCAGCAACAAACTGTCCATTAATGAACAAATTTCTTTGTGACATTCAGAAAACCTTACCTTGCAGGTTACTCTAATTAGAGCTGATTTTAGAGGGAAAAAAATTTACAAGCTGCATATTAAAACTGATTCTGACTGAAGCTTACAGTAGTATTTTCAGTGAGAGTCTTTCCATCTGTATTTAGAAGCATTTGACTGCCACCAATAAACAAATGCTCCTGTTTTTTGGTACCCTTCTGTCCTTTTCCCTTCTAAAACTCTACTTATAATTGATGCTTTCCAAACCCAGTCAAAAACAAGTATATTTCCATGGCCTCCCTGGAGGCTCAGCATGCTGCCAGGAAGAATGACATGGATGAAAAAGAAGTGCCTCTGCCTAAGCTGTTGCCTCAGAGAAAGCTGGTGGTGCCTGAATGCATATAGTGAGATGACAATCATAGCTGTACGCTGCAAATATTGATGGATTAATAGCATCAGCTGCTGAATTATCAGCTGAAGAAAGCACAGTTTGAGTCTACTACTTCCTGTTAAATCAAACTCAGCTCTTCCCAGAAGTCACAAAAAAATCAGGGGAAAGAAAGCACCTCAGCAGAGGGGCAGACTGGTGCTGAGCTAAGGAGAAAGCATAAGTCTCTTTTAATGCAATAATAGTAATGTAAATACTTCAAATACTTCTTTAGTGGCTAAAAAGAGCACACTGCCTTATTTGTCATCATTGCCAGCACACAAACCACTACAAAGATAGTTTTCTTTCTTCTGATTGCTTTGCAATTACAGGTAAAAATGGGAAGGTAATTTGATTTTATATACTCTCATCCAAAGGCTTTGCAACATGATTATCTACGGTGATTGACATATCCCAAGTGGTGAATTATTGCATTAGAGACATGTATGCAGCTCTTACCTACAGCCAGTCAAAGGGTGAGTTTCTGGCACTGAGCAATGGAATTTCAGTCCTTACTGGGAAATGGTGCAATCCAGGTTGGAACCTGGCTGGAACTGGACAGATTGTGAGAGATTCTATATCAGTGGCTGAAGTGAAAATAAGCAATACCCACTGAGAGGCTTTAAATGATGATAAATATGAGTGATAACTTAATAAAGAGCGTTTGAAACGCCACATACATCCATAGGCTGCAGCTGTCTCTCTTTTCCCAGTTACAACCTGCATTCTTTGTCCCACAGGTTCATAGGCACAGACTGGGAATGTGTCTGCTCAGGGGCCAGCTCTGCAGATCTGGAGTATCTGCCTGAACTTGGGTAGCTCACTTCAGTGTAAAACTAACCACAGTTTAAAAGTCCCAGCAACAATGCCACCATCAGAGAAATCAGGAGCAGAACTTCCACTGCGAGTTAATGGCAGTTCATCTCTATTTGGGTCATCAGCACCTCTCTAACCCAGACACCGAAGAACTTTCTGGCCACAAGGCAGTTTTACATCTGCTGGGGTAATAAAACCCCTCCAAGTGTAAAGCATACAGTGCTGGAGCTTCTAGCCATGATGTGCCACTCTCTGGCCCCTGGCACAGTGTATTGCAGGAGGCTGGCAGGCCAAGGGCCTTGGAGACACCTCAGCCGTGAGGGAGGCTGGGAAGCTGGACACGCACCACTGGAAGGACTGGCAGGTACGTACCAGGTGTGAGGGACTGTTGGGAAAGCAGAGGTGTCCTCATTGAAGCCAGCATGGGCCGCTGCTGGTGTGGCACAATCTGAACTGACTTCGTCACACTGAGTGAACAGCTGGGCTTTAGAAACCACTGGTAACAGCTGAGCTTTCAGAAAATCATAGCTGTTATTCAAATAAATTATATCTCCTGTGAAGAAGATGAATATTGCACTAAAAAAAATTACTAGGGAGTTTGGTTTGACAATAAATGGAGGCAACCTAAAAAAGAAAATCTGCTTATGTCAAGCCTTAGGAAGTGGGCAGTGAATTGGCTAAGTGATAGTTATACAGTTCAGAAATCTGGCTGTGCAAACCACTTCCCATGTATGCAATTTATACATATAAAAGACAATGCTATTTTCTTCCAAGTACAGAAAAGTCCACTGAAATTTCTGAGGTGCTATTTTTAAAAATAGCACAGCCATAAACCTCCAAACTATTGAGCAATATAGACCTTCTTTTAAAAATGGCTCTTCACTTAAAAAATAAAACCCAGCAGCAAACACAGCCACTAGTTTGATGATGAGAACAGAGACAAAGAATGGTGACAAGTCTCATCCAGGCTGGGTCACCCACACCTTCTACAAAACATAGAAAAACCCCCGACCTGGTGGGAATAAGGCCAGTGAATCTTTTAACATCAGACTCCAAGGGGAAAGTACAACATACTAACCTTATAAAGGCAAATCTCCTGCTCTGTTAAAGGAAGTCTCCAGCAAAGCTTTTGCCCAGGCCGAGTTTGTGAAGAAGAGGAACCCATGCAGCCAGCTGGCTAATTCCAGCACAGACAGACACACAGGCTTTTATATGTATATATATACACACACACATGGTTAAAATAGAGAGATATCTATCTAGAAGTGAAGGTGTACAGATCTATAAGTAGATGTTAGAAACAGTGAATCTCCCTGCCACCTTTACCAGGAACTTTTTACAAGGCAAGAATATAACCTAGAAACAATATTATCAGAAACTTTTATTTGTTGTGATTTGTAGCTCCATACAAATACTGAAATGAAGAAGAAAGTAATTCAGATTTTCAATTTACAGACAGAATACAGAAACACATGAAAGATTTGTTAGTATTAACAGCCAGAAAATGAATGAATGGATCTGCTGTGGAAGGAAAAGAGAGCATTTAAAAAAATTAATAAATTAGTTCTTTTTAAATTACCTTCCATTCTATGTGTGCAGATGTACATTTCCTGTTGCTTCCTATTTGTGTGTTTAGTATGAACACACGGCAAAGGCAAGTTTGTCTGTTAAAATGGGTAAGAATCAGACAATGGCTCTAAACTTAGAGCTACACTAAATATGTTTTGAAGTAGAACAACATCTTTCCACTATCTTAAAAGAAACATAGTCAATCAATTCCAAACTACAGATATATGGATATATGGATATATGGATATATGGTGAGGAAGCCAATCTAATTCCTAATGTTTGTATTTACTAGGCTATTGTAAAATCCTTTGTTAACAGTTGGATATCTATGGAAACCCATACTTTGAGACAGCAGTAGGCAGACAGAAATCCATAGTTAAAGCAAACAAACAGTAAAAATATCTTCTGTCTAACCAGGCTAGAAAAGTCAAAATATGCCAACTGAATGGAACACACTGAGAACAGGACAAAACTTTTGTGTTCGTTATATGCCATTATAGTTGATCACTGTTTATCTCTCTCCTTCATTTTATCAATGTAGTTCAGCACCTCTAGAGTCCTCCTGCCAGCCAAACTCAGGTACTCGACCTCAGAAGAGAAGGCGTCTGTCCCGGCCGCGCTGCCGGTGCCCGCGGGCTGCGGCACCTCCTGCACTGGCCGTGCGTGCTCTCCTGCGGTGCCGGCGGTGCTGGGAGGAGGGACCCCGCCTGGGCTGCGGGCAGCGGGGAGGGACCCTCCGCAGGTGCATACCCTCAAGGTGCTGCACTGCGTGGCCACATCCACCTTCTCTACTTCTGTCACAGAGCGCTCGGTCTGCGACCAAACATCGCACCTGGTGCTGCGAGTGACATGCTCCCTCTTAAGGGCGCGGTGTAACGAGCCCTGAGACAGGGCTGTGTCGGTTTTATTTTCCTCCTCTGTGGCACAAAAATTAGAGTCTTTCTCCTGACGATTGTTTGCTTCTTCTCTAGCCAAAGTACTGCTGGGCTGCATAGCCGCAGTTTGGGTGTGAGAGCTCTTGGGGGCCTCTCTGCGTGCTGAGGCTGAGAATAGGTTGGCATCGTGTGTCTTCAAGGACTGCTCATTCAGATATTCCTTCTTTTTGGCTGTGTCTTCTTCTTCAGACTGTTTGAACAGAATTGTGCCATTGTAACTGTTCAAATAGTTCAATAACTAAGGACTAAAGTAATAATGACTTACTACTAACTAAGTTAGTGAAATAAACAGAAAGGCCAGAGCTGTCTGCTTTTGGTTGAATGTGGGTTTTTTTTCATTCCTTTTCCAAGGATGTACTTCTGGCTTTTGGTGAAGAGAAGGTGGCTGAGGCAGACTTGCATTCTCACAAGCAATTTATACTCTTCCACCATGGTATTTTTGTGTTCGAGAACGACTGAAAACACAGTGTGTCAAACCATACTGCTCTACAGGCATGTAATGTAAGGCAGCTATACATACAGGAAGAGCACAGAAGTTTGTTTAGCATCTTCCCACAGTCATGCTACTGTAATTCCACAAGGCCAGGATCAAGAGAACATGTCTATCAAACTACTTAGGAAAATTCACAGCTAATAATTTCTTGTCCTCATCACACATGAATTTACATCATACAAAACGAAACAAGATTCCAGCTACATCCACCCTTAGGTGCACTCAGGCTTAGAGATATGATTCAAATCGAGCCCTGCCAACCCACGAGGGTTTACTCACTGTGTCAGGACTAGAGCTCAAATAGCTCTCAGTCTGCCTTGGAGAGTGAGATTGGCTGCTGAGTGGTGACTCCACATCTTGAAAAGTTAGATGAAAAAGAAAGAAAGGTTACTCACCAAAAACTCCCCAGAGATCCAACTCTCAAGTACAGCACGTAGAATTAAACATTACTGTTTCTGATGCAGTTTTAAGATACTGTTTAAAGAACAAAATGTTAGCAAGGTCAATCTAGTTCTTAGCCAGTTCTTCTCTTCTCAGATCAACACATCTTAAAGAGGTTGTGAGATGGGTCCCCCAAAGCCTCAGCTGTGCTGTTAATCAGCAGCAGAACTGTGCTACCCAAAAGGAAGAGGGACTCTGCAGAGCGCAGGCTGTGCGAGAACACAGCAGACTCCATGTGCACATTGGCTGCCATACAAGTTACGTGTTTTTCTCTTGGAGGCTCCTGAGAGATCTTCTGCTCTGAAATGCAGCCAGCACAGTTGACTCTACAGCTATTGAGGGAGCAGGAAGGGACTGCCTAGCTTACTGCCCTCCCTCTGCCCACATCTGGACAACATATAGTCTAGTGGAAGAGAATATCTCTTCAAGGAAAAGCAAACACAGGTAATTCTTAGTTACCTGATAATACTAGTTGTCTTTTTACAGTGCTGTGTGAATGAGAAATACAAGCCCTCATCAAAGGTAATATCCTAAAAAGATCATTTCCCTGGCTTTAAAAGTAAATGTTTCAGCTTCACATGTAGAGAAAAAAAATTTTAAGTGATAATGTATAAATTGTACTAACCCATCTCCATCTCATGAAGGTATGAACTCACTCCAAACTTACACCCTTCCTCTTGTGCTGTTGTGAACTGTTAAAAATAATAAGATATTCATAGTGAGGGTTCAGCTAGATCAGCATCTCAGGTTAAGAGAGGAACACTCAGTTTCTGTGTTACATAAAGGAGTCACTGCACTGTACCACAAATTATTTTAAGAGGTATTTTTACGCCTGAGCAGTACCATATGTGGCTTCTACAGGCAAGGCATCTGAAACACTTTTTATATGTATACTGGCTCCCTTTTATATGTATATGAAGCTCCCTTATAATACTGAAGCATCCTGCGTACAATGTCTAGGCATTGCCTGCAGAACCCGATCCTAAGTGTTGATGGGTAACTTACACAATGTCTTTCAGGCATCAGCTAAGGTGAATCAAACCATGTGAACTGTGGACCTAAAAGGGCTGTCTATCTGAACCACGTCACTACAAGCAGTTCTGTCTGAATTCCTTATATAAACCATGATGGGAAAGAATCTTCCGTGGTAGTGGATTCAGTGAAGATATATTCAGTTTCTAACTGTGGACAATCCTTCTCCACCTCAAATGAATTGTGCAGAGAGTGGGTTTGACAAAAAATACGTATTTTTAAAAAGTTACCTCTTCAAATACAAAGAGATGGTTCTCACTCCAGGCTGTTTCTTTCACAGACTTGTCATCACTGAGGAATGCAAACACAAAATCCTATGGTAAGTGATTTTCCCCCTGTATTTTTATTTTCTTTCTGAGTTAAAGTCCTTACTGGTGACTTTTCAATTTTTATTTTGTCTTCAGTAACCATTAAATGCTTTCTACTACTGAGATCCTTGGACTTATCTCTGAACCTGAGATTTAACACCAAGAATATGTTTTTCATAAACTTCATTGCAGTTGAAATGCAAAATGGAATTGAAACAATGACAGAAAATAGTGCTGTTTTGTAAAATGGAAGGTGCTATGTATCAGTCCTTGAAAAACAAGTCTTTAGTAAAACACTGGGCACTCACATAGCCCAGGGAAGACACTTACTTGCTCTGTAGCTAGTGGAATGAGACAAAGTCTTTTAGAGGACAAGCCAGATCAACACCTTAACTTCAGGAACACCAAACTGTCCCATGAAGCAGTATTTCAATATGTACTTATTATGGGCAGACACAGAGGCATAATGGGCTTACATGTGCATAAGGTTATTCACATTACACACTACTGTTTTCACTGAGAAAACTAGAGTCCTCAGTAATACTGTTTAGAATTTTGCCTTCCTGTCTTCTTAGCAGGATTTCTCCAGTTCAGCAAGGTCTCTGCAGTTATCACTGGTTAAGAGATTGGTAATTTCCATGACACTCACCTTTTTTTTCTTGAATAATTCTGCACATTCTCCTTTAAGCTATTGTGCTGATCATGGTGATAAGCAAATGTCTCTAAAATAAAAAAAGTAAATGTTGACTTTAAAACGCAATAGAATAAATGCAATTTGAATAGAAAGGTTTCTGTCAAGTTTTTAAAATAATTTAAATAATTGGATTTAAAATTAAGTGACTGCATTTTGAAAAGTCATGATGTTTTGTTGGGGCAGATACATCTCTGGTTCTAAGAATGTATGTGTTTAAAAGGAGAATAAAACCCAGAATATATGTCCTTAAAATATTGACACGCACCAATTTTTTCAAGGTTTGCTTTTTTTCCTTTCTTTTCACGGGGTATGAAGTAGCTCTGTCCCTCATGACAGTTCTGCAGGTGGGTTTTAGGAAGTCCACTGGTTTCCTTGTAGCTTGCACTTGAGGCATTGTTGCTTTTAAGGAAAACCTGTTCTGGAGCTGTGAAAATGCCTTCAAGGTGTCTGTCTACAGACTTTTCTTTTGCATTGATTGCAGGATAAACCTTTCTAGTGTCATGAGAATAATTTCTGTTGGTCATTTGATTTCTAACATCAGGAACAGTGAAAAAAATGTCAGTATTGCTTTGGTTAGAAAAAGGATTAAAATGCTTTGCGGACGGATTATTATGGATTGGTTGACTCTCATCTTCAAATAGTGCCAGAAAGGAACAACCACTTCCATCTTGGGGATCTTTCAGTTCTGCAGTTTCTTTCACAACATCAAATACTGGTTCTTTTATTCCTTCACAGTTTTCTGATTCATTACTGGCCATTATCACTGGATTTTTCCTGGCAAAATCCATATGGTCTAGCCTGGGGGTTGGCAGTGAGGTGTAACAGGGGTAGAAAAGAAAAAAGCATTTTGCTTAGTACACAAATAAGTAAAATACTGACTGTGAACACAACATTTTATGATAACTTGATGATAAAAATCTCAAAAACTTCACTGCTCATTACACTTGATTTTGTCCTAAATGTACAGTATTTCAACTGAAAAAGTGTGTATTTTATTATGTTTTATATATACTATATAGTAAGATTGATTTAAAAGGAGTTCTGTTTCTTAATGTCTCCAAATATACAAAGCCATGGAGCATATCCTCCTGGATAGGAAACCGTGATTTATAAAATCAGCCACGGTATGTCACTGCTGCTCCACCAACTGACCAAAGGCAGCCACTTCGGGGAGAAAAAGAAAAGGGGGGGAAATAAGTAAAGAGGAAGACAGTTTGTTCCATTCATAAAAGTAGTTTGTTCAAGACTATATTTCTTTTCCATTCTGAAAGCCCATAAAAAGTGACTTTCATTTGTACTCGAAATCAGCAACCCTGATTCAGCACAGAATTCTTCTGTTCCAGTGTCAGGAGGCCAGTCAGATATTTCATTATGCCCCTACTTCCCCACTTCTGAGAGTAGTAGGTTTGAAGATTTTATTGTATGAGCATCATGGGTATGAAAGCTATCATGCTTTCACTTACTTGGCTCCTAATCTAACATTCTCACTGTTTTTTTTCTGGGCTAGATCTGCTGACTGACCTTTCAGAAACTGAGCAAAAAGTTGAGATTCTTCTGAAGAACAGAGATCGGGCAAAGAAGGCCATTCAAAAAAAGCCCTTTCTTTAAAACGCTCTGAGTAAGGCTATCAATAGAACTTGAAAACTGAAATGTAGTACAGAAAACTCTTACTGGAGAAAACATCTGTGGTGTTGTGATCAGGAAATACTTGGAACTGGATAAAGGTTCTATGGAACTTAAATGAGAAACTTGTTTTCTCTGCTTACAGAAACCTCTCCAGAACAGTTTTAGAAGGCTAAAAACACTAGAGTATGTTCCTAAAGATACTTGGATAGATCTACATGAGGAAGGTAAAACCATTTTGTGAAGCAATTCAGTCTCTCTCTCAACTCCAGCTGAATATTTTGTCATGCAAAGTAAAAGTTAAGAATAGATGAGGGAGAAATGAAAGGAGAGATGTAGGTGAGATAAGATTATGTAGGGCTTCAATGTAAAGATATTAATTGGGAATTCACACAGATATACAGCAAGGTGAATGCTATGCTTATTTTAGGTTTTGCTGGAGAAAGCCAGGAAAAGCTACAAGAAGAGTGGAAGTTAAGGTGGCTGATGTGTTTCAGTATTTGGTCAGTGAGTTTATCAGTCACTTGACTCCCCAAGTGAACAGGCTGTAGGCACTTCAGAAACAGCTAAATACTATGTGGCCTTTTTATATCTCTATCCAGCCTAAGCTAGAGATGGACAGGAACTTTAAACCAGATGGCAGGCTTATGGAATAGAAGGAGTAAAGTAAGATTAGCTATGAAAGACCTCTAGATTCAAGGGACACCCTTTGGAAAGAAAATGAAAATGTTTAGTACAGATGAGTCTGGCCCTAAACCACCTGTGATTTGAAGTATTTTTAATCAGCACATACAAAAAGAAATGTATTCTTGATTTCTATCCATTCTTTTAAAAACGAAGTGTATATTCTCATAGATGTATTACTGAATCATTTATGGGGAATAAAGAAAGCTATAGTAGGATCACATATGAAAGAGAAGGAAAGAAAATGCTTTTTTCATGGAATCCCAAGTATAAATAATGTAGGTGCAGATTTGCTACTGCATCAAGATCATCAGAAAAGCACTTGCAACAGTGCCCAGAACTAATAACACTTGGGGCAGTTTCCCCTCCTCATAGCCTCTTAGTAAATCTGTGCTATCATTCAAGGTGAATTCAGAAACACTGTCATGTTTGTGACATTGCAAAAAATAGATCATTTTTCCAAGTGCCTACCCAAAATTCAGATTTTGCTGCCTTTCAGCAAATTTAAATAGCTTTGTATGTTTAGTATTTCCATTTGATTCCAATTTCTATTTGAAAAACACCAAAAGTCAGTGAAAAAAACAGTAGCAATAAGCTTTGGCTTATTTTAGTATTTTTCTTTATTAAACTTGACTGCTATTTCCCTCATTAATGTAAAATCAGTGCCTACCTATGAAATGGCTCAAACAGTTCCTGAGGCACTGTATCAGACTTCCTGTAAATACACTGGCTTGGAGGTTTTGTATTCCAAGGGTCTTGATCAAAGCTGTTTCCTGGCTGAGAAAACAGTAGAAGCTGTCAAACTGTGAATATACATAATTGTTATAGTCTTTAAAACTTTCAAGTTGGGCTTGCAAACAATATACATATTTTCCCACTATTTTTATTTCTCTTTATCTTTACAGTAGAAGACCAAACCTCCTTAAAGCCCAACTGCTGCCAAGTAAACTTTAGCCAACAGACAACTACTCTGAGCATGACAGTAACAGACACTTTTTTCTCATCCTATTGTCCATTCATCTGGATCACAGCTGCCCATTTTGGCTACTAGGATCCCATGGGAAACCTTGTCAAAAGCCTTCCTAAAGTCAGGGTAAATAATGCCTGATCTTCTCTCTAATTCCCAGAGCTACTAATTTCATCACAGAAAGCAATTGGGTCCACCAGGCAGAGTATGACACTGGAAAATCTGATGGCTGTTTGCAGACACCTTCTTATTCCTCCTGTACCTTGGAATTGCCTCTGGGAGCTTAGCTCCTTAATCCTTCCAGGGACAGAGGTAAGATGATGCTTCCCCAGATCATGCTCACATTTTTGCAGATGGACATAACCTTTGCATATTTCTTCTTGCTGGGAAGCTTTTCTGATCACCACAGCCTTACAAAGATGATAAATACCTGCCTTGCAGTGACATCATCCAACAACCTGAATATACCTGGATGGACTCTGTCCAGTCTCATATATTTCTGTATGTCCAGGTTACAGTGGATTTTCTACCTTGTTCCTTCCCTACTGTTTTGTACAACTCTCCCCCAACTCCTGACTGCATTTTAAGATGAGCCAGAGAGCAGAACTTGTCTGAAAAACTTGAAGAAAAGTAGTTTTTGAGTACCTTGGGCTTTTCCACGCCCTTTGTCACTAGGTCTCAACTCTTTTTAGTAGTGGACAGCATTTTCCTTGGTTTCCTTTCCTTGATGACGCACCTTTGATGACAAGAAGTCCTCCTTGCTGTTCTTCTCACCCATTGTGATTTTCAGCTCTGACCACCCAAATGCCAGCCCTCCAAGCTAGGGGGATGCTCTGATCTTCTTCCTGGTTTGCCCATCCGTCCTTACACACTTCCTCTTTGCATTTGAAGTCAGTCAGGAGTTCCCTGATTCAGCCAAACTGGTCTCCAGAATCTAATAATTCTCTTGCACATAGAGGTGGACTGTCCTTGTGTTTAGAAAACATCATTCTTGGACTTCTTTGTTCTTCAGGTCAGCTTTCTGTGGGGTTCTGGCCTACTCATTCCCTGAACAACCCATCATCTCCCCTTCTGAAACTCCTGGAGCATTTATTGCTCACTTACCTCAAGTGAAACACATAGAATTTGTTTTATTACTTCCAATGAATAATATATTTGCTTAAAATGAAGCATATTATATTTGCTATCACTTTTCTAAGGATGGTTCTTTTAAGAGTCACGAAGTCAACAAAAAGAAAAAATAGTAACATGCATCAGAACAAATCACTTTCAGTTGTTTCTTAAATGTAAAGAGTTAAACAGAAGAGTGCTGAGAACACTGTAAGAACTGTGTTACTCACTGAGACATTAAAAGATAAAAAATTAGGTCATGGAATCACCTGGGATCGTATAACACCCAGTTATTCTAACTGTGTGTTTAAGAAAGCTGTATTTATAACTAATATATTTCAGCTTTCTTTAACCAACTTTACAAGCCAGAAACAAAAGAAAGCCAGCAGTGTATGACTAATTCTCTTTCTGCAGATATCAGCAATACTGAGAGCTCAGTGAACAAACACTCAAGCTGAGCTTATTTCAGAACAATAAAAGAAATATATTTGTATATACAGAATATTCATTGCCACCAGCCTACAAGAAATGTTGATCATTCATAATTGTCTTCACCATTACCCTAATTTTACACACCAAATAAATGCAAGTTAGTTTAAAATAATTCTGTGGAAGTAAAATATTAACCAAACCTGGTTTTGCAGCTTCTTTTCATTGGTCTGTTCCCAAATGTTGCCCATTAGTTTTGTGTTGAAATTTTCTTCTGAAAGCTGTGTATGGTTAGAGAACTGAAAACCAGAGGACAACGGACAAGCACTAAAAACTCTTGCCATGTTGTCTTCATTTTCCATACTAGAATCAACATAGCCTAGTTCTGTTACTTGTGACAGCTAGACAAAACATAACAAAGAGACATTTTATTTATCTAAAACTGTTTTGGTTTAAGCATAAAGTTCAAAGTAATCAAGCCTTTCTATATCTTTTACATCTCTGCACATAAAACACAAAGAAGAGAAAATTTTCATATATTCTGATGTGACTTTTTCATGAAAAACTTAAGGCAATAAGGAAAATAATGTATTGATACAGTCTTAAAGAAGAAGACTTTATGTGTTTCAGTATCCATGAAATTTGGTCACTCTTCGAAAAATCACTTAAAAATACAGTAGTTACTGCACATTTTTAGTCTTATATCGTAAGAACAATAAACTTACATTATGCTGATATTTTACTTTTTCTGAGAGATGCTGTCTTCTGCTGGCCAATACTTGCTTTTGTAACCTTGTAAATGAATAAAATGAATTTTAAAAGCTTATGAAATACAAAATACAAGATCCAAAAGATTAAAGTATTCTGAGTATTAATTTCAAAATAATTTAGGAATATTTTTCCACACATCTTAAAGCAGCCTGATTCTTAAGCAGTTTTGAGCAGCCTGTCTGTGAGCTGGTCACTTTAGGGTATCTGAAGCTGAATGGAAAAACAGTATAACTGGGTAATGCTGTTTGAATAACTTGCTCCTTGAGATAAACTTAGTGCACGTACCTGACATGAGAACAGACACATTACCTTTAAAAATCTCTCAGCTTCATGTGCAGTTTTGTATTCAGAATTTATTAAGTACTCTCTCACAATAAAAGTATCACTGGAAGGACAAGAGTGGTTGTGAAACTTCCCTGTTTACACAATGTGTTTAAACAATGGTATGTTTAAGTTTTCTTAATACCCCAAACGTTATGACTATCATGAAATGCCTCTTCCAGAACCTCACCATTGTGTAACTATTGCCTATTTTATACAAGTACCTGCTCTGGAGATCATCTAAGTTTGATTTATGTTGTGTACATTGGGGTGACATGGGAAGCTCTAAGTTATGTCTCCTAATAGGTTTTTTTTCATCTTCAGTGATATCAATGTGGACTGGCTTCCTCATGTTCTCTGCAAAGAAAGTATTTGGTATGTCAGTGCTGGGCTTAGAGAAAGTTTTGAGGTTCCTGAACTTTCATTAGAGTACAAAAGCTGTTGTTCTAGATTTCTTAATCCATTTAAAGCTGTATTTATTGCTTTCTTTGCTACTAACAATACAAAAACTCTATTCTAAATGGCATGATAGTATAAAATTATTTAGTCAGCCACTGTGTGTGTACAGGCTCTGTTACGTTCCTCAGTCACCTTCTACTCTTCTGAGCATAGGACAAAAAATTTTCCATAATCTGGTTTATTAATATGTCACAGATGATAACAGTCATAGAATCATAGAATCATTTAGGTTGAAGAAGACTGTTTAGATCATTGAATCCAACCATTAACCCAGCATTGCCAAGTCTACCACTAAACCATATCCCTAAGCACCACATCTACATTTAAAGAGCTAGGACTCGAGTTTTAGTGATGTTTCTCAAGAAGTTTAATAATAGATTTTAAGAGAGAAAATGAGTAGAACTGACAAGACTATTCCAAAAGCCCCCAAAGTTCTGAAAAAGTTAGTGGATGAGAAATAGACCGATTCTACAGCAAAGAGAAAAAGAAATGGATATAGGGTTAAAATAATGAATAGAATGAGGAAGGTAATAAGTGTGTGTAGTGGTTTAGAAATGGTATTCTCCAGTTTAGTGTTCCCACTGAAACACTCCAAACCATGTGCCACTCACTCCCTCTCCCTCTTTTCCATCTCCCTCTCCCTCTTTTCCGTCTCCCTCTCCCTTTCCTTCTCTCTCTCCCCCTAACTCTGCAGCAGGATGGAGAGGAGAATTAGAGGCAAAAAAGGTAAAGATCATGGGTCGAGATAAGCACAATTGACTGCAAACAGCAATGAAATAAGAAACGACATTAATAACAGAGTGATGATTCACAGGCAGGTGCTCACCACAGGGAGCACAGCCTTCCCCAGGCACCCTCTTCCTGCTACCCCACCGGATGGGACTCCTTCCCCTGTGCATGATGTGAGGAGGTGCAGAACAACCTCAGGGTCCTGGCCATGCCTCTCCTGGCTACTGCAAACATTAATGTGGCCTGGCACCAGGACACTGCACAAGGCTTTAAAGGTGAAGTAGGCAGGAGCCAAGGTTATTTGATTCCTCTTACACCCTGACATTTTATTCAGTCATAATTCTTGTATTTATGTACAATTTTTTTTATTTTAAAATAAAACAACACTTACTTGAGGGTTAAGTTGTAAATGGAAGAAAAAGAACTAAAATAACAGCAATAATAGTTAAGAATAACTAATTATGAGAAGTCAGAATACCCAAAACTCACCAGTGTTGTCTTTTTTGGTTGATATCTGATTAACCACATAAAGATTAAGAAGATCCAAACTGACTGCTGAACTTTTAGGAGATGATACTTCCAGAAGCTTCATCTTTGACTTAAGTTTCTTTCTTTCAAAGTATTCCTTAATTTTTTTAAAGGAGAGAATAAATTTTTGACAGAAGCTTCAACAACACATTACCAGTATAGCTAATCCTTTTGAAACTAGCAAGCAAGACTTAGTGAACTATTTCTAATAAAAGCACATGGTGAAGCATCTCTGAATTCTCATGCCCTGTTTGCTGTTAATTTATTTTTATTACCTTGAAGAAGAAAGCAAGTATAATTTGGTCGTATTCAAAATAAATCATTGTTATCTTGATGCCAAATATTTAGTCCTTAAATGCTAATTTCTCAAATTTTGTTTACAATCACTAAAAATGTTTCTTTAAAATAAAAGATACCAAATGTGGCAAGGATAAAGTCTTAAAAAAATTTAAACTTGGGCTTTTTATGGGGCATATAAAATAAGCAAATAAATCAGCAAGATTACATACACCAGATGTGTCATCTGTAATGACACCAAGGGTTTATTGTTCTCCAAATTTGTCTTTCTGGACAAAGAAAATAGTCTTCTGACCAAAAAAAAAAAAAAAAAAAAAAGAGAGAAAAAAGTAAAAAAGAAAAGTCTCTAAGATTGGGAATTCAGAAAGAATTTTTGTTACAAGGAATAGAAAGACATATGACTGAAAGTTTGAATATATCAGGACAATAATATAGGAAACAAACTCCTCCATTTTGCAGACTATTAACAACCTAAAATCATCAACATTATCAATCATGAATCAATAAACCCATTAAGATTTATTTTTTTCTAACCAAAAGAAGGATATTGAAAACTAAAGGCTATGCCAAAGCAAAAAATTGCTTTTCTTCTGAAATGTAATTCCTCTCATGATTTCAGGTTATATGTAACTAATATACCTAACACATTCATTGGTAACTAATTTTTAGTATAATTTATTATTTTCTTTAGCTTTCCAGAATGATATTAGTTATGGAAAATATCTGTTCTTCAGTTAAGGTGAGTATCTTCAGTCAGGTAAAATCAGCCTGTGTACAAATCAACACTTCAAAATTCATGTCACTTTGGGGTCCACACCCCCAAAATATATCCCACTCCCTTCAGTGTCCCAGATATTTTTTTCCCATCACCTCTAAATTACTAATAATTGTATAGTGGCAATTAGAAAACTACCACAGTGTTTAGTAATTTAGTACTGCCTTACTAAGAACAATCCTGTCTTGGATCATCTCCTGTTTTCCCTCTCCACTGAAGAAAATTACATAGTTGTAATATAAATTATGTGGCTTAGACCAGTAATCCCTGAGAAAACAGACCTGTTGAGAACTCACAGGCCTCCAGGAAACTGGGAAAGCGATGAGGACAAGCTGCTGACTGGTCCCGCATTCCCATAAGTAAATGTTTTAATTTGAGTAATTGTCTCTATACAGTCAGCCTGTTTTTCCTCTACCTCTATATGTCTGTGCACCTGCTCTGGGCATTGGGGGTATCAGCTTCAGTGGTGGAGCTTCCCTATACTGCCTCTTTCTTTCCTGCTGCTGAGGAGGAAACTGACTCTACTTATTATAGTCATAGCCATTTTCTCTTACTGTTTTCTTTCTCTTTCCTTTTTGAAATGTCTTCTGCTATGCCAGGGATAAGTTTGATTCTTTAATTTCACTTTCAGATTCAAAATACAAATAAGCTGTCCTCCTTTTGTTAATGCCAAATAAAGGACTTCAATGAGCCTAACATCCTTTTACAGGGCCCAGAAAAGTGGCTGTGTATGTGTGTGTTAGGCCTGCTGACCACGGGGTTATCACTCTGAGGCAAGCAATCCCATGTGCCTGCACATACCAACACAATATGGTAACAGAAGTAATCCAGGAAAACCAAAACAGGGCACAGGCATTCATTCATTCATTCATTCAGTCAGTCAGTCAGTCAGTCACACCTTCTCTGGCTCCCTCCTCTTCCTGTTGGAATTCAGTGTAGTAAATCTAGAACAAGACTTTCGCCCTTAAAGTCAGGCAAACACATTGTAACTGTTAAGCTACTGTTTTGAATCTCACTCCAAATGCTTTGAAAGTTTTACCTAAGTGAACCCACTAAAGCTTTTATATAACAATATATAATCCAATATGGCTGAAACTGTTTACCTTTTGTTTTCTCCTTTCCTGCTTTAATATGATTCTGCTTCTGAAAAATGCAAATAATTATTATTTTAATTGCAGAAGTATAATCTTGAGTCATGGCTTGAATTTTTCATCGATGGTTCTGAGATTTTAGGACACAAATATGTTAATGTTATGTTATGTTGTATGTTATGTTACAATGGATCAAACCTTCAGGTAGCAAAGTCAACATATCTCTGTTGAAGTAATTTTGACTGATCCTAGTTTACTCCAGTAAGGATAGGGCCATATTCTATATTAGGCTACCAAATGCATTTAACATGAAAAAAGAAAACAGAAAAAGCTTTTAGTCATTTGACTTGTAATGCAACATTTCATCAATTTATAATTTCTTTAACCTTAAGAAATCTTTGTCAATATATTATTTTCTCCTAATTTTCTTTGTCATGCTGCAACATAGCTACAAAACTATATTAGCAAACAAACCAAAGGAGCACTAAATGAGCTTTTACCTTTTGGGATTTTACAGAATACTAGGGTCCTTTTGTAAAACAGGAAAGAAAAATGGATTGACCCTACAAGTTCCTGTTTGTGCAATATAGGAGACAGTTATACCTCCAACTACTTTCTCACCTCTAAAACATAGTCTTAAGTGAAATGCCTACAGGACATGGTGCATAAAATTGGAATTCAGGGTCACTGTTACATGAGCAGAGTGAGTATGGCTGCAGTCCTTAGGTCAGTTAGATTAGGACTTTTTGTGAGGGTTAGGAATATGGAGTATTCCCTTGGAATTAACTTCGGCTAAAAGTTAGAGCAAACTTTCCAAACATATGCATATAACATTCACCTTTTCAGTGGGGAGAAACCCTAGTGATGAGCAGTTTTTCTGACACCTAAAATGCAAATCCCAGATTCACCCAAGGAACCCTGACAGATACTACCAGCAGCAGCAAGCAGCAGGTTAATTTGTATTTGCTAAATGTGTTCAATACTCCTACACACTGTGTTTTCTTACAGAGAGTATGGCAGACAGGCATTTAGGACAAAGTTGGTGTTCGTGTTTTGGGGTTTTTTCCAACTAAAACTCTCCCTTTCTTTGGCTTCACAGAGGCAACATTCAGAAAACCCAGTTTGCTGGGAAGACTTCCAGATGGGTAGGGTGTTCTTTTAGTTTGATTCTGCATAGAGTCTGGATGATTACAAAGCTGTGTTCAGCAATGCTGCTTCCCAACGGCTGATAAAATCTGTGGGGTTTACATTTTTAGTAGATTGGCAGAGGGCACAGCACCTAAAGAAACTGAACATTATCCTTTTTTTTTTTTAATCATTACAACTCAGTTTGCTATGTTTTACTATTTCATTGAATCTCAATACCTATACCTTCTTTTCCCCAAATGGTAACCACTGCTGTTCACAAGGGTGTGAGGAAAAGCCTCATCCAGCCCCTGTCTGTGGAGAGACACCGAGCCCAAATGTGACCCCCTGCCTGGGGTGGGAGGGCACCTGCACCTCCTCAAAGTCTGGCTCAGGAGGGGCTGTCACACACCATGGCCTGCTGCTCTGTGAGGGGACACCAGGCCTGAAACACGCACACTGTGGCACTACTGTTCTGTGGAGAGACACGAGTTCAGCCACAAACACCACGGCTATGCCCAATGTGTGAGGGGAAATGAGGCCTGAAACACACACCGTGGCTGTGCTGTTTGTGAGGTGACACCACGGCTGTCACACACAGCGCGGCAGTGCCTGGTTTGTGAGAGGACATCAGGCTTGTTAAACCCACCATGGCGGTGCCCAGTCTGTGAGGGACACTGACACAGCATGGAGCTGTTTCTGCTGGCTTTGAAGAGTTTCACTCACCGACTGCCACCGACCCAGTTCATTTTCTGTTGCTGAGGAGGCAGGCAGGGAGGGCTGCCCTGTGTGCTGCTTGCAGTGTAGGTGGAGGCGATGGCTACCCCAGGGATGGTTTGCAGCCTCCCAGCAGGGCCACTGGGCCGGTCTGAGGGGCCTCCTCCTCCCTGGGAGCACCGGGGCAGCTGCTCTCCACGCCTCCAGGCTGGCTGAGAAGGAAAGGGTGGTAGAGGGACTGACAAAGGAGAAGGATGCAGAAAGCCAAGCGAGGCAGCTGATGGGGAAAAGGCGATGCTCTGCTTGCTGCCGCCCTTCCTCTACCCCGGTGTTTCCATACAGGCTGCTGCCAAAGCCATCGCCCTTTCCCAAGGGAGTCATGAGTGTCTTGTTGTCCCAAGTGAATCAATTTGTCTTTCAGGTGCAGCTTGTCTCTGCTACAACCACTGTAAGTTTGGGGCAAGAGAGCACTTTCCTCTCCATCCTGCTCTTTTTCAGGTATTTTAGAGGTAACAGAAGAACTGATAAGCATTTTCTACCAGTAGATGTTGTTGCCTTTGGTGCTGCATGAAGAGCTGTTGCGTGTAAATGTGACAAACCCTCGAGGAGGGATACAGAACCACCCAAGGAATCTTGGCAGCAACACAGCTCCACTCACTCCCTTCCCTGTAACTCACTGCCATTGTCTCAGCAAGTGAAGGCACCCATTTACAAAACAATCATCAAAATTCTGTATGAATCTTTTCCTGTGGTGTTTCTTTACTGAGTTATCTTTAGTCTAACATTTTTCAGGGTACTAAAGTTTGATCAGCTTTAGTGCAACAGTGTGAAGAATGTTCAGAGCAGATATTAGGAGTCTAAAATTAAAAATCAGCCAAGATGTTTTTCTTTCTAATACTTCTAATTTGTCTAGGGCGTTTATAGTATCTGATAAGTATGCATAATTGTTTCTTGTAACAACACTAGATTAAAATCTTCATAATAAATTATATCTATATTTTAAGTCTATGTGTTTCTACAGTTAATATGACAGATGACAGACTGAAAATTTATTTAATTTCATCACTTCGACTATTAAGTTTTATTTTCAATTCCATCTAGTTTAAATGTTTAACTTGTTAATACTATGTCTAAGATGTAGTTTCTTGTATAACACAATCAAATCCCTTTTACTCTTGTTTTTCTAATATATGATATTTTTTGTATCACCCTTACTCTTCCTTTTTCACAGTATTGTCTAGATTTAAAGGAAAAGAGTGGACTTTTCTTTATGTTTGCCTTATTTTATCTGGTAGTTAGACGTTATTTGTAGAATCCAGGAAAAGTGACATAGCAGTTTCAATTAATTATTTTTCAACATAAGAAATCTTCTTCTCCTCGAATTACTTCTTGCAGAGAAAGCTAATGACTTTTCAAACAGTCATAAAATAAAAAATCAGTTATTTTTTGAGGAGGGCGAAGTAAAAAATGAAATAAGACCTGAGATGCATATGACTATATTTCCAGTGTTTGTATATTTTGCCTTGATTGTCAACATTTTAAAAATTTGAAATAATTGATCTGAATTTCTGAGTGATGCCAAAATTTCAAAGAGCTTCAGGACATTATTATTAATTTTTAAAAGGTCATGAAAATGAGTTTCATGGAGGTTAGTTGATTCGCTGGGAAGTGAAGTAAGTACAGAACAAAGAGGCTTCCTCTATCTGTCAGAAACTGCAGTTTAAAGATTTCCCTTTTTTCTAACTTTTACAGCCACTCTTCAGAATAACTCTATCTCTTGTTCCTTTGTTAAGGAAGTATTATACAGGATCTTCTTCAGAACAGCTTTCCAACCTTCAGCACCTGAGTTTTCCTCTCTGACATGTTCCTTCATTATCAGATCAGCTCTAGATATGAGACATATTAAAACAGCCCAAAGTAGCCTAAGAAAGCATTTCTCCAGGGACACTGGTGTTGAAATGTTGACTGTGCAACTTTTGGCACCCAGCTCTGAGTAGGTCCTTAAAGAACTCCTGTATAATCAAACAAGAGAGAGGGAGGTCTTCTGATGGGTGGCTCAAGCACTTTAAGTTAGGCCCCTACTCTATGTCCCGACACACCCAGATAGGAAGCAGCTAATTTGGACAATGAAACTGTGTGAATTCAAAGTGTGTGCCAACTCTGTCTGCAGCATTATTCTACCCTGAAGGTTTGCACGCTTCTTCCCCTAAGCACGTTCCCTTGAGTGAACAGACACTGCTTATGTAAAATCTTATACTCACCAGAGACAGAGAGAGAGAAACAGAGAGACGAGTTTCCAAGCAGTTTCTTAGAACTAACTGCAAATAGTTCTCATGTTGCTTAAATGAATCTTCCCCTTTCCAGCAAGTGTCCTACTCTAGCACTCATTATAATAAAGGAAGGCATTACTAAAGAGATGAATGTGAAGTGAAAAACACAAACTCGTGAATCTCACAGTTGGGTTTAAATATTTTACAACATTACTGATTTTTAAAATGTCAATTTAACATATTTTAACTTTGGTTTTTTGTTTTATCTTGATACTTAGCATTAGGTAACTAAATCCATCTGTAGAAAACTGCATAAAAGATGCAGGGAAACTAAAGTGCTTTTCTATCTCTATCTAGGGTGAGAATTTCTGGCACTTTTAAATACCAGGATACACTTACTTAGATCCCTAAATATTGACCTAATTATCTAGTGCTAGGAATGCATGACTAAAAAATGCCTGACTCTGTTCCAAGTGGAAGCTTTTCTTTGGCAAATGCAGTGCTTAAACTTTGTTAACAGAGTTGTATGGCCTTCTTCCAGTCAGTACTCTATGCCCATTCCCTTCCTTGAGAGGTCAGCTTATAGAGAAATAAAGCAACACTGTCCTTGTGGTGTTTTATACTAACCTGGTTGATGGTGTTGCCCTAAAAGAGTTCTTTTTGAAAGATGGCTGTGATATTGCAAAATCATGATAGAGTTTGAGGAAGTTTAAAACAGAAGACAAAGCTCTATTTAAAAACAAAGTTACCCCTTTTAAAAGTAGTTTCTCTTGAAAGACAGATCTCTCTTTCAATTAATTTGATGAAAAGTTCTTTCCCTATTGACCTTTAAAGAGTGGAGAGATGGTAGATAGTAGAGAGGCTAAATAGTTTCCAAACACAGCAAACTGGCCTGCTCAGAGAGAAGCACCTAATCTACCCAGGTCAAAATTCAATGCCCAGCTGGGAAGAACATGGGATTGGACCTACGTGGAAAACCACCAGCCAGGACAGTACCACTGACAACAGTAGGTTGACACATTGCTATATGAAGTAGATGCCATTCTTAGGTGGTATTATTTAGATGGAATAATTTTTTACAGAATGAACTCTCATGACAAAGTGCAGTCCTTGGCTTGATGGAGAACAATGCATGAGATCTGTTACAGAATCTCGTGCTGAAAACCCCACTTCGTAAAAACAGTATTTCTATAAAGATTAACAAAGACCAAGAATCCTCTATAGATGTGCCAAACTCCAGTTAGGGAACAACATCAAAATCAAATCAGGAGAGGGAGCTAAAAGAATTAAATTCTTACAAGGGGCTAGGAAAAAGCTGAAGGATACCAGACTTGAAGTAAAGAGACAGTCTGAACCATAGCAAAAAGAAGATAACAGCAGGGAACATGAACTCAGAAAAAAATACAAATACAATTACAATAGGCCAGAAACAACTGGGAAACAACTAGCCAGAGTAACCAAACTAATAAATCATTCTTCTCCACATCAGCTAGGAGCAAAAGCTTGCTATAAAGTCTAAAGGGACAACAGTTGGCCAAAGTACAACATGAAGAGGTACATCAGAAGAGACACGGTTGTTATGGAAAAGGTAAGTTAGGCTTATTCCGTAAGTATTCATTGATGAGGAAACTGGGGAGAACCTTATGCAGGAATCCTTCCTGGGGAACTCAGTGAGGATCTGTGCAAAGTGAAAATAACAGCAGACAAGGTCAAAATGATCTTACCAAGACAGAATGAAGACTAGCAAAGCACTAGGACGTATTTAATGAAGAGTTCTATAATGCAGCACTGTGGAAAGGACCACTTGAATTTGGAGTCATCTTGCTACAAGAGGGTAGCAAATGTGACAAAATTTTAAAAATAACAATTTTGTGGCAATCCAGAAAGCTTATTTCCACACAAAGAAATAGCAGGCATTATAATACAGGCCAGCATGTGAAAAGCCAGCATAGCTTCTATAGATGGAAGTTGCTGTAGAAAACATGTAGGAAACAGTAATTGCTGGAGTCTTGATGGATTTAATTCAGGCTGTTGACAACATCTGTTACTGAAGGTTTTAAGAAAATAAAGTTGCGAAATAAAAGGGAAGGCCCTGCCATGGACTAAAATGCAAAAGGGAGGGAAGAGATGATTTAGTTCTTGTATTTATGCACTCAAGAGCTGGGGGCTGATACAGAATAGAGGCTGACAAACTCCTGAGTGGTATGGGAAAGTTGCGGGGTTAGGGGAGGGAGAAGAGAGTGAGCAAGAGTGAGCTCTGTTGCTGAATGTCTCTTCCAGAACAGGTATAGATGGACATAAAGTGGAGCTTGTGGGAGCTAGGGTCAAATTAAGCAGAAAGGAGTGGTTCTTCACCTATGAGATGGTAAATCTGAGGAATTGTTTGTCAGAGATTTTTCTATTTATGTATGCGTTTACATGATTTCAAGAGAGACTGAACGAGTAATTTTAAGAGTGGAATACAGAAAAACCTCCCAGCCTCACAAAATTCTCACAGCTTAAAATGGCCAGAGATTGGGAGAGTATGAAGCTGCAGCAGGGGATGCACCATCACTTTAAATTGCCTTTTTTTTTTCCCTTGGGTGTCTGCTTAGAGCTATTGTTAGAGACAGACTACTGTGCTTGGTGAAGCACTGGCCTGTTTGCTTATTTTTCATATTTAGAGCCTTCCCAAATAAGAGTTAATAAATAAACTGCAGCAGATGATCGTTTTGTTGTCATACTCACCAGCTGCAAACCCTCAAACAAATTTTGAGGCATGACAAAAGGATGGCAGCAGATCCTGTGCTTTGGGTGCAGGAGTAAAAGAAATGGTTTTTCTGGATTTATTCCTGCCTTCACTTTTGCAGAGTAGAACACTGGCTCTGCTGTGGGCAGTGCCAGTATCACCACTGTTAACTGACACCAGCTACATGATTTTACCACTTATACCTGTACTATTGCACTTGGCATGTAGCTTGTTTAAAGGGTTTACGATGCACTTGAGAAAACGTTTAATAAGGTAGCATTAGAATTTTCTTCAGATGATCTGAGAAAGAAACATTTACAGATTTAAAGCAAAACCTGAAAAACATATATTGTATATTTGAGACTTTTGAAGGCATAAAAGAGACATATCCTGGTTCAGCTGAATTATCTGTATGGATTAAGTTTAACAAGAAAGGGAAATCTAGATATTAAAGGTTTAAGGATTAAAGCCTAAATATTAAAAGTGAAATTCCTTGTCTGAGAACATAACTCGACAATTTACAGGGCTTGGAGCAGCTGACATTGGCCTCTACCCTTGCCTTTTTCCCTCTCCTCACTTTGTAAAGGGAAAACGACTTGTTTACATTTCTTTCTAGAGCTGTCTTCTCTCTAGAATACCACTGTTCTCAGAAGTCAGAACTGTTAGTGATTGGTCTGCCACTGACTGTCCTGTCAGACAGATTACTCGAATCCCTTATGGATAAATTATCAGAACTTACAAGTCATGGAAGCTTCAAATGTACAGCAGCAGGTGTATGTCCCTAAAGACAGAGTAAGGGAAAAAGGACTTCTGGTGCAGGAATGCACCCCATTTACACCATCTCTCTGATGCTTACGCTCAGGAGCCAAGCAACAGAATAGGATCTTCCTGTTTCCCCTCTCTTCTCCTGTGATAGCATATCTCTGCCTAGTCTGGGTACCCCTACAGTCTCATTAGAACCAAAAGAGTTGGAATCAACTGCTTGGTAGGATCAGGCCAGTCTCACCACACTGACACTCCTTCAACAAGCTTCCACATCTGTGACATTAAAACTGAAGCTCCTGCTTGTCTTAGATCTCCAGATCCTAAAGGAATTACAGCATCTGAATATTCTACTGAGGTATATGAATATAGTCAACATCTTCTCTAAACAAGACTAAATAAAGAGATAATTTCTGCTGATACAAATTTGAAATCAAAGGTCAGGGTATCTTATCACCCTTTTCTGATAAAAACATCAAATTTGCCATTGGTGTGCCTTAATGTTGCAAACTAATTCTGTTGGTGTATTTCTGTACTTATGTATGATGACATTAAAGTAAATAGTAAGTTTGGAAGTACTTCAGAGAAAAGTATTTACTTGAATAATGACTTCTATGTTCACACTCCATTGAATCTGACTAAAATGGAATCCTATTATTCCCACACTGCTATGTAAACATACAGCTCAAAATTAAAGAAAAAACCAGATGTTCCTAGCTCACCATATTACAGTACATCATATTTTGGACATTATTTACAGTTGAGTATCAGTAATTGAAAACAAGCACTGTGTGGATTCATGTTATGCGTTTCACATACATTCATTCACATGGAAACCGCTATGTACTATATGCATGACCTACACATATCTAAATCTTAAAGGTCCTAAATAGCAATGATTCAAAACATGGAACTTATATCTATTTTTCAGTACCTTTATGTTTTATTTTGTATGTCCTTATGGCACAGTGGATAACTCAATAAGCAGCAAGGAAATTTCAGTTTACTGCAGACTGATGTTACAGCTATTGAACCCTCTGTTAGGATCATATAAAACATCAGATTAATGTATTTTGCTTAAAAAATTGCACATTATTTTTTCAAACACTAAATAAAATGATAGAAAAAATGATCATTGAGTAAGGCTGATTGATATCTCTTGTGTAATAGCCTGCATGTTCCAATTCCACTACCTTCATCACAACCACAAAGTTGTGCAAGGATGAAGTGCTGGTGTGGGAGACCGTGGGCACAAGATAGAACGTAAAAAAGAAGCATCAGTTGTCATGATTACACTCTAGTTCCTACATATTCAAACATTCATGGACTGCAGTCATCCTGATACTCATTGCTGCCATTTATTCTTCCTCCTCAGTTATTGGTTCCTGTATTTTAAAAATGCCCACACATTATTTTAATGCATTTGATGAAAACTAACCATATGACTAAAAACCAATCACTTTGCACTAAAAAATTAGTTTCTCCATAAGAAAGGATAAACCCCCAAATAGTCTGGACCTAATATCAACATCCCTCCAATTCCACAGCTTCAGTTACTCAAACTTATTTGATTGCACTTATCTCCAGAAGTTTATTATAAAGTCAGTAGAAAATATGGAGACAACAGGGCACTGAACACTGCACCAATATTACTGCAGCTTTGGCAGTTATTTTTCCAGTAATACTGAGAAATTTTATTATGACTAAATGTAGTAAAATTGCTGCCTTCAGCAGTTTAAAAAAAAAAATCTAACACCTAAGGCCATGCTCCACAAAGAGAAGTTTGTGCATGGATTACTGAGCAGGACTGTGGCACAGCAAAACTTTTGAGACAGCAAGAACAGAAGAAAGGGAGTATTTAAAACAACAGTTCAGGCTTTTCTTCATCCTTTCAAAAGAAGTAAATGCATTCTTTTTATTGACTGAAACACTGTATGGTTAGATTTGCTTCACTTAAATGTTCCCACAGATCTGACTGTGGGGTGTACGTCTGCACTAACCACCAAATCACCAGAAATTTCAGTCATCCAGGATCCTGTGAAGTGAAAGGTCAGCAGATACGCAGAACTGAAAGAGATCTGTGAGCTTTCCCTTTGGTAAGAAAACGCTAGAGTAATGGAATATTGCAAATAGCTGTGGTTTGGCAAAATCTAAGACTATGCTGCGCTACACACAAGCCAGTAAGGGAAGTACCCAATAGAGAGCATGATTAAAAAATAACAAGCCCTAAGCAAAGCAATTTCTCAGCCAGTGTATCTTGTATCTTTGTGCACTGAAAAACCTATTTTACTGACAAAATAATCTGCAGTGAAATCAGGCTTACCTACTAACTGAATGTCTTCTGCACTGCACTAGGTCAGATTTTGACGTTTTCCTAGCTTTATCCTAAGTTGTGCATTTAGGGAGAAAAAAAAAAGCTAGAAGGACCTTCGTCCAGATCTCTGGCCTGTGGTCACTGGCAAAAATACAATACACTTAAAGAGTACCCCATATTTTCTCTACCTAACTGTCCAGACCGCTGTGGGCTGAATTTGTGCAACCTCCTAGGAAGAAATGAGAAATAGATCTTCCTTGCTTCCTTCTTGTCCTGCTGGTCTTGGCTTACTGGACTTTTTAGAAGGCACCTGGATGTTTTGATAAGTGGTGTCTGATTTTTGAAATCAAACCTCACTTGCTCTCAAATCAATTATATCATTCCTTCATCCTGAAGCTTGTATTGCTATCTAAAGATGATCACTGCAGTCTGTTCAATGGGGGGTTGTTTTATAACAGTAATGTGACTTATTTAATGCAGTATTTGCTGAGTTACTGTGAGGCAGGTGGCCTCACTCTCCATTTCTAGGGAAAAGCCGGGCTCCTCACTACTGCCATAAACGCCTAGTACCACATTTTAAAAACATTATTTTATATACCCATCCTAAACTAATGCTTTATTATATACTATCTTACAGTTACCTTAGTACTACATTTTCAAAGTGTAAAAGGACCAGAGTATGTAAGTACTCTGATCCTCCCCCTGCAATTTCAAATACAGTACGTTTTCCAAATAACTGAAGCAGCAGAAATAAGTAATTAAGAAAAGAGAAAAATAAAGCAGCAAGACAACTGCCTTTACTGTTGCTTCCTTTGTGTGAAATGAGCCGGGTTTTACTGCAGGGGCCGCGCGCCTCGGTCGGGGTTATTTTGGGCTAATAACGCTGCCAGTGCACAATACCGGCTTCCTTTCGGCGAGAGGACAGGAAATAAATAACGCGCAGAGTGCAGGCGCTGCCCCGGAGACGCCGAGCTGCCCGGCTCTCTCCCGCGGCCGCCCGGCCGATTTCCGACGCGGGGCTGCCCGAGGCCACCGGCCGGGCTGCGCCGCCCTCTGCCCGCGTCGCTCCCGCACCGGGCTCCCCCCCCGCCGGCGTTACAGCCCCCCCGCCCCGGGGAGGCTCAGGGGACGCCGGGGGTGACGCGCTGCCCACCCCGCCGGGGCTGCCGCGGGACCCGAGCTCTCTCCGGTGCCGCCAGCCCCCGTCCCGCTCCCCCCGTACCGCTGGCGAGGCCAGGGCCGGAGGCGGCGCCTGCTCCGCAGGGCAGGCGGAAGGAAAGGGCCGGCCGCAGCCTGGGGCGAGCCGGCGCTCTGTAGGGCCGAGCTCCGCGGACCCGCCGAGCGCCGGGGGATCAACGGTGCGGCCGGAGCCGAGCGCTGGGGGACCCGCCGTGAACCCGAGGCCGAGCGCCAGGGGACCCGCCGTGAACCCCGGCCGAACGGAGCGGAGCGCAGCGCAGGAGTGCTGCTGCTGATACTGCTGCTGCCGCTGCGGCCGCGCCCCGAGCTATAGCGGTTGCGGCCGCGGCGGCGGTGCTGAGCGGCCGGGCCGCTACCGGTGCCGGTGCCGGTGCCGCCCCACGCGGCACAGCCAATGGTGGTCGGCGGGGCGGGCTGCGCCGCGCCGGGCTGCGTTGTGCAACGCGCCGCGCTTTGAAGGCACCATCACCCCTGGGAGGCAGCGCTCACTCGGCATCTATCACGGCAGGGCGGCTGGCGGCAGACCGGGCCCAGCGCCCCGATGAAGACCCGGCGGGACCGGCCTTCCCAGCGGGCATGAGCCACCCGCGCTAGGAGCGGCGCGTAGCGGTGCCCCGGCGGGCAGGATGGCCCACATGCTGCATGCGGCGGCCCGGCGGGTGCAGTGGAGCAGGGCGGGCGCTGCGAAGAGGGCTGCGTGCTTGCTGGCCGCGGCATACGGGCTCAAAATCCTCTACCCCATCATCCGCGGGCGCGTGAAGCGGGCGAGTGGCAGAGGCGGCACGCAGGATGAAGGGGGCCAGGGGGCCCCGCACTGCACCGGCAGCCGGGGCAGAGCCTCCCCGGCCGTGGACGCGGAATTTTTCAAGCAGCTGCTTGAACTCCGCAAACTGTTCTTCCCGAAGCTGGTGAGTGCCGAGCTGGGCTTACTCTGCCTCCACTCGCTTGCTCTGGTGTCCAGGACTTTCCTCTCCATCTATGTGGCCGCCCTCGATGGAAAAATTGTGAAGAGCATTGTGGAGAAAAAGCCCAGGAGCTTTGTCTTCAAATTAATCAAGTGGTTGATGATCGCAATCCCAGCCACTTTCGTGAACAGCACCATACGGTACCTGGAATGCAAGCTGGCCCTCGCCTTCCGCACGCGCCTGGTGGATCACGCCTATGAGACCTACTTTGCCAACCAGACTTACTACAAAGTGATCAGCATGGACGGGCGGCTAGCCAACCCTGACCAGTCCCTCACCGAGGACATCATGATGTTCTCGCAGTCCGTGGCGCATCTCTACTCCAACCTCACCAAGCCCATCCTGGATGTTGTGCTCACTTCCTACACCCTCATCCGCACAGCGCGGTCCCGGGGAGCCAACCCCATCGGGCCCACAGTCCTGGCTGGTCTCGTCGTCTATGCCACGGCCCGCGTGCTCAAAGCCTGCTCGCCCAAGTTTGGCAAACTAGTGGCTGAGGAGGCTCACAAGAAGGGCTATCTGCGTTTCATACATTCACGCATCATTGCCAACGTGGAAGAGATTGCCTTTTACCGAGGGCACAAGGTAAGGAGGAGAGAAATTGGAAGCATTGGGGTCGCTCCTGCAGTGCCAGGGTGGATCCATGCCTCCCCTGATGCTCTTCTTGAGCACTTTGGGTCCCTCGGACATTTAAACTTGTTTACAGCTTGGCACTTCCCATTTCTTAGGAAATGCTCTCTCACAAGCAGTGTCTGGGGGGAGCAGATCACAGTTCCCTTGAACTCTGGCAATGTTGTGGTTTTGCAGATGGATCTTATGCTTATCTAGAAAACTCATCTGCATTACTGTTTTTCCCCCACCCAGTCCATTCTGATTAACTTTTCCAGACTGCTTTTTTTCCAACCACGTGTATGAACTACCGTATTTAATTCAGCAGAAATAGCAACCATGGCACACCAGAAAGTCTAGGGGGAAACTCTGTGATAGCTCAGAGCACACTACAACCTTTGACACTCTTTCACATAGCTAAGCAAAGATGTAGTCATCAGTCTTAAAATAGCTTAAGTACAGTACTTCTGCAATCACAGTTACATAAACCAGTAGCTTGTTTTAAAGCCACCTTATTAAGGGACCTTTAATATTTTTATTAGAAGTGAATTTTGGCCATAATACCTTTCAAATACAATTGGGAGAAAGTTGTTTCATGCAAGGTGGAAATGAAAGCTGGAAACCAGCCTGAAGTATTACTCTTTCAGTTCAAGCAATGATTATATAACATTAATGGTTTATTTTTGTAGACACAAACGTTCTCAAAAGCTCTCTGTAATAATGTTTTAAGCGCAGCTAAATTAAACATTTTCTCGATTCCCACATATAGGGGCTTGAACTGAATATATATTATATTGACTTGCAACTGTCTTTGACTTGTTAAACCTCCTGGGATACTTCTCTCTTTCCCCAGACTGCTTGCCAAAACAAGCAGCATTGCATTTCAGGAATTAACTCTGCAACTTTAAGTCACTGGAGATAATTGATCCCCAAATGCTTTCTAATATAAGTTTCTGTTGCTGTGAAACTCTGCAGCTGCAGCTTTATTAAAAGGATGTGAAATCAATCTTATTTTGATTGTTAGAATCAGCTGTTGTGACTACTATGTTGTTCTTGTATATATTAGAGATCTTAAAAGAGTTGAAAACCTGTCAATGTTCTGTCGAGGGACAATGGTGTAATAAGAACCAGGTCCACTGACTTCCATAAAGCTGTGCACTTTTGCTGTGAGACTGCAGCACATTGAGAATAAAGTACCACATGGCAGGTGTGACTCAGAAGTGACAGCTCTGGGTACCCGATTATTTTATGTACGCATGTGAACATATCTTGTGCTACATGTGCTTCTTTGTTTCATTGTATAAATTACTTTATTCTGTTAACCATAGGTAGAATTGAAACAACTGCAAAAAAGCTACAAGGATTTGACAGATCAAATGAATCTCATTTTGTCCAAACGTTTATGGTATGTCATGATAGAGCAGTTCCTGATGAAGTATGTCTGGAGTAGCTGTGGTATGGTCATGGTCGCTGTGCCCATCATCACCGCAACGGGATTTGCAGATGGCGGTAATACCATCTTTTACCTAATTTCTAAACTTTTCCTTAAAGTTATGTCCTCAAAAGACTGTAGTTCCCTTGAGTGCCATTCACATTGATCTGTATTTCACAGACTTTCTTACAACATCTGTGTCTTACGTATAACTTGCAAGCATAGCAAGTCAGCTGAGCAGAGAGCAACACAAATGATCCAACTTGGAGTGTAAGCCTGATAAATAGTATGAAGTCAGGACTTAAAGGACCCTTGTATCACACGAGATTGTCATGATTATTGCAATCTCCTTTTTCACTAGTCACCGTTGGAATGGCAGGCTGATTTTTGCAGTATCTCCTTTTACCTAATGATACTACAAACTTTCCTAGAATGCTTATCTTCTTTTTCTTCCGTAAACCATATTGTAATTACAGGTAGTTATAGGTAATTTCTCTTATTGTTGACCTGTTGGAAACAGCAGATTCTCCCTGACTCCCTGGGAGAAGGTAAAATTCAGATTCCAGGCTAGGATGGTATCATTTTTGACATCCTATCACAAATTTCCTGGAAGTGAAATGAGACTCAAATAATGTTGTTACTGCAGATGCTATTAAAAAAAAAGAAAAAAAAGAAAAAGAAGAAAAGAGCAGAAAGAAAGGTATTAAGGAAGATCCCTTAAACACAAATCCTACAAAGTTCTAATTTGTGTACTTGGAATTAGGAATGAGTGAATTCTTTTCTGTGCTGTAGTTCTGTTTCTTTCTTGGTAGTTATATTCCAGGTCAGGACTATCCAAGTGGACAAGCTTGGTAGACCTGTAGGATGGCTTTGTGCAGTGCCCATGTGGTTTAGCTGTCTCGCAGTTGTGCCAGTGCATGGCTGAGTGCTCAGCTCCCTGAGCTGCTGCCCATCAGGTGGCTCAGGAGGGCACTATATCAGCACCCTGGCTGGCATCCTGGGAACAGCTTCAAAAATATCAGGATGTCTTGTTCCAAACAGAAGAGGCTGTACAAAGGCATTTCACCTCACAGTGAAGGTTATTATCACAACAGAAAAAGTGATAAGAGTCTTTCTGCTAAGATGGGAATGGGTACAGTCAAGAAAAGGAGCGTTTAACCACATGTTGTAAATGTCTCCTTGGTATTAGAGCAAGAATAAAAAAGGACTTGTATTCATGCTAAACTAAATAACATTCCTGTTACTCATGTTTGTTCTTTTGTTAAATACATTTCAAATGTGGGAGAAAACAGAGATGCAGCAGTGGTTCACATTGTAAAGCAGAATTATATTTGCTACCAGCAACCTAAACTATTAAAACATGGGGTTTATTATTGGGTCCTGGGGCTTACCATAGTGATGGTTCACAAACATAATACTGGCAGCACTGTCAAGACCAGTTTGAGGTATTACAGGTATTCAAAGAATCAAGAACACCTGAAATTACCATTGACCTGCTTGGGAAAACAGTGCTTCATGCCTCAGCAGATCAGACACAAGTTTGTTCACATCTGAAGGAAGAGATGGTGGATTTATTTCTTTAGGATGAATCAAAATAATCAGGGGTATGTACAAAACTGGTACCATGGCCAGGCTTGAGACTACAGGTGTAAAGCCATAGGTTTTGTACACTTCTTCAAGGAGGAGAAGGAAAAAGTAAAAAAAAAAATTCTTCAATAATAAGAAAAAAGAACCTTCTTTGACAGTGATATTTCTGACTGAAATTCTAAAATTTTGTTGTATATTTCAAAGAAGAAATTAGCTGGCAAAGACAAGATTTCTGTTTGATAACATTTCTCATTCTTTTTGTATTAAACCATTCATGTTCCAAATGTGTCTCAGTTTATGGAGAGTAACTATTTTTCAAAGCAAGACTTTGATTTCTCTAGACACAGTGAACACTTATTTTTGTTTATAAAACAAGTATGATTATCAATTACATAAGTGAAGAGGAAAATGGAAATGTTAGTTTCTGTATGAAACAGTCTGTGTGTCTGTTAAAACGGGATGCTTTCAAACACAGGAGCCAGCCATATGAAAAATGATTTGGACAAAAAGTTCAAGAAAAGTATTATCAGTGAGTTATATAATGTAAGAGTTTGTCTTTTTGGACTGTGAAATGCTCATAAATTCTATATCATTTCAGTTTTTTAAATACCCCTAAACTGACTGATGCAGTGGCTTGTAGAGATCCTTAAACTCTTGCTAAATGAGCTGGCCTGGGTGCTGGAAGCAGCCATCAGTAAATTCTGCATTTACATTAAGGAGGAATGCTGCATTAACATAGTTAAACCATACCTGATTGCTAGATGATTTAATTGCGGTGGTTCTACATAGCAGGGGCTGCATGAGCTATAATCCCCACAAGATCAGCAAAAATCAGTTGTTTCAGAAGTAAACAGATTTCAAATCAGCTTTTACTAATGAATTAACTGAATTATCCCTATTCACTAAATTTATTCTTCTTGAAGTGGAAATAACTTTTTAAAATGAGAGCAACATGAGCAAGAATTTTTTAATCTTTCCTTTGTGAGAGCTTTTCTGTATTTTTTTTTAGAGCATGTCTCTCATTGTGTCTCAGCAAGATTGCATACAGCTAGTTGACAGTGTGCTGATATAGAACTGAAATGAAAAAAAGTCATTATTAAAACCAGAAAAAATAACATAGATGTTGTATGTGTGTGTATACACACACACACGCATATATATGAAAAGTTATGATGTAGTAATTTTTAAAAGTTTTTCATTAATTACCCAGTGTATTTCACTGTAATACAGTGTATTTCAGTGATCTAGTTATGTAGGAATACCTTTATGGATGTGTAAATGAAAACAAAATAGCATTTAGATTTACCTAATAAAGACAGAAAGACACATCTGGCTTTGGTGCTGCCTGTAGATTCTCACACACCAGATTTCTAGAATCTGATCTTGTCAGGGAGGTGAGAGTAAAAAAATACTGTTTGCTCTACTCTTGCATGGCTTGACTTAGCCCATGAAATTTAGTGGCATTACACCTGCAGGGAATTCCTCCTGGATTTTCTTGATCATTAGTACTGTGGAAACATGGATGTTAGTAACAATTGCTAGTACGGGAGTTGACACAGTATCCACCTGTTACTCTGCCTAGCGTGATTCCTCGCATCAGCTTAGTTTTAAAACGAAACTTTAAAAAAACTTCAGGAAAAAAATAATATCCAGATCCCATTCCGCAAAAGATTTAGCAATATATAGAAATACATATAAAATTATGTGATGAAGAAAACCCTTGAGATCTTTCATTGTAAATCTTTTATGTGGAAAATCTTTAAGAGTGGTTTACTACACCAGTAGTTTGTAGTTGCAATTATTAACACTGAAACAACATTTAGCCTCAAAATAGTCAGCTGCTTCTTTTAAAATCTTGTTTCCTTCAAGAACCAAACCTTGCAAGTTGAATCTATAGGTCCCATGGTAGAAAGATGGTATATGTAGATATGTTAAATATACTTATATCTCACGTTATCTTCTATAATTTCTGCTGCTGTTTTCTCCTTGCCTTATGCTGCTGACATTCTTATGAGACAACTTCTTTCTTTGGAGCAGGAGTATTCTTGTTAACAGGGTGCAGTGTCATAAATAAAGCATCACAACTTTGTTTTGAGGTCAGATGAAGAGAGAAACTTCATTGTGAGGGAGAGGTATCCTACTGAAACCATGCCTTTGATACTTAAAAAGCTTACTGCTTTCTTATAGAAATATAATTGTGTTGCCCTATTTACACAAATGTGAATGGTTCCTTTTACATGAAGTCAGTAAATAAGTAAGGCTGAAAATTAATAGCTACAAAAATGTTTAAAATTATGCTAAAAATCTGTTTCAGATCATTGTTTAGGTTTCACTTCTTTCATGTTTTGAAAAATTTATGTTGTATGATGATATATTAAAAGGAAAAGTGATCCATGTAAAAATAGATAAAATAATAACATGTTTTGCCTAACAAAATGGATTCCATATGCTCCCACTTATTCTTTTTTACCAAGCTATGGTAGTTACATTCACCTGTTCTTTTTGAAAAGTTGTCTTCATAGAGTTAACTTTTCTTAAAAAAAGAACAAAGCTGCTCTGTAATAGCTCACATTCTAATAATAATTTAATTTGTAGAGATAATTTTCAGCAGAATATTTTAACAAAACTTTTTTTTTACTTTCAGAGTTGGAAGATGGCCAGAAACAGGCAATGGTTAGTGAAAGGACAGAAGCTTTTACTACATCACGAAACTTGCTGATCTCTGGAGCAGATGCTATTGAAAGGATTATGTCTTCATACAAAGAGGTACTGTACATTCTGCGTGCATGAAACAGAAGGACAAAAAAGAAAAACAACTTACATTTAATATCAAATACTTTAAAAAGTAGTGCAGTTTTTAAAGGCAAATTCTATTGCAACTAAATCCATGAAGATTTTTGAACTGGTAGTTTAATGTTTAGGGTTAAGTCGACAAAGAGTCTAAAGTGCATGGGTGCCTGTATGATGCAACATGCAGATGTCATTTTTAATACTTGTGTTCAGGTGTCATCAGAGAGTGATAGAAGTTCCTGGAATGTGAGTGATAAAAGTTCAAATTCCTCTTCTGTTTGGAGCACAGACCTGAATTCAGGCTGTCTGCCTTCAATGTACTGGGACTCTTCTGTTGTAAGTGCCATAAAATAATAGAATAGTTTAATTGTAAGGGTCTTTAAAGTTCTTCTAGTCTAACCCCCCCCGCCATAAGCAGGGACATCTTCAACTATGCTGGACTGCTCAGAGTCCCATCTAACCTGGCCTTGAATGTTTCCAGGGATGGGGTATCTCCACCTCTCTGGGCAACCTGTTCCCATATGAAAAACAAGGAGAGTTGAATACTTATTTCCAGGCCACTTAAACTATAAGGCTGTTTTCAGTATTTGTGAACCTGTTAAATTATAAGTAATTTTGCAAAATAGAGAATTTTTAGCAGGAGAAAGTTCACCTTGGACTACAAATAGTCTAGAAGTACAGAATGTTCATCTGGAAGATCAAGAGATGTTGTTTCAGGTTCTTACCCAAATTCCAGTAGAGTTGGGCTTTGATCTGTTTTCTCTCTTGTGGATTTCTTTAAATGCCAGCTGTTAAGCCAAAGAAAAGTGAGGCACTGCTGTTAATCTCCTCAACATTTCCTTCTGAATGTTTGTTCTTCATTTTTAAATTGGTGTTTGCTCGTCCCTTTGGTGGGAACCCCTTTTCCCAGTGCAGTGGGAGGAGGGACACATTAGCTAGGCAGCTAATCAAAGACTATGGATTCTGTTGTTTGGAATCCAGCCATAATAGCTACAGCTTGGTAAATTGGAAGAGGAGGGGTACTTTGTCGCCTTGAGATACAGACTTTGACAAAGCCAGAGTCAGCTGTTTTCAGAAGGAGTCCTTCTAATGGGCTGTGATTTTTGACCTATGCTCCTTTAGCATTCCCCTGCTTGGTCTCTGCTCTCAAGATACTGCCAGATAACCTGTTATACACTGATGTAATTTCTATTTTGTTTTCAGCATTTAAGTAATTCATATAATGTACATGAGGACTTAGAAAAACCATGGGTTTATTTTTTGGCAAAAAAAGTACCCACAAAGCAGTAGAAGAGGAACTGAACAAACTCACTTTGTTTATAACATGGTAAGATACTAATCCAGACAGCATGAGACCAAGGACCAGTTCTATGAATTTCCATCTTAATTTTATATTTATGCTTCTCTTCAAGAGACACTACAGTACTCCAACCACATTGTCATTCTCATTTCATGATTCAGGCAGTTTCCAAAGGACAGTGTACTTCAACCCACGTCAAGTGGTGGTGCATTTCCAGTTCCTGCCCACCTCATCCACCAAGGCAGCCTCCTTCAAGTCAATGTAATTCACTGTGCAGATGAGGTGGGCTCAACTTTTCTTTGCAGTCAATAGTTTAGGTGGTAGTATTTAGTGTTTGAACAAAGAGAGTTTCTAGTGTCATGGTAGAGAAGCTTACTTCAAGTTATGGTTCTCCAGGGGCGCAGTTGGTTCAAGTTTTCATTTATCACATGCTGGATTCTCTCCATCATCTTCCAGTGAAATGATGCCCATGTGGCCAGAACTGGCACTCACTTCTGAGTCTGGCACAAACAGTGAAACTTACAGAAGAATTGCAGAATTATTTCCAATTCTTTCCAATAATCTTGGAATTATATACACCGTAGTGAGTGAACTCTGTCATGGGGTGTATGTATTTAACCACAGCAAGCCAAGGGTTTTATAATCTTGATCTAATTTTGTTGCTATTCTTGTCCTCTCTGCATTTTGTATAAAAAATGTATCCTTTTAAAACCATCTAGTAACATATTTAAAATAAAAGGCCTTGGCTTAATTCTTTGCTACCAGCCGATGGAGGCGATTCTTTGGGAGCTCTTGAATAGGAGCTCTTGAATAGCCCATGAATAGGAAGTTACAAGGTCCAGGGATCTGTTGTTTCTGTATTCACCAGGTGAAAATTGTGACAAATGGACCAAAAAAAAAAATTGAGAAAGCCTTCCAAGAGCTCTCACTGTCTTAAAAATGCTCAGTTCTATTCTAAGGTGTCAGATTTAGCATGCAGTTGATAGAAGACTCATTTCTGGTTTGTACTGTATTTTAGATTAGGGTGGCCTGGTGCGCTCTTTTTACACAGAAAAAGCACACTTCTCCCACAGGAGGTTTCAGGAATACAAGCAAGTAAACATAAATAATTGTAGATGCCTTTTTTTTTCTCACTTCTCTGGACTTCTGTTTTTGCTGGAAAATGCAGAGATTTTGTTTCTTGTGTACCAGGCTTTTTGTTTTCAGATGTGTTAGTAGCTGTTCTCTGCTCATTGAAGACTTTACAGATATGAGCAGTCTCTACAGCCTCTTCATTTATTGGAGCTATCATAGCTTACATGGTCTTGATTCAAGCTGTCCTTCCTGCTGGTTGGTAGGAGCTACAGGTGGCATATGGGTTAGCACAGAATTTCGAGAAATGCAAATCGATAGGTGTTGAAGGATACATTGTTGCTCATGTTGATCTTTGGCCAGACATTTCATTTGTAGAATTTGTGAAGTATAACTGAAATGAGGCGCTTGTTGTTTCTCAGGTCACTGAGCTAGCAGGCTACACTGCCCGTGTCTACAACATGTTCTCAGTCTTTGAGGAGGTGAAAAGAGGTATCTACAAAAGAACTGCTGTTATTCAAGGGTCTGTAAACAACAGCAGGAGTGAAGATAAAGCAGAGTTGCACATTGATGGGCCCTTAGAAATCAAAGGTAATTAATTCATATTTGTATGAATTTCCCAGGGGTGGTGGGGGAGGCACGGTGCCGTGAGACGGGAGGTGAAAGAGGGTTTTTTCTTTAACTAATCATCCTCTCAGCCTTAATGCCCCAGAGACCATGTTGCCTTCTATTTTAACCCCCTGCTGCCTTATGACTCTGCCCTTATGGTGTGCTTTTCCAATACACAAAAAGGCTCAAATGTTTTCTGTAAAAACTTTCAATGAAAAGGCATTTCAACTAAACTATTATTTGTGATGGTGATCTTAGTATTTTTACACTGACAGTGCCTGTTTTCCTCAGATAGTTCATTTTTTTCAGAAAGCTGAGACTGTAGCATTTTCATCTTTAACCATCACATTATTTTGTTTGAGATAGGAGGAAAAAGACAGATTGGTTCAGTAGTTTGTCCCAAAAATACTGTGTTTTCCATTATTAAAGATCAGCTTGTGCTTATTTTTTCATAATTTAGTGGGAATCTCAACTGAAAATGACAACTTTACCCTTCTCCTCACCTCCCAAATGATTTGATCAATATATACTTTTTCCCTCCTGACCCCATCCTGTGTCTTTCTGGTGCCACTGTCTTTCTGTCTCCACCCTCCCTGGAGCATTTTCTCTGTACATCTGTTTCTTATTGTGCTCCATTACGTGCCACCTCTCTGCCTCTCGCATCCATCTTCTCTCTGAGGTACTTAAAGGCAGCTTTTGCAATGGGTTTTTCTTCATTTTCCCAACATACCATTTCTGCTGCTGCCGTCTGTGGTGTTGAAAAGCCTCATTCTCTCCCTTTAGCTTTTGAAAAGTTAAGCGTCAGTAGAGTTACAGGCCCCAAAGGGCTCTTTGTGACATAACTTCTTGCAGTGATTTCAACAGTGCTGCCCTTCAGCTCATATTTCTCAAAGGTCTTCTGACAAGGTTCATCATAACAAAGTCTGATGCAGCATGGTGGATAGGTGTGGAAATAGCTGATGTCTTAATCTTGTAGATCTTGGTAATACTTGGGTGATGTTAAAAGAAATGGCATTTTATAACTGTTGCATTTTGTTATGTACATGAGAAAAGGTTTGTAGTTCCTGGAGCAACAAAGTAATTTGGGGGGTCTTTTTAGATAACTGTGTTTAAAATCGAAACCAAATACAGTTCAGATATGCAAGTGTGCTCTTCATGTTCCCTTTAGGTCTACTATATCTAAACCCCACTCCTCTTTTCTCTGCAACCTTTTCCCAAGATTTCATTCTACTACAGTCACACTTTTCATCCAGTCTGAATTCCTCCTAAGCCATGGTGACTAGCATTTGCTCTTGAGTAGTTGTAGCTCTCAGAGGCATCTAGCCAAGACCAAGCATTGAGCACAAGGATTTAAGAAGAATTTAGGCCAGATGAATCTAGGCCACAGGCTCCACATTATTTTATGACAAGTCCTATTGTAATACTGGTTTTCCTCCTTTCTTTGGGTCATGATACTTCAGTAATCCCTGAAGAGTGGATTGTGTGTGGATAAAAGTACACGTGCTCACATACGTGTATGTGTCTGTATTGTTAGAGAAGAAAAATCTTAATATTCAGCTTCCCCAATGGCTCTTTGAACACATAATAATAATTTCCTTTTGAATCATCCAGTATGTCTTTGTAACTAAGCAATGTCTGTTTTGTGCCTTGCATTTACTGTTGTCAGTAATAGTGTGAAAATATGAGAATGATAATAGTATTTTACAGATAATAATACTGCCTTATAGTGTATCTAATAATTCAGAATTCTAAAAATTAAATAGAATTTTGTACATCTTGTACAAATACTGTCCAATTGTGTTTGTGATTACACATAAATATACTTTAAAAGCATGGTAAAGTTGCAATCAAATGCTGTGAAGTTAGGATTAGGAAATGAGAATTAAGTTCACTTAATTCTTACTAGCTGAGTATATTTTATCATAGATTTATTTTAACTACAACCTCTCCACTGTATCAAAGTAATTTGTTTTTAACAGAAAAACACTTTTTCCCCCATAATCTCATGCTGTACACCACAGAATTGTTTTAAGTAAAATTGCTTTTAGGATAAAAGAGTGCTTGGACTGATACTTGGCATAAAAATTTCTGCCCGGGTTGTTATAGTTTGGCAAAGTTGAAAGCAATTGAACAAAGTACCTCTAAATGAAAAATGTAAGACTAACCCTAACTTAAGGAAATGCAAGCCTTTTATAATTAACTAACTAACTTGGCCTTTGTTACATTTTTCTTTGTTCAGATTGGTTTAAATTATAAATAAACAGCTTTCTAATACAAAGAAAAATGTCTTTCCTTTGCATCTTGTCTATAAAGGTAATTTCTAATATTTTTCTAGGAATCCAGCTAGTCAGATTCTGTTAGACAAGGCCATTAACAGGTGACTGAGAAGTTAGTTAGTTTTATTCTTTTACTGTTTCCAGGACAGTTAAATTCAAAGTCCTTGTGTTGCAGAGTACCCAAATGTCCAATAGAGATTGTATATTTAATTTTCCAGAAATCCAAATGCCAAGTGTACCTACCTGACTGAAATGTACATGAGTTTCTCCAAATACAAGGCACGTTTACAGTGTCTGTGGCTTTAAAAAGAGATGGAAGCAAGCCATTAAATGTTTGCTCCTTTGCTTTCGTTGCTGGAGGAGACTGAAAGGTACTCTGACTTTCAGAGCTGGTAGTGATTCCTAATTAAATCCTCAAAATAAGTTTAACTGGTCTGCCTGTGGCTAAGGGTGTCCTTGAACTTTTTTACTGCTTGGTATTAAACAGCTATTTAAAACAGAATACAGAAAATACAGGTAGAATTTGAATGAACACATCTTTATCGTGCATCACATATTTATGATGCATGCTGTGCATTGTGTTTAGGATCTAATTTAGGATTCATTGCACATTCTTGCCTACTGTTAACGGTGTCTTTTGGACTAGCTAAGATTTATTATACAGATTTTCCACTAGGGGAACCTGGAGCACATAAAAGAGTAGTTTCAAACACTAGTCCTTACTTGAAAATATACTCAGTTGTGCACAGAGGCTGTCACAAATGATTGGTTAATAAAAGGTTTCACAAACTCGAATTTTTATTTTTTTTCTTTCTAGGGAAAGTAATTGATGTTGATCAAGGAATTATTTGTGAAAATGTTCCTATAATTACTCCGAATGGCGATGTGGTGGTTTCCAGACTAAACTTCAAAGTAAGATGATATGCAAGAATCTTCTGATTGTTGCCATCACATTAACATAAACAGCACAGAATTCATATACCTTATGTTAAGTACTTGGAGGAGCATATGGATAAAAGGGGAAGTCCAGAAAGGTAGGCATAGTAGCTCAATAGAGGCAGACATACGTAGTTTGCTCAGAGAAAGAGAAGGGAGGATTTCTGTTGCTGTTGCCAGGTGAAAAGCCAACCTGAGATTTTTAAAGGTGTGTATGGGAGTATGCATCCATCTTTAGTTAATTTCAATCAAATTGGGGTGCTTTACTCACAAAGTCTTCTTTGAAAGTCTGAGGCACAGCAACAGTGAAAAAAATCAAATCCATAGTTTTGCTTGATCACCACAAAGAGCCGTGCTGACTAACAGCTTACAGCATAGTTCACAAGCCCAATAGGGGAGCGTTTACTCAGTAGAAACTTGTATTGTTTTTAAAAACCTGTTCCAGACACCTCTTGGTACTTGTTCACAATTTTAATGACTGACCTTTACTGAATTACTCCCATATGTATCCTGATCTGATGTTCCAGTGCAGATGTCGTTCTTTTTAAAAAGAGTTGAAGTTATCAGAAATAAATTGAACAATTCCAGCAGATCTTTTAATTTAGCTAAAGCAAGGTGTTTCTTTTCCTCTGAATTAGAAACTAGGAGGAAAGGGTCCTAGCTATGGCAAACTTGCAACAACTTCAGTGTAGGAATTTCAGATTTGTAAAATTACAACTCTATGATCAAGCAGACGTTTATATTTATTCATTTGTCTTGAGAGACAGAAACAAAGAAAATATAGAAGTCAGTATATTTTTGTAAAACATAGATAATGACATTGTGATTATGCATAAATCTACGCTCATATATACACAGGGTAATGGTCAAATGAATAAAAAAAAATCACTTGGCATCACAGCCAGGTTAACATAGGTAATTAAGTGGGAAGGGGCAATGTGAAATAAATTTTCCAAATCACTTGATTGGCCTCCCATACCTGCAATTAATATCACAGATAGGCACAGTACTGCTTGATACACTGTTAGCACCTTTGGACCTAATCTGCCTTAGAACAATTGATTCTGACTGTGATTTATTGATGCTGTAATATAATCATATTACGTATTACATTACATGTATATAATAACATAATATATTATTATAAGCATTACTATTATATATTAATGTAAGCATTAGTTTATAGAGATACTCAGACATAATAGAAATTATTTTCATTATCTCAGCCCACATATTTTATCTAATGCTGCTGTTTTCAGAATAGTTGCATGAATACATGTAGCTAATCAATGAAATTGGTAGATAATTTTATATAAATGCTTATGTAACTCCCTCTTAGGGGTCTTAGACTCTCTTGTGCCACATAGGCTGCATAGTAACATCATTGCATTTTCACCTCCTTTGCAGGTCGAGGAGGGGATGAATCTTTTAATCACTGGACCTAATGGCTGTGGAAAGAGTTCGCTCTTCAGAATTTTAAGTGGTTTGTGGCCTGTCTATGAAGGAGTTCTCTACAAGCCTCCTCCACAACACATGTTTTATATACCACAAAGGTATGTGTCTTGCTGAAGGTGATGCCTCCTACCTGGTTACGTGAATTTTGACCCTTCTCACGTTTTTAATCTGTGATGTGTACACCCAAGTTAAAAGGTGGTAAGCACAACCTCAGCTGTGTGAAGTGTGTTAAAAAAAAAGAGATCTTTTCTCATTGGTGATGCAACATCATTAGTCATTGGAAAGGGCTCACATGTGTGTGTTCCTCAGATGGCTAAAGACTTGAATAGTTGGGATCATGGGAACAGACTGGACTCTGAAAGAAATTTTAAATAGACCTAGTATATCTCAAATCTGATTTCCTTTAAAACCAAGGGTCAAGACAAGTGAGAGTGGTTTGATTCTTAAGTGTTGAAGTAACCAAAACTTAACTTTCACACTGCAAGAGCACAATGCAATCCAACAGTAACTGCAGATTGCCTTTTTAGTAATATGTGCACGTTTCACTAATGGAAGCTTGGCTTTGTTGTGCTTTCTTTATACTCTGACATGCTGTTGGACTCTCAGTACATACTCTTGTGCAATTGGTTGTAGAATATTTCCTTAGAGACATCTAACTATGTTGTTTTGCAAAAGCAAAGTCAAACGCTGAATCTTTGCTTCCTGTAGTTCATTTCTTCCCATGTGCAAAAGAAGTATTCATGATAACAGTTTGTAGCCTTGTTTAAAAGGTACAAGCTATTAAGATGAATGGAAAATGTAACTGATCAGTAGATTTTGCTTGCTGCAGGTGAAGGTAGCAAAGAATACTGCTCTATAATTTTTTCAAATATCTGTGTAATTTATTGCTAGCCAATGTCATTTTTCTGATTCACTCAAGAGTTTTATTCAGGAGTTTTGAGCAAAACACTTTATTAAATGTTTTTCAAAACATTATTTCAGAATACGCATTCTGTGGAACATCCTTAAAATGGGTTTACTCAGAACAAAAGCTAATCTGGATTTTTTTCTTGAAGAAAATCTTGAGTTTCAGCCTTGTCCTTCCTCTGTGTGATCCCAGCCCCCTACTTAGATCAACATCTGTGGCTGGCTTGCTTACACCCCTTTCCCTTTACTTTTGTTCCCTTTATTCTGTGAAAGCATACAGACTCACCTTGCATTCACGTGTATTTGCCAAGGTGCTGGTGGAGGGGATTGAATCACATCTGCTGAGTTTTCCTTTCCATAAACATGGTTCTTTGTTAGCTGCTTCCTCTAACTTTGCAGTGCTGGAAAAGTTTGTCCAGCAGACCTCTTCTTTGAAACATTTCAAAAAGTTTTGGTCAGAATTCACCTGACATCTTGCAGCCCTCTTGACCAAAGCCATGTAGGGACTGGCACATGCAGTCCATCCTAGTAGAGTCCCCAAGAGGAAGGGTCCTGCTGCAATGTCCTTGCAGAATCCAAGGGACATTTTCTTAGCTCAGCTCTGTGGCTCTTCTTGAGCTCTGTGATTCCCTTCCCAAGGGACAGAGCTGTGTCTGGGTAAATGGGACAACAGTGAGTGACTAGTGACTGAGAGGACTCTTCTGCAAAAGTTTTAGGGCTTTTGTGTGGATTGTCTTATGTGGTCCAGGCTTTTTTTTTTTTTACCTGTAATCTACCTGTGAGTGTTTTAACAGTTCATTTATTTGTGGCCTAAATAAATCACACATTCACTTGGAGGTTTTTGTCTGTCCCTGGCTCTAGTATATATTTAGGATTTTTGTAGTGGTTTGTTAACTGTCCGGAAGTCCCCAAATTAAAGAGGTTTGTTTTGTAAGGTCCTGCTGGTGCTAATTTTGCTTATTAACCCTGTGAAAATTGCTGCTTTATCAGGATTACCTTCTGTTTGTTTATTTTTCTTAGATAAAATTCTGTGAATTCTAGACTGAAAAGTAGAGTGCCCTGCCTACATTTCATCATGTTTATATTTCATCATAACTTTAGTGAAAATTATTCCTGTCAATCTGGAAAATGTTCTGGAACATGTTCCATCTGACAGGGTCTGGGAGGTGGTGGGTTGGGATCAACCTGGCATCAGCCTTCCTCACTCTTTTGTTTGGTGGATAGGTAAAAACTGTGGGACAGCAGAAGGCTCTTGAATTGGTGGATGTCTATCAGAGCAGCAAGTTAGGATGACATCCCTGTGTTTATGTGTATACGTTACATCTCTGGTCTAAGACATAGAAGACGGCTTTCCATTAGTGGACACAGTTACCATTGAAGCATCTGCATTCCTGTGGCTGAATTTAATTCTGCATCAGCCCATTTTGAGTCAAACGTGGGAAGCCTCATCTGCACACATGAATGGTGGAGAATACAGTGACTACTGAGTAACAAAATACTCCACAGTAAATAGGAGCTCACTGAAAAGATTATTTTTTCATTTCTGTTTTTTAATGTTCCAGCATTGTATTCCAGAAATGTGTGGGAAATCATGTGTCTTTGTCGAGTTCAAAAGCTACACACATAACTGATTAATTAAAATGTGAATTAGCTCATTGTATACTCCAAATTTCATCCACACTGCAAGTGCTTTGTAGTTAGCATTACTTAGTGGTTTGTAGGCTTTAAAACAGAGCCTTAAGAATCGCTGTCTTTTTGGGTTTCTAGATTACTTAGCATAATTATACTGCTTTTTTTATCTTTTGCTGTGAATCACTGTGAGGGCATTTTGTCTCCCCTTATATAGGGCTAGGCCTTGCAGAATTTGTCTATAATCAGTCATAGTTCTGGTGGATGCTGATAGGACAAACTGTCCTTTTGGGGAGAAAAAAATGCCCTTTTGGAGAAAAGTTCAGGAATTTCAGGGGCTCTGCCACTGTCCCTGATAGGCCTGTCCAAGAGGAGAGTGGGCAGAAGAGAGGGCAGGCAGAAGAGAGGGAAGCTTTAAGAGCCTTTAAGCAATCCAGCATCATTTGGTGCCTGAAGCAGCTTGTTGTATCAGTGCTAGGAACTGGTCACACCTCAACAAGTTGTCAGATCTCATTGGAGACTGAGTAACTGGCAGAGTATATGTTCTTACCCATTCTTCTACTTCTTTCTGTCCCTCTTTTGCAAAGTAAAATTCATTTGTGTTAACCACCTCTTTGCATTGCTCTTTTAATCAGCTGGCCAAGAATGTAGCATGAATGAAAAAATAAATACTTGTGGCACTCTAGTTGGTAAGGAATCACGATTCCAATCAGAATCCAGAAACATCATTTTAAATAATAAATAATTAACAAAAGTATGTAGTGGGTAACATGAGTAAAGATATGCTAACATGCTAAAGATATACCACGAGATTTATCTGAAGCACTTGGGAATTAGCCTCTCATAGCCTATCTGAAAGTAGCCTATTTCTCCAGACTGTGCCCTGTTTCTACTCTGTTGGTCTTAAACTTGGGAGGAGACTCCATCTCCATGGAATTAAAGAGCTCTAGCACATAATTCCTCCTAGCATTTACTCCAGCTTTTCTTGCTCTCCAATGAAAATTCTCAGCTTTTTCAGTTGTAAGGAAACCGATTCTGCACATGTTGGCGCTCATTTCCTTAGTTTGATATAAATGCCAGCAAAATTTCACACCTACATACTTGCAGGTTACCTTGACAACAGCACAGGAATATTCCTCAATATCTCTACACCATAAAGCTGCAGTAAAGCTCTAATTACCACTGGGTTATTGAGCTAAATTGTTAATAATTTTCTGCCTGCTGTGTCATATTGTCTTATTTGCATGGAGGCATGTCTCATGCAGTCTCTGTTGGTTCCATAACCTTTGATCATGAGTCTTCCTAGCACAGCACATATCTAAAATGTCCATCAGCATTTTCTCTGTCTTTCTTGAGGACTGATTCCTATAGAGCCTGGAGTAATACATTGTACTACTTTCTCCTCATCCATTGTCACTGGTTTTTCTCTCCAGATTGTTTTTATTGTATTTTTGGGAGAGGTGTGTTTCTCCAGTAGCATGCATAGTTTCTCTGTTACTGTGTGTGCCATTCTAGTAGAAGACCTAGCCAATTTCTCAGCAGTCACAGCAATGGTCCAGTTCTGTATTCTCTCTCTCTCCTGCTATTGCTCATTCAAGTAGATCTCTAACATTTCTTTCTTTCAACACCAGGGTTATCAAATCCTAAAAGGGAGGCAATCAAAGATAAACTGGTATTAAGTGTTGTTTGTTCTTTGTAATTTAAAATTTATATACCTATATCTTGCTGCCTTCTTGTTAATGCTAGGATAGTATGAAATGGAACAGTTTAAAGGTTTATCTGGCCCTCCTAGGCTTTTTGGTTTCACATACATCTGCTTTATTTCTGGTATTTTATCTGGAGTTCATTTACAAGTCTTTTCCTGTCTGGCATTTTTCCTTTTGTATTCTAAAAATATCCTTGGATACTAAAAAAAAATTGCATCAGCTACAGAGGTATTTTTCTTCTCCTTAGATCTATCGAGTAATCCAAATGTCTGATGTGATTTGCCTCAGGTAGTCCAAGGATATTCATCATGTGGATGAAACCAAGCAAGAATGTTCCAGTTCTAAGTGATATAAATAATAAAGTGATGAAATAAAAGTAATTTTTACATTACAAGCACATGAAAATTTGAAGATTATAGTGCAACTCAAATGTTGTCTTAAGCATGGAGTAGTTAGTAGTGGCCACTCTCATCCTGAAACAGTTCTTGATTATGTAAACAATTTAATCTTGCAGAATTGCTGTTTTTCACTTTCAGATAACCTATATGACATATGGAAGTTTGTGCAAATGGAGTATGTGTCTACATGGTTCTTCTGTATCAGACTATTTTCTCATTAGTGTGTGGTTTGCTGCAGAAGTAGCCTGAATGAACTGCTGTGCAAATATGCCTATACGAGTTCTGTTGCCTCATCTCACTTAGATTGGCTCAGATGTCTCTGTCCTATGTTGTATTCTGCACATCCTAATTTGTTGTCAGCTAATACTGCTTTGTCTTTAACTATGATCCTTCTAGTTGAGTCAGCTGGAGTTAAGCTGGACTCTAATTGCACATGCCAACAGTGCACCAGCAATTGTCATTGCCCTTCAGCATTTTGCTCATAGTGCAGCACCACATGGACTTGTTCCTTCGATACTTTGCCATTGGTTCATATCATGCCCTACAGATACCTGCTCCCTGGCACACTGGATCTGTCTGTCAGACTTGCTGTTACCAAGTTCATGATGCTCCTTTTCAATGTGTTTATTTTCAAAGTTCACCACTTATCTGACAGATGAGAAAAAGGTCTTTGGTAGATAAGCATTAACAGAAAACGTAACACAACACACTTCTTACTGTGTGCAATAGTTTGCATACTATTTTGATATAGTTATGCTTTAAAAATTGCCTGCTACTTTGTATCTTATTTTTCCTCTTTTGAGATTAATCCGTTCCAGACAGCTTACCTCAGTTCTGCTGTTTGTTAGAAACTGTGGCCTTGCATCTGATAGGGCTGTCAGGCTCTCCCCTTGGCCAGGGCACAGCTTCTTCCATTTCATCTTTTTGGCATTCCTATAGAAATGCTTGCACTTATCCTTCCTGATTGATGAAAGTTCCATCTTTCCTCAGCTAGAACAGAAAAGTTCTTGCCTTGCTGCCCTGTAGGTTGGCTGAAGCTTTGCCTGCCAGGATCTCTGTGAAACCTCTCCATTTCCTCTGAAGGCTCACTCACAGCTGTAAAGTTTGAATGTTTATTATTAGGTCTGTGTGCTGACTGCTCACAAGTAATGGCAGTACCTCTTGGTAGGACATCATGTACAAAATTGACCAATGCTGATAGTCAGAGGTGGGAAATGGTTTTGTGTGTTAGTTGCTTTTCCCCCCGAGCCATGCCAGGTGTCTTCTCTACTGCCCAGACACAAGAGTCAGCTGATTAAAGCATAGTTTACAGGTATTTTCTGTTATTAAGGAAAGTGTTGCATAAATTCCAGATTGAAGTATGTAGTCAACTTGCTGCATTGGGATTTAGTTTGGGTTTAAAACGTATTTACATAAATCCCACATTTAAGGGCTACTGCTAAACTGGTATTTGTGAAGGACTTCAGCATTCTTTGGGGTTTTGATCCCTCAGTGCCTTCAGACTGGGGCATGTCTGGAGCAAGCTGTGGCTATGGGAGATACCAAGAAGACTAAATGTGGGTGAGGAACTGAGATATGTTGATACATACTCAACTTTTCCTCCAGGCATCCATGTATGTGCCAAACTGTTTATGGAACTTCATTTAAAAACTAGGAAAAATAAGCTTTGAACTTTTTTAAAGTACATTGTCAGGCTTGACAAACATAATTACCAAGTCATTAATAGATTATAAGAACTGAATACATGGCTGGTACTCATAGGATCTATCCTGCAAAACAATGACAATCTATTTGATCTGTGTCAGGTTCATTTTGCTGATACAAGCAGCTCATAGAATCATAGCATGCCTTGGGTTAAAAGGGACCTTTAAGACCATCTACTTCCAAACCCCTGCCATGGGCAGGGACACCTTCCACTAGACGAGGTTGCACAAAGGCCTGTCCAGCCTGGCCTTGAACATTTAGAGGGATGGGGTATCCACAACTTCTTTTGCCTTTAAAATTTAGTTTTAGTAGCAGTGCCAGGGGAACAAATTCACCCAGGGATTAACTGAGAACTCTGTGTAGTTTAGCAGTGGTACAGACAAAGTTGCATTTTAGGGAGTAATCTGGTGGTTGCATTTACATGACCTAGTTTCTTCGCTAAGCTCCCATTAGAACTCTGTTCAGCTTGAGCAGTTACCTCCAGCTTAATGCACCTGCCTTGCAACTGTGCAGCAAAGGATCTTTGACAGATGAACAGAATGACAGCTGTTTACTATTTCAATAATATTTTACCCAGGAGCGTCATAAAGCACATTTTCAAATGCCTTATGCATATCAAGTAATGAGAAACGATTTGGTTACCTAACAGTGGGAAGCACTGGGAAGCATAAACTACAAAATCTCCCTGACATAAAAAGCTTAATATGAAAAGACTGAAAGGATGCTGGCTTTTGTAAGGCAAGGACAGCTGAAAGCTCTAATAACAACTGGTATCAACTTCCCTGGGAATAAGTCCTTTCTCCTTCCTACTATAGTTTTCAATCAGAAGCTCCATTACAGTGCTCTATGTTTTAAAAAATCCAGGTAGTAGACATAGCCAACACCTCCTCCTTCAAAAGAAGGTAGTAGTTCTTCCCATGCCCTTTAGGCTTTGCCATTTGCCTGCCCCTGTGTCCTGGGCTCCAGAACTTCAGAACTGTGTCCAGCTCCAAGGTCATTCATCCTTCTCCAAGCTTCTCCATGGTCTGCTCACTCTGACACATTTCTTAGTTTCTAGTTCTGTGTTTGACTGCCTGTAGGCTAAACCTGTTTGCCCAAGACCATGTCCAGATTTTGAATATGTCCAAGGATAGACTCTCCAGCCTCTCTATGGGAAACTTGTTTCAGTGCTTGATCACCGTAACAGTGAAAAATTGATTCCAGATGCTCATATGGCATCTCCTGTTTCAGTTTGTGCCCATTTGCTCTGATCCTGTCACTTGACACCAGTGAAAAGAGCCCAGCTCTGTCCGCTTTTCACCCTCCCTTCAGGTATTTATATAAGTTGATAAGATCCCCTTGAGCCTTCTCTTCTCCAGGCTGAACACCCTCAGGTCTCTTTCCTCATAGGAGAGATGATCCAGTCCCTTCATCAGTTCTGTGGTACTTGAATCCCATCAGATGCTAGGAGCCCAGCATTGTGCAGCATCAGACAGACCTAGTCAGTGCAGCATATGCTACACTTGGTCCCATCTGTGCTAAGGTTCCTTGGCACTGTAGTGTTGAGTGCTCTGGTAGGATTCTCTTAGAAGTAAACAATGCCATTTGTCACTTCTACTGTCAGACCAAAGGATGTTGCCATGAGAACATGCTGCTTCACTCCAAGATAAAGACAAGGACACGCTGGCAGTGTAATTGCTGGTGCCAGGTGGGAGCTGCTTGCAGGCTCCTCTATGAAGATTAGCTGACAAAGTTTATCCTGCACCCAGGAGATAAGTGCAGTGCAGCACAGGCCTGAAGGCCAAGCTCTGGGTGCAGCAGAACTTAACACAGTGCAGCAAAGTATAGCACAGGCCCACTCAAGGCAACTGTTCCACAGATCACCAACTCCATAATGCACAACAGTCTTCCAGCTGGAATCACTGCAGCTGCTTGTCCTGTGTACTAGGCCCAGTTCAGTAGAGGACACCATTGACTACAAAGATGGCCAGGGGTAACTAACTCAGACTTACATAAGTAACTTCTAGGTGAGATGAATCTCTCCTGCTGACAATGCTGAGTAGTCCCCACAATACTGGATTTTTCACTTCATTGTTCTTATGCCAATAATTATGTCATCTCTTGTGGGAGAATGTAGCAGGTGGGATTTTTTGTTCAGTTCATCATGTGTGCACCTACCTAGCTTAGATGGGAATGTGGCCTCCCCAAGAGGGAAGGCTTTCCCAGGCTTGGTTATTTGGCTAACATTTTGCATTAATTATTCCATATCAATCTTTGTTTCTGCTTATTACTACAGCTCCCTTGCAGAGTGGCGTCACATACCAATAATGCTTATAAAATGTCTGTAATAATGTTCCATGTATCCATATACATGGTGTGTCTCTATTCTGTCACGTTCTGTCCTGTGTAATGCAGTGTTTCACAGCAGATTAGAGAAGGAAGTCAGTGCAGTGTGTGGCTTCTCACTTGTTGGCAGGTGTTTCACTGCAGACACACTATTGCTCTATGAATACTTGTGTATGGAAAAAGTTAGGCCATGGACAACTAAGCACTGTAGAAACCCAAAGCAAAACCAGCCTTTGCTCTAGAGGCTTTGCTGTCTACACTTCCTCTTCTCTGTGAAATAAGTTGTCACTTCTCATCTACAAAACTATGAACAACTTGGGATCATTCTAAAAGGGGGAAACTTGCTCGTTGTGTTACATTGCTGTGGTAAAACTCAGAAACACCTCTTAGGCTAGAGTATGCCTGGTGGGACTGGCAGGCTAGAACCTTATCCAGAACAGCTCATTGTTCTTTCTTCAATTCATTGATCTTCATGATCATCCATCCAGATAATCCTTTTATCATCAGTACTGCCAGAGGTATGAAAAGACTGGGTGTGCAAACACTGGAAGTTTAAGAAAAGGAGAGTATTTTCCCTTCATTTGATTGATTCATTGCATGTGGTATAATTATTTCAGAATGCATTAGCTGCTAAAATTTTGTAGCAATCGTTTGGAGTCTGATTTTAATTATACATGTGTTTTTGTGTTTTCTCTGCCGATCACAAGATACAAACAGACTGAACTGAATAATTATGCGAATTGTTCACCTCGAACATTTTTTGCCATCTGGCCAGTTCCAGTAATATTCTGTCTATACATGATCTTGGTAATAGTGAAAAATCAAGAGATGAGATGATACCTGAGTATGAATAGCACTTTAATTTAAAGGCTTCTTTTACCTTTCTGGTTATTGTGTGCTCCCAGATTGTTTTCTTGCAGAAATGTGCACAGCTTTTTCACAAAAAAAAAAAAAAGCCACAGAGTGATTAATGTAATTTTTTTCAGCCTTTGATACCAGATTCTAATTATATGCATTGAGAATTCAGCCTTTCATACTGTGAATTTCATTTCCTGTTAACTATGTTCCTTGGCATTATGGTCTTTAGTGCTCTGGTAGGATTTTCCACTCAGGTAACTGATCTATCTGAAATATTTAGAGGATGTTTCTGGCTAGTTCTGTATGAGTGGAGAGCAAAGTTCAGTGTAGGGTAGTTTAAAGACAGATCAATTATTTATATATTTAGAAGGGTTACTGAAACTTTAGCTGGCCCTAAAATCCCTTGAACTAGACACAATGTAATAAACAGCCTGCTGTGTTTTTTAAAATTTTGATAGCTATTATTTATTATTTTTTAACTCTTTGATGATAGCACCTTCTGTGTGAGAGTAGTGGATACAACACTACTGAAAAAGAACTTAATTCACTTTCATTCAAGACATTTTATTTTCTCAAATTTGTAGTGGTGGTGCCATCTTTTTTTTTCTGTTTATTTTATTAATGTCATCGAAGAATTACTAGGAATTCAGTTACTTTAATTGGTGGAAGCTGTTGTTTCTTGTTGATCACCGTTGATCAAGCATTACTGTTGGTGAAAACTGGAGTTTTTACTATTAATCTAAATCAGGAGCATTGCAATAACTGGAGTTTTGCTGAGGTGATTCCAGACAAAGTAGAGCGCCTCCTAAAATTACAGTCTTGGCAAGCAAGGTGATGGAGAATTCAAATATGGGGGGATCTCCTAGATGGTCGGGCAGAGATGTCGAGCTTTTGAAAAATGATCCAAAATATTTATGTTGTAGGTAAAGGGAGCCACCTAGAGTTAACCTGTAGGAATCTCTAAGTATAAAAGTATGTCTGATCTTCTGCCACTTACTGCAGCTTAGGTGCCAAACTGAGAGCTAAATGTTAAACCCATTTGTCTCTCCTGAGAGCAGGCACCTAAATAAGATTGGAATCCCCTTTAAGTATTCTTACAGTGCTACTGAAGGATAAGGATAGTTACTGGATTTTACCTTAAAGAGCATTGGGGAAAAAAAGACTGGTACTAAAGTCTCCCTTCTTCCGGTTGAGGACTCTGACTAGTATAGTATATAATTAGGCTCTTTCCAATAACACTCTCTTTGGACACGTGGTTCTTGCCTCTTAACGGTAGTTTCCTTGCTTCAGTGGGAAGATTAGAAGGTGCCTTCTGTTTGACTCCTTTTTAGCCAGGACACTAGCCTAGAAAAATAGCAATCTGATGTGCTGCAAGCTGAGAAGAACTAAACCTGAACCCAGTTCTTGGAAGAGCTATGCTAACCATAAACTTGTCATACAGGTCCTCCTCTTGCATCTCTAGTAGCTGCAGGGTTTTGTGTTGGACTTAAAACTGTTGCTCTAATATTCCATGCTGTGCTGAACCTTCCAAGGAATTAGACAACATTTGACTTTCTGAACTGGAGATTCTTCAGCGCAAGCACTGACTTCTTAAGGTCTTTCAAGCTTCTTAGGAAGGTATCCCCATGGCTGGGGCTTGGGCTCCAGTATCACCTTTTTAAATAGAGATGCCTAAATTTGAAATACATTTTATTTTAGTTGTCAAATAAAGCATGCTGAATTACATTCTGAAGCCATCCAATCTCCTTTGAAAATCCAAGCTGCAATTCATCTGAAAAGGAGAATCCCAGGTGTAGTGTTCCCCTTTTTCTCTCCCACTTGGATGTATTAGAGATGCATCTTGTCAGCCAGAGACAGATGCTTTTATGTGGGTCAGGCAAGTGTTTATAGTTGCTTGTACATAATTCCTCCACATAACTTTGCATATCTGTGAGAATAATATTGCAATAATAACTGCAAACACACTTGGACAGCAAATGGCAAATCAGGTATTAATCGCTCAGTCGAGGCCATGCAGATGGGTCTCAGAACCACAAGCCACACATTTTTAGATTTTACCTGCCATGGAGGAAATGTTAATTTAAATGTTAATAATAAACCTCTAAAGGTGAGCTTTAGACCGTACCTGAAGGCAGTTCCTTGGGTACTTACATTGAACTAATACCCTTTAACTTCTGATGCCAGACACCTAATTATGGTTTATTTTTGGTCACTTTGTTATTCCAGGGTGCTTGTAGTTAAGACTGTGACCATTCAGATTGCTTTACAGACTCTCAGATTCCACATTGATTGCTTGCTGTAATTCTTTAAAACAAAATTATGGATGTCAGGACAGAGTATCAGTTCTGTCAGCACAATTTATTTTGCACGGAAGATGAAAACACCTTTGAATGCATTCAGGAAGCACTGGAAATATTTCAAGTGGATATGGCTTGTTCTGGTTTTGGAACAGAAATTTCTTGACATCTGAGCAAGTTGTCTCACTTAACTTGCTACCCCAAAGTGTGAAGTCCTCTGCTCTTCAAGACATCAGAGAATTACTAGATGTCAGTACAGCCTGGCTACCATGTGCAGTGATCTACAGTCCCTTTGAATTGCGTGATAGCCTTTTCTCCATGCAAACATCTCCAGCACATAAGTCCTCTGTTTGGAAACGCAAGGGCTGGTATGTCCTGCAGAATGTTCTGTAGCATCTGCCCCCTTTTCTCTTCCCAGAGCTGACTGCAGTGAAGAAACTGTAGCATCAGCAGCACTAGCTTGTCCTCCCCCTGTGTTTTCTCAATTATTATGCCAGGATTGTACACAATGTCATGTGTCACAAGGACCCTGGGGAATTGTCCATACCACAGGCTTCAGATGGCAGATTCTTGATACTATCTTTCTTTAAAGCCTGCACTGGAAGGAGGAAGCCATAAGCTTGTTTCTAGCAGAATGAAGTCACAATGCTGCAAGGTGAAGTGCTAAGTGCACCAAGCTAAAATTGGTCATGCGGTAAAGCTGTCAAACTGACTGCAAAACTATCAGTTTATGAGAACTGAAAGTATCTCATCCAATAAATGCCTTCATATCCCAGAAAAACAGGCAAGAATGAATAAGTTTTCTTAGCTTTTGGAGGCTTGATACCAAAGCTTTACAAAAGGATTAATGGTCTTAAATCCAGTAACACAAAAATGGCATAGAAATCTTTTTTCAGAAAGCAGAGAAAGAAAGAAAACAATTGTAGAGCTATTACCACCAAAGACATTACCTCAGCATGGCAGAGGAGTTGCTTTCAGAGTCTATAAGAGTGCTTTCTTTGAGGCTGGAACCCAGACACTGTGGCTGAAAGGAAAAACTCCATCAGAAATCAATTAAGTCCAGTTAAACTCAAGTATTACTTTAGGACAAAAAGACTTTTTGTTGTTCAAACTGCTAAAAAATTAATGACAACAGTATTTTAACAAGGAGCTTACTGGCAAAGCCAAAATTTCAGTGTTGCTGTATCCAGTTACCCATACTGCTTATTGCTTAGTGACCTGCTAAGCCTATGTAACCCCAGTTACAAGAACACCTGAGGTTTTAATGTGTTTAACTTTGTGGCACCCATGATGCATAAGGAGGTTATTGTCTTCAAGGCATGACTAGAAAATTCTGGTTTAGTATAAGATTATGAGAGTATGAGTTAGATGAGATCTCATCTAACTTCAGCACTTTAGAAATTAATTATCTTAGTTAGTTGCCTGGGCTGTGCCCCCATCAAGGGAAAAGACACCCCCAGGTAGCAATCCATCCCCACCCTTAAATGAATGGAATAAATCAACCATAGAGGTGCCTCTCTTTGTTGTCAAGATTTGGAGCCCCAAGTGAGATATCCCATGCCAAGAAAGATGAAGTGTCCCCTCAGGGACATGAGTGACTTTTTATGAGATGAGGGGAGCAGAGCATGCTCGCTCACCTCCTGGAACAGACCTGTAACCAATAAGCTATTCTTTCTTTCTGCTAGTTAGGAATTGGTGGGGTTTGTTATTCCACTGCAGGCTGGGCTTTTCTGTAATTTTTACAAACTAGGTGGAGCGAGGCATGCTTGGTAGTACCGGTGTGTTTAGATGGGAGGCCACAAGGAAAATCCGGCTGTGCCAGGAAGCAGGGCTGGTGACTCAGTAAACAGCATGGCACCAAATGTCCTGGCACAGTGTGTTTGAGCATTGCTTTCCCTGTTTTGCCGTAGGTTAAATCTCAGAGCTGCTAGTCATCACAGGATCATACTTCACAAGAGTAAGGTATTAAACCCCAGACAAATTATATGATAGGTAACTCTGTCCTCCTTGCCCTTACCTGCAGCTTCACCTAAATTACACAGTCTCACCCACTGATTTTAAACTTTCTAAGCCCGGCTGAAGTTGCTCTTCTGTCCCAGAGGTGGCAGCAGTCTGGAGCAAGTGAAGTGATTCTACACATGCAAGAAGTCAAGCCCTTTGGGATTTAAGATGGAGAGCGTCGTGGATATGTAATATCTCATTACTTCATGAAGTTACTTAATGTTTAGAGTTAAGATTTTGCAATGCCCCAATTAATGTAAGTGGTTCACTGCACTTGGTGCAAGTGTTCATGCAGCAGCCCAGAGCAATACTATTGCCACAATAAGCAGACAGCAGAACAGTGAGCAAAGAGGAGCAAGCAGTGCTTGTATTTGACTTGTGGTTCTGGTTTTGCTCCATCCGGGTGCTCACCACAACACAGAGATGACCAAATATTTGCAAAGAGTTCAGATCCCCTGCCATTCCCATCCTCACCCAGCTGGTGGTAAAAGTAGTTTAACTATGGGCGGGTACAGACAGTTCACCATGGATGTTTGCAGCACTAAAACCAATGCAGCTGATGCCAGCTTGCATATGAATTTTAGTTTATATGGCAGCTTTAGTTCTGTAATTCTTTATTTGTTTCTCTGTGAGTTCCTTCACATTACTCTGTGGTGTATTTTAGGGACTCTCAGAATAACAATGGATAGATCCACCCTTCTGCAGACACCTCCAAGAGAAGGGGAGAAATCTGAGGTATTACACTTCTCTGCCTGGCAAAGCCTCTGCATGGCTGAGACCTTCCCACCATGCATGCCCAGAGCTTTTTAGGGAAGAAAACTGACCACTTTTTAATACAATGTGAAGCTGTTGGAAGCAGTTCCTAGTGGCAAGAGAAAGCTGCCTGGAAGCCTCCTCATTGCTGGCCCAGTTTTGACTGCTCCTCTCTATCATCATCCCCTGGCACTACAGCTTTAATAAGACTAGCATTGTTTTAGCAGATGAACCCAGAGGGACTTAGTGGAACTCCTGGCACAGAAAACAGAAAAAAGTCTGGAGCCTGACTGTTCTTTGGCTCTGGCTTTCCCTTCCAAGCTCAAAATCCCACAGACTATTCCTGTGGTGTTTCCAGTGTTCAAGAGCTATCAGCAGTGTCTGTGAGATAGGATGGATATTTGTTCTTCACAAGAAATCCTTAGACCAGCAAAATAAATGGTGAAATAGATGTGTCTTAGGTTGCCTTTGCTATCTTAACCTGAACGGCCTGATATCTTTTAGAGAGCTGTGAAACTGTTCTTTCAGTTTACTTTGTTTTGAGACTAGGAGGATTTTTGAGGCCTGGGCTGTACCAGAGGCTGGGCACAGCTCATGATATTGTGGCAATTGTCCATAGCCTTTCCAGGGACACAACCATGACTGGGGACTCTGGCTTCAAATTAGAGACAGCTTGTTTTAGTAAGACAGATGGTATTACCTGGTCTGGAAATATGGTGATCAAGAAGCTGCTTCACATACAGAGCAGACTTGTACTTGGTAAAGGGAGGCTGGTGCTGGGAGGTTTAAGGTGACCAGCCCCTTTAATGTGTGCTACTTTGCAATTCAGAAGTGGTACACTGGCTTCCAGAGCCACCTAAGTTATGCTCGGTCCCAATTCTGCACTCCAGAATAGTAGAGAAAGAAGGTTTTCAGTGCAAAGAGGGTTTTCAGTGCTCTCCTGTCTGACTTGTGTGTCTCCTGCTGCACCATGGAATTCTTTACCAGTTTGAGCTGCAATCTTTTTGTTACAACTTGATTTCAACATGTGAGTGTTTAAATCAATTTTAAAATCTCTTAGAGTACCAAAGCTTGAATACAGGATAGCTCTGCTAATTCCAAGTGAAAGCACTCCAAATGGGCTATGAAGTGGATATTTACTCTGCCTAATCTGTCGTTGTGTTTCCATGCTAAATCTACCCTTGTTGTTACCCTGTAATCAGCTGCTATGGAAACAATACATTGTCCTTAAGGTAAGTTTAGAAAAATGTTCACCACAATGTACTCACTGGATAAATCCAGTTTTAGCAACACAGTATAAAGCAGTATACTCTGTTCATAGAGCGTCAGCAAGATGTGCTCACTTGAAGCCAGCCTCAGATTACCAGTTTCTGTGTGTTGTTCCTCAGGCCCTACATGTCCATTGGAACACTACGAGATCAAGTCATCTATCCAGACTCAGTGGAAGACATGCATGAGAAAGGCTACCAGGATCAAGATCTGGAGTCTATTCTGCATATGGTTCATCTGTACCACATAGTTCAAAGAGAAGGAGGTAAATCGCGTATTTTTGTAAAAAACATTTTGTAAAATCCATTCCTTGCATGTGTGTCTTAGTGTGACTGACCTTTACTAACTGAACTGACAAGACTGGATCCAGACCTTTGTGGCTGTGGGAGCTGCACAGCCACGATTTTTGCTTCTGATGTTAACAGAGGGAGAAGAGCTCAGTGCTCCTCTCTTCCCCAGTAAATCCATGCCCAAGCTGAACATCCTCATTATCTTGTGATGGCCAGTCTTTTCCTGGTATTGTGGGATCAATGACCTTCCTTGATTTTCATAAGAACTGTAACCCATCTTAAAACATTGTAATGTCACTGACTACATCAACTTGAAAGCATGTGAATGAGGAGAGAGTCAGATCTGCTTTCACCTCCATAGTTTGTGGGATCAGCAGGAGTATGTGCCATGAGAAAGAGTGTCTGAGACCACCCTACCAGAGTGAGCAAGTTAAAAATAACCATGTGACACTGGCTGGCAGTAGAGTGTTGCCATCTACTTCTTGCTGTTTACGTTGCCGTGTGTTCTCAGCATTGTTTGTTCTCAGAGTAGGAGACTGTGTGTATATATATATATACTGGCACTATAAATGTCAAGATGCTAAAGGCTTCTTTTGTGTCTAAGGAACTGGAGCATTTCATGGCTTTTTTCCCTAAGCACTGCAATAATTTTTATCCTTTTGTTCCTATCAGACACTAATCTCTAGTTTCAATTTCCTCCCCATAATTATGCTTTTAAAACAGACATAGGACAAAGTTGGTAACATGTAGAGAGAAGAAAAAGGATCTTCAGACCCCATTACAGGGTGTGCTGAATATACCCTGCCTTTCTGTGCCAGCTGTAAGTGCTTCTTTTTGATCAGGTACTTTGGGTGCATTGCCTTGTAATGTGTGTGCTTGGTGACTCTCAGGATCATTCTGACAACAGAGAGTAGTGCTTCAGCCATTGGGAATCCCAGTACAATGTTTAAATTCCCATTCCTGGATGGCTGCCTGTTGTTCTGTTAGAGAGGCAGAAGGTGTCTTTTATTTTTAAAGTATGCATGGACACTCCTGAGTCTTTTCTACGCATTTTAGAGTGGGAAGTAGTAATCATTTACAAGGGCGATTGTATACCTAAAGATACTTCTCCACCATGGGTTAATGCTTCTTTGTTAAGAATGTAATAATTACTGTTGCAATAGAAAATAAGAATCTGCCATCATTCTGATTCATGTTATTATTCAGATCTGATCGTATAACAGAAGAAAAAGTGGGCAGAGCTAAACTCAGTGACCAGAACAATTGCAGAGAAGGCCTCTCCTTCCTACACTGACACTATTCCTGTTAGTATTCTTGTTAGTATTCCTGAGTCACTTACTTCACTAAGTGAGGTGCCCAGATTGCAGAAGAACAAGCAGGAATGTTGGAATGGGCAGCTGGAAGAGGAGGAGCAGTTAAATTGTCAGTGGCAAGAAGTCACTGTGGGGTGTGTGCATTCATTGTGTGCTGGTACTTGTGGTTGGACTGCACAACACACGACCCTTGGCGGCCAAAGGCACCTCCCCAGCAGTCTCTGAGTGCTCACGGTTGTGGTTTCTGACCCTGCAGCTGGATCGTGTAACTGGTGATGGGGCAGTCCCTGTGCCCCACGTACGAGATGCCTTGGCTACAGTCACTGTTCTGTGTTGCCAAGCCAAAACCCCAGGTTTGGATCAGTCTTGCGCTGCTTTCCGTGCCAAAGAAAGTATTTATTGCTGACCCTGTTCTCGCTCTTCTGCCTGTCTGACTGTATGTGCACAACACACACAATCTATTACAAAGTCTAGAGGACACTGTTAATGTTCACTGGTGCTATATTGAAGCTCAGGATAAGGGCAGACTGTGCAAAAGTTTGCACAAACAAATGTTTGGGAAAAATGTGACTTATATGCTTTGTAATCTAAAGCAACAGAGCTGGGCAAAGCCGGAAAACAGGGAGAGAGATTAGCACATACCAGGAAGTTTTTAGGACCATAATATACTTACTTGTTCCCTGTTCTTCTTGGGCATTTGCGGAGACAAGTGCCAAGGCAGGAAATCTCTGACATATGATCTGACACGTTACATGGATTTCATATGCTTAGATATTTTTTAAAGCTGCCCCTGGTCTAGGACAAAAACTCATGCTCTGAGGTTTTTTGAACCAGCAAGACAGAGAAATACTTGCTGAAAGTGAACTGTTGAATTTTTTTGTTTACACATAGACTAGTATTTTTTAATTCCAATTTTTATTTTATTCTTTTTCAAAATCTTAAAAATCATATTTTTAAACTAAAATTATTTTTATTAAAAATTGAACTTTTTTCTTTCTGAAATAATGAAAAATCCCATGTAAACCTCTTGTGCTTTAATTGATCACGAATGTAGTGTGTGTATAATCTGATGCTTTGTAGTTTTGTGTTCTGCTCCTTGTGGGCAGTTATGAAAAAGCCAGATGAAGCCAGAAGTGCACAACTTTGACTCAAATTATTTGTTCCGGCGTGATGTTATTGTTTTTGGCTGAGTTACTTCCACATTGCATCAGTACAAGGGTCACCACATTCCAAGTATTATGTCTGATGTTGTTTCTGTTGCTGCCAATGATAGAAATTCCTCTCTTTTTCTAGCATTAAGGTTTGACCCAGTTACAAGTAAATAAAATAAATAGCCCAGTTTGGTATTTAGCTTCCGTGTTACCCTCATGAAACATTTTGCAGTAGGTATCAACAGAATATATCAAATCCACCAAAACAACAATCCCCCTCCCAAGAACCACTGTTCTGGATGGTCCTTAGCCCAAACCCTCAAAGAACCCTGTGCCAGGGGCTGTTGGCATTAGCCCCCCTTGCTGCTGGAGGCAGAGCTCCCTTCCCACTGAGGCCCACACAAATGTTTTTCTCACCAGCTGGGCATTAGAGGAATGCTGTTTTGTTACTCACCTTTTTATTATCTGAAAGGTGCCCCCATTAGCATCTGCAAAGTTGTTAGCTCTACCAGAACCATAATTTCATACAAAATGAAGGTTGCATTCAACATGTGTGATGAAAAAGCATGTCCAGAAATGGGAGCTAAAAGCATGGAGATACGCAGTACATATACATAAAGTAGTTCCTTCTGACCTGCTTTGAAAATCTGTGTATATTTAGCAAGTGTCAGTCGAGGTGCAGCCCTGGGCTGCCGACAGCCAGTCACACGAGAGGAGCCACAAGGACGTGTAGCTGCGCAGTGCACGCGTGACCGGGCCTGTCTGGTTGGGGCTGATGACATTACTGAGCAAGTTCAACCTGTTTACGGTGTCTCAGCACCCCACATTGTAATTATTCCTCATTATTTTGTGCATTTGTCGTATCTTTGGGTCTTGCTCTGTGAATCTGTGCTAGGCCACATATAAACAGATGGACAAGCCCATTTCCTCTCTCTGAGATTTTCATCTGATCGCTTTAGCCCTGGATTTGCTTTTGTTACTGGTACCATCAGGAACTCTGGAGAGCTCTGCCAGCTTTTCCAGTGGCTCTGAAATCCAGAGACACAAATCCCTGCAGTGTCATGCTGAGCTGGGGCTCATGCAATTGATGGTCTCTTTGTTCCTTGCTCAGCTCCGGGTTGTCCTTGCATATTCATCCTGCAAAGCACCGGGCTCTCTTTGCATATGCTGTGAAAGAGGCTTCCATGCCTGAAAGCTTGGCAGGGGTGGACTCTCTGGCTGTGGTCTGCTGTGTTAGCCTTTATCCTGTCCTTCAGTCCATGTCTGATAAGGTGCATTGGAATGCAGATCTGAAAAAGGAACTTTTTAATCTTTTCATGGCAGCTGAATGCTCAGTCTTGCATGAAAATGCAACGATTCACAAGAATGAAGGATACGGAGGGCTACAGATCCCAGGAGTAACCCATTTTTTGTTGCCAAATACAGCTTGCATTTTCCTTCAGAAAACTGAGATTAAAGGAATTATGAAAGAAGCCAAGCAAGAAAATGCAATGCTGCTATCCTGAGGCCATCACTAGTTTTTGCCGGCAGCCGTATGTATTTCTGCTGCTGTTACTGTGCCCCAGCACATTAAACATGCTCTTTGTCTTACTGGCTGCAAAAGCCATAACAAGAAGGTGGGCAAGGAATTTGGACTCTGAAAGCCAGGATTATGTTTGCACCTACTGAGAGATTTGTGCTGCATTCATGGGTGAGCCATTTCATTTCTTCATTTGTGAAGTGAATGTAGTTATGGGTGACCTAAGCCACTGACTTGGCTGATATTTCCAGAATACTAAGTACCTTCACTGACCTGTGCCATGTCAGCAGGAAGAAACAGGAGACAAGTAGGTGCACTATTGTTCACAGACAGGGGGAGTCAGTTTAGTGTGAGTTACAATGCCTAAGTGTTTGGACAAAATTATTTAGACATTAGAAAAGAATTTTTTAAAGGGGCAATATAAAATTGCATCCTTCCTTATCTGTTGTTTGAGGCATTCCAAGTGGAAAATAGGAGAGTTCAGGGAGAGTGTTAGGCAGGAAGAGACAAGATGCACATGTCATGTTCAGTTAGAATGTAAGTTGAAGCAACCACAGAGATGACCATTGTATCCTGGTAAACAGAGGTTAAATCTTAGCCCTTTAGAGAAAATAATAGAATTATTTTGCTGACAAGAGGATGCTTCTTCTTGAACTACATTCCCTTTTTGTCTTTTAATAAGCCTTTGTAAACCAGCTGATCAGGAAGAAACTGTATGAATGCAGGCACTGCTTCTCCGGGTACATGTGCACACATGCACACCCACCCACACCCTAGCTCAGATCCAGGTCCTGGAGCTCATCTGTATTCTCAGCTTGAAAATAACAGAACATAAGCAGCAGCTTGTATGTTGTCTTCAGAAGCATAGTTGTTTCTATGGCTTTTGTGAAGAGCTGTTCCCATCCCTTGCTAGAACCCTTTGCCAAAAGGGAGCATTCCAGGTGTTTTACAGTGCTTTTTAGAAGCTCAGGTTGTTGGTGGAACAGCACTCCAGCTCTCTGTGAGGTCCCAGCACTGGGACTGCTCAGCAAAAGCAGCCTGTGTGTATCTCTGTGTGTATCTGTTCCCTTTACCAGAGTTTATCCAAATGGTGATTCAGTTAATCACTACACAGCTCCATCTTTGCTGAGAGCCTGCTGATAGAAAGCACTGTATGTGCTCCTGGGAGGGCACCCACTGGCATCCTTAAACAAGAATGGAAGGAAAATAGGGGAGAACTATTGGATCACTAAAAGTGATGTCTTTCTCGCATATGCCTGGTTTTTAAATCTAACTTTATTAATATTTATTTTTTAAAAATCATTAAATTGTATTTTCTAACTTTATGTAGAGCAAATTCTTGAAATTTAGTCTCTGTCATTATCAATTCCTGTTTTTGGTCACACAGCCCCTCATCAGATGTTTCACTGATGTTTTGTTCAGTCCTGCCAAGCCCTGGTATAGCACCAAGCACAGGTTAGAGCAGTACCCAGCCTCCTGCACCCCATTGTCTCACATTTGTGTAGGTATCAGAAATAACACAGCCCACCCTCCTTGCTTTATCTCATTTATGGTCTTTTCTGGCAAATATTTATTTTAATTTTGGCAGTGGCAGAAAAGGGGGTTTTGGTTGTGTTATTAACTTTTTAGAGTATTTCTGGGGCTGATCTGAAAAAATGTTCTCTTCCTCTCAGTCCTGCTTTGGCTGCTTGTCTCATGAATAGAAGATCTGTTGAGAAAAATGTCCTATCAGACATTTTGCTACTTCCACACTCTTTTTTTTGAAAACTTGTCTATTTTGCTACTCTATCCATATGGGTTGTTTGACTGAAAACTTACTTTCGGTAAGGTAATTTGTTACTTTAAGTTTTTCAGTAGTAGGAATGAATCATGCCTGAGTACTCACAGAGCACCAGTCTGCTGTAAGCTCACAGATGAAAGGCCTCATGCTCCTGTTGCATGTACCTGAAAGTGATAAAGAAATAAATCAGTTTTCTGCCATGCAGAATATTAAATGAGGATACCCCATGTTATAACAGTTGTGGATTATTTTTAAATACAAGGTAGTAGGAAATTTTTAGAGAATATTCTTCTGTCTGATTTCAGTTTTGCTGCCTGTCTGTGCACACAGATACATCCCTGTGTCTGTAGTTGTGTTTCTGTTGGGTTTGATGACAGTTTTCTTTGCCTACAGTAGTGAGTGCAGTCTGACATGCTCTTTATTTTTTATACTTTATTTATTTTAATTTGCTTTTAAATTTCCACTCTTGCCTTTCAAGAAAAAATAGATAATTGTTCCATGAAGCAAATATGACAAAATAAAATTGCTAGTTATATACAGGTCAAAGAGGTTTTTTCAAAGAGATGGTAAGTCAATTTTTTTTACAATATCTATATGACCATGAAGTCTAAATTCTACTTTCAAAATTGTCATGATATAACGGACATTTTTCCAATTAATTGCCAGTGGATAAGTGTTGAGATATTTCAGAAGATGTAGTTCAGAAGCCTGAGCTGTCTCTTCTGCAGTGGAAATGATCTTTATGATTTTGGTTATAGATTGCAGAGATGTTGCAAGTGAAGCTGCATTTCCTTCATAAACTTATATTGTCCTGACTCATTTTGTTTGCATTTTTTTAAAAAGGCTGGGATGCCATCATGGATTGGAAAGATGTCTTATCGGGAGGAGAAAAACAAAGGATGGGCATGGCCCGGATGTTTTACCACAAGTAAGTGTGTTATGATTCGTTCCTTAAGTAGCATTTGAAAATGAGAAAGAATTTTGCAGGTTTTCTGATACAGTTTGAGCAGTAGTAGACTATAATCTGCATGCAATATGCAACACTGTCTAGCATAGGACCTGCATAAATCTTCTTTATTCACACAGGCTCGCTCCCTTTAGTTTGGGTAATGCTTCTTTGCTTTTGGCAACATAGCATTATCTTTTTTAGATATTTCTTTCTTTAACATCTCAGGCACAAACATCTTTCCTCCTACAAATGTTGCCAAAGTCTGATGGACTGTTGCAAGAAGCTCTTGGAGTTTGAAAGCCAAGCTCCTTAGCCTTTTCATTTTGGAGACTGCAAGCACACAAAGGCAGCCCGGTCCTTATATAGGAGTGGATAGGAAGCTTCAAGTCAGCTTTAGTGACTGCATAACTTGATGAGAGCACAAAATAATATTAGGTCAGGACATAGAAGGACATAGAAGTTAGATCACTGTGTACTCAAATGGGCCAGGAAATAAACCCCATGTTTCCTGGAAGTTGTCTTTGCACCTGAATAATGCATGGAAACTTTATGTTGTTGCTAGCCAGCTTCCAGCTGTAAATAAGAGACAGCTGTCTGGCAAAAATAGCTCTCTACTTCCTGTTGTTCTTTCAATTAAACCTTGTACATGGGAATAATGTCCAAAACCTGGACGAGTGATGTTTTTATCTGCTTTTGAAAGGCCAAAATATGCATTGCTGGATGAATGTACAAGTGCTGTAAGCATTGATGTCGAAGGAAAGATATTCCAAGCTGCAAAAGCTGCTGGGATATCCCTGCTTTCCATAACACACAGACCTTCTCTTTGGTAAGTATATTCAGGGCTTTATATGGTCCTTGCTTTTAGCTCTCTGAAAAGCAGTGGATTGGCCTTTATCCTTTGTACTGGGGCTGTTGCTTAGTCAGTATCTACTGCAGTTTCTAAGATAAATTGTCTACAACAATAGTGATGTAAATTAATTTAGCATGGATTTTTTTCGTTCTTTGAAAGGTATTTATTCATCCCTCTTATTTTTTTAACATGTTTCAGTTATTAATATGCAGATGTCTAAGAGGTAATTAATTATGCCACAGCCACAACAGGTATCACCAGGTTATTCTCTAAAGGTGACAAGATACGTGGTGTGTCTTGGGGAAGTTTACCAGTGCAGGCAGAAGATGGGAAACATGGCAAGTGGTTAAACTGTACTTTGTTCTTCCATGGGAATACTATGTATGTTTGTTTAACTTCAGTTGTGTCCTCTACCTGCTGCATTTAGCTTCTTGATATTTTGGGGGTGTGGTGGGCAAAAAACAGAAGGATGGGTTAAGCATTTGGTATCACAAAGGATAATATGCAAGAAGTGGTGAATATAAGTCTGGAGATGAGTCTCTTTCCAGTCCCATGTCATAAGTCATTGAGTTTATTAAAACTGCCACATTCCCTGGATGGGATTTATAATGAGTGTTTTATGATGCATTTTACCTTCTATAGTTTATAGTGATAAATGACACAGTCATACCAGCAGCTCTGAGGGAACTCTCTGCTCTCCTCTGGCACCTCCTGAAAAATGTTCTGTCAGGTCTTGACAAACTCCACATGTACACCTTGGAATATTTTCAGTGCACACACCCTGATACTCACTGAAAGATCTGTGACTCCTACACAGACTTTTTTTCTTTTGGCCCCTTGCAAACTGAACCATGTTTTAGGAATAAAGTTACCTTTAGTCAACCTTGTAAGATGCAGGGGAACAAACTGAGGTGTAATTTGAACAAACTTGGGTTTTATCAATAGAATCAGGTGCATCATGCCTGCCTCACGGTATTTGCTGTTAAGGAGGTAAAACATCTATCAGAAAGGGATGTAAATAAAATAAACTGGTACTAGAACTCCCGAGGGAGAAATTAACCTTGTCTAATGCTGCTGTTCTAGCTCCCCAGGGAAAAAGGCATCTGATGGAGTTGTAGAGAAGGCAACTGTAGCCACAATGTTTCTAAGAGGGAGGCAGTAAGAGGGAGGCCACCACCTTGGCCAGGGACAGCAGGTGATGAGTGGACTTTCCATGGCCCTGCTGTCCACTCCTGCCAGTATCCCTGCAGGTGAGGGGCTCTGAGCCCGGCCATGTGGGCTGCTGAGGCGATGACTGCCCGGCTGGGAGCCCACACCACTGCTGTTGCTTCCAGCTGGCACCTGCTGAATTTCACTACTAGCCTGGGGCAGTCCTGGTGACAGGCTTTGAAATACCCAAATCCCTTAGGAAAGAGTGTCCTGGGATGATGAGTCATTGAAAAAAAATTCTTACCCAGTGATCCAGAACTGGACAACTCTCAAATTCCTGAAAGGCACCTTTGAAAAGAGACACATCCATCCAAATTTGCATGCAAAAATGAACCATTTATCACCTGAGCCATTACTAATGCTTTAATTTCTACTGCAGGAAGTACCACACTCACTTGCTGCAGTTTGATGGACAAGGCGGCTGGCGTTTTGAGCAGTTGGACACCGCTATCCGTTTATCACTGAGTGAGGAAAAACAGAGACTGGAATCCCAGCTTGCAGGAGTTCCTAAAATGCAGCAGAGACTGAATGAACTGTGTAAAATCCTGGGAGAAGATTCAGTGCTTAAAACAATGGACAAAGAGGAATAAATAATTTATGGTTTATGTTTTTAAAAGTATTTTTTTAGTTAAAAGCATTACAAATTCAGCCATTATCCTTTGCATGCATTGTGACAGAGGCTTAGAGCATAGCAAAACACAGCCAGCAGAAAATAATGCTCTGAATGCTATGTAAGAGTTTAGTGTTTTAGTATTAAGGAGGAAGGTGGTTGAACTGTGAAAAGAAAATAAGCAAGTGCACAGAGTATAAGATTAGTCATTACATCTTATGTTAATTCCTAGTGAAAGCCCAATTCACTGCAAGAAATGACCAACACACTTAGGTTTTGTAGGTGAATTTTTGCCTGAGACTTGGCCTGCAGAATGTGCTCTTGTACCAGGTCACTGTGTGCGTATGACATGCCTGCTACGCAGAGCAACCGGGCATGACACTCAGGCATGGAGCACGGCAGGGACAGTATCTGGGTGAGTATGCAGATGTGTGCAAAAACCTCATTTGGGTATAAGAAACATTCTCTCAGCCCATGTAAAGCAAGACTTCTGTTCTACTACTGAACAGTATACACGCCTTTACCTGCATTTCCACAGGAAATAACGAAATAGGCTGACCACAAGACAACTGTCTGAGCAACCCACTGCCCTCATGACAGAGAAGTAGGAACAGAGCTAAACATGTAATATACTTGTGCTTTATGCCATTACATGTGGCTTCAGAGGCTCTTTGCCCTTCATGATACGTCAGTTCCTTCGGGGGATTATTTATGTCCCTTATTCAGTAACCTCTGGTGGTGTGGATGGAGCACTGGGCCTGGCATCAAGTGACTTAGTTTTCACTTGACTAAATCATTCATCTGCTCTATGGGTCTGATCCAGCTGGCATCCATGTCTGACCCAGTTTCTCCATTGGCATAATCACAATATAGACATTTGTTTGTTCCATGAGACACTTTGTGATGGGAAGGACTGTAGGAGAAGGAAATGTCAGTTTCTAACAATACACTGAATATTCAGGCATGGCTGTCCTGCCAGTTGAAATGCTCAGCACTTACAAAAGTCTGTGAAAAGTTAGAGCATTTGGTAACCACTAATTAATATGCCTGCCATATTTTGGTGGAGTGGCTGAACACTGCCCTCCCCATGAGCAAATGCACTGGTTAACAGCCTTGCTTTCAGATGCACTCACTGATTGTCCCATCAGCTGTTCAGTTCAGTAGGAATGTGGTCCCCAATCAGTCAGAAGGTGCTTTAACAGAACTGCCTGAGACAGTGTTGGCCTGAGTGCTTTGCTGGATGAAAAAGCTGGAGAATTAGAAATAAAAATGTGAATGTATTTAAGAGCTCCTGTTCTCTATGGCTGTAAGTGCACAGCAAATAAGCAGCTCAGGAGTGAAGATCAGGAGGGGTGAGAGGCTTTGCAGATGGGTAAATGAGCCTTAGCCTGGATGTAGCAATCCTGAAGTTTGTTGGTTTTTTTTTTTTTTTTCCCAGAAGAGTGATTCCTTAGAAGATTTGTCTGTTCTTAGTCTGAGAGAGGTAGTGCATAAGCTACTAAGAGCTGTTTGGAGAGGAGAAATATTTTAGGGGTATTTGCTGAGCTGGAAATGTTTGAGCACCCTGAAGTTAATATAAACTCTTTCCTTTTTCTGATTACTTCAAGAACAAGAGGAAGGCGAATTAATCTATCTGCCAAATCCCAGTCAAGTGCACTAACAATTAGCCCATATTACTTGTCAGTGTGCCCAGCTTGCTGCTTGGTATGGCATTTGCACCAGTAAATGGAGTAAGTCTGCTCCCTCCACAGTCTGTGGCTTGAATGTAACCCTGTAACTTACCCTGGTGACAACATTTTGTTCCTTTCATTAGTTTTTGTCTGTAGAGCCCCCTGAGACATCTCACTGATATAGAAAGGAATGCCTCCTCGGAACCTTTGAAAGGGCTGAAACTGAAGGTTCGAGATAATAAGATGTTGTGTTGTAAAGCGCAGACTGGAGGCCACTGCTGGGGTGGCTGACATGTGCATGCATTTTAATTTGCAAATGTCTCTGCTCATCCCTCTCCCTGAAGGCGAGGCTTTCCCCCTTCTCATCTTCAAGCACAATTCAGAACTGCTAAGGAAAAAAAGAAACCAGCCCAAGAATCTGTTCTCAGTGAGCATAACCAAGATGACTGATGGGTGTAAAAGCTTGCAGGTTTCTGAGTGATGTTTCTCTAAGATGTGGTGAATCAAGGCACACCATGCACATGCCCTTGTCCCAGCTGCAGTGCATCCTGCTAGCGCAAGGCAGCCACAAAGCCACCTTCCCACAAGCCTTTCCCAAGCCAGGACCTGAGGTGGAGGAAGGGGCATTGCTGTTCCCCACCCCTCCATTAAGCACTTTAACATGTGGCTGGGAACTAAACCAGGTTGTCCACTCCCTGAATGAGTGGGATACTGAAAAGTTGTGAAGAATTGGCCCAGTTTGGCACAGCTCCAGATATCCCACCAAAGCTCTGCCCCTGTCCTTATCCCTCATGGCACAAAACAAATCTCTTCTGAATAAATCATGTTTAGTAGAAGAAAGTTTGTTCACTGTTTTTTTAAATGAAATTATGCATAAAACATACAAAAATATATGTTACTGATGAAATTTTGATGAAAACTGAAATCACATCAGGATCAATCTAATAGTATTTTCTTTGAAGTTTAACATACATTTCTTGGATCCAGTAATAGACAACCATTCCTATTCAGCTGTATACTGTAAAATACCCTAGCATCTCACTCAGCTATTCATGTTCCTGTAGGCATGGCAAGAACGTTAGAGGCTGCAATGAGAAGAAACACTTTTCAAAACAGGAACTTTCTGCATGATACTGAGCTGGTTTTAGAAGGAATTTCTGTACTAGTGGCTCATTATTTTTCAAGTTAGTTTTGTGGCAGGAAGAGAAACAGCCCTGGAGATATTTTCTGCAGATTTTCTCTGTTGTTCCAAGGGCTAATTGAACCTGCAGTCTCTGTTTCTGTTTCTGGAGAGTTTTACAGGGCATAGTCCAGCTCATTTTGTGCTGCTTTGGGCCCAGCCTAGCAGAGGTGTGTGCTGCCTGCTCAGGAATAGCTCAAGGAGACACTGTTCTGGAGCCAGGGCATGGGGAGCACATGGCCCTGGCAGTGCAAGAGGGTCAAAGTGGAACAGGATACCTTGGTGGAAGCTTTTTGTAGTGCAATGAGAGCTGCTTATGAATATTCATTCCCTTTTTGGTGTTCAGGAGCTGTGCCTCCCCAGGAGGCTGAGGAAGTGACTTTTTGGCCTCCTTTCTGCCTGTCATACCTATCTGGACCTAACCAGACCCTGTCATGGTGTCTGTGCATTCAGGGCTGGGTACTGCCCTGTGCTGAGCACACCCAGCCCTGTGAGCACCCTCTCATCCCTCAGGGCTCAGGGCAGACTGGATTGCCTGGGTCTGTTTGCACCTAGAGGAGTACAGGTGATGAGCAAAATTCATACTTGCCTCAGGCAGGTAGTATCTGTATGACAAAAATACGAATTCTTCACATCAGTTTGTTCAGATAATGCAAAGAGTTTTTGCAAGAATCTTCAGAATGGAAGGACACATTTTTTGTGCATGGGATTTCAGTATTTTAATGTGGGAAGAGTTTGTTTTTCATTTAGTTCGGGGGGCCAGACTCATTCCTGGTTTGGACTTGGAAGTCCTCCTTCTGCTGGGACAGAAAGCCCCACATATTTTTAAGGAATTTTTCAAAAGCAGTGGGATTTGTATTTGAGTAGGGAATGAAGGACCTGGGTATTAAATGGGATATTCAGGGAAAAATTATATCTTAAAGGCAAATGAACACATCTGCAGTCCACTCAAACTTATGAATGGTGATAATGCATGTCAAAGTCAAATTTCTGAGCCAATCATAAAGAAATCCCCCTACTGAGCTGTTCATGAAGCTTAGGAGAACTGAACTGTTAATCAAATGTGTCTTTGTTTTGTTTATGTTTGACATTAATGCCTTTTAAGAGCAGACAATTTATAAAGCAATAAAATATGCTTTACAGTTGTAATTTATTCCAACCTCAAATAAAACATGTTGCATTTACTTTCAGTTTACAGTGTTCCTTATGAGTCATTCACAAAGCAGTCAGGACCTGCCTGCATGTGCTCTGAGAGTCCTTTCCCAACCTTCATTTTTGTGATGGAGCAGGAAAGCTTGGGGTGGATGCTGTGTGTTTTCAAGTTAAAACAAGTATTTCATTCCTAGATCAGGCTGGCATCAAAGGCTGCTGTGAGGTTTCTCATCTCTCGTGCCACCCACTTGGTGTGTACCTGATTGACAACACAAAGGTGACAAGAGCTGCCACCCCTTGCTGGGGCTGTCTGCGAGGGAACTACACCAAGCAGTGAGCCAGAGGACTGTGCCAGCAGCGAGCCAGAGGACTGTGTCAGCAGTGCAACATCAGGTGCCTCAGCAGCATCACTCCCAAAGGTTGTTGTTAGGGTTTTTGTAAGATACAGTTGTGCATAGAGCATCAATGTCACATATACCAACAAGCGAGTGCTCACGATGGCCTAGCAGAGGAGTGAGTTTTTTCTTAGGGAGTATGAGGGCAATAGTTGGCTCCTTAGCTGCCTTGACACAGAGCTGGCTTGTGTCCAGCCCCTTTCCAGCTGTGTGGCAGGGGATGGTGAGGTACTGTGTGGCACAGGACTTGGATTATGCAGTTGGGGAGCCAGTGGAGATGGTGGTCACTTGAGAACTAGATTCTTATGGATGACTGCAGCCCGGTCCCCTGTGCCTCCCTTCCAGTCATTGCACCCACTCAGAGGGAGAGCACTGGCAGAGCGTGAAGTCTGGGACATGAGCAACGAGAAATTAATTTTTGGGGGTCTCTGGGCGGGCTGTAGGACCAGGCTGGGGTTCATGCATCAGACCAGGCTTTTGGTACTGGGGAAGGTGAGCTGAAAGCTGAGGTTGCACTTCAGTTTCACCTTTTTTGACAAGAAATGCTTTGGTGTCCACTCCTTGTAGAGCATTCCTGCTTTCTGATGAGGAGGATTGGTGCCGTGTGTTTGATGTGAAGTGCCATAGCCCTCTGCCCAAGGGTGTGGTATTCCCAGAAGAGAGGGAACAGCAAGACTTGCATCATAGGAGCTAAAAGGACTCAGGAAGTATTCTGAGCAAAGGTGTTCAAGGACTTCCCATGGGTGAAATTTTCTATTAGATGGGGAATAACTGGAAGAACATGTTACTGTTGTCTCTGTATGGCTTATTTCTGATTATAGTTCATTCTGTTGCACCTGCTTTGTATTTTTTAAATTAGTGTCTTTAACCTAATGTAAGTGATACCATCTCTGAGAGGGTAACATTGACTTTTCAAAAATACTGCACTGACTCAATGCAAGTCTGATGTGTCTGAACAATCTGGTTTTAAACAGGTAATTAAAAAAGGGAGAAAGAGATTGTGATGGTGGCTGATGCAGGAGTAAGGAGCCAGCTGGGTCCTGGGACTGGGCTCCCAGTGAGACACCAGGCTGGGATGAGGTCTGGAAAAAAACAGTACAGGAGAGCCCATGGGAGGAGCCAGATATCGGAAAAAGACAATAATGAAACCAATCTTGGAAATAAAGTAACTGTGCAATAGTAATTAGTTTTCTTCTCTTGTCATCAGACGTACAAAGACACAGCATTTCTAGGATAACACAAACAAAAACCCAAAACCACTTATTTATTTATCAACTCTAGCATGAAAAAAAATTTGAAAATTAAAGTTATTTAGATTGAAATGCCTTTGAAAGAGAGTTCATATTTGTTGGGTTTTAGAGTTTCATTTCAAAGAGATCAAATTCATAATACTTTTCATAAAGACTTGGGTCTTTGGGAATTAGAAATGATTGTTACCTTAAATGATGCGATACTGAAGCAAACCAAATTTATTTAATATTTAAAGCAACCAAAAATATTGCATTCAGTAATTCCAATATTCTTGTTCTCAGGTAAAATGTTCTTCTCCTCAATCATAGCCACAGTGTGCTAAAAATACATCAGGTTTATGAGATACTTCTCTGTCAGTGGGTGTTTGCTGTGCTGGTGTGTTCGGAGATCTCTATCTTTATTGTATGGGTTGCACTAAGTCTTCCTTCCCACCCTTTTGTCTCACTTTCTGTCCCCACTGGGATGGGTGCAGCACTGAGACATCCGGGGTGGTGCCTTTGATAGCAAGTGCTGGAAAAGAGGGAATGGGGTGGTGGGTGCTGTCTAATACATTTGCTTTTTTTATAGATACAAACACTTTGAGGAAAAGTCTTAAGGAGTAATGTCTGCACGACTAAAATGCAGCGGCTGGCAAGGTACTAATGCAAGGTACTAAGGTGCAACAACTGGTGTTGGTAAAGCTGGGGTCTGTTGGATGTACACTCACAGGAGCAGGACATTCCTGCACTGAGCAAACACTTCCCAGCATCACTTTAAACCTGCAAAACCAGGTTGATTTGAAACTTAGACAGCTCATACTTGTGAAAAACAAATAATACTCTTTTAATCCTAGCCCACAATTTTCATCAGAAGCACACAATTGCATTTTATAGTGTCCTTTGGAGTGTTTCTAGGTGACCCATACATATAATCTGTTCTTAAATAACAACATGCCTTGTCTGAGCTCTGCTATTCAACCAAAATCCCTTTATAAGCAGTATGAAATGGCAGCCACAGAAACAAAACTCTGAAAATCCCCATATCCTTGCTAGTGCAAAATGAGCATACAATGAGGTGCTGTTGCAGTCTCTTGCTGGCCTATTTTTATACAGTAATCATGTTACAGAGAATTCAACTCCTGTCTAATCGCTGATGTTCCCTTATGTATGTGCCATGTGGCTCATTGCTGAGCATCAGAGGATGAGAACTCTGTTTATTAGACTCCTGCTTAAATTATTATGGGTGAAAAAAAGAGTGATTAATGTATTTCATGCCAAGATGAAAGTGGAGGCAAGGTAATCCGGCCTGGGAGAATGAATGCACTTCCTTTGCAAGGACTTCTTTCCAGGGACTTCTGAAGGGAGGTTCCATTTCTCTTTCAAGTCATGGTCTGAAAACTGCTTCTGTCTGGCAGAGGATTTAATTAACAACCAGGAAAAAAACCCCAGTGACAACATCAGTTTTAAAGGTATTAAAAAATGTCTGTTTCTAAAGAATGATCCTGATAGATGTTCCCTTAATCGGTCTGATCTTGTGAGGGCTGGGCCACCATCAAGGTGCTCCTCTGCCCCTCTGAGCCCCTGTGGGAAACCAGAGCTTATTGCACCAGCATGAACCCCAACCTTCCCAATCCCTTCCCCTCCAAAAAAGGATTATTTCCTAAAAAAATGTTCTCACTCTCTTGACTTTCACTCCTATTTTTCCTGTCCAAATTTCCAGGGGAGTCCGGAGTTCTCAGGGGCACCTTAAAGACAAAACAGGTGGGCCCAAACATGTTCTTACCTAGGACAGAGTTTAGGGCTGTATCACCAAATACCTGCCTAGCCTGCTGTGAGTGTAGGGCCATGTTCAAAGCGTTTTGGTTCAGTTTGTTTAAAGCTGTGCTTGGAGATGTGTGTTTACTTTGCTAATTCAGAGCCCTATGCTGCTGTAAGAGACATAACTAGGATGCAGAAGCTGGAAGTAGACAAATTCAGACTCTGATGAAGCCAGGACAGGTTTTACTTCCAATGGGTGCTGGGATACTCCAGCAGAAAATGCTGCTTGGCACAGGGTGTTGTTTGATGGCATCTATGGCTTGGGTTAAGTGGTGCCAAGCCAGTCTCTCCTGGCCAGCAGGAAAGTGGGAACTCCCATTCTGCTGGAGTCAACAGGACTGCAGCACCCTGTGCTTTCATGGACAGCACAGCCACCCTGCTGAACTCTGCTGCACAGAAGAGCTACTGTGAGCTACTGTGAGCTTGGAGGACTGAAAACCTGGAGCCATGAAGGACGAGTCTCTCCAGCTCTTTTCCTGAGTTTGTTGGGAGCAAGTACAGACAGACCTGAGCTGCCCTGCCCCAGCACCCATGAAAGCACTTTTAGTCAGCGTTGCCCACCCTGAAAGGCACTCACTTCTTCCCTCAGGAGCTGCCCTGCAGTGCCACAGGCAGAACACAATGCTGGGCTGCAAGAAATGCAGCGCTGGGCTGCCTCCAGACCAGAGCAGGCTCCTGCCATGCCAGCCCAGAGCATGGCCAGAAGACCTCTTCTGTCTGCACCCACCTGCCCAAACAGGTCTTAGACTGGCTATAATCTATCTGGGTTTGTGCTTTAATCCCATCTGACTGCCACAGTTTTTTCAATGTTTTTTTTGATTTCTTGTGGGTAGAGGCAGAAGAGGCATGGCTACACACTCTCTTGAAGAATGAGGCGTGTATGAGCAGAAACCATTCACTTTGTTGCCCTTGAAGATGAGTCCTCACCCACAGTGGCTCAGGTAAGAGCTCTGCTGCGTGCCATGGACAGCTTACAGGCTGAGAGTTTCACCAGAAATGATCATTCAGGAATACTCCAGACATGGGAGGGCTCTTCATCTTCTATGTCTTGCTTCTTTTAACTCAATCAAATGGTCCTGCAGCTGGCTGAGCTCCAGATTCAGGCACAAATACACAAGCTTTTGTGCAGTCTTAGAGGCTCGGGTTTCCTGTTCCACGTGTAATGCTAAGCCTCAGGAATGCTGTTTGGAAAGTGCTGCTAGAACTCCAGTCTAGTGGACTTCTGGCAGGAAAGAAAAGTGGTCCTGAGTTGAACACCCTGTTGAGCATTGGAGCCAAAACAAAGCAAATGTTTGAACCATAAAGCTTAGAGTCACCAGTCAGCAGTCACTCAGCTGTTCTGAAAAGGTTTCCTTAATGACACTGATTAGATTATTAGAGAGGAACTTGAAAGAACCCACGTTACTGCTGAGTTTGCAGACTCCTATCAGCATAGCATTGCCAAGGTTTGCTCCCAATCCAGGCTTGCTTCCTTCACAGTAATTTAGTGTAAGATTATTGATAGTGAGTGAGTTCCAATGATGACATGTGCAAATACCTTTGCCATTAGTGGGCTAAGAAATTGCCATTACTTTCAGGCACAACACATAAAATAGTGACTGTATTCATGGCCCCTAACATTGTGAAGGCACTTAAGAGTTCTGTTTTATGTGAATATAATTTTAAGGTGCTTAGTTGCTCTTGGGAGTACTGACTATGCAATACACTGTGTCATATTTAATTGGCTGAGATTTGAAGTCAAAATGATTCACAAACGCTAAATTCCTTCCCAAATTCTTTTCCCCACTGTTTGCACCCTGAGTTACTTAAGTGGAGCACCACTGCTGTGGGCAGGGCTCCGTAACCATGGCATTTCCCAAGAGTTTCATGACTTTATCTCTTCCAGGCTGACATTTCCCTAGCTGAGTACTCATCTGCCAGGCTTAGGAAGCCTGAAGTGAGGATGATGTAAGCTTTGCAGGTGCAAATCAAAGATTAATTGAATTTGGCCTTTAGTTATTCCTTTTTGAGTAGGACTGACATGACTGATAAGCTGAGGGGAAAAAAAATTATTGGGAAAAAAAATTAAACACATCTAACTTTCCTTCCAGTCAATTCCAGCACTCAAACCGGTGCTGTCTGCCTTTACAGAAACCAGCTGTAGTAGGCTGGGAAGAACTCTCATGTTGCCTAGGGCATGGCTTTGATCAAAAAACCTCAGCTTGCCTCTCACAAAGCTTTCCTAATGCACCTGATATGGGATCCTGCCTGAGATAATGAATCATGGTGCATTTGAAAGAAATTAAAGGATTAATGTCAAACACTGCCTCTAATCCAAACCAGCACCTTGATGATTCCTCCAGTCTCCGGAGTGATGGGACAGCAGCAGTCCTGGGCATCAGCTCATGGGCTAAGCACACATGGATGTAGGTCACTGCCATCTGAGAGGCAGAATCAATATTTCAGGGTGCGTTGCTCCCTCTAGTTTACGAGTTTAAGAGAAGGGGTAGGAGAACTAAAATTAATTTTTAAACAGCCTGTCTGGAGGGCAAAATCATCTTAATTAAATCTCATACACTCTTCCTCTGATCCAGCAGGCAGATGGTGTGTTCCTCCTGCACTTTGAAGAGGTGAGCCCAGAAGAGCTTCCAGGGAGAGCAGATCTGAGACTGTCAGAGCTCCCTTTCAGAGAGGTTTCCACTGCAGGGATCACTGACGCTGTCTGTCTGTTGACAGGCCCAGAGTTTAAAGATAAGAGACAGAGGGACATGCTCCCAACACTGTATTTCATAGGTGAAATAAGGGGAGGTCATATATTGCGGAAATTGGAAATTTTGGAATTTTGTGTTTCTTCCTCTTGTGCTTCTGTTTATTCACTGAGTTTGGAGCACAACTGTTTACACCCTGGTATGTCTTTCTCAAGAGGAGGTGCTAGTGAAGGTCCCAGAACAGGGAGCTGCCACACAGCACAGGCAGTACCTACCCAGTACACACACCCATGGCACTGCTTTGCATTTGGCCTTGCCTGTGGTTCATATTTTCAGGCTTTATTCTCTGGCTGTGAAACTAGAAATAGGTTCCTTTTCATTTATTTTATTTTAAAAAATCTGTGTATATTTCTCCTTTACTTACTCCCACAGAACTGGAATTCCCAGGGCAGGGTGAAACCCAGCTCTCAGGAGATTTGTGATAAAAAGGGTAAGAATTGGCTTTGTTGAGAAAACAGGTTAGTTCCTCTGATCTATTCCAGCTTAAGCATTTGTTCTGTATTGCAAGCAGAGCTGCCAGCCTGGCTTCCCCAAACACCACGTCCTTCTGGCCCCAGTAAAGGAGCGGAGCCGAGGCCAGCAGCAATCTCAGGGTGTCCTTCTGCAGGGCTCCTGAGCAAAGACACCTTCCAATGCACCCTGCTGCTCTGCCTAAGGCCCTGCCCTGGGAGAAGTGAGAGCGGAAGGAGGAAACATTACTCCTATCTCATGCCGATTGGGTGAGGTTAAAGGCTCGAAGGCTGCAAGGGCAGCTGCACTTCAGTGGAGCAAAAAGCCAGCAGTGCGGTGGAGGAAAGGGAAAGCTGGGCAAGAGGGAAGCCAGGGAATGCTTCCCCTCTGGGGGCAATAGAACTTTCTTTTGAAGACTAGAAACAGCGCATCTTTGAAGTCTGTTTCAAACTGAGAACATGAGAGCTGAGGGTGTTCACATAACAGAGATGCCTGGCAGTAGTTCCAGGGATTGTGCAAGGGCTGCCATGAAGTCAACCAAGAATGAGATGAAGGAGCCACTCCCCAGCCAGAGCAGGGAGGTGGGACTGCCAGCCAGGGACCCATCCCTCACCATCTGACAGGGTTAGGTGGAGCAGCTGGAAAACCACTCTTTCCACTGCAGAGGGCCCTCATTCCCACTCCAGAAGAGCCTGCCCACAGCAAATCATTAGAGCCAGGCTCCCTTCAACCCCTTCAGCCAGTATTGCATGGGCCAAAGAAAATTTTAATGCTTCTTTTTCAACCCATTTGTAGAACTTCTTTGAACCCCTGGTCCTTATGGGACACTGGATGCCTTTGGGAATGTCTGGTCACATCCAGCCATGACCATGGCCTTACTGCCATGCTATGGTTTCTCTGTCTGAACAGCAGCACTTCCAGCATCCTCCTGTCATGCTGGAAGATACTCATCCCAGGCCACCCGCTGGGTCCAGTGATAAACATGAAGAGCGTGTGGGGCACAGGGACAGACTGCAAGGTCCACCTAGTGCTTTGTGTGTGGCATATGCTGACACAAGTACCCACAGCAGCCAGCTCCTCATCGCCCAGAGGAGGGGACTCTGTCCCCAGAGTAGGAGAACAGCTGAACTGGTGACTCTTGTGTGGGTGGGACACAAAGCAGTGCATGAAAGCTGTTGGTGGATTGCCAACCAGCCCACGTGGATGTGAAGTTACTCTTTGTTTCCACTGTAATCAAGATTTATGAGAGCTATTGATGTGCTTCGTGCAGATGCAGCACCGCTCAATGCTGCCAGGACAGACCTACACCCATGCATATCTTTAGGTGTGTTTCCTGGTGATTATCAGTTGTGTCCTGAACATGATGACAAGACTGGAATGTTTCTAACCTGCTGCTTGCTGCAGCCTGGGAAATATGTGGGCAAAATTTTATGGTGCTTGTGCCTTTTCTGCATAGTTTTTCCTCTGCATCCAGTAGATGCTGCCTTGATATGACTGTCATGGCAGGCCACATGCATTGTGTAAATAAACGTGGAAAATAGGTTTCCATATGAGTGCTGCTGCACGTGCCACAAACAGCTGGACCTGTGAGTTATGGAACATGATGAAATGTTTCCCCATCTGTACTTACCTAGAGATATTTCAGTACCGTTTCCCTGGTGATTCAAAACCTGTTTCTTCATGCTTCAAAACTAGGTTCTACATGCTGGGGATGGCTTGCACAATCTGTTTCCAATGCAGAGTTCAAACATTTCTGATACCATGAAGAAAAATGGAACAAGGTTTCATGTTTGTTAATGCCACACCTTGAGCAGTTTTTCTTAAAAATAGGGATATTTTTAGAAAACAACAAATACTGGATTGTTGTTATCTTAACATTTCTGACTTTTGAGCCTTCAGTATATGGCTAATCTGAATTTTTGTATTTTCTTTCTGAATATGAGTGCTGGATACTTTCCTATTAATCTGGAAATATTTTATTCTTGCATAACTATAAGTGTGCAGGAGTTTGGCCTTTATGGAAAACATCACATCTTTGAAACACTTAACAACGAGATAACATGACAAGATATAGCCCAACTACAACATTTTTAAAAACCCTTTGTCTTTATGCCATATAACAAAACAAGCCAAGATTATTTTATTTTTATTTTATGTGTATACTTTTAAACTGGGTCAAGCCAGGAAAATTTCAGTCTTCCCAGAAAAGATTTCACAAGATTTTATGTGTAACTAAAAAGGGGGTTGTATTATAGTACATAAATCAGAGTGTTTTCAACACAAAAACTTGTTGGGTAATAGAAGATAGCTCAGCAGGTGGCTGATGACAGTAACAGGTTGAAGTTCAGATTCATTTCAAAGAACACGACCCACAGGTTAAAAAGAAATACTGTAAGTAGTAGTTCAGTTAGAAAATATACAGGAAAGCCTGTATAATTAAGAATGCTTTATTGAGCATTCTGGAGAAATACATGCAGTTATGCTAAAGACTGAATGGCAATATAGGTAGTGATGAATACTGAGTTGTATTACTATGTAGAAGGATTCTGGGCTTACTGGCCTTAAGCACAGCTTGTTGATTATTCTTTCTGCCTCCTAACTTACGGCTTAGAGAAAAAGGGAGCATGAAGTCTTTAATGACAAGTCCTGTCTTTCTAATGACGTGGCTGCACACATTGCTGCCTAGCCAAAGGGAGGCAGGAATTGCCTCTTAAAAGTAGCATTGCATCAGTTCCTTTGGTTGTAACTGAAATTCAGACCAAACTTTCTGTGGGTCTCGAGAGGGTTTGCAGGTGAATGTGCTGCCACATGTCTGAGTGGCTTAGCTTAATTTGAAAGACAGTTTGGAAGCTGTATGAACATGTACCCATAGTGGACAATTAGATAAAAATTTGCCCATAGTGCTAGTTTGCTGTAACCCCAGTTATTCACAGTGTGGCTTGGACTTTGGTATGTGAAGGTTTTATTTATTGGTAATTATCATTGGTAATTAACATGGCAAAGTACAGGCCACCAGCACCACTCATCAGCTGTACATCCAAGGAGCACCTCACCAAGGACACAGGAAAACTTTGGTCTCTTCTGAGTATCACTGGGCATTTTGGTCTGAATGTATCTTGTGACAGGGATGTCAGAGATCAGTGGAACACTCTTCTAGGCCTGCATGTACACCATGCACTTCATGCTTGAGCAAAAAGAGAAATGAGCTGGAATTTTGTCCCACAGTTTGTCAAGCAGCAAAATGTGGTCACTGTTTTACCAGCTAAATAGAGTAATTCAGAGCACAAAGACTGGTTTTGGGTCTTCAGTCTAAAAACCTTAACCCTGTGAAAGGGACTAGTGTTGAAATACTCTGTAATACTCTGGGGGCTTCTTTGTATCCTGCCCCATGTAGCACCAGAGCTAACCACCACTTGGGCAGCAGGCTGGGTTTATTGCACTTTGCTTTGTCAGCGAGGAGCACCAACAGTACCTGTAACAAGTTCCCAGAAAAAAATCTGAATTACTGCTGTATCAACCTAACTGAGGAATTTGACTGAGCAGATCTAAGCTGAAAAAAGTAAATAGGAAGAACAAATATCAACAAATATTCCCTGTGTATTTGTTCTGTGCCTATAATGATAATCAGTTACCTCTTCTTCTGACTGGAGCAGCACTGATTTTCAGGCAGGTGATCTCCATCTATTCATGTGCTTGTCTGACAATTATTTGCTCTTCACTTTAGTTTTTGATAGTTTTTAGAATCACCTTGCATGTTGAAGCCTTCAGGATGACTTCATGAAAGGCTTCTGTAACAGAACGAGTAACAGGGGTATCAAGTTAATGCTGTAACAAGAGTATCAAGAAGGACTACAGAGCAGTGGGAGAGTGAGGGACTCTGGGGAGGAGTTATTTTTTCATCGGTTCTCCTGGTCAAAGAGAAGGGGTTTGAAAGGGCCATTCGAACCTGGTGACACAACAAATGGTTGCAGGACTGGGGCCACAGCCAGGGGTCGGCTGCTTGGACCATGGGTCCCACTTTGAGAAACCTGGACTACTGATGGGGTCCATCTGTCAGAGAAAGGGAAGAGTATCTTTGGTCAAGGGCTTGTCCAGCTGGTGAAGAGAGCTTTAAAGTAAAGGTGCTGGGGGAAGGAAACCTCAGTCCTTTCCAGTCCTACCAGTTTGATGCTAGGGACAGCAAGAGATGCCCAGACACTAGAGTGAAATCACAGGTCAGCAGGAGAGGACCTGAAGGGCAGCACAAAGGAATCCCAGACACCCCAGCCAGTGAGTTGCATTGGGGACCTGATTTCACTGCCCCTGTGCAAACACACACGGCACACGGGGGGTAAACAAGAGGAATCAGGGACGTGTGCACGCCTGCAGGGCTGTGATTTGTGTCCTGGGATGGCTCCTGTGACTGGAGTGTTGGAATGGAAGGACACAGCTCTTTAGGAAGGACAGGCAGGAGAGATGAGGGGAGGGTGTTACCCTCTATGTCAGTGACCAGCTGGAGTGCATGGAGCAAAGTCTGGAGGGAAAGAGGAGCCAACCGAGAGCCTGTGGGTCAGGATTAAAGGGAGGACAGGGAGAGGTGACATTGTAGGGGGGTCTGCTACAGCTGCCAGGCCAGGGAGCACATGAGCTCCTCTAGGGGCATTCTCACATTCAGAAGTGCTGGTGTTCATGGGGGACTTCATCCCCCCCGATATCTGTTGGAAGGACAGCAGAAGAGAGCATAAACAATCCAGGAGATTCCTGGAATGCATTGATGGTAGCTCCTCCAAGTCATAGAGGAGCCAACAAGGAGAGGTTCTCTGCTGGACCTTATTCTCACCAACAAGTAGGATCTGGTGGGGAATGTTAAGCTCCACGGCAGCCTGGGCTGCAGTAACCATGAAGTGGTGGAATTTGATAACCTCAGAGTGGTGATTAGGGTGCACAGCAAGCTCAGTACCCTGGGCATCAGCAGAGCAGATTTTGGCCTGTTCAGGGATCTGCTTGATAGAGGGCCATGGGATGTAGCCCTGGAGGGAAGAGGGGTCCAGGAAAGGTGGTTAATATTCAAGGATCACTTCCTCCAAGCTGAGGAGTGATGCATCCTAACAAAGAGGAAGTCAGCAGGACTAGGAGAATGAAGAACTGCCCACTGTAGAAGATCAGGCTTCAGACCCTCTAAGGACCCTGAAGGTGCCCAAGTCCCTGGGACCTGATGAGATCCATCTGTTTGTCCTGAGGTGGAAGAAGTGGGTAAGCCATTTGAGAAGTTTTGGCAGTCCAGTGAAGTTACCAGTGACTAAAATAGGGGAAACAAACCCCTCCTTTTTAAAAACGGGAAAAAGGAAGACCTCAGGAACTATAGATCAGTCAGTCCCATCTTGGTGTCCTGGGAGTGTTCAAGGCCAGGTTGGATGGGGCCCTGAGAAACCTAATCTAGTGGAAGGTGTCCCTGTCCATGGCAGGAGGGTTGGAACTAGATGATCTATAACGTCCCCTCAAAACCAAATGATTCTATGATTCTATAAATAATCTTAGGACTAAACTGAAATATGGGGATGGCTCAAACTCTGCAAGATGGTTGGTTACTTTACCCTGCCCAAACATGAAAAGAAGGATTCATCAGACATCTGCTAAAAATGATTGACAGTAAGTATCTGTATCTGCATTAATATAATTTTAGTATGTGATCTTTAATGTTTCCATGTTTGCTATAAGGAGTGGCTATGGTTAGATAATCCAGGAGCTACAGAGAGCCCTGTCATTGCAGGAGGTATGATATGTCACTTTTTAAAGTGTGAAAACAAAACAGTTTTTCGGCAGAGGCCTCCCAGACCGCGGGTTTGGAAGCTGTGCTTGGGAAACAGCACCTCTCAAGCCATTGCTCAAGCCAATGAGAACCTGCTTGTTCAAGGTGTGCCTTATACACACCCTGTTCTGCTATATAATTCATGGTAATTACATGCTTGCTGAAAACACAGAACAAAACCAGAACTAGGAACAAATAGGCAGTCTGAGAAAAAAAAATCTTTGGTCTGTAACAATTTTTAAATAGATGCCATTTGTTTGCTCCTGCAAAAGCTATCATCACAGCACAGCTGGACTCCGGCTTCTTGCTTGCCACTAGCCTCATCCTTGCCAAACTTTCCTGACAGCGGGCATGCTGTGTGGGAAAAGGAAGAGGTCCCTAGGGAATAAGTAAGTCTCCCAAGCTGGCATTAACACAGGTATATCTTTTTTTGCCTTCCCTAGAACCTGTGGAGCAAACAAGGGAAAGAGGCTTGAACAGCTGCCAGGCACAGTGGAGCAGGGCTTGCCCTGTCCTTGCACTGGTGTAAAGGGAGTCCAGCACCACCCAGTTTGAAGGGTAGGATTTCTGACCTCTGTTCCCTGCTAAAACAAAAAGCCAAGGTGCCAGACTAGGGAGGGCAGAGCAGCAGGCTCTTGGTGACAGCCGGGATCTTACCTGCTACTGGGCATCACTAATGTATGGCTGCATACTCTCCTTGCATGGGGCCATAAACCTGAATTTTATGCAGTTGCCAGAGTCTCTTATTGCTCCTGGTTTACTCATAGCAAAGTATAATTTTGCTTTGAATTGCTGAGTTTTGCTCTCATTTCTCAGGAGTTTGTTTGCTTCCTGAGGAGGAAAAGCGTGAACTCATAATTCTCCCAGTTAGAAGTACACAGGCTATTTAATTCACTGTAGTTGCAATACCATATTTTTAACAATTAATCTCTGCTAATTAGTTAATTACTGTGCCAGTAGTGCAGCTATGAATAAATGTTAAGTTCTATTGCTGAGTGTGGTGACAGAACTAAACCCACGTGCAATGAGATAACACTCCCCACAGACTCTCCCATGCTCCCCACAGTTGTTACTACAGAAAAGATGCAAAATGCTAGCCCTTTCCAAAGTATTATATATATATATATATATATATATGCACATATATATACACAGACACATACAGACAAATTCTGCTGTCTTCTCTTGGTAAAGGACACGTATATATAAGAATAAATCAAGATCCTATACCTAAAAAAACCCACAAACAACAAAACATTCCCATAAAGAAAAACATCCAAACCAATCACCCGATATTTTAGAAATTAAAATAAGAAATGGTCATTAGTGGGTGGCAGTATTTGCAACAGTGAAGCATAGATACAATATGGCAGAAGGAGCTGCAGGTAACCCAGAGCATTTCTTTTCAGGTGAAGACTACACTTGGTACACTTGCCTGATAGGGTAGAAATGTAGAACTATAAAGGACAGAAATAAAAAGCTCTATGGGCTAAACTATGTTTTGCAAATCAGAGGATGCAGAAAGAATTTGAATAGCTGAGTTTCATCATCTTCCTGTTAAAATGGTAATGAATGATGAATAACTTAAAGGAAAGAAGAAATAATTCCATTATAAGAGAAATTTAATCTGGCCATGGTAGCATGGTGTCACTGAAGATCACAAAATTTAATGGAGTAAGACATTTTAAATGGTATTTTACTATAGACACCTATATGTAAACTAACCCACATAACCAATGCTACATGTATCTTAAATAATATATAACAACAGCTGATGCAGAATCATTCGAAGCTGATTTTCCTGCTTCTTGTCTTCTTTTGAAATTTTAATTGTATTATGACAGAAAACTCAGTGTTGTGATACGAAGTGGAAGACTTTGAAGAACAAAAATAAGAACACTAACATAATGGGGATTGATAATCAGAAGAAAACAAAGCCAACAATAACAGATTTTAACTATAAATGGTGAAAAAATAATTAAGTTTATGTATGATCTATCATGATAATGAAGGCAACTCTCATGTAAAGAAATGGTTTTTCTGAAGATCTCCTGGTTATTTTAAATAAAAACAAACAAACCAACAAACCCCAATCAAACAGGAAAAAACCACAACAGGAAAACAACAACAAAAAATGTACAGCTTTCACATTTCCAAGAAAAGCCTGAAAATCTGATGAGAGTGTAGGATCAGACTATAAATGCAATGAATCCTTGTCTTTATAAGTGCAAGCATTAAAAGACTGGTCTTCTGGTATCTTAAGCTTTTCCCATAAGTGTTGATTAATTTTCACTCGAGTGAAAGCAGAGAGACTTACCTGTGGAGCTCACAACTCCACTGGGCGAGTAAGGGTAGTAGAATCCAGCCTGAATGAATTAGACAAATAACCACAATTATGTTAACTGAGTGCCTAGGGCATTACCTTAGTGTGCACAAAACTCTGAGAGATGTTGAGCTCTTGATGAACCAGCTACTCTTATCAGGAGCCGGGATACACCTTGGTGCTAAGGCTTAAATCCACTCCAGACGGGCAAACTGTGGGAAAGCACTAAAATCAAAACATCAGAAGATAAGAGTGTATGGAGACATCTCAGCATCAGCAAATAGCACTTAGCACTAGGTGGTGCTCTTTTCTCTACTAGATTACTATTCAATGGTTGTGAGGGAAATTTTTTTCATTACACTGACATTACACTAACATTTGTTACAGTAGGACTTCACTCAAAAAAACCAGAAAATGCAGAAGAAAAAGTGTAAAGCAAACCAGAATTCTTTCTTGTGTTGATTAGTCATTGTCCATGGGCCCAGAGATACAAATAAGGTGTACATTTCTGAGTGGACACTGCTGTTGCTCCTGGTCCTTTATTGCCAATGGTATTCACAGTGTCCTAGCAGTGAGGAATTTCTTACTTTCTGAAAGAGATTTTCTTGGATATGTACATAGATCACGGTAATGAACTTTATTCCTGAGGTCCTCTACGTTCCCTTTACCTCTGTACTCTCAATCACAGTCTGTGTTCCTCTGTAAGTCATTCTTTGTTCATTCCCTCCAGGTATTTCTGTTCTTTAGGTATGTGCTCTGTGGCTACTATGTAACCAGGGATACACACACACACACACACACACACAGAGCTAATTGAAGTATTTTCCCTTGTACCAGTCTATCACATACCACAGGTCTTCCTCATTCCTCTTATTTTTCTATAAACAGACTTAATTTCATCAATGCTCTGATTAGCTGAGCCTCAGAAGAATATTTGCTAAAATCTACACTTTCCATGAAAAGCCAGAAATGAGAAAATAACTTTAATAGTTATGAAAATATCTAGAAGAATCTCAATACAGAATGACTCAGTGATAATAAGTGGTTAATGAAATTCAAAACACAAAGACAGAGGAGAGAAAGGTCTTCCATTTTACAGGGAAAACAAAATACAAAAAGATTTCACCATTACCATACAGGAAAAAGATATTACATGGTGGATAAGACAAACAGACAAACACAGCCTCAGGACGACTTGCAAAAGAAATGGGAAAAACAGAGAACATCCTCATGCTAGCCTAACATGCCATCATGGTGCAGCCTAACACTAAGTATAGTTCCAGTCCAGTCTCCTGATTTCAGGCAGGAGGTAACAGAGTTGGAAGAATCCAGAAAAGGGCAGTAGAAGTACTCAGAAATGGTGTGAGCAGAATCAAATGGATTTAGAGACTTCAGCTGGAAAAAGAGACAGCTGAAAAGTCATATCTAGTTTGACATTCACTCTTCCTTTTAGTGGCACTCCTGAAATAAAGGAATATCTGGTTTTATTCACTTTTTAGGGAATGAGCCCCTTTGGTGTCATCCCAAACAATTATCAAACTCATACTGTGTCAACAGAATTTTTTGTCTTCCTCCATCAATATTTTCCTGATCCTCAGTGAATGGTTTGTTAAAGCCAGTTCCTTTTTGTCCTTTAGAACTCCTTTTCAACTTCCCCATGCTGGTTTCTGGCCCTCTTTGAGAGCAGCACCACTTAGGGCTTAGCCCATCAGAGAATTAAGAAATGTTCTGCAGGTGCTATTGCTGCCCAACGCCTGTGATGGCACCGGGGTAGCTGCATGGGTGCTGGCCATCTGCCTTGGCTGAGCCACAGGTTTTGAAGGCCGCAGTAGAGCCTGGAAAGTGCCCCACAACTTTAACAGTGATGGGGCAGGCAGATCCAGAGAGCAAAGTGACTAGGGACAATAGGAGATGCTCTTCAGGGAGAGCATGTGTACCTGGCCTCTTCCTCTGGTCCAGTCTCCTAAACTCACAGACATTGGAACTGCCTGTTCCTTTTATTATCTGTTAATAGAGGCATTGTTCACAAATCTTGTCTAATCCCTTTTTATGCCTGCTAATAGCCTGCTTTCCCAACCTCCTGTGGCAATGAATTCCGGAAGTTCATTACCTGCTGTGCAAAGAAGTGCTCTTTCATTTCAGGAGCAACTGTATCTGTGCTCCCAGTCCACAAATATAAACTGAAATAAAATTCAGTCTGTCACTGTTGTATCATCTTTTGGCCTAAGTGTTTCCAAGTTGTATACACACCATGAGTGGTATGAAAATGAATTAAAATAAATATTAAGGCAAACAAGGCTCAGTTTCTTGCATTTTTCCAGGGGAAGGTGAGGAGTTGTTTAACCATTGCTGCTACCTGGATAAGTGAATGCCTCTTCTCCACCTAAGTGTAAGCCCAGCCCAGAGATGGAAGCATGTGCTTACTCAGGGGAAGGGAAGGCGAGGCTTGGGGCTGTAGCTGCCATGGTACAGCACATGGTCCTTCGGCAAACCTTGTTTGGGAACTTCTGCTTCTGACATCTCCCAGCCTGTTATATCACCATTTCAACTAACCTTTTTTCTCATGAGTCTGTGTGACAGTGCCAAGCCAGGCTGCACACACATAGAGAGTAAAGCAACCTGTGCCATGCCTAATCTACAGCTGTCATCCCTTAATTTATAAATTCCATGATGCTATCAAAATAAAGACTCTCAGTTTTGTCTTGCAAGATCTATTCTTTACCTGCCCAACCCTCTGTTGTTCAGGTAACTCTACACCCACTTGCTCTTCCCCAAGCTTCCATGTTGCCTACGGCTTGTGGTCCAAGTATTGTTTAGGTAATTAGTCATGTCTTCACCCACCTTCCATCCTTCTTTTTTTGTTATTACTATTTATTTGTTTTATTGTGGTAATGCCTAAGGATGCCAATTAGGAAACAGGACTTCACCGTAAAAAAATTGTACAACAAGCTCTAAGCCAAAGAACTCACCATTTGAGTCTTAGGCACTCCATGGCTAGTGAATATGTAGAGAAGTGAGAGGGACTCTGGGAGAACAGCACAGCAGGATAAGATGTTTACACAGTGTAATAATAGAACTGGCCAGCAACTAACCTCTGCTAGTTGTCACTAGCAGGTTCTGTAGGGAAACAGAAAATTTTCCGGCCTGATTGGAACTACTTTCATCTGGGTATTTTACCAGAGATGGGGAACTTAACATTCATTTCATCTGGAATATGCTAGGGTTTGATGCTTGTCATTTAAATATGTAGTTTTTTTCTATCTTATCCAGGGCAGATTGGCAAGGCTGCCCAGAGGATGCTGCCCAGAGGAGACTGCCCTGCGACTACTAATGCTGTGCTCACCATACACATGCAGGACTTCCATCATTCAGTACCTTCCAGAAGGCTGAACCAAAAATTGAAATCATGGTGGTGAAGGGAGAAGTGGGAAGGGCAGAGGAAGGATGCGGATACTATTAGGAAGGACATCATGAAAAATCCATCATGTTGGGTAACTGTATCCTTAAGGCAATATTTACATTGTGCAACTGTGACACATTCAAGTCTGAACAGCTGGTTTTGGTGAGAGGCAGCAGAAGTTAACTTCCCGTGCAGCTTTTGTATTAATAATTCATCTCATTAAGGTGTGGTCTAATAGTGTTTGCACAGGCATAGGAGTCAGCCCTAATACTGTTTTTGACAACTACAAAGCATCTCTTCTACAGGCATCTGCGATTCACATGTCCTCCTTGCCTCAATTTCTCCGTACAAGAAAGGGAAAGAGCTGTACAAGCTTTGCTTATGATCTGTAAAATAGCTGGCTACTACTCTGTTACTACTTTGTAGTCTTTTGCAATAACATGAAGACACCATAACATTCAGCCATCCTGATCACAATGGGTTTGTTTCAAGGCGTTAGCAAATCAGGCCCAAGGACCAGGTACAGAAGCACAAGATTCTGACCCACAGGATTAAGTCCCTTGCAAAATCTACAGGACCTGGCTAATCTCAGGAGATATTTAACAACCCAAAGACCGAGTAAGGTCTTGTCCTGCTAAGATTTATTTTATTCTTCATACTGTGCTAGATGTTAATAGTATTATCATAAATGATTAAACTAAACTACATTACTGTAAATACTACTTTTTGGTCTTTCCCCCCCTCATCTCAATTATTTAGATTTTTCCTTTAATACCTGATAGGACTTCCAGTTGCCAGGGTGAACTTGCAAGATTTTACTGCAAAACAGGTGATCTCAACTTTCAGTTAACCAACAAATCTTCAAAACACACTGACATAAAAGACATATTCATTGTTAGTGATATCCACTGATTTGAGTCATGAGTCTGTTTAAGATGACATAGTGGAGGCTTTTCCCAGAGATGTGCTTTAGCCCTGTTCTTTCTCCTGTATTTTCTCCTAGTCTAGCAATGCTAGTTCAGTGGGGATCTAATGTGTATTTGTGCTACATGGGATACAATACAATGTGTATGTTTATATCAAAATAGGTATCCTGATATGACCATCTTAGTATAGACAGCAATTATAATAGTACAAGCTACAGCATTCCTTAGGCCCAGAGGAAAGATAAATAAGTGTATGGGTAAAAGCACATTTTTGTCATATAACACAACCACTCTGGGCTGCCAGGAGCAAAGGAAATTATACTGCTTTGTTAACAACAATATAGTTAACACAGTAGAATTTTTGTGAGTAAAAAGCATTAGTGCATAATGAAATTCTTTCTTTCTTCATCAACTGTAGCACTGAATCCTCTGCTCAGCTCCAGATATGATCCCTATAGCATATGTTTCTTTTCATTGTATTTTCTCCTGTACAGTTCATTCATCTTCTGGAAGATAGATGGAAAACACCCACCTCCTTTCTTCTCACTTCAGAGGTACCTGGTGCTGCTTTTCCTCTTATGCTGATCAACTCCAGAAATAACCCTGAAGAGCCATTGCTTGGCTTTGATTCCAGAAATCCCACTTCCTTCTCCACCCTGTCCTTTCTGGTTTCTCTACCTTCTTCTCCCCACAGACATCTGTACTAAACCAGTCTGTTTCCTTTCCTTATCTGGTGTTATTCTGATTACATAAACATCATCTTGCACTCCTTTTTTCCTTCTCAACTTTGAGATTACTTCCCCCCCATACTGTCATGAGCCAAGTGATAATTTCCTTCAGCAGCTTGCTTTCTTCTCCACAGTTATTGGAAGCAAAGTCTCCCGCGTTGCATATTTTAGCCTACCAGTTAAGAGTGGCTTAACACTTTTCTTTACTCATTGTTATTTAACCAAAAGTCTTTTGTGAGAGATGGGAAGAAAATGGAAGGTATTTTAAATGTCTTTTATAGGCTTGACTGCTTTCCAAGACCTGCAGTTTAAAATGAGAAGCCAATCAGAGAAGAAAAAACTAATTTCAGAATGTTCTTAAAAATCAAGATATAACAGTTCTTAGAAGTCTAGTTTTGTTTGTAGTGAAGATCTTACAACAGATGACTGTGGAAAAGCCAAAGGCATCAAGCAGAAAATGCAAGCAGAAGTTTCACTTTGCCAACTAGAAAGCTGGAAGCACTGTATATATTAATGTTGAAGAGTTCAGTGTTTATGAGATAAAACGGAGTGATTATTGCTGATGTGTGAATGTTGCTGACATAATTTCCATCAGCAACAGCTCATGAAACCCAGTTGCATAGGAGTCCAGTTACCTTTCCTGTACCAGAAGATACTGGAATACAAGGAGCTATCGGGTCACGCAGTTCATAGGCAGATGTGGACAAGCAAAAAGCTATAGAGAAAATCTGTGGACACCTATATGAGCCAAAATATCCCCACTTTTCAAACTATTGCATGAATGAATATTATATAAATTTTGCTCATTGTAATGTATACAATATCTTCTATTTGCATATATAGGCTTCATGGTGTGTCAAAAATCACTGAATAAATTGTGGCTTGTATGTGGCAAAACAGAGTTTATTTAGTATATACATTCAAGAAAACAATAGTCACTAATGAGATGATACACTAGCTGATTATTTTGTGTGTGTGGATTTAATAAAACAGCATGAACTATGCAGATGATGAGAAGTAAATGTCCTTCAGAACATCAGTGTTGTTCTTTTATAGCACTCGAATATTTCATGTTCCACTGTCTGTACGTGAAAGAATATCTGTCTTCCATAAAGATGGGCAGATGCCCAGGTCAGGTGCTTAACTTGACAAAACCTAATGATTTTTCTTGAAGCTAGCTACCAGTCACGGTGCAATTAGTCTATTTGACACAGATTAATCAGAAATTAGTGATTTACATATTCTTGCCTGTCTTAATGAAACCGAGTCACCTCCATTACCCAACAGAATCTCTTCTTCAAATTAAATGATATGTTCAATAGGTCAAAGAAATAAGACATTAACAAGACAATTTTTTGATTAAATTGGCTTATTTAGCACTGGTAAATTATCATAGTTAAAAAATTTGAAGTGATGTCTCTTCCATTTTAAGTGATCTATTTTAATTAGTTCACTTCAAAACCAACTGGTACAGCAGAGGCACAGCTGATAGAACTTGTCTGCAAACATACGTAGGTCAAAGCACAGGGCTCTGACTCCTAAGTGGAGTCTGCTTGGCTCATTCAGGTTGTGCGCAGCTCAGTGATTTTAGGCAGCTTCTGAGGCTTACAGGAACTCTATGGGCAACTTGACCATCTGTGCAGGGTGTGCTGCGTGTGTGTCAGGCAGAGCACTCACCCTTCCAAACACAGGTTTTTGTTTGGTTGCCCAGTGAATGGAGCTCATGGTGCTGAGTCATATGGCAGGAGAATGGAGGCGGTGAAAGTGTGACAGCCGTCACCCGGGACGGCTGCCAGGGAGGGATGAGGGGTGTTCCCAGCAGTCCTCCTCTGAGCTCCCAGCAGGGACCAGAGCTGTAAACTTCCTCCCTGCTCCCCAGCCTTGCAGCTTTCTCCTTTCTGGGAATGTCTGCAGCTGATCAGGGGGTGACCAGGGGTGGTACCTGTGGTGTTGTAGCCATGAGGAGAGGTGACCTTCAGGAAAACCTCATTCAATAGCTGTGAGATTGGACAAATCTGTAAATGTTACCATCTAGCTTATACAGCTTTAAATAAAGATAAGCAAGACATTGGCAGTTTAGCTACTCATTTAGACAACTGAAAGAAGGGAGATATTGTGCCCTTATTTATTCAAGTTAATCCTTCAAGGAGATGAATAGGATGCTGCAGGGCAGAGGTCATTCACATTATAAGAAATGGAAAGCAGATTTGATTTAAGTTTCCTAGTGCAGCCAAGTTAACAGTATAGCACTCTGCCTGTTTACATTGGAGAAGTTGAGAAAAAACAAAATAAAAGCTGATTTTGACAGAAGAGTTGTATGTTTTCTGGAAACGGGGTACACAGAAAAATGTGCTGTTACAGAAAAAAGGACCTATGTCTTTTTCCTGCTTTGCATCTGAATGGACAAATCAGGCAATTTGCACGAAACATGGCAAGAAGCTAAATGTCACTTGCTATATCAATTTCCGGAGATAAACTGAGTGTGAAATATGGAACTGGAGTGAAATATGCAAGATAGAAAATATGGGAGTAATACTGTAGGACTGAAATAACCATAACTTTGAATAGAGTAGTTTTACTATAGCACCAAAATTGTTTAATACCGATAACAAATATGTGGATAACAAATCTTTGTCATTTACATCTGAAATCTGTGGACACCAACCCATTTATATACATGACATTAAGCTTAGGAGGACTTCTGCCAGATATTTTAATCTGCTAATTTCTTTTTCAATATGGAAGAGAGACGGCTGGATGAAGTCAAGCTGAAGCAAATGTCTAAGGGCACACAATAGCCAGAAAAGAAATGGCCCTGGAAAGACCTAGAGTATGATTCTGAGTCTGAGCATCCTGCAGCTGCTACTCCCTGCTGGGTTTTCAGCACAGCTCACATGGCAAATCAGAGACACTGACTTAGCAGGATTTTATGGGCATGGGCAGTGTGATGTGGATGAGATTTGCTGGACTGGGGCCCATCCAGCAAAAGATGCTGTGTGAAACAAACGCAGGAAGATACTGCCAAGGTACAAATTTGGCTTGAGTATTCTTATTACATTAACCTTGTAACTGTGCCAGCTGAAAAAATGCATTAGATACTTTTGGATAAGAAATAGTGACCTTTTCCATATTTGTTTAAGTTTTATTGTTAGCTTGATTTGTAAATCTCATGTACATAAATTGTCAGAACCTAATTACGCCATAGGATTCCACTCACTGTGGGTGGGCTGCAGGTATTTTTAAAGAGCTCAGTACAATACCCACAGATGCATGACACAGTCACAAGTGTGCAGTCCCCTCCAGCTGGAAATGCTCATAACTATGAAACTCCTACCACTTTCATTCTGAGGCTGTTTGGTATGAATGCCAACCCAATTCACCTGCAGGAGCTTTTTCATTATCTGTTATCTTGCTCATTCCATAATATATTGTGGCAAAAGGACAAACAAAGCATCTGGCTTATGGCATCAAATACCGAATAATGAGCTGAGAAGCCCAGGGAAATGAAGTCTTTGTTCTGTCTGTACCAGATTTCCTCAGTGATTTCATACTGAACTATCTGATCTCCATTTCTCTGCCTTTTGGATAAATATTATCTCAGTTTACCCCAGCAATGTGGTATGTAGCTTAAGTTCCCCATATTTTCAAATGCTTTTGGGGATTTGTATGCCGATGCTGTGTAAGTCAGAAGAAGGACACCATCATTTTGTATACCAGCTTCCAGGTGAGCCATTTTCTAGAATCAATCCAATTCCTATGTAAGTAGAGAAAAACAGAAAGATAAACAACTATGAGAAACATGCAGAGTAACAATAATGCAGTGGATTCCTGCTGAGGAGGACGGACTTTTGAAAGATCCAGGAGTATGGCTAGAGGCCCCATCTGGCTGGGAGACCTCACCCGCCCATCTTTGACAGAGGCTGGGGCCTGGGCGTGATCAACCTTCACTATTAGAAGCAAAACAACTTGAACTGCAAGGTTTTTAGCATATCATTACAAATTCAAAACCGGGCCTATTCTGATGGAAAATCTTCCTTAGGAATGTGAATTGTTTTGGGCAAAATAATCAGGCTTCTTTCCTGGCAGGGATACTATTTGCATCAAAAATTAGTGTCATCCACCCACTCAGTTTCCAACTAAAAGCTAGGCATTTCATTAGTGAAGTGAGAACAGAGATGCCTGGCTTGAGCAGCTTCTGCAAACAAACCTGCCAGTACAGCCAGAAAGGTGGGAGAGCTGCGTGCTCCCACGGGCATGAGGGTCGCAAGGACCACACAGGGCCGGAAGAGGAATGAGGATATCTCATTCCTGCCTGGGAAAGGGAAATAAGTGCAAGGACAAACGACCCAGCCCCGACAGCGGGATAAGCCTCTCTTTCCCAGGAAGGAGGCCTTGGAAGCTGCGTGCAGAGCCCTCGTGCGTTGTGTGTGCAGGAGCTGTGCGTGTTGACAGCGCGAGTGGAGAGTTGTGTGAGGACGAGCTGCGCATGTGGAGCCCTGCGTGCAGGTGTGTCAGTGCCACACGTGTCCGTGTGAGCCAGGGGAAGGGGCACGTGTGAGCCGGGCACCTCCAAGCCGTCGTGTGCGCCCACAGCTGCCGGCGCACGGGCAAGGCGTGCGTGAGAGCCTTCATGTGAGAGCAGGCATGAGAAGAGCTGTGTGTGCATGAGGGCAAGCACTGAGTGTGTGCGTGTGTGTGTGTGTGTGTGGAAAGGCAAATGCGAGGAGCGTGTGTCCACAGTACTTATAGGTATGCGTGGAGAGACAGGCGCATTAGGGCGTGTGTGTGTGTGTGTGCGTGTGAAGGGGGTATGTGGAGAGCCGGGGGCGGGTGCGTGGGTGTGAAGGGGGTATGTGGAAAGACAGGGCTGAGTATGTGTTTGTGAAGGGGGTCTGTAGCGAAGGGAGCTATATCCAAAGGAGGCGATGTCTCTGTGTAGGGTACCGAGAGCCGAGTGCCCGCACACCCGCCGTCTCCCCGTGCTGGCGGCTGCCCGGGGCGGGGCCGCTGACGCACTGCGGCTGCAGCAGGACTCGGCAGGGCGGGTCCCGGTGACCAGGGCCGTGGCTCGGCCCGCCGGTGGCTGACTGACAGCGCTCCCCGCCCAGGCGTTGGAAGGGCCGGGCCGGAGCGGGGCGGGCAGGAGGAGGAGAAGGAGGAGCGGTGCGAACCGCCCTGCACTGCCGCGGCTTCTACCTATTCATTCAGTCACCTAAAATGGCTGGAGAGAGGAGGTGGCGGGGCAGGAGGAGGAGGTGAGGGGGGAGCTTCAGCAGTGCCCCCACCTCCTCCGCGGCCCGGCGGAGCTCCCGGCGAGGCTCGCGGCCGCCCCTCGCCCGCGGCACCATGTCGGCCGGCGCGGACGAGAGCTCGGTGCGGGTGGCGGTCAGGTAAGCGGCGGCTCCTGCGGGCCGGGTGCGGCGGCGGGGCCGCGGCGTGTTCCCAGCGTGTTCCCAGCGTGTTCCCAGCGCCCACCCGCGCAGGGACAGCAGCCGGGCGCATCTTCGCTGCAGGGGGGGGGGGGGGGGTCGCCTCGCCTTGGCTCTTGCGGAGCCTCTTTTTCCTCACACCTGTAGGAGATAGCCAAAGGAGAGGGGGAAGCCCCCACCATTCTGAGGTCTTTCTCAGTCATTTCTCTCTAATTTTGAGCAGTGACCCTAAAAATACTCCAACTAATTATAGCCCGGTGCTGCTTGTGCTTACTCATGGAAGCAGAGCAGCCCCTGGACTCTGGCGATGCCGTTTACATCACGGAGCTTTGCGAGAGTGGATCCTGGCACAGTGATATTTTTAGAAGGATAAAGGCTTTTATCCCGCGGAGGCTGTGTCTAACCTCACATACCAGAGGGATGGACTTCCATAAGGCTGCTCACAGTACGTAGGAATTAGGTGTATGTAGAAGTCATAATGGGAGGGGAGCTTAAATAATTTTAAAACATCAGTTAATTCAAATTGCTCTTTAATCAGAGATAAAAATCTGCTGTTCATCAGTGAGCTCTTGGCTCTTCTCGGTTTTCTCTGTGAATATACTATTTTATTGTTTGAAGAACTTCCAGTTTAGCCCATGGATGTTTAAATTTCCAAGATGTCTTTACACGATTGAAGCATGAGGAGAAATACATGTATGTGTGTGTATATCTATGTCTGTTTATGTATACCTATGTCAATATTTGGGGTTTAATTGTGATACTGTCTGTTGATTTATTTCTTTACTTAAAGAAGTTTCTCTATGCTGGCACACTTGGAGTATTACACCACAAGAAATCAGACTTTAGGGGAAGGTCTGTTTGTCTCAGTGGATCCTTGGACAATCTTACACTAGAGAATTCAAGGGTTGTTCAGGAAGACGAAGAGGGTGATTTCTTGGGTTTGTTTTGTTTTCTCTGAAGGATGTAGAAATAAGCGATGTTACTGGGTGTTATTGTTGGTGCATGGTGTAGGGGGAACGGTGCAATAACATTTTCAGTAAACAGAGAAGCACCACCCTTGCGTGATAACATGGGGTGTATGCTGCAGTTGTTCATTAAAGTCTGGTTGCAGTAGCATTTTCTATGGGGAGAGATGGTTTTTTGAATGCTATCTGTTGAAGCATTTTTAACATAATGTACAGGGAGGTGTTATTCCAAACCATAATTAGGCTGTATTTTTAAAAAGGAAAATATGAGATAGGTGTGATCCTAAAAATAGGGCGTGTTACAGGTTTACAGACTGCTCTCTCATTTGAAGAAAATATTAAATATGTTCTGAGCCAAAAGAAATAGCGATGTAGAAGTTCATTTACAAATACAGAGGTTTGTTGCAGCTTGGAATTAAATAAAAAAACCTACTGGTAGAAATACATTTATAATTGTGGGTGTGTGATGAATAGATTAGGAGTAACATATGGTAAAGAATTTGTAGAAGTAAATTAAAGTCACCCAGCTGTAGTTCTTGGCAACAAATCTCTAATGTTGTAAGGTGCATTTTTGCAGTATAATTGTCTAATTCACTAATAGTTCACTAATAATGAAGGATTGCATTTTTCCTCCTGTCAGCTTTCTTCCCTTTGGCAAATTAACTATTCATGTACAAGATTTCCCCCTCTCTGTTCAGCAGTCATGACCAAAAGCATGCACCAGCAGAAAACCAGTAGATGGTTTTCTTTTATTTCTGATTGTGTGTTTTGTGCAGTCCTGTAATGCAACTGATTTTGCAACTCACTGTGTATTGGTGCCATGCTGTACCGTGCATTATGAGTTTTACGTTCTGTTTCTTGTTGGTTTTGTTCTTCAGCTCTTTTTGGCAACTTGAGCTTAGTTCAGTGATGATCTCCCCAGTTGAGATGAATCAGTCGTTGTGTTTTGTATGTATGTTTCTGAACAAGGCTCGCTGTACAGCTGGACCAGCTTTTAGTTTGCAACCGCTGTGGTTGCAAGATACTGCAAAGGCATGAATTCGCTTAGACTTTAAACACAGGTTATAGAATAGACATCACTGAAATTGTTCAGCAAATTGTTTTTCCAGGACCTGGTTGTCTCACCTAATTATATCCAACAGGAATGAAAAATACTTCATTCTTTCCAATTAGCACCAGCTTTAAGCTATCATCTTGTATGCTAATTGCTCCCCATTTTCTTCAGTGTAATAATGGGTTTGTGACTGATGAGCTAAATGCTCTGGTTTAGTGAAGCATGAAAGCTGAAAATAGTTTGGCAGATAATCCAGTAACTAATGTTAAATTCCCCAATTAAGAAAACATTTTTGTCTTGTCACCCGCCACTGAAAGACTTGTGAACTTTGTGGATGATGGTGTGCAACTTCAGCAAAGGGCTTTGCTTGCTGTGTGACTGTGTGTAGTGTCTGTTTTCAGATGAAGTCAGAGAGCCCCCATGATAGAAAATAGTAATCTGATTAGAGAACTTTCTTTTAAGTGTGAAAAGCTATCCTTTTTGTAAATCTAAAATTTCTGTCTTGGTTTTGTGTTTTCAGCATATGGAAACTAACTTTTGACAAGAAGGCTATGAAATGTTATCAACATCATAGGCAACTGTTTCAAGTTCACAAGAGGATGTAGATTATAATTTCTAATTCTTGTGTCTCGTGCCACTTTAGTAGTGTCCACAGGTAAAATACAATCTGTAGGCTTCAGGCATGTTGGGTAGATGAAGTTCCCACCTAAGATTTAGTTCCTCAACAGCCAGTGGTGTAGGTCTGTTAGTGCACTTTAGAGTTGTTGTATGACCTGTGGAAGGGGCTGGGTGGGGTCAATGCACACAGAAGTGCGCTGACTTTTACCCCTTTACCAACCAGACCTGAGCTGGGTCGCAGGAATTGAAGTGGCTCCAACAGTTAGAGCCTGTCCTTGCTCCATGGCTTGGAGCCACGCTGTTAGGATGTTCTAGCAGTGGTGATATAAGAAGACAAAGTTGGATTTCAGTCCTTTGCATTTTTGGATACATGTTAAACAAAGGAACTTTTGGAGAACAGTAATGTTAGGATAGATCTAATCAGAAGTTTTGCATGGAGGACTGTATCTGATAAAGCATGGAAGGGTGTCTGTTATGTCTTCTCCATAACAGAATCCAAATAACAAGGTAGAACATTGAGGAAAATGTCTGTCTTCTAGCCCTCCAAAGGTGAAAGATGTCCTTGATCCACTCTGAGTCAGTGGAGGCCCTGGATGTATAGATGATAAGCTTCAGTATTGATTTGTTAGAGATGCTGTATTAAAACAGAAGAAATAAGTACAATGTGAAAAGATGAATAGCTGTACAAGCTGACCAGTAGTCAAGAGGAGATGGTCACTCTGATATGTGTGGGTGACACTTCAGGTGGAGTGGACAATAAAAGAGCGTGAAGTACTAGTTGGTGAAGCCAAAGAGCATTGGCATTGGGCATGTTCTCTTGAAGGATGGAGCCCAGTTGAAACTGTGTTAATGGGCAGAACACAAAGAAGCTTCAGAGGATGGTGTTTCATAATCAGGCATGTTTAATATCCATAAAGAATAGAGTAGTGAAAGTTTCCACTTTTCGTCATCCTAGGTATGTCTGTGTCTATCTGCCTTCTTCCCTATTTTGGCAAGAGCGCTTCACTGGTACTGCTGCATCTGCTGTGATTGACATCTGCTTTGTGTTTCATTCTTCAAGTGAAGAATGGGAGGGTTGCTGCTCTCCTCCTCACATGTGTAGAGAGGCTCTGGGATCTGGGTGCCCAATTCTGCATCGAGATGTCTAAAAAATTTCCTTTTCATACCCAACCTGGGTGTCTGCAATATGTTGTGACACTGCTTCACAAAAGTGAAATGTTGATGTTTGCTCAGTATGGAAACTGTGTGCAAAACATAATGAATCTACTGGTAAACATTTTTAGTAACAGTAGAAGTAATAAGTGCAGCGGATGAATTAAAACCACACAGCTTCTGTTTCTGGTTTTCTGAAAGGGAGATGAAGAATGTTGGAAAAACACATTAATTACTACTTTAGTTTAGTGGAGACTGGAGATTTTTGCAACTAAAGCTTGGTGTGGCATGGCGTTAGGATACAGTGTTGACTGTTGTTTAGGTAGGTGGGATGTGTTCATCCATTGCAACTTCAGCTTCCCACTGCAAAGCTTTGTTATGGAATGCTGCATTTATTTTCATACCTCCAGTTCTTGAACTGTGTGATCAGTTGGATGTCTTATGTAGGAGGTTTTTTCTACTTTGCTAGTTCCTGTGTGGGGTTTTTTCTCTCCATATGGAATCTGCTCTCTGTTGTTGTCATGCCTCCCTCTAACTTTTCACCTTTTTGCATTCTTTTTAAGCATTTTCTTAGGCTTTTATAATGAAGTTGTTTTCCTCTGTGCTAGATCCAGCTACTGTTAGATACACTAGGAAAGAAGGAGCTGAGTGGAAGGAACCTTTTTTGCACAGGTGTGTTTTGAAGCACTTTGGTGGCAGCTGAGATTGATTTTTCTTTCTTGGGCTCCTGTTCTGTAGTTACAGCTGTGTTTAAGCTTCCCACCATGAATAGATCCTCAGATGCCAGATGAATGGACATCTATGCTGTGGTATATATTATAAGCTCTGGAGATGCTAATTTCATGCTTCCCATACAGTGCTAAGCATTGTCATAAATCATTCTGTAACTAGATCAGCAACAGCAATAGACTGCAGTACTATCCATTGGTTCCTTAAAATGATCCAAACTTTTTGTTTCAATAGACAGTAATTACTGCCCATCTGTAATCAGCTGTAAAAGTTTTTTCAGGAAAATATCTAAGTAACTGTTAATGAAGTTCAGCCATTTATAAATACACAAGAATGCCCCACCTAATAAGAGAGAAATTATCAACAGCATTAAATAGCAAGGTGCTGGGAAGTAACTCTTCTGCATGGAGTCTGTTAATGGAAAGCTACAAGAGAGATCTTGTTTTGGAAAACTCCTATTACGTATCTTTTTGTTGGTTTTGATGTTTTTCTTTGCTCTCTGACTTAAACAAACATCCCCTTGTCCTTCTCTGAAACTTTACCCCGTTGGTATGTTTTGCATTTTAGCTGAAGAAATGACATGGCACCATCTGCTGCTGAATTAATTCTGGTTTCATAATATCCGACTTGATCATCCGTTACTGATATTGCTTGGGGCAGGCTGAAATCTGTGATCTCGCTTTCTAGGAAATAAACTTCCCTTTTCACCACTTGTGTTGTAAACACAAACTCCTTCTTGGATGGAGGGGAAAGAAGTCCTACTTGGACCTTTCCCCTAATGCCATGTATTCCTTGCCAAAAGATGGGTATCTTGAATTTAGGAAGAAGAAAAAGCAATGAGTGGTGTACCTAGGCAGTCTGTTCATGCTTTTGGATAAATTATATTTTTAACTTGTCATTTCCCAAAGTTTGTAAAGACTTGGGAGTTTGCTTTGAAAAACCATTGAGTTAGTCACTAATTTCCATTTAATGGTTGTGATCTATGAAAAGTTAGGATTTGTATTGTTGGCCTAGACATTCCCTTATTACTGAACTCAGGGCTTCACATTTTCAGGTTTCCTGTGTGACTTCTGTAAATTCTTCTATAGTAGCTGAATGACCCTTGTGCTTGGGATCAAGAGAGCTCTGCTCCCTCCCTCTACTTTCCCTTGATTTGCTTGAAGTGTTTTATAGATTGCCCTTGCTGCCCACTCAGAGATGGCTGTTGGAATTCTTGCTTTTATGTTCTGTTGCCTGACTACTGCTGGTGAAATAAAGCCACTTTAGGTGCTTTTTTTGTTTTAAGGAAAATACAGCAGAATACTAATTATCTGTGGTGGCCAGAGCAGAGAATTTTTTATTATGCTAATATTATTTCAATGTAAAGTACTTTCAAGAAGTGTCATTTTAACTGGTGAACAAGAAAGTTTAATTAGAAATCAAACCATATCTGAACAAGTCTAGCAAGAGTTAATACATGAGCTGTACCTTTTTCTCGTGCTTTCTATTCACTTAAATAGTTTTAGATCTTCATTTTCTTCTTATCCTTCCTTGGGTTTTTTTTTCTTTTTTCTTTTTTTTTTTTTTGTAGTTCTCAGTGGTAATTTCCACTTTTCCCTAGTGAGATAGATCTGCTCCAGTGTAAGGGGAGAAGTGCTGCCTTATTGTTCAAAAATGGTCTTGTTTGATGTGTTTATTATAGCAACAAGATACAAATGGAGAATAGTGAAAAGATAAGGTTAGTGTCACAGTGAGTTTGATGCATAAAAAACCAGAACATTCAAAATGTACTTTAGAATGTGAAAACCTGCTGATTCAGAGCTTATGATTGATTAGCATAAAATACTTTCTGAATAGACTCTGAATGGAAATAAGAGTGGGGAGCAAGTACCATCTGGTCCTTTATTCTAGTAGTATCCTCAGCAGATTTGGTCGAGTTGGCCACTGCTGGAATAATTATTTTTCTGTGTAAAAAACTTTATTTTTTTTTTAAATCAGCTGACAAATGCCGATTGGGACAATGCACCTTCAAGCATCTTTATATCTTTAAGTCTGCCTAACAAAAATGAATGACTTATCCCTTGAACCTGTTTACTCTGGAGCTTCAACACAGAAAACTGAGAGGAACAAGAGCTTAGTAAAAGATTGTGATTGTTCTACTATACACAGCAATTTATATGCATTGAAGTTGAATAGTGCACTTCCACTGTTGAATTTAAAAATGGACTAAAGGATTTGTTGTCTAGGTAATTTAGTGTCTCACTGTTGGCTCTTGCATTCATGCTGCTATAGGAACTCTGTATAGTTCAGTTGGTTAACAAATAACTATCTCTTTGCAGGACATTTTAGGTTTAATGTAATCTTTCCATAATAGCTCTCAAATACTCCAGGTTTCTTGAAGTGTTTCCTCTTGAATATTGTAGCTTTGAAGGATACTTACTTTCCTTTTCCTTTATGTTCAGCATAACTGGTCTTTTAAAAGTCTGAGAAAAGCAGTATTTTCAAGGTGACTAAGAGTTAAAGGACTGTAGCATGCTACAGCATTACAGTTCAACTACCAGAGCTGAACACATGGAATGTTATGGATAATAGGACTAGACAGAAAATGTTTCCCTTTTGTGAAACATATCAAAGTCTGACACTTTATCTTTTCCACTGTGTTCTCTTTTGATAATGGAAGAGTTTGATCAAACAGGCTTCTCTGTTTACTGGGTCTAATCTCATCTGGGGCCTTGAAAAGAGGTATTCCACATCTTTAGTCAATTCTCCAACCTCTTAATTATTGTCTTTAAGCTTTGTATTTTTTCAATGAGCTGTTTTTTCCTTACATTTCTAATTATGTTAGTTGTCCTTTGCTTAATACTGCTAAAACAAATTTAAGGTGACACATTAGGCTGGAAAGCTACATAGCTGTGAAGTACTAATGTCAGTCAAGAAACTATATTAAATATGAGACTCGTTAGCAATGTTGTTTAAGAAGTTATGCAAATCATCAATAATAGGCTAAAACACAAAATAATAGTGTATCTAGAAATATATTGCAAATGATGAAATATAGTCTTGTATAATTTTGGGGTCGCTAGCAGGTTTGCTAAGAAATTTCTCATGTATAGTAAAACCTCTGGTATTGCACAAAATATAGAAAGTGGCTTATCTGGGTTCCTTTAAGTATTTGTTACCACGTTGTATGTGAGGCTTCTTGGAATAAAGTGATAGAAAGGTAGACTGACTTAGGAGGGGTGTATGTATTTTATTCAAAATACTTACCTAATTAACTTGTTTTTTCAAAGTCAGTAATCCTTAGCATTCATTTTTTTTAATTTTTCTTCGCTTAAGCATGGGACTAATTGGGAGATGAGTCCAGAGACCTTTTGTCATTCTGAGTAGCTCATAATCCCAAGGTCTTAGAGTTGTTAATCTCTCTCTCAGTAGTATTGATTTACCAACTGCAGCAGTGCCTCTGTCTTAGTTTGTGCTTGATTCTGTCATAGGATACTATCCCTATGTACCCATCTCCACCTGTATGGGAATATGAGAGGGGTATGAATGTAGGTAGGAAGCTTTTATCTTTTTTTAATATTCTTTTCCTGCTTTTCGTTCCCCATGCTCCACTGGCACTTTGTTTATTGTCATCTGAGAATTATGTCATAAGGTCCTCAGGCCAAAGATGTAGCTTCAAAGTAAACACTTACGATATAAATAATACATGATGTAATATCATGAGAAAAGCAACTCTACTAAAACACCTGAGTTAGTCATTATCTTCTATGAAAAGTCTTACAATTAAAAATTCTATATATGGCTTTGTTTCTCCCTCTCCTCTTTCCTTATTTCTGTGAAGAGTAAAAAAAATTATGCCTGTACCAGACACTTTGATCTGTAGGAAGTAGCTGACTGCTCATTTTTTTTACCTGCTAAGCAAACCATGCATTGCTTTAGTTGTCACTCTGCATAAGTTGTCCAGGTAAGGTTTATTTCACTCCCTAGTCTCAAATGCATTCTTTTTGAAGTCTAATCCTTAATTTTAAGTACATGTGAAATCATTATTTTTAGACTCTGTCTCGGTAATGTGAAGCCTTTGAATTTTTCATTAAGAATTATTATCTACACATATTACTTTGCAGACTATAGAGGTTGATACCAGTCTAAACATCTGTATTTTATTTTTTTAGTTAAAATTATATAATGCATGTGAGTTACTGGTATATTTTGGGAAAGGCTGGTGTGCTTATTAGCAAGCTGTTTGAAATGCATTAAAGGCCAGAAAAAATATTTTCATGTTGGGTTAAGGATGACTAAGTGTCTGAATGCATATTTTCTAGACGTGATCGAAAAGAGAAGGATTCTACTTGTAAGTGTTCGAAGAGGCCGTAGATCCGAGGGAAGGCCACCTGTTCAATCTGTATCACTTAGGGTGCAGCTTATGCTTCTGTCTAATCTGATCAGTCAGCCCATCACTCAGTAAAATTGCCATTCTGAACTTTATGAGCAGAACTCTGAGTTCAGCAAAAGTGATTGTGTTCAGTAAGCTCTGAAAATGAGATGAGAGATAGCTCTGAATTGTTATTTGGAAGTAAACTATTTGACAGTTAAACATTAGTGTAATTAAATACTCTTTTTTTCTCTTTTGTACTCCCAAAAGGGTTTTGTTTGAATTAGGGTTGAATTGAATTTGTTGTTGGGGGGTGTGTGTCTGTGGTTTTTTTTAATCTTTGTTTATTTGGTTCATTGTTCCAGTTTTTTGTTTTGTGCATGTCTTTTTTTGGTTTGCTTTCTTTCTTTCTTTGTCTTCCTCACACAGTTTTCAAAGTGATCTGCATTGGCTGGTCAACCCACTGTCTTGGCTCTGCATTTGAAATGTAGCTGTAGATCTATTTCATTATTGTCGTTAGCAAAGCTTGTAGGAGCAGATGGACTTTTCATTGTTCTCTAAATGTCAACAAGTAAAGCCCTGGTAGGCCCTGAAGAGGAATCATAGGCTTGTCAAGGTTGGAAAGGACCTCCAAGAAACACTGTACAGCTGAGAGCTTCAAATGAAAGTGCTTTGTTCTGTGCTTGCAGCCCCAAGAACAGGTCTGGCCCATGCCAGCTGGCCCATGCTTCTGTTAATTTCAATCTCTCATGACTGCTCAGTGTGGAGATGCCCCATTGGGAAAAGGGAACATGCATAAAATGTTGTTGACCTACATCTTGGAAGATACTTGACTAAAGACAAAGGGCTGATGCACTCTCTGCTGCTGCTGTAGGCAAATGTTCAAGTAATGTATTTATTACATTATTCATAAGCATGGAACAGCAGTGTTGTATTGTAGCAAAAGAAGAAACTCAGTGTATATAGAAACTGGAGCCTTTACTCCAGTAGGCTCTGAGAAATCAGTTTTTTATTCAGTACTGCTGATGTCTAGTGGTAGGTTTTGGGTCCTGCTGCTCAGGAAAAGTGTGGACCAACAGAGAGGAATTAAAAAGAGGAGGGAAATGGCTCTTTGTCTAGAAAACATGACCAGTTCCACAGTGAGGAGTGAAGATTTGTAAGAGACACATCCTAAAATACCAAGAATCAAGTACAGAGTGGAAGGGAATAAAATGTTCTTCATGCTCAAGATGAAGTTAATAAAAGGTAGTAGATTTAAATTTTAGTAAGAATAGTAAAAGGAGAAAAATATTTTCCATTGTAAGGATGGATGTTGTGGAATGAAGAGACTAAGGAGTGAAATAAACCTGTGCTTTGTCTGTGGGGATGTGAAATTATCCATACAGGAGACTTTTCAAAACAGTTCAGACTGGTAACTGCCAGGAAGATTTTGGATTAATTGACAGTACTTTGGTCCAGAAAGGTAGAGCGGATGAATAAACTGTGACATTGCCAGGTTTTTTTTTTCCACCCCAATTGTCTGTAATTCTGTGAAGCTGCATGTAGGGTGGCCAGGACCTGAATTCAGCACAACTGAATGATCCCATTCAAATGTCAGAATGTGTTCACAGAGGTGTGATAATGTCCACATGAATGATAAAGCTTTACTGATTTGGAAGGGTGAGCTTAGGTTAATCCAAGTTTGAGGGGACCTCAGGAGGTCGTCTGATCCAACCTTCCCCTCAAAGCAGTGTCAAAACTAAATTCAGGTGAGGTTTCGCAAGGCTCTGTACTAAAGTTAGGTCTAGGAAAAACCTCTGACATAGAGATTCCTCAGTTGTCTCTGGGCAACCAGTACTTGACTGGTCTAATTTTGATGGTCAGATTTCTTCCTTATGCCAATTGGAGAAATCTCTTGCTTTGTTTTATGATCAGTGCCTCTTGTGTCCCCAATGTGAACCTCAGAAAGGAGCTTGGGCCTTTTGTCTTTGTAATCTTCTCTTCTGCATTGAAAGACAGCAGACAAGGCCTGGCAGCCAAGAAGATGCTGAAGAGCTCTGTGCCTATGATCTGTTGGAAAGGTGAGATTTGGGGGACACCTTCAGCAAAGGGGGTGCAGTCTCTTATCCAGTTGAATTCTGAATATGATAGAGCAGATTCTTGGGGGACTGACAGCCATCCAATGGTGCTGGTGATAGGGCTGCTATTAGGAGATAATGTGTTGTAAGCATACACAGGGAAAAGTACTAGAGGCTTTTGTTTGTTTGCATGGTTTCTATACTCTTTCTGTGTAAAGTCTATATGTTCTCCTCATATGACCCTCCCCTACCTCTTTTGAAGACTATTTCATGGTAAATGTGATACTGCTGCTGTGAAAGCATTTGGAGTGTGATTCAGTTTGGAATAACAGTCTATCTTTTTTTCCCAGCAGGAATATATGTTTCTGCCGCAGTTTAAGCTTACTTATTATTTTGACTGAGCTGACTAATAAGAATAATTAACCTCCATCATTGTTTAATGTTTCTTTGCTTTTCAGATGTGCTGTCCTCAGCCATCTCATAGAATAATCTTTTTCCCTGTCCCCTGCTGTGACAGTTCATGTTTCATTCTTTCAGTTCTTCTTGCTTGTTCAGACAATATCTTCTGTATGGCAGAAGGAAAGGTGTACAATAGTCAGTGGTTTATCGCATGAAGCGTGTGATATTCTTGTGAATACAACCCAAAGCATTGGTTACCTTGGAATGGTTTCTTATGGCTATTTGGAAATTAATTATAATTTGTCCATTATCAGTTTTTGTCTTGTGTATGAAAAATGGTTTTTTTAACTTGATTTGTTTCTTTAGATTTGTGTATTCATAAAATGTATGTGGAGCACTGGGTAAAGTTCACATTCAGTTTGGTTTGTATTGCTGGATATCTGCCTAGTATGCGTAAGAGTTGTCTGGTTGAAGTTCAATCTGTTTAAAACAGAGGAATGTATTGGTAGACTGAATAAAAGGCTTCAAAGCTCATATCTGCATCTCTTGAATTTATATGCTTTTGATTTCTCAGAGTGTAGCTAGGAAATGCTACTGACTTCCAAATTTTATCACATGTGTCAAGGAAATATGGCTAATTGTAGTCTAGCAGGGCAACTAACTGCTCCTTTTATAGGCATATTCTATAATTTATAGATGCAGTTTTCACCTTAAGAAAATTTCTTTTGTTCAAGGCTATATGTCTGTCAGGGAATATCCAGTGGGGCAGAATGCTTGTTGTGTACTGCACTGCTGTAATGATAATTGCTATCCTGTTTTGCCCCCTCCTTGGTGTGGAGGGGGATGGTCACTCCAGCACAGCAGATGTGTGTGAGAGGTCCTCTCCTTTGCTCACAAGTAACTTGAGTTGGCATCATGTTATTTTTCCATTCTGATAATAAAAAATAAAATGTAGGAGATACTTTTGTGTTCCAGAGGTCTCTCTCTGCTGCAGCTGTGACCAGTACTGGGAATCCTCTGGATATACTACCACTTGTCAGGGTGGGTGATGCCATAGACGTTACATGGGTCCTTGCTCCTGTGTGCCAGGGTGAGCTAATGCCTGGTTAGGGGACACTGGGCACTTCACTTCCAAGATTGGAAATAATTAAATAATCTATGTGACTTGTTTTAGGTATTTTTCTTCAGTACAGGGTTGATACACAAAGAGTTGGATGTCCACTGCTGTTTATGGGGTCAGGTCTGGTGTTGGACTAACAATGACCCCATCTTCTGAGTATTCATTCAGTGCTGGGGAGATTGCTTATTGATCTAGGTACAATGGGAGCACAATGGTATGGTATATATTCAGTTACTTTGGAATAGCTGAAGAGTTTAGTTTTCAAAAGAAATGGACATTCCAAGCTCTTCCTTTAGTTCTCCACAGCTAGGTGGGGATGCCAAGAGGGTGTAGAGCCATGGACTTTCCAGTTACATTGTGAAGTCTGAAAGGTTCAAGGACAGGCAGAAATTTTTTTCTTCTAATGCGTGAGTCTTTCTGGATGTCCTTACTATGTACCATTGCGTACTTGACTTGCTCAGCTCAGTGTGCTTGTGACTGATGCAAAAATTAGAGGAGAACTACAGATTACACAAGGACCTCTCTTGTGGGGTATAGGGCTTTTTCTTTTAAAAAGGAAAAGCTATTTTTTGGTCCTATTTTTTTGCAGTTGAGTCTTGGTCTGGTTTGTTTAAATTGTTAGCTAAGGTAGGTAACAGAGGACTACACATATCAGATTTCATTGTGGTGTGGGTTTTTTTTGTTTGCTTGTTTTTTGTTTTATTTTAAAGTCCCAGCAAGAATTGGTAGAGGTACTGAAGCAGTTTCTACTCTGTCAGCAAGTTTTAGGTGGAGTGTCACTGCTGGACTATTTTTCAGCTGCTGAGTCTTTGTGTTGCTCCATTTTTGCTGCTGTTGCAAGACCCCTCTGCCAACACCGCTACTGCAGATTGGAGATAAACAACTTAATGGCTGCCAGGGAACAGAGGGCTGAAATCTTGTTTTTCTGAACTGAAAACTCTGTGATACCTCTAGATTAGGATGGTGATGGGTAGTATCGGAAAGACACAAGAGATTAAGTATCAGAATGGATAAAAAATTTACACACTGACATACTGGGTAACACTGGTCAACTGGATTTGACTGAGAATCTAATTCTGTGCTCAGTTAAAAACATGATTGTATTTGAAGTGAAACCAGTCCTGGCCTCAAATGTCAAGTCAAAGAAATCCTCTCCTTTTGTGTGTGCTAGGTAATCCTGCTCCCTGTCCTGAATGTTGCTCACTTGGAGTTTCAATTCATCTTGTTCCCATTCTTCAGCTACTGATTATTAGTTCAGTGGTCTAGAAACGGTTAACTGTAATGGTAAGTAGAGTTGGGAAATAAGCTATTTGTAGTTTTCTATGCCTTGCTAATTATTCATGTGATGGGGCTTACGTAAGGGCTGCATTACAGTTGCACTTCATTTGATGACAGAGTTCTGTATTTCTGTGTAAACAAAAGTCAAGTGATAAGGCATGGACAGTCAAAGTCTATAGTTGAAACCAGGGAGGAAACAAACCTTCCTTCGGAGGATCTTAAGGTCATACTATATGCCTAGCTGTCATGTTTCTTAAAAAAAAGAAAACCTCTAAACAAACAATAACAAAAAAAACCCAACCCTGAGAGTATTTTATTTTACAATATTTTTAAAAATCTGAAAGAGCCTTCTTTGCTATCTTTCTTGCCTTAGCCTTTCTTCAGATTCAGTGGTGAAATCACTTAAAACATGCAATTAACAGTTTGGATAGCATGATGTAGCAAAATATTAAAATTTTAAACAGCACAGAGTTTTTTCTCTTTGACACAGAAATTGTAAAAGCAGACTGTCTTAGAAAAAATTTTAAGTACCTGTTCTGGAGAAATCTGGAAATTCCAGGGAAAAAAAATATTGGTCTACTGACACCCTTTAAAGACTTTTTTAATACTTGCTGACAATTTCTGTAGAATACCAGTTGGTTAACAAGTTTTATCTAAATATCCCATTTTTCTCTCTAAATATCTGGTACCGTAGCATATGCTGGAGGAAACAGCCTTGTACCTCTTTTCCCCATCCTTCTAATGTCTGTAGTGCTAAGAAAAATTCTTTTAAGTGGAAACAAGATTGGCCAAAATGCTAGAGCTTTGTACTGTGGAATGATGTTTTTTCTTTTTTCTTTTTTTTTTATTTTTGAGTTTGCTGTAAGAGCAGGGGTAGTTAAGTGGTTGAAGCTGAGTGCAGCCATGGAGTGGAAGTCAGAGATGTGGGAGGCAGCTGCCTGGTTCATAGCAATTGGGAATGCAGAGTTTGTAGCTTGTGCTAATACCCAGTCTTCTGGGTTCATGGTGCTGGTGAGGAAAACTGTCTGAAACAGCTGTAAAGTTGTGGATTATTATAGAGATATATCTGTCTGTAGCTTTTAATAAATGTGTGACCCATTATGAAACCTTTATGTAAGCCTTAGTGTAATACTCTCCCTGGCCTTGAGGCACTACCAGTATGCCATTAACACATTATTTTGTGTGAACTCATGGTTTTCCATTTCCTGGTCAAGTTCCTTCTTAGCTCTTGGAAAACCTTGTGTGTACTCCCTCCATGCGCTGTCCTCTTAGGTCTCGTTTAAGCCAAAGGAGCTCTTCTCTTGTTTGATGTTAAGTACTTGGAGGAATGAGATGCTTGGTCACAAATTTTGTGGCAGGGTCTGTAACCGTCTCAGTTGGTTTACAGATCAGGACTACAGCAAAACAGTTACAATAAGCTTAAATTTGTAAGGCAGTTTGAAACAGGTAATATTTGAATATTTAATGTGAAAGCACCTGTGCTCCCTCCAGTGTATGAGGGACTAGGATCTCTGATGCAGACAAACCACAAGTGATTTGCATTGATGATTTCTGAGAGCAGCTGGGAAATGCCTGATTTAGAAGTATTAGTTGCCAAGAAGAGCTGATTTAATTGAGTCAAGGCAAAAAAAAAAAAGATTTTGACCTTGAAGAAGCTTGTCAGGACAAACTTTACCTTATGTCCCCAAGGAGCTGTGGCCAAGCATTCAGCAGACAGAAATGATCCGGGATCAGGTGTTGCTGCTTTGTGTGCGCTGGAGCTGAGGGAGACTGGCAGGGCAGTGCCCAGGCCAGCAGCTGCACACGGCAGAGAACTGTTCCAGAAATGGAGTCAGAGCCTCCCAGGCCTGTGATGTAAAATGGAGATAGTTGCTTTCAATTTGTGTGAGCTACCCTGCTGTATGATTTTTTTTTTGTGGTTGTTTGTTTTTGTGAAGTGACTTTGCATTAATAGTTTTGGATTTCTGGTTGGATTTGTAATCTTATCAGGGAACCTGAGCCCTAATGAAAAATTAAGCCTACAGCTAGGACATGAAGCAGAAAGTGCTTAGCCTTGCTGTTAGGCCAGCATAGATAATGGTTGTTTAAAGTAGCTAGGAAGTAGTTAGTAGTTTATAGACTTTTTTCAGAGTGTGTGCCATGAGTCCTGTGCAGCTGTCAGTTTACATTGTGGTGTGTGACCAGATTGCACTTGTTTTATGGATGTGCTCTGTCCTGGAGCTAAAATTTTGGTGAAATGTACCAGTATTAATACTAGTGGTAATTCCAAACTGTAAGCTTGCTAATGCAGCAAGGTCATGCCAGTAGCAATTAAACCAGGAGAATGACTGTATTTCCACAATGATTTCCACACTGAATTTGTTTAGCCTAGCCAACAAGAAGCTCCTACGTGCCTTGGAGTGGAAGCTAAACTGTTACAAAATCATTCAGCCTTTTCTATTTTATATATTATCAAAAGTGAAAAATATGAAATCAGCCCATGCTTTCCTGATGAGGTAGTAAAGTATTCTCTTCCTGTTAGGTTAAAATCTCCAGTGACATATTGGATGTTGTAGTCAGTGTTTGTGTAGTGTCATACAAGCCCTTCTGGACTCAACGAAAGTCTGAGCATGTGAAAGGGCAGCAGCTCAACCCTTCGTGCAAGTGTTGCTGCAGTGGAGAGCTCTCTTTCTTCTAGCTTTGGGATGTGAATTTTTGTGTGGGAACTGGCTTTCCTGTGAGGTTCCAGATTCCAGTGGATTTCTTGCACAGATGATGTTGAATGAGGCCCTGATATAGCAGTACCAACTCCAAACTTACTTTGCCGGTCAACTGTGATAAATCCAATTTTTTTTCCTTCTTGTGTTACTTAAGCTCCAGTTATTTCAGGTTTCCACTGGTATTCCACAGAAATGCTAAATACTCTCTTGCTAACAATTTCTTTTCCTGTCCCCTCTCTACCACATCTGAAAGTCAGCCTGCATTTAGCCAAGCAAAAGATCATGGCCTGTAGATAACCCAAGTTTCGCACCTGGTTGAAACTCCATGGAGAGTGTTGTTTAGAATCAGTACCAAGAGACTTGCAAACTTCTCGGCTTAAGTGGGGACTGAAAAATGGAGGAAAGGTGGGGGAGGGCTTGGGGACTGTCAATTTATATTTGCCTGACACGCTTTCAGAGAAAGAGCATCCAGCACTGTACTGAGCAATCCATTTGGAGCATGGCTCAGTGTGGGGAAAATGCTACCTAATAAATTTTTTAGCATAGTTTCCTGAACTGTCCTGATTTTAAATAAAATTTTAAAGCTTTCTTTTTAAGCCAAGAAAGAGCAGCAAGGTGGTCACATTTAGAATGCAGCTGAATACGGTGTTGGCACATAGGAATGGAAGGATGGAAGAATTCTCTCTGATGTTGTTGCTGCTGATGTGGATGATTTTGTAGCCTTGCAAATGGAATGAATAGACATGAAGGAAAGAATTAAATTTGTGGATTGACATTCAGACATGAAACAACGTGTAGTCCCAGAGGGACTGAAGAAGTTGGATAACACTGTTCCTCTCTGCTTTGCAAGTTTGAAAACAAACAGTAGTAAATAAAGTAAGTGGGTTATTTTTCCTTACTCCAGAGTTAGGATTTACCAGCTCAGAGCTTTCAGTTGCTGCTTGAACAGTCTACCTTCTGTTTTGAAACAGAGCAACTTCTGTTCATTAGAAACAGTCAACAATAAATATGAAGAAATTTTTTGCAGTTTGCTTTGGAACTTGGTGTATCGGGTGTTATGGATACAACGTGGTTTTTTGTGTAGACTTTTTTTTTTTTTTTAAGGCGTGGCAGAAAAGTCATACAGTGGTTTTTGTTCCAGGAATATTGATTTGAAAATTAACAGGGTGAAGGCACTATTCAGAGCAGATTATTGAAACACTGTTTTTAGCTGTCTTGTCCCATGGTGAAGTCTATGGTTATTTTAGTAGTGTTAGCTAAGCAGTCATTTCAGTAATGATTTATGACAACTTGTGATTTTTTTAAACTGACCTGACCCTCCTGTTCTTTTTATTATTTAACTGTAATTACTTATGAAGTGGCTTGTAGTTTTACCTGTAGGTATGTTGGTAAGTTTGTTTTGAGTTAGTGAAATGTAATTGTTGGACTTGTGGCTCAGAGACGTAAAGCAACCAGCTGCCCTAAACTTGAGAATATACAACTGGGAAGATAAGGTTTCTGTATTGAGGGGAAAGAAATTAAAACAATTTTCAGAACTACAGTAATCTTGGCATGAACATGTAGTGATTTCTGTATTGTAAGCTGGGAGCATAAGTGAATATGTGTGGGTGTTTAAAAAGGAAAGGGAAATCTGGGTAAGAGAGGCAATAATTAAGAGTTCTTTGCTGCAGATATAGCAAAGCCTTTAAACTTTGTTTAAAAATATCAGAGTACCTATTTTTAAAAACTAGGCTGTTTGAAAGAAGTAGTGAACTTCTAGAACAGACATATAACTGAAGAGGAAGAAATTGAATGAAGCATAGTGTTGGCATGACTGACAGTTTTTTGGTCATCTGGATAATCTTGCATTACATCAGTTTTTTTGCGCTATTCAAGAAATCATTTTTCTGTAGTGAAGAAACATTGTTTTGTTTGCTTATTTCTGAATATATTTGTGGTACTTACCATCGCCTTTAAGAAATCCAGGATAAGTTGTAATGTGAGGAAGTTCCCGAATGCATGTACTTATTCTTAAAATATTTCACTTAATTGCATTAAATAATTGTGTTTTAAAGTTATTCATTTGACTTTGCAGGTAAATCTTTTTGCGAGTGTGTGAAAAAATAATGTTATTGCTCTGCAAGAAGGAGTTTTTAACTTTTGAACCAGAAATCCCCTGTCATTTCTGCGCCTTTATGTGGGCATTATTGGGTCATTTGTTGATACAATGATGCTGCTGGGCAAATGTTTTTGAAACCAGCTGTCTCACAAAATGGTGCTTTTAGTGAAGATTGACTCTGGTAGTTAAACATTAGTTACGAGTGTGCTTTCTAAAAAAGGGTTGACACCAACCACATTTTTGTTGACTGATGTGCTTTTTGCAGGCTTAGTGTATTTGGGTGTGTTGGGCTGATTGGTCACTGGCATATGAGAGGTACTGGAATTATCTCAAAATCCCTGAACTCTAAATGTGACTGAATTTAAGTTTGGAGGTACTCAGTGCTTTTGTGGTTTGGTGTTGTTTGGTGGTGTTGTGGATGTTTGTTGTTGGATTTTTTGGCTTTGTTTAGGTTTTTGTTTGTTTTGTTTTTAGTTCTTTCACCTTTTCCCCGTTGGACCTAAATAAATGTTATTCTGTAGTTTGGTAAAGCAGCAGTGACTACGGTGGTTTGGGTAGTTGGATAGCCTATATTCACCATATTACTTTTCACAGTACATTACTTTGTGAGCTGAATTCTGACACTAAAATTTCTGGCAACAGTGTCTCTAAGATACTGGCAGCCCTTGTTATCCTGGCTCAGGGATACTAGGCTGCTGGGCTGCGCACTTCAAAAAGGCTTCCTTAAATTTCTTTTTTTTCTCATCTGAAGTTACTTATAATGGTATTTGTTTTGCACATGTAAGCTCTGTTAAGCATTCAGTCATACAGCAGAAAGTTGCTACAGGAAGTGTATTCCTTTTCCTGACGCTGCCCTTGTTACATAATTAGTACCGGGCTCTGGTAAGCTTTACCAGCAGTGTGACTCAGCCACTCCTTACAGCTGTGTGCCCCAGAGCAGGAATGATGAAGGCTGCTGAGTTTCATGCTAAAGCTATATTTTGGAGGAAAAAAAACCTCCATAATTTGCAAAAGAAATATAGGTTGTCATTCTCTTTCTTTTGTATGTAGAGTTGCTTTCTTCATGAATCCTTATGCTCAGAAGGATATACTTGCTGCCTTCCTTGGCCTCTTTGTATCCATGAGAGCCATAGTTGTAGACACTGATCTGGGGGCACACCAAAAGACCTTTCTTTTCCCTTTTCTCTTGAATTGACCTCTATGTTCTATAAATGTTGTAATAATGGGGTACTATTGCCATAAATTTTTCATAATAGTAATCTATACTGGTCTTCATTATTGTTAGTACTAGTGATCGATGTGAAACACCACCAGTGAAATGAAGATGGTGTTTCATACTTCTGTGCACGAGCTTGAGTCATAAAAGCTAAAACATAGTTTTCAATAGAAACCTTTAACTTACAATAATCAAGTACAGTCATTGTAAGAGGGACAGATTTAATAGGCAGTTTAAGGCAGTCCTGTCCTTAATTTGCTTTGTGGATATTGGAGTTGGTATATATGTGGAGCACAGCCATCAGATTGCAGACTGGTTGAACCCTCTGGTAAACTACAATTTTAGTGACATGGAGCAGCTATCCAAACCCATAGCCACAGTGGTTCTGCTTCCTTGTGGTAAATTGGTTACAGTTTGCCTTGGCTGTGCATTTCTTGTGTTGGTTCAGAAGACATTTCTTTGATTTCTGACCAGCCTTTTGGAAATGTTAGGTTCCCAGACCACCTGGGGAAGAAACCTGTTGTTCATGTCTGAACCAAGTATTTGGGATGTCTCTGCTGTTCTGCCAACTGTGAGGTGGTGTCCACAAGTGCAGTATAAGCAGATGAAAAGCTGAAAGTGTGCATAGAGCTTTCTAAGACTGGAAGCTACCTCTCAAATAAAACCTGAAATGAATTAGCACCTTCTGAAGTTGCTTTTTTTTTTTATTTTAAAGGTGATACAGATTCTCAGGGATTGTATTTTCAGAGTTAATCCTTAAAGGAGAGGTAGCTAATGAGTGACCTGATTATTTCAGTGTATGTCCACATGTTCCATACAGTGTGGTGTAAAGACCTTGAGCTAATGCTGATCACACTAATAGTACAGCTGAGCACTGTGTTTCACTGTGCAGCAGAAATACCTATTTTTGCTTCTTACTCAAAAACGACTTGTTCATGCTCCCTGATGGGGAGAGGCAGTTGCTTCAGGCTGATCAGCTACATGGAGATCTGGTGACTGTAGTCCCTTTCATCACCAGAGTGCATTTGACCCTTTCAGCACCAAAGCATGTTTGACCTGTGATTGCTGTAACTGAGGTCTCTATTCTGCCACTTCATTGGATGACACAGGTGTGCCTGCATTCCTATATGGTATGAAATTAATTTGGAGTTTTACCTTTAGGAAGGTCTAACTCCTTGTTTCATTTCTTACTCATAAAGCATAAATACTTCATGTCTTAGTTCATAAGTTACACTTTGCTGCATTTGCTTACATCTCATTTTATCTAAGATACTGTGTTATTATCTCTTCTCTACCTTTCTGAGAGGGGTGATACATATAACGATAGATGTTAAGAAAACCAAGGCAAGTATCACAGTAGGACAATTAAAAAAAATATGTTTGCCTTTGGAAAAGGCACTTCTGTTTAGTTCTCCTCAAACTGCACTTGGATTTGGAGATGTGCCAGTCCTGTGCTTGGCAGGCATGTGGAAGCTTATGGTAGTGCTGCTTTTCCATCAGAGATGACCTTGTCTTGAACTAGAAATAATCAAGGCCAGTACAAATCCTGCAATACAGTTCTCTCTTTTTCAAAAGTCATATTTTTCTCAAAAGTTGTGGGTTTTTTTTGCTCACTAGAGAGTAAATTAGTCCACAAGAAACCACACGAAGGTTTGTGTGAATGCATTCATTCATGTTATCAGGAAAGATATTGGAGGTCTTCTAGATCTGCTGGAGGATCTGCTAGCCCTCCTGTGGGGGTGGTGTGATGAAGGAAGCATGTGGAGCAGTAGGAATTACGTGAGAGTAGGCCCGGGTGTTTCCCCTCTGTGTTTTCTTTTCTTAGCAAAAGCGCGGGGCTGTGCCTGCCAGTGTGAGGATGCCATCTGTGTTGCACAGCCTGCTAGGCTGTTACAGAATTGCACAAGAATTAATCTGAAATCACACTGCTAAACTATGTCCTGGCCGTGGTGGCTGCCTGGAGATACAGCTATTGTACGGTTCTTCAGGCAGCAAGGGAGAGCAGCAGCCTGTGGAACTGCCTCAGCCTGGTACTGCCAATGTCGTCTCCAGCATGAACAACTAATGGGTGTGTGAGCTGACCAGACCCAAGCTACTGAAAAGGGTAATTGTTTCATGAAATTAAATTTGTAGGTAAAAATAAAAAAAAAATGATGGAGAGGTAGAGTTTGAGCGTATGGGAGAACTGGACAAATCGAATTATGGCATTGGAATATTTCCTCAATTTAATTTTATTCCAGTTTTCCATTTGTTTCTTTCTCATTAAATGCAAACTGGAAGTGACAGTCTGCAGCACTGGAACAAAATATTCTCTGCATATATTTTTGAATAGAATGCCCATTTTGTAAGTTAATGGCTGATTTTGCTGGGTGGTTTAAGGCTTAATGGTCGTATTTAATGGCTACACGTGGTTTGAAGGGATGCTGATACCTTTTTATCAGTATCTTAATAGGGCTTTGGAGTAAAATCTGGACCATGTAGATCCTGCTTAAGCTTTTGCTACAGTCCTTACTGAGTAACACCTGTACTCTGCCTATCTTCTGTGGTTTCTGGGTGCACACACACCTGCTGGCAGCACTGGGTTCAGTCTAGACCGTGGCAGCTTTAGAGAAACACTGGTGGGAGCGGTGCCCAAATCTTACGTAAGAGCGATTGAGTTCCAGTTGCAGCAAGTAGTGCTCCTTGCCCCGGCTGGTGTGTGCCTGGGCCCCTGGCAGGGCAAGCAGGTTCCCAGGGTGGGAGCTGACCCATGGTGGGGGAAAGACTTGGAGATGTGCTGGGTGGCCAATTGCCACAGCTCAGCTGCTGAGCTGTGTCTCGTGTGGTGACTGTAATTTCTGTGTCTGTAATTGCATGTCCGTTTTTCCATCTTGATACCATACATGTAATGCCAGTGATTGGTACCAGTAATACAGAGCTATACCATTAGTGGTGCTACTACTGTGCAGAAACTGTCTATAGGTGATGGTTGCTAGTGCGAGCCTAAAGATTTGTTCCTGCACCCTTTTTGCTGTGTTAACAGGAGATAAATCTGGAATTTGTCATATGCCAGATCTTTTTCTATCCTTAAAGCTCATTGAGAGGTGAAGTTCAGATGAATGCATTCAGACATTATACTTGCAGTCTCATTTGAAAGTGTTGCTAATCACAGAGCAAGATTTCAATGTGTGCAAGCAAAAATACTGAAAAGTTTATGGAAGCCTAGGTATCGGGTGTCTTTGAGATGAAACCTGCTTAGCTTTCTTTGCTCCCTGCCTGCTCTGAAGGGAGTTTAATGGGAGTGGTTTGAGTGTAAATTTAATGGAATAGTAAGGTGAGGGAATTCTGATGCTGAAGTAAGATTAGGAAGCTGTTTTCTTTTCTTCTAGTTTTGGGCAGTTTTTATCTGTTTCCCAGTTCATATTGCCTGTTATGCTTCACTAAGTACTTTATTAGGTGCTACTGGATTTAATATTTCATATACCCACATGTGAAACTTAATTGTGTGAAATTTAATAGGATTAGTGTAGTAAGAGAAGTATTGGAGAGCCTCGAGTTTACAGGTTAACTTGTTTCCTGCTCAGTGCAGCACGTGGTTTGAATTTACGCTTTTCTGAGCAAGGTGAAAACAACTCTTTTTTTCATGGAGCTTTTTTAATGAAAAATAAACTTACATAGGACTTCAGAGTAATCTTTTCTTTCCAACACAGAGCTTCTGGATAGTCATTGCAGTCTGAAAGATTAACCTTTGGTTAGTTTTTTCTGCTTTTCTTTCTGTAAAACATGAATAATTTGATTCTTTGCCCTTTTTAGATCACTCTTAGAAGTTCTTGTGTGCTTATTGATATTCTGTAGAGGTGCTGAGAAGGCATATGGTAAACACTTTGATTATTGCCCTTTGTTAGAGTTTATAGTTCTTCTCATAGAGATGCAAATTTAAAAAATCATTGGTCTTGTTTAGTATATAAAATGAGATTAAGGGGTAGCGTGATCATAGATGGTTGGAGATTGCTGGGGTAAAATTAAATAATGGAGAGGTTCTTGAATAAACAGGCACAGAGGTAAAACTGTTCAGTAGCTGAAAAGGGATGTGTGTGTGTATATATATCCTTATACATCCATGTGGTTATTTATATAAATAATATATATTTAGATCAGTGGACAAATTTTCATCCCTAGAAGTAAACTCAGGGTGCTTTTCAAAGAGATATTATGATATTATCTAGTTTAAACAGGAATCAATTCTGTAATGTCTGATGTCTTGCATAACCCAAAGTATTGACCTGATGATGACTGTACTCCCTGAACTGTATTATCTGAGCCTGTTCTAGCTGACAGTACTTTTAGTAGACACATTGTGCCCCTGTTCTACTGAGGGATTAGTTCTAATACAATACAGTGCATTACTGTGCAACCGCTGGCTGGTTTAGCACTCCCTAATTTGACAACTTGTCCCAGTGTGCTGAGGCACGAGAGATTTGGGGGATTAAGTTTCATGTGTGTGGCCTGGAGGTGCTGTAAACAACAATCAGATGTGTTAATGCTTTGGAGAGGAGGAGAGAGAAGGATGTAAAGCAAAATGCTTTTTGGGAAGTTGCCACATCTGAGGAGATGTGATTGGAAATAGGTAGAAAACACCTGATTGTCTGCAATTAAGACAGTAGCCTGAAAAACAGGTGAGGTGGGGCCATGGAGAAGACAAAATGGGTGAAGTCAAATAGGTCCTGCAGAAAAATCTCAATGGCAGGCTGCCAGACTGCAGGCTGGGCAAGGAGAGATGACCAGAATGAACTCTTTGACATTTCTAAAGTGTGGGCGCTGCCTGCTTTGCTGACAGAAGTGACCACATTAAGATGTGAGAGTGGAAAATGTTTGGCTGTAAGCAGAAAGGAAAAAATCACTTTTCCAATTCGTGTGTGGGATGGAGGAGGATGAAATGTTCCTAGAGGCAGTGCTGGAGCAGAATCTGGCTTGCATGAGAACTTTTATTCGCCAAATCACACAGTGTAAATAATAAGACTGAGAATTTTGAGGTTCTGGTAATCCTCTCACACAGTTTAGGTGGCCAGAAATCAGGTTGAAGGGGAGGCATCTCTTGCTTACTCATTGAGGACATCACATTAGCTTTGTGATAAACTTACCAAGAAAGCTGTATAGAGTTCAGAGCATGAAGTATCCCTTGAGGAGACTTTGGGTTGGGTGATGAATGTTTCTTGTCTGCACATCTCTTTTGGGGGAAGATGTCATTCAAACCTGATGCAGTCATGATCTGTCTCTGTAACATCTCAACTCCATAGCAGAGTGGGACATTGTGTGAGACCAATGACAGAATGAGAAGGGAGTCTGTCTTTGGCATGAAGCGTCCATGTTGTGATGAGCCTTGTTTTGTTTTTCCTTTGTGCTGCGTAAGTGCTGGTGAAATGCTGCTTTTTCTCCTAGCACTGCCTTCAGATTTAGTGGTAGGTTAGGGAGGAAGGACGCCACTACTGGATCTCTGAACGTTGTGTTACAACCCAGGGGAAGTGACTGAGCTGGTAACAAGCTGCTAGCAGTGACACAGATACCCTTCAGCTCAGCTGGTCTCTGGCATGGTGTCTTGCTGTGGGCTGGGTATGCTGGGCTGATCTGTACGGGCTTGCTGTTGTGCAGCACAGCTCTGGGAGGTGCTGCCTGGCTGCAAGGCAGGACCTGGCTGGGCGGATTCTCATGGGAAGTCTCTGCTGGGCGACATCGAAACTACTCACTTTACAATCCTGTCATCACTGTAATAATTTTCATGCAAATCATTCATAGTTTATGCATACTGTTCCTTCTCATGGTCACTCAACCTTTACTTAGTAGTAGAAAGGAGAAATTTATTTGGCACCTGTCATAATTGCATCAGTTCATCAGTGTAGAAAATTGATTTTTTTTTTTTTTTAAGCATAGAATGAAAACATATGAGGAAAAACTTTTTAAAGTTGTCAACTTCATCCTGCAGGTTGATGCTAAAATCCTTTCAGAACTGGGGGCAAGTTGGGTTTTTGGGATGCACAAAAGCTTACTTGATGTCAAAAATGGGTTTTCCATCTAGATTTCTAGAAAAGATCTTTCCTAGGCTTTTTTGTGCTGGAAGACAATGAGACATACCTCTGGAGCTTTACTAGCCCTTAGAGTTCATTCTTGTAAGGACAATTGACGGCCTTTGTAATGTGTGCGCTGGATTACTGAAAGAATAAGAGTGCTTAGTCTGAAAAAGAAGCTTGCCCTCTGACTGACTTCACAGCAGTAAAAGAAGGCAGGAGAATAACCTACTGAGTAGGCATTTTCTAAATATTGTTTTAGACAGCATGCTACAGTGTTTTATTTGCTCAACTTTCCTGTTGTGTAGAATGCTTTTAGAAAAGGCATGTGATTAATTTTTCTTTGAAGACTTTCTCTACCTAGAAATAAAAGCCATTTTATTACCAAAATTTCCTTAATTTAGAAGGAAGTAAATGTATTACAAGCTTCTGTACATATTTATCAGATTCTGTGTTTAGTCAACACAGGTACAAGTGGATCAAGTCTCTTGTTATTGAAGGAGTTGTGTAAATCCTGTATTACTTTTAGCATTCTTATTTCATTTAAAGAAAAAACACCCCTTATGATGTTATTAGAGAGTAAATGTGACCTATATTACAGACTTTGTGTCCTTAAATGCAAATACTAGTTGTAGAATATTTATGTTGCCTGTTTTGTATATCATATAATCTTTAATGATATTTTTCAAACGTTTACTTAATTGTCACTTTACACTAGAGGGAACACTGACAAGGGTGGTACCTCCTGATCGTTAATGAATTTTCCATACTGGAATTAATGTGCAGAAAACCTTACAGATAAATTAAGGTTAATCTTTAGTGTCATACAGTGGGATATAATGAAACCCTCAGACTGAAAAATCTGAAAAATACTCCTGACAACAGTGCACATCCCTGGATGAAAAATTGAGAATCTGCAATAAGAAGTAAATACATCATGCTCTGTGAGATTTTTTTTTTTTTTGTATTTTTTTTTAAGCAGGATATTTCTAACTTCATCTGAAGTGTACATAATTAGTCTGCAGCAGTCCCCATAGTTGTTGGAGACAAGCTCTCTCTATCAGCAGGTGTTGGCACAGTCACAGTAGATCAGCAGGTAGCTTTGGGCCCTTATGTTCCCATTAGATTTTGGAACAAGTTTTGGGTGTTTGGAGTTGAGCATTTTGGCTTTGTTTCCTCTGAAGGGGGTGTAAATTGTGCACACTGAAACTGCTCTGTGATCCAAACCAACATGTGATAAGTGAAGATGTTGGGGAATTTGCTTCAAGGCATCACAGCTACTCTGAATAGAGCCCTAGTATACATGTAGCCCTTAAAGCATGGAATATGAGATGAATATGTGCCTTTAAGTATACTCTGTGCATACAGATCTTTGACACCGTGTAACTGAAAGTAGCCATGCTGAACTTTAATATAAATGGAGAATCTAGATAAAATATTCCATGATTTTGTTTGTATGTAGCTGTACGGCTGCTGTTTTATCACTTATTAGCCTTCTTTGTCATGTCTTTTAAGCTGCACACTGCACATGTTCTGGTGTGGGTTTTGTTTGCTTGGGTTTGTTTTGGGATTTTGGTTTGGGGTTTTTTTGGTGCTGCTTAGTGAACTTGGAAATATATATTTTTTAAAGGTAGCTTTGTAAACGAATTATTAGTTAGTTTCAGCTGGAACAATGTGTTAAGTGGGCCAGAGCTTTTCTTCTTGATAGTTATCATTAAACCAGTTGAATCACAAACTTCCGTAGTCATTATTAGTTGTGAAGCCAGTACCTGAATTAAATTTTGATGAGGCTGCAAGAGTGTTAAGAATGCAGAGGAATTAATAAAATGATAGAATATAAGAAGTCCAAGCTATATTCTACAAAGTATTTTGTAAGAAACAACAAACTGAAATAAAAGCTGAAATTTGTCTTAGAGGAGAAATAATGAGGAATGAGACACTCTTACTTTTAGAACTTGTTAAATATTGTTCTTTTCCTGTTGTCTGAATGTATACTTCTTCACTGAAACCAAACATTTCACAGAAGTGTTCTGGCTATGCAAAGTTGGTTTTCTGACAAAAGGAAAGAAGAAATGTGAGCTTTTTCCTTGCTGTCATTGCTGTCACAGCAAGGAGGCTTTCATTTAAGATGATATCACAGAATATTCTGAGTTAGTAGGGAACCATAAGGATCTTCAAGTCCAACTCTTGAGTGAATGGCCCATACAAGAACTGAACCCACAGTCTCAGCATCATTAGCACCAGGCTCTAACCAACTGGCTTTGGTGGGTCCTTGCTCCCAAATTGCTATTTAAACTATCCTGTATTTTTTTTCACACTTAACCTGCTTGTAAAAAAATGTAAAATGACTGTTTTTACAATGAAACATGCAGAAGTTTGATAAGACTAGAACGCTTGATTGGCAAATCTGAAACAATGTATAAAAGTGGCTCTTTAGTGATCCATTATATATATACAGAAACATTCAGAGTTCTAGGCAGGTCATCAGCTTGAAGTCGGTGAACCTTCAGAAAAGATAATGTCATTTGCATGAGCAGTTTTATGGCTGGGGTTCTGATACAGTCAGTACTGTGGCTCAAACAACCAAAAACCTTCTGGCTTGGTGAAAAATCCTGACTTTTCAGTCACTAAGGAATTCTCACATCCCTTATTCGTATTGTTCGCGTGCTCCTCCTCTTTTGATGATGAGAATTTCTAATAGCTATTTTTATCTCTTCCAAAACAGAATTAGACCACAGTTAGCCAAAGAGAAGATTGAAGGATGCCATATTTGTACATCTGTCACACCTGGTGAACCTCAAGTGTTCTTGGGAAAAGATAAGGCCTTCACTTTTGATTATGTCTTTAACATTGACTCGCAGCAAGAAGAGATCTATATACAGTGTATAGAAAAGCTGATTGAAGGTTGCTTTGAAGGCTATAATGCCACTGTCTTTGCTTATGGCCAGGTAAGCCTTACAATTTCATTTTAAAGTATTTATTTTGGAATAAACAGGTTTTTGCAACTGATTTTTCTCTTAAATTTCTGAATGCATGAATCTGGTTTTTAGCATCTTGGGTTTATTTTCAGTGAGTTACCTGTAGGACAGTGTTGAGTTTGTATAGATTCTGTGTAGACTGGCAGTTGAAATACAGAATATATATAGGTAGTAGATCTGAATTTAATAGTAATGCTGAAAATAGCACCAGTCTGTAATTCCTGAATTCACCTCAAAGCAGCAATACAAATTACTGACTTAATCACTTGAAATATAGAGATGGGTTGTACTGAGATTCTTTTCTGAGCAACTTTTCAACCCACTGCATTTTTAGACGCTTTTGGGACTACGAGGTTTTTAAAAATAGATCCTGGGGAACTTCAGGCCACATTGTTTGCTTGTGGGCAAAATGTAGACATCAGATTCCAAAGTCAGAACTTTTCATAGACAACACGCCCTCTTGGTACACTGGGCACACTCGAAGCTGAGCACAGTGTAGAGTAGGTGTTACTGTCTTCTGAATATTCCTCTAGGAGTTGATTGCATCAAATTTGGCCTAGGATGCTGAATTTCACCACTGTTAAGTGTTGCATCTCAAATTAGCCAGGTGAAGTCTATTCCCAGTGAAACAAAGCAGTTTGCAGATCCAGTTTAGCAGATTATGTTCAGCTTTGTGATCCTATCTTTGTCTTAGACTTGACCCATTAATTAAGTGAAAACACTACACTACCTTGTCTTCTATAGGACTTTACATTTAATTAAATTATCTTCCTAGTGAAGATACAGCTTGTATTCTTCAGTATAAAGTGAGAACAATGGGAATATAATACCTGAGATATTTAGACATCTTAATTAGGGGAGTCATTTGATCTACTTAAGTAAAGAATTGCAAATGATGCTTTTACCTCCAAAATATATGCTTTAATTAACAGCCTTGGTTGGAAACATTAACTCATCTTTTGACCTAGAGGTGATAGCTCAAGGTTGATGTAAGCTGGTTAGGGAAAGTTTCTAGAGAAATGGTTATGAAAGATTGAACTGGTCTCTGCCTTCTGGTATGGGATCCCTGGATAAACAGTAGTTTGTCCAAATTCTGCTGTTTATCCATTTTCAAAGTGACCTGTTGTTGTGTGTGTTAATATTGTAAAGATGGCAGATTGATGTGAACAGCAGTGTTCACAAACTGTATTTCTATGATGATTTGGTACTATTAACATGTTCTAGTGACTACTCCTTTTTCAAATTAGACAGGTGCTGGCAAAACATACACCATGGGCACTGGATTTGATGTCAACATAACAGAAGAGGAACAAGGCATTATATCACGGGCTGTTAAACACCTTTTCAGATGTATTGAAGAAAAAAAACAAGGTGCTATTAAACAAGGACTTCCACCTCCAGATTTTAAAGTGAATGCACAGTTCTTAGAGGTAAATATGATCCACATTTGTGGCTGTAACTTTGTGGTTTTTTTAGTTGTGGTTTTTTTGGTTTTTTTTTTTTTTTTTTTTTTTTTTTTTTAGAAAACCAATTAAATATTTTTTCTGGTTGCTTCTTTTAAATTTATTTTCCTCACAAGATGTTTTGAATTAATCTTCAAGTTTTTGAAAGGAAAATTTATGGAGTTTGCTTCAGCTGTTCAATTTATGAAAAAGTCTTTTTATCTTACTCCAATTATTTTAGTACTTCCCTTCATAGTGCTATTTTGAAGTACAGAAGTAGTTACGTACATAATTTATCCCTTTCTGCAGCATGCATTGTCTGTACGGCCTGTTTCTCTTGCCTGTTTGCAATTCTTGACAAAACCTTAAAAGAAGAAACTGTAAAAAAAAAATGTGACTGTACTTTGTGGTTTTGAATAGTGACCATGCTTTGCCTGCTTTTGTGACTTTGCCATAGTCTTTAGCTTTCAAAATCTGTTCAGGAGGCTTTCTTTCACCAAGGAAGAAACCTAGCATGAAAACACTTCTTTCTGCAATCCCCATTGGTTTATTGATTGGTCTTCAGTGTCACTGTTCCCTTCTTTCTTAGACCCAGAGGAAAAAACCCTGGTCATACTGTGGCAAAACTGCTTCCCTTGTGTTTTCTTGTAGACGCAGTTACTGGTAAAGGGGCCATAATATCTGTGATCTTCCCGACCTGCAGCAGCTGTTGCTTTAAGCCTTGCAGGTTTTATACTGTCTCCTGACTGTGGAACTGCTTTTTAAATTGATTGATTTGGCAGTAACATATTTACATTTACTACCAACCTGCAAAATCTGATACTTTAGGCACACGGAGACGAAGAATCAATTTTAGGAAAGCAGGTGTAAATCTGTTTTGCTTACTTCAGTATGTACAATCTTATCTACTTTGGGGGTGGAAACCCCCCACTCTTATATTACCCATGAGAAGAGCTGTTGGTTTTATTACTGCTGAAGTCATCGGTTCCTATAACTGTTTTAAAGATTAACAAGCTGGCATTAGTTTGGTATTGGTCTAGGTTTGTCACTGTTAACCTTATGCAGAACTTTTTGTTGCTCTGGCTAATATTTGCCTAGAGAGAGTTGGCTTGAGCACGTGCTGTGGGAATGCTCTGCTCCTGTTTGTACACCAGGGAGCTGCAGCTTTGCTTAGGCAAGTGCAACATGAGTAGCATAAGGAGCAGTAACCAGTGTGGTTTTTCAATTTATTGTGGTTTTTGACATAACATTACAAATGTGACTGAGTCCCAACATATGGGGCAGTGATTAAATGTTACAGTGAGAATGGTATGAGGAATTGCAGCCATTACGGTGTATTTCAGCTGAACTATACATACTGAAACCTGTCGTGTTTATCTAATTTAAAGAAAGGTTAAATGATGTATATAATAATTACTCCCTTAAGAAAATGTCATTTTAGTTGGTAGATTTTTTTTTTCTTTTACTGAGCCTTTCCCAGAAGGAGCTTTTTCTGATTAGTTATATATTACACACTATTCTTGTATCAAAAAGTATCCTCATCCTCCCATCCTATCTACCATTAGAGCTGGATTGCATAGCAATAATTTAGTCATTGGACAAGTTGAAGCAAGATTGTGTTTTTGGAGTAACTTTGGAGTCTTACAGCCGGATAACCGTTGGGAACAGTGACTTCTGTTTGCTACTTTCTTGCCTTTCTTTAGTTCCCTGCAGTCTGCCTCCCTTAACTCCTGGCTTTCCTGCTTTTTCAAAAGATAGGCATACGCAGTCCCATCCAATTGCAGGTGCTTTATCAGGATCTGCTCTAAATTGTGGCATCAGTTGTTTGACCTTATCAAGGTAAAACATTAGTAAGAAGATTCCTACTTAGAATATTTATGCCTAATCATTAAATATAACTCCTTTTTAATATGTAAAGGATTAAAAGCATCACATTCACAAATGCTGAGTTTTTTGTTCTCAGGGATGATTTTTTGCTTTTGAGAGGAGAAAGTCACTTACTTTCAGTGTTATGAGAAAGTACCTTGTGTGAATACAGATCTGTTGTGGTGGTTCATTGACTGTTACCTAGGGATTTTGATCAGGAATTGAATTAGTCTGGACTGAGCTTTACTAAATTAAAGACACTTGACATGTTCCAATGTACACAGGCAGAGACTAGAGCCATGAGATTTCCAGTGGGATAGTGTTTTTTCTGGGTGGGTTGCCTGGTTTTTTTTCCCCCTGGTTTCTTCAGTTGGATCTAAACACTTGTCATAAAACTCAGAACATTCTTATGGAATATAAAAGCCCTGCTCAAGAAGTCATGCCATAGTATTTTTGGACTGCTGCTTGGTATCTTTAAGAGGCAGCTTGCACAAAAGCTATTATTATATGTCAAATTCCTTCCAGGACAGGAAGAGTTTATCTAAATGAGAGACATAGAATTATGAAGGTGTGAGAGAGGAGATGAGGAAAGGTGTAGTGGCAGGGAGAGCAAGTGGAGTGAGTTGGAAGTGTTTGGAGAAGGGTGGAGCCAACTAAATCCACAAAAGAAAAGCCCAAGGTCAAATCTGAAGACAGCAGGTGCCTGCCACAGAAACCACTGCTGCTCTTGTTCTGCTGGCACCAAATTCCTCCTCTTCCCTGGTCCCACCAAAGAATTTTCTCTCAGATCTGGAGATGTGGAGGAAGTTACCGCATCTTTGGGTGGCATAATAGGAAGTTGTGCAGGTCCCTTAATTTGCAGCTGCTCTGTCATCTATTGTCCTTGGAAGTTTGCATGTTTCACACCATCCTTTTTTGGGATCTGAGACATATGGATTTTTACAACTTTTGGTATGTGCCATGCAGAGATTTGTTAGTCATTGGAGGAATTCCTTCTGAAAGTGATAAGTATTTTGTCTTTTTCTTCTCCTCAGCTTTACAATGAAGAAATTCTTGATCTGTTTGATACCACACGTGATATTGATGCAAAGAATAAAAAATCAAATATTAAAATACATGAAGATTCAGCAGGAGGAATTTATACAGTGGGCGTTACAACCCGAACTGTGAATGGAGAATCTGAGGTGATAATTAAAAATAAATTACTCTGTAACATGCCAAGTACATTCTAAAAATGTCTGTATGCTTTGATGAGCAGTTAAAAATAGAGGTCATGCTTGCTAGTATCTGTCTCCTGGGCAATTTAAGTGTAAAACCTAGCTAAAACTTCATTTTCTCAATTTCTGTAGCCTTAAATCTGATAAATATTTGATACTAAGTGCATGCTGCTTTCATTTAAAGCTAGGAGCAGGCTTTTGTTCATAACGTAGTTCTTCTGGGAGAGAGAATTTTGGCATGTATGTAAATCTGATCTCCCAGCTATTATATATATTATTTTCCTTTGAGAAAAAAGCTTGGCGTTATGGCTGATGTGGAATAAATTGCTGTTCATGTGTGTTGCAAATCTGAATACGAATGTTACTGTACTGTTTTTTTTTTTTGTACAAAAAGTACAAAATCATACTTTTTTTGCCACAGGTGAGTGAAGATAGCTATGTTACTACTAGAGTAAGTAAAGAGAGGCATACAAAGATTTAAGATTTTTCTTGCAGAAATCACAAAAAATACTTTTAGTTTGCTTATTTAAGAATCTTTGTGCTTTTTTTTTGGCATGTAGGAACTGAATTCATAACAAAGAGAGAAATTTTAGTCATAAATCCAAAACAGTTGAGTGTCACAGGAACATTTTTGCTTTAACCAGCAAGCGATGCAATGTGCTTCTTGTCTCTTTTCTAGATGATGCAGTGCTTGAAGCTGGGAGCTTTGTCTCGAACCACTGCCAGCACGCAGATGAACGTTCAGAGCTCACGGTCACACGCGATCTTCACTATACACCTGTGTCAAACCAGAGTCTGTCCCGCATTTAACGCTGTATGTACTTTTCTTTAGTAGCCATTTTTCAAAATGGGCATAGTTTTGGCAGCCACTGCTATTTGAACTACACTTGGTAAGGATGCTGTAGTCATCATAATGCTTGGTGAATTTGCTAAGCATTATAATAATTTGATCTAATCTATGCATACGTAACCATCCTCTAGCCAGAGGCAACCATAAACTGCAGACTCTTACAGGAACTTGCCTATTCTCCTCTAGCGTCTTCTTCAGTATTTTGTTGCGACATACACAAGTGAGAAAGTTAAAATATAATTTGTCTTTAATTGGGAAAGCACATTTAAGTGTCTTAGTAGTTAGTGGGTTTAAACTTGCAGTCAGCTTGGATATTTCAGATTAATTGTTGATATCCAGTAAGGTGCAAGTAGAAAAGCATTAAATTCTGAAGCTTCATGTGTTTATTTTAAATAGCTATATATTCAGTGTGCAGATATTTTAAGTCTATACACTTAACCTGAAATTCAAACTATGAATGAACATAGAACTGTTATGTAGAATATTTTGCATGTGACTGTTCATTTATTAGTTGCTGTTGGTGTATCTTGTACCAGGGAGAGTTCTGAATAAATCCGCATTACTGAAAACTACAGTACCTTCCAGGGGAACTTGAATATTCTAAAGGTCTTTTGCATATAATTTTTAAATATTAAATAGTATCTGGCTAGCATTCTACCTACAGATACCACATTTTTAAGTATGTGGAACAGTGAATTGGATTTGCAGTGCTTTTTGGGGGTTGCTTTTTTTTTAAAATACTGCAGACAATCATTTGCAGGCAGAATGAGTGTTCTTTCCTGGTCCCTTGTGATATGTAGACCTGCTTTATACACCTGCTAAAAACACTTCTTCCTGCTTTCCATGCTGAAACTGTGGATTTGGTGGTGTGGTCAGCTGTCTTTGCTTGGGAGGGACTGGCATCACACTCCAAGCCCATGGAGGGTACCTGGGTCACTGCGTGGTGACACTGCTGGGAGGTTTTTGTTGAAAACTATCTACTGGAGAGTGAGAAGTCATCTGGGAGCCTGTTTCCCGCAGGCTGCTGGCACAGCAGTCCCCCTGTGCTGGTGCACTTGCAGCTTTCCCCACCGGCTGAGCTGCCTGGGGGACTGTTGCCTGGCTTGTGTTAAAGGAAGAGATGGCCATCTTCTGCTTTATGTCAAACTTTTGTTTCTGCTTTTCTTGGGAGATATGCACAAGACAGTTTGACTGTTTGGAGCTGGGCATTTCTAAATCCTTAATTTGTAAAGACAGCACCCTCTTCTTTCCCTGTGGTGTTTAGGAGAGTAAAGGGATAGACCTGACGTTGTCCTCTGAACGCTCCTGGAATCTAAATTAATACAGGCTATTATTGGTTGGCCAGGGGAGACGTAGCTCGAGTTTCTGTAGACAACAGTTTTGGGAGACCTTTGTTACTAGGGCAACGCAGTTTCTCCTTCTCGGATGACAGCCTTGGCCGTGTCCCCTCTGTGCGCGGTCGCCCGTGCCCAGGGCTGGCAGGCAGCCAGGGCTGCAGTGCACAGACATGCTCCTCAGGCTCTGTTTGCACCATCCATGCTTCTCGGGAGTTTCTGGATGTACATTTCACTTCGTAAATGAAGGAGAGTGAAAGGGTGCATTAATCAGGACTTTGAGGGACAGATTGAGAGTGTGGTCCCCAGAGTGTGAACATCAAAATAACAGAAATAATGATTCCTGTGGAAGTGGCACAGTTCCCGTTCTCTTCTGTTACTGCTACAAAAGGATGTCACTTCAGAAGCATGAAGTATTTAACTACCATGAGAATGGTTTGGTCTGCTGAGACCTGCACTACGCCTTGCAGTAGTGAAGGGAGCTGTAGGTTAGCTGGCCAAGGGCATAAAGGTCACCACAGAATACCTGAGGGTCTGTGTTTGGCTTTTTGATTAGTTTTAGGGTTTTTTTTAAAAAAGGTTTTTCTGGGTTTTCTGTGCTTAATGTGATAGAAATTCCTAATAAAGCTTGTAGTTTGAGTGGTGAAAATCTGTTACAAATACAGTATACACTTGATACATGCTTATTGTATGACACCATGCCAATTTAGTAGAAATTGCCCTGCAATGGGTATCTTACCAGTAAGGTCAAGAAGTGAGTGTTTTAAAGATTTTTCTCATTGCATTGCTTTCCTGAAAATAAATCTAACTACACTCAGAGTAAAATAAAACTCTACAGTAAATGGTAGAACTAAATTAATCAGCAGAAAAAAGTTTGGGATTGTCTAATGAAAAAGGATAATTTTGCTGCTGTGCTTTGGGATGTGAAGTGGAAAGAGGCTGAGGCTGTGGTACCTCCCCCAGGGCAGTGTGTTCCTGGGCAGACTCTCCATACTGATGGAGGCTTGCATGGAGTGCCAGTCATTACCTGGGGGGGAGGAAGGTGGAAGGGAGAAAGGAACCTCTTCTTTTTACTATGTTCCCTCTGCTGCCCTTATTTTCTGGTTAAGTCAGAAGTGCTAGTGGAATACTGACTGCTAGGAGAAATGGCTTCCAACAATAATTCCTACAGTAAGTTGAAGAATCATCCCAGAGGGAGGCTGGTAATGGGGTTTAGAGAGGTATAAAATCAAAATACCTTTCAGTTATTTGGCAGGCTTATGAACTAAGTGGTTCTGGTAATTTTGTGGTGTAATTATGTAATTAAGGTTTTATTTTTTTAAATCAGTTTTCTTTGACAATTGGCTTGCATTCTAGGAGAGATACAAATTTGTTGCTTGCCTTGCTGGTGACTTGTATGTTTTATATATGTATCCCCCCATTTCTTCATCAAGAAGCAATGGTAGCTTGTACTTAAAGTAATTTGTACGCACATGCATCTAGAGCTGCGTCTTCAAGAATGATATGTTGGTACATATGATTAAAATGGAGGTGGTATGTTTCAAAATACTGTTGTTGTTAAAAGGGAATGAATAAGGAGATGGTCATGGCAAAGGGGTAGCCTTGTAAATAATTGTTGATTGAACTTTACAGATGTAAATGTGAAAGATCTCACCAAGCCTTGTGGGTTCTTCTTTGCTTCAGGATAATGCCACTGATAACAGGATAATATCTGAATCTTCTGAGATGAATGAATATGAAACTCTTACTGCCAAGTTTCATTTTGTTGATCTGGCGGGATCTGAAAGGTTAAAGCGAACAGGAGCTACAGGAGAAAGGGCAAAAGAAGGCATTTCCATCAACTGTGGACTAGTAAGACTATACAACTATACAATATAGTGTAAAACAACCCCAGGCAAAACACTTAAAAATAAAATTTATAGCTTCAATGGGGTTTTTTTTTTGTCTGTATACTGGTTTGCTATATAGTTTTTTAATTAACTGTATTAAGTGTTTTACTTAACACTAAACTGCACTGAAAAGTAGAGCTGGTGATTACCAGTGGAGATTGTAGTTTCATGTTTTTGTTTTGTGCTACATGGCTATGTCAAGGCTCTGTGCAATTCGTTTGAAGACACAAAAATACACGTTCTATCTGTGAAAACACATCTCTTTTTTCTGGGCTATTGTGCAGTACCAATGAGGTATTCTGCAATTAGAATTTTCTTGCCATCATGACATTGGTTATTTTCTGTAGTTCTTCTGTTTATATTATATGGAAGAGAAAGAGTATTCAGTTCAATTTCATCATTGACATAAGCGCAAAGCCAGCAGGATTTGGGGGGGGTCTAGATGACACAGCTGTGTCCTTAACAAAGAGCATATAAAGTGCATGAAGGTGAGAATCAGTGTGATATAACTAATACAAGATCACAAAACTTTCATTTATAGTGAAGCCCAGCCCTTAGTTTTGTGAAACAGACTGAAATTGTTTAAATCCTTCAAAGCAAGCAGGCACAGCATGGGGTGTGTGCCGTTCTCCATCTGCTGGTGGCAGCTGCACCATTTCCAGAGCGAGAACTTGCAGTACAGGGTGCCACTTAAAGCAAAATCTTCTATTTGATTGAAGTGCATGCAGTTCCACATTAAAAATAATTTCACAGCCACATGTTAGATTGTTTATAAACATGAATTAGACCCTTTAAGCAATGAAACAGGATATCCATTGACTACAAGACTTTAATTTCAAGTGTTAAGTGCTCAAATCATAATCAGACATTTTTTACTTATCTTTACTTATCTTTTACATATCTGTAGAGGCAGCAAATTCTAAGGTTTTTTTCTTTATATAAATGCCCCATATTTTATTCTAAATGCAGCATAAAGCAGATTGATAAAATTAATTTAAAATAATTTATAGCTACTGCTAGAAGTAGAGATCAACTTTAATAATCATCGAAAGCAAACGTTTGTTAGATGAAGTAGTACCAGCTTTAGTTTGTGACTGAGATACTAAGAGCCAGTGCATATGAATTGTGCTAAGCACTTTAGCACTTGCAGGTACCAGACTGTAAGTCATCTGATGCACTGTTGATAACACAAAAGTTTCTAAATGTAAAATGCAAAAATCTTCAGAAATATGTTTATGCTAACTTTCTTGAGTATATTAATTTTCTTACAATATGCTGACTCCAGTTTATAGCTGTTTTTAAAATAAAACTATACAGGAACTGATTCTGACTTGTGTATTACGTGACTTGGTGTTTTATAGCTGGCACTTGGCAATGTAATAAGTGCATTGGGAGATAAAAGTAAGAAGGCAACTCATGTACCATACAGAGATTCAAAGCTTACAAGGCTACTTCAAGACTCTCTTGGGGGAAACAGGTATGAAAATTGGAACATTTTATGTATTTCATTGTGAATGGGCATGAATGAGAACATAATCTTCAGAAAGTGAAATGAACATTAAATGACAATAAAAATAGCCACTCTTTTTGCTGGAGGAAGGTTCTGAAGATAAATTGTCATAACAAAAATGCTGTCAATGGAGAGAAAAGATTTTAGAGAGGATTTTTCCTTTGTTCTTTTCCATTGTTATTTTAGTAGACATGAAGCTTGAAGTTCTTCCCATGAAAATATCTGGAGACAGAAAATATCTGTATAGGTAATATAAATGTTAAGTTTTGTTTTGTATTTGAAAGCTGTGATGGGTTTTGCCTTAAGAGGTTTTTTTTTTTTTTTTTTTTTTTTTACCCTGTTTTTTAAATGCACAGGAGCTTGGAGTCATCTTACCACAGGCCGTTCGATCTTTTTAGAGATTATATATCTCAGCCTCTGATGCATTTTTTTCAGTTAGCTGATGTTGGATTGCAGCCTAATAAAAACAAAGTAGTCTATCACCAGGGTTGTTTGTATGAATCCATTTGTATACATTCTGCACATTCGATGAAGGAAAGCTTTGACCTCTGGAGGCTTTATGTAAGAAAACATTAGCAAATTTATTAAAATAATACAAATTTTGCATTTGGAATGTTAACATACAAATATGAGGGACCACAGCTGAGTACATTTTAGTAAGGTAGCATTGTTCTTTTATGTGATCCAATATGCCTGGCTCCTATGTTTAGGAGAGTAGGAAGTTTTTTCACAAAGGAAAAGGGAGAAGTGGAAGAAAATTCTCCACTGAGAAGAATAATCTTAAATTGTTGCTCTGCTCTTCAGAGAGTTAATGTTAGTAACAACTTGAAGCACTGCAGTGTGAGGAAAAGCAGAGCCAGAAAAAAAAAAGTAAAGTAAGGACTAGAAACTTTCAAAAGTGCATAAGGGAGGAAGAAACTCCAGAATTATGAAAAAATCAGCAGAAAGCAACAGCATCGCTCTTTTAAGCTCTTTCTGTAAATAAATGCTGAAAGCACTTCACTAATTTTTTAATCAAATACACCAGCTAGTGAGCATTTTTTTCAAACCACTTCTAAAGTCGCCCTGTTGTAGAAATACTATTTTGACTTTAAAATATTTTCGCGTCTCACAGCTCCACGGCTCCCCCTCGTGTTCTTCGGGAGCAATCACAGAGTTCGGTGGGGTCGGGGGTGCCCCGGCCGGCAGCCGAGCCCCGCGCAGCCACTCACTCCCTGCCCCCGGGGGCACCGCGGGGAGAATCACAAGGGTCGAAAGGAGAGAACTCTGGGCTTGACATAAGGACACTTTAAAAAAGTCATAAAGATAAAGCAAAAGTCGCATATGCAAGCAAACCAAAGGAAGTCATTCATTTCCCATGGGCAGGCAGGTGTTCAGCCATTCCCAGGAAAGCAGGGCTCCATCATGCGTTATGGGGACTTGGGAAGACAAACGCTGTCACTCTGAATATCCCTCCTCTTCCTTCTCATTCCCCCAGCTTTATATGGGATGGAATGTCCCTTGCGCCTGATGGGCTCAGCTGTCCCGGCTGTGTCCCCTCCCAACTCCTCGTGCACTCCCAGCCCCCCCACTGGTGGGGCAGCCTGAGGAGCTTCGAAAAGGTCCTGACTCTGTGTGAGCCCTGCTCAGCAGCAACTCAAACATATCTGCATTATGGACACACAGTAGGTGTTTGCAGCACAAACCCGAAACATAGCCCATACTAGCTGCTGTGAAGAAACGTAACTCTATCCCAGCCAAAACCAGCACAAATGTACAGATAGCAAATGCTGCCCCGGAGTGTTTTTAATGGTATTTGTACATATTCTGTCTTTTTCTGACTGATGATAGTTGTGTGGATGCCTTTCTTCCCACTCCCTCCCCCCCCTTTTTTTTTTTTTTTTTGTATGTGACATCTCAAATAAGCACTTTGCTGTTAAGGAAGATTTTTTTCATATATATATATATATATATATATATATATGAAATCCTCCCATTTTGAATGGTTTCTTATCTGGGCTTTGGCAATCAAAATGCATGGAAAAGCTAAATTTTAACAAATATGCAATCTTTCTTCTGGAGAATCAGATTTAGATTTCTTTTAAGCCTCTTCTGTAGCCTTCTAACCTCCACCCTAGGTATTGAAGTCCACATTATTGTTTCTCTCTTAACAAATACAAAAATCTACTAGTAATGATTTGGGTTTGGTTGTAGTTAGTCCTGAGTTAACAGTGATGAAAGCATCATATCACTGTACTATTCTCACAATAATCCTTACTTTAAATACAATGCTGTAACAGTTCTGAAGCAACACTTAAATGTTTCTTGAATTATTCAAAGAAATATGGAGCATTGGTGTTTTAAAAGGAATTTTATAATGTATAATATGAAAAATGAAAACCTTCATAACTTCTGGAGCAGGAGGAGCAGTTTAAAGAAATGAAAACAGTGAAGTAGAACAGTTTTAAAAAACCCTAGTCCATTTTACAATTCAGATAGGAAACCGGAGTTCAAGTGGTTCAGTTTTCAAGATGGACACATAGCAGAATCAGTCCTCTAAGATTTAGAAAAGTAAGCGCATTCTCAATGTCAGAATTAACAATTTGTTCTTAATCTTGCATACCCATATCTTGAGGACTAAAAGAGTTTGGAGAACTGGCACAAAGGTAAGGGTGAGGGCTGAGGAAGAGTTGCTGAAAACTAAATGTTCTTTGTAGCCCCAGGCTACTTCCTCTTTCTAGCTTAGTTTCCCAGTGTGTATGGTGAATATAATTGCTTGCCTCACAGAGCATTGCATGTGTTTGTTTCAGTCTGAAATTACAGAAAGTGAAGATCATAATCTAGCTTGCCTGATGCAGATATTGCTCCTTTGCCCCAAAGACAGTTTGTTTTTCCTAATGTATAGAGAGAAGCAAATTCCTTTAAAACTTGGAGGAGTGTTCTCAGTCCATCAAATGCAGATGTTTTGCCCTATCTATTGAGAATTTAGGCAATGTATGCACCTTCAGCATGATCTGCAGCTGGAATGCTGGTTCTGACCCTCTAAACTGTTCTTATCTGATGTGAAATAAGTATGCTCCAGGGAGTGAGGGAAGGAACCTGTTGAATGATGAAAGCACTTGGTTGGAGTGAAAATTGGGGTGTTGTTTTTTGTTTTTTGGTTTTTTTTTTTTTCTTTTGTCCTGCTGGTTCCTACTGGTCTATCTGCTTGATCTTTTATTTGGAGCAAGGAGTACGTTCTCATCCTGCAATAATATCCCATGATGGGATGGCTAGGGGGTGTTGTAGGAAACTGAAAGGAGGATGGCTGTTCATAGCCCTCTTGGGCCAAAAGCTCAGATCCTGCTGCTCTTTTTGTTGCAGAAAGTTGCTCTAAGCAGTGGTGTTATGAAATGTGGTACAAATACAGTTATAGACAGATGTGCTAAGGGTAAGGACTAATTTTGGACTTCTGTTGGGAGAGCAGGAGATAACTTGCAGTGGAGGATTCAGTCAGTTTGGAGCCTCACGTAGAGAATAGGCACATTAATCATGTTTGGACAGGTCAGATGAGCATTTGAGCACCTTTCAGATGAAGTAGGTAGGCACCTCAGGAATTACAGTAGGCAGTCCTGATGGCTGCATGATCCAAATCACTGTCTAGGAATTTGGGTTGATCATCAATTCTTTAATCTCAGTTTATATATGATTAGGCAAACTGAATGTAATTTGAATAACATTTCTGGAAACACCAATTAACTGCTTTTGTAATTTCATGTGTAGAACAAGATCTAATCTAGTATCTCCTATGCTATACTAAGATGATGCAAGATGTAACACTGCTGATCTTTTTGGTTCACAGTTTGCTGAGAGCTAGATGGAGAAATATTTTCACTAATGCTACGAAGTTGCTATTCTTGTTTCACCTTCTGCCTGAGGACCTGTTAGATTTTCTCTGCTCTTTTTGTTCTTGATGTGTAATGTTGACCTGTGTTTCTGACTTGCAGTCAAACGCTCATGATAGCGTGCGTGAGCCCTTCAGATCGAGACTTCATGGAAACTTTGAACACATTAAAGTACGCCAATCGGGCACGGAACATCAAGAACAAGGTGATGGTTAATCAGGATAGGGCCAGTCAACAAATAAATGCTTTGCGCAGTGAGATTGCACGGCTACAGATGGAGCTCATGGAATACAAAACAGTGAGTTTATCCTCTTAGGATTTCTTCTGCTTTCAAAGGCTTGTAATTCCACAGCTTTTTTTTTTTTCTGTTGGCTATTTTCACTTCATACACTAAAAACATTGTAATAGCAACCCTGATGTAAACAACACTTCTAATTCTAGTGATGACCAGATATTTTTATAAAAAGTAGATTGTATCCGCAAAAAAAAGAGAAGTCAGCAAATGTCAGTGACATTTACTGATGCTGCGTGCTATTTGCTTTTTGAAAGGCAGTGAGAAGGTCACTTCCAAAGCAAAAATGACCAAACCACAACTTAGATTTATGCGTAAGTGAATGTGTATTGCTTTTGAAAACTTACTAGACAGCTAAAACTATTTGTGTTTTAAAAATACAATTTCAGTTATATAAGGCAAATAGTCATGCCCGTTTCTTCCTGAAGTTTATACAGGGTTTTTGGCAATAATTGTCGTTACTAGACAGCGTCACCTTTTGTTCTTCTTGAGATAGTATTCTGATTTAATAGTTATCTTCTTATTTCTTAACCTCTTCAAGAACTTGTATTTTAGACTAAAGTGGAATTACACAAAACCCAGATGCTAAGGTGTTGGCCAGACATCAATCTTTTGAAAACTATCCATTTATCATTGTTTTAAACTTCTTGAGAGAAGATTATCTTTTGCTAAGAATGTCTGCTTGGAACTTTAAGTAATCTGTGGATTGCATTTACTAAGTTCAGTTTTTTGCATGTGTCGGTCAGCCTTTACTACTAATAAAATATTTTTACTTTCTTAAAGGGTAAAAGGATTATAGATGAAGAAGGCGTTGAAAGCATCAATGACATGTTCCATGAAAATGCCATGCTGCAAACAGAAAACAACAACCTGCGTGTTAGAATTAAAGCAATGCAAGAGACTATTGATGCTCTGAGAGCCAGAATAACGCAGCTTATGAGTGATCAGGCCAACCAAGTGCTGGCCAGGACAGGTATGCTGTGAGTGTGATGTGCATGAACTGCTTCATAAATTCATGAACTTAAATTAATTTTATGTTCTTGCTTCACTGATCCCTTGGAATGAAGTGATGCCTTTTTATTAGAAATGTAGGACCTTCTTTGGTAGAGATAGGCCCCCATATGATTATTTCTTCTGTTTCTGGAGTCTTTTTTTAATAATAGAAATATTTTTGTACCCTAATTTGATCATCCATTTAGGAATGTCAACAACAGGAAATATGAAATAATATCTTTGTATAGGAATTATCTGTATGCTTAGCCCTTGTGGTGGTTTAACAACCAGACCAAATAAATTTGACTCTAAATTAAAATGCAAATAAGTGATTTTGATTTAAGCATTGTTAAAATGTGCTAATATGGAAAACAAGTTACTGATAGTCATATTGTGATCATATGACAGAGGAACCAAAAATGTAATTCAGTTTAAGAAGGAAAGATATTTTACAAATAAGTTAAGGTTTAAATGTGTAGCCCATGTGACTGTTTCCCTTTGCTGGTACCTTGTGCCTAGTAGCTATATTCAGATAATTATACTGTTACCGTCCTTCCTTAATCTTTCTCTTTCCCTCATGCCCCTTTTCTCTCTGTCCTTCAAAGGGGAAGGAAATGAAGAAATTAGCAACATGATTCATAATTATATCAAGGAAATTGAAGATCTCAGGTATTTGCATAATATGTATTTAGACAATTTTTAGTAAAAAAAAAATAATAGAAGTGTTAGCAAGTAAGTACTTCAGCTGTTTTCCTGTGGGGGGATTACTTTAAGAGAGTAGTCCTTCAGCTTCTAAGACCATCTGGTATTGCTCTTGGCCACAAAAATATGAAATGTTAGAGATCAAACTGACAACAGAAAGGAGAGTAAGATGTTTCCTAAATAATGGTGATAATTTGATATTGTTGCATAAAGGACAGCAAAACTTAGAACGATTATCTTATAACTTTATAACCCCATATATAAATGATAGTACTTATAAATTACTTGTTTAAAAAAAAGTTTTAAAAAACCCTTTCTTTTCAAACTCAAAAAGTCTTAAATATTTTAGATATTTTTATTTATCTATTTCTTGGACATATACCATGCAAAAAATTATCTGGCCTATCTTCAGTTAATGTTAGAGCTTTTGTGTAACTTTAATATACCATGTATACGCATAGAGCATATTCAGGTATGCATCTGTGTGTGTATATATATCTGTGTGTATGTTCATACAGACATATTTTCACGTATTCTGTCTAGGTTATATGATATATATACAATATACGTAACCATTGTGTAAAATGGTATCAAGGAATTTACTACTTTGTATTTTTTCAGACTTCACCTTGGTTTGTAGTTTCTTTTTAAACTGAAGGTAACGCATTGAAGTTGCAGAGGCAAAAGAGCGTACATCTCATGTATTGGCAATACTTGTAATTCATGGTCTACAACTCTTCCTTTTTTTTTTTTTTTATTAAGAGCAAAGTTATTAGAAAGTGAAGCAGTGAATGAAAATCTTCGACGCAACTTGTCAAGAGCGTCATCGAGAGCCACATACTTTGGTGGACCATCAGCATTTTCTGCTTCTATGCTTTCTTCTGAGAAAGAGACAATGGAAATTCTAGATATAGCCAAGAAAGATCTAGAAAAGCTGAAAAAAAAAGAAAGGAAGAAGAAAAAGAGGTGGTGTATGAATTATAATGCTATTTGTTTTCTCTTTCTTAGTAGAGGTGTACTTTTTTAACCACTGAGACTTAAAAAGTCTTGTTGTTGTGTGGGTTTGGACCCTAAACTGCTGTTCCTTCAAACCTTTTTACATGTTGAAGTTAGAGTTTTTCTATTGCATCTTTTCTTCCAGTGAAGTGTGCAGTATTTGTAGAATGAATGTCTCCTTTGTAATGAACTTTTCTATGTAATTATGCACCGTGATAAAAACACAGGTGCTCTCCCTAAATTTTGATATTTAAAAAAATTTCTTCTAAGATGCATCTGAAATTTAACAGAAGTTTGAAAACATTATTAACTTTTTTTCAACTCTATGTCAACACTGAAACAGCTTTCTGAAGAAAAGATATTCTGAATAGTTGGGGATTCTTTAGTAGCTCTTGGAATGGCTTCTTTTGCTTTATCTTTTGCTTCTATGAATGTTTTTTAATTTGAGGTTTCCTAATTCTCTGCAACATCATGCTTTGCTGGTTTTTTTGCTGTCCAACTTCTCATCTACTAAAATCCTCATAGACATTGACATAAATGCCTGTTTAGACAGCAGTTAGTGCAGCAAGGCTTTGTTTGTGTACTCAGAGACTTTGCCTCCATTAGAAATCTCTCCGTTTTAGTTGAAATTTTCCATGCTTGTAATCTGCTACTCTTTTTAGTAATGGTCCTTCAGACTTCTACAAGTTCAGACTAAAGCTTAAATAGTTTAAACTTGAAATAGTCGAAGTAGAAAGTAGATGAGGGTCACTGATATCTGCAATTTGTCCTTTATCTATAAATCTGTTTACCACACAAATGTCTCATACTTGTAGAGAACACTCATTTTAACAACAACTAGATTCTTCCTTTGTGTATCATTTTTCAGGATGCTCTTAGACTTCTATGGGGATTTTGATAGATTTTGTCTCATTTTTGTAGGAACTTGAGGGCAAGATGAAAATATTAAATGAAATCAGCAGAATGTTCTGTCCTCTCTTCAGCCAAGCACTTCAGGATGTCCTTTAACTGTAGATGCAGGAACAAAGAGATTTGATTCTGTATTTTTAACACATTTTACAATCAAGCATGCATTTGACTACATGCTTGGATAGAGCCTCAGTTGTTAGGTCATGTTTTGGGGGGTTTTTAATTTTGGGGGTTGGTGTTTTTTTGGTTGTTGGTTTGATTTTTTTTGTTTGGGTTTTTTTTTATGTGTGTGTTGTTGTTTTTTGGTTTGGTTTTGGGGTTTTTTGGGGGGTTGGTTGGTTGGGCGGGGGGGGCTGTTTTTTTAATTTGAAAGCCAGTCATGCTTTCTCACACCAGGAAAATAATCTTTTGATGGGATAGCCAAGTAGTCTGATCCAAAAATAGGGACTACTTACCATAAATTATTTTTGAGATCAGTTTTGAATCCTAGCATTATAGAATTAGAGGGCTATAGAAAAATGAAAGTTGGAAGAGACCTCTTGATGGTTCTATCTTAAAGTGGGTCTTGTGTTCTATAAAATGGGGTCATACTCTTCTAAAGTGCTGCTAAGGTTTGAATCTATCTACTGGCCAGTCTGCAGACTGTTTTGTAATAAATATTTAGAAATTTCTGAGGTGCATATGCTAAGAAATGTTAGAATTTGAGGGATTATACGTTGTCATGCTTGTTACCTGCAGCGTGCTTCTATCTAATTCATGAAAAGATTATGTTAAGGTTATGCCACTGTGAATTTTTATTCTATTAAAATTTCAGGAATTGGCAGTATGTGCATTAATGTATTGCACAGAAACTTTGCCATGCAGTTTGATAGGGATTCTTTGTTTTAATTCTGTCTTCTGCAGGCATTTAGTTAAATTTAATCTACTATTTCTTTTTAGTGTTGCCATTCTTTTAAAGTCGTCTAACTAGCATTTTTCGATTGAAATGGGATTGATAAGCCTAGCTACTAGTTCTGCCCCATCTGTTGCCTTTTTTGGTCTTTTGTTTCCTGGTTATGGGTCAGTATGACAAAAGGTGCATAATGTTAAATACATGCAATCTACTTAAATTGTTGTGAGGTAGCCTGAAGGCCTAGGAGCAAGGTACTGAATGAGCAGCAGGTATGTACTGCTATGTATCTGTAGCCTTTAACAACCATCTGCCATGAAGTTTATTGGAAACAGGGCAGTAATGTTTTGGCTACTGAAAAATTTACCTGATTGGAGTGTCCCACAGTGTGACTTAGTGTGACTTACCCACTAGAAGACCCAGAGCAAATCTTCCACATTCCTTTCAGTTGTAAGTCAGCCTTATATGTCAGGTAACCATTTTTGACTGTTTTCTTTTGACTTCCCTAAACTTAATTAAACTAAATTAGTGATGAAAGTTACATGGAGTTCAGAGTGCTAGCTTCTAGCTGATACTGAAGGAGAATGGTAGGCAGTATAAGGTGAAAAAGAAAAAGCTCTTGCTCAAAACTTTGTCTTAACGGGAAATGAGGAATTTCAGTAGTTGATGAATTTTAAGCCATCTCTATGCTTACATATGTTGTGCAGACTTTTTTTACCGATAAATCCACATTTATTCAAGGGGAAAATGTACAGGTAGAAATACTAACATTTTGTCCATCTCATTGCTTCTGGTGCATGCTTTTTGTTAATTTATTAAAAAATAACAAGCAATGATTGGCATGTACTTTCCGAATCCCAGAAAAATAAGCTGCAGTTTTCTACTTTTTATTTAAAAACAAACAAACAACAAAACCCGAAACAAAAAAATGAATGCAGTTTGAAGATTTTTGTATGAATTATATTCAGAATATATTAGAGTATTAATACTAAAATTTCCTTATTCCTACTTTATATTACGATATGTTATCAGCATATATAAAACTAGTGCATTGGCTTTTTTCCTGATATGTTCCTGAGAATATATAAGTTTGAGTCAGTGGCAGTATTTGCAATTTTCAGTATTTTATTTGCCAGTTCTAAGTGGAGAAAGAGGAGAAAGCTTTTTCTAGAATTGAGATACTTTCTTAATCCATAATTAGAAATAATTTGCGAAGTTAAATATGTTGTCTAAAATTTCTTCCTTAGTGTAACTTGAATTTGCACTTGTTGTCAGTGGCAGATTAGTTAACCTACGTATGCTGCTCTTTGTTTTCTATTTACTTTCCAACTGTCCAGGATGTATTGCCTTTTTACTACTTGTTGTCTCTTGGTGGTATCTTTTAAAATTTCATTTTAAACTCTGGAAGCTCATATATATCATTTTTTTACCTTCTTATCACTTTTGCTTTTCACTGTCTGGTTTGTCCTTCATTGGCTTGGCCTTCCAATACTGTACCTCGTGCTTTTGAAGGCTACAGAAACTTGAGGAAAGCAGTCAAGAAGAAAGAAGGTTGGAATATTTCCCAGGTTTTTAATTACCTGTCATTTCAATTAACTGGTTGTCATACATGAAAAGAAGTTGGGCAGATTCATAGGTACTTCAGGAGTAGTTCATTTTCAAAATTCTTTCCTGTGTTTCCACTTTCAACCAGTGCTTTAACTGGAAGAAACCTCTGTTGTGGAATTGAGGTTGGCTGGAGTTACACAGTGTGGAGGAAGCTTTTGTGGGGAGGTGGCACCTTTGGGAATTCCTGTTGAATTAATTGTTTTCTTTCTTGCATGGCCTAGGTGGAATGAAAGGCAGGAGGAGGAAGGTGCAGTAGCACAGATAGTATGAAGTGTCTAGCAGGCACTATATGACAATAACAATTTTGGCATGTGAGATCAAGAGTGTCTTGGACCACCACACCTCAGTCAAGTTCGCTGCTTTGGTTTCTGAAAGCGTGTGACTGGAGCATTGGCCATTCTTCCCATTCCATTTCAGCCAAACCAGGAGATGAATAGTCATTCATAGAGTGCAGTTAAGTTGAGGGCTCTAGAAAGAGAACTGTACTATGATTAAAAGTGAAACTAAAGGAGTTTTTGTTTTCCTGCTGTCTGCTTTGATCCAAAGAACCCACCCAGTGCATTGATGCAGACGATGTGAATCCACAGAGCAGTAGCACACAAGTTCAGCAATACGGTTCTGCCTGGGAGAGCTGCTGGCTCTCCTTCCTGCTGTCTCTCCCCTTTCTTAGGCAGAACACAAATTCTCTCTAGTGCTTAGTTCTGTGCTGACTGGAGTGGGAAGGGAAACTGTGGGTTTGCCTCAATCTGCATGAGGATTGCAGTTAAGATCCATTATCTTTTAGGCTTAATAACCAACATAGAACATGTTCTGGGTTGAGGGAGATGAGAATCTGTGGAAACGAGATTGTATGGCTCAGTGTTCCCTGTTTGGCACTTTTTTTGTGTACAAATGTGATTAGACTTTTTAATTCCAGCATCCCCAGCTGCTGCATGGATTAGTTGGTCCAAGCAAAAGCTTTCTGCCTTGTGCATGGTCAGCTTATAACTGGTAATGAGTGGGGCAGAAGGGAATCAGTTAGTACTGAACAGGTTAAAAAGAAATAAAACAAAAAATCATGTGTACACAGAAGCACTGTGTTACTCAACAGGCACTTTTAAGATTCGAGCTCTGTTTTAAAGTCGTTTTAAAGGTGTCACTTGCCAAATTGTAGTGTGTCGAATCTACTGTATATTTCTTGTCACTGCACTAAGTATTGGTATTGTCCAAGAGTTTGATCTTGAATCTGAGCTCCTTTTGGCATCAGTGGAGGAAGATGTGCATTTTAGGTACTGTGCCTGATCAGTGACAGCACAATTTGCCAAACTTTTACCCAGCGGAAGTTAGTTGAGGTGGATTCCACATTATGCAATCCTAACCACATTTTTTCATTATTACCCCCTATGGTGTCTAGTTCTATTCTGTCACAATTTCCCATCCATTGGAGCTTTGGGTTTTGTACATGTAACACTAGAGGGACTGATACCTGGTCTGTGACAGTTTGCAGAGTGCCATTGATTTTTTGTTTTATATTTGCAATTGATGTCTTAAATGTGCACTTTAAAATGTTAAAACTTGCCCTAATGGGTAATACACCAAATTTTCAGGACAAAACCAAAAAGCCCTTTTTATTGTTGTATCAGTGCCTATTCTGAGCATTCTCTTGATGTCAAAGTAGATAACTGATCAAAATAGTGGTTATAGTGTGATAAATTAGGATATTGTTTAAGGTTTATACATAAATTTTCAGACTACTCTAAGTGTAGTAGGCTCCATTGTAGCTCGAAAGTGTAGGAATACCTCTAATTTATGTTGTACTTGCACACAATGTTGTTTATTGTTTCGTAAAAGCTACTCTGGGTACACTGCAACTTCCATGCAAAACGAGTACTGCTGTAGTATATGGAGATGTGTATTCTGATTGTCCCAGTTGTGCAGCGTGCTGGAACAATGTGCTAATCGTTACTGTTACTTTGCAAGCCAAGATTAAGAGTAATTAGGCATTATTTTATTATCTGTGGAAGTTTGGAAGTTGTGTTTTACCCATGCCCAACACCTGTACCTTTTTCTAACTACATTTGTTTTTCATCTTTATTTGAAATTACAACTTAATGGTTTGGGGGATGGAAAACACCTGCCATTTCAGTTCATGAATAATTCATGTCTGCCTCTTCTACTAGTGTTAAAGAGGATAACACAGACAATGAGCAGGAGAAGAGAGATGAAAAAGGCACTTCGGAGAGAGAGAATAACGAATTGGAGGGAGTAAGTATTTAGAAGTGTTTGGTTTATTTGTTCATTGTTTGTTTGAAGATTTACAAGGTTATAGAAAGGAAATTAGGAATGGATCGGGTGAATACTGCAGCTTCACAGTGATAGTCACAAATAATTGATGCATGGAAAAGTGTGGGGATGCTTTAACCTCTGGACATTTTGTAGGAGGAGATTCAGGAAGTCAGTGATCATGACGATGAAGAAGAGGACGATGATGAGGATGAAGATGATATGGAAGTTGTTGAAAGCTCAGATGAATCAGACTCTGACTCTGATGAAAAAGGTGATGTTAGTGCAATATTCTGTAGAGTTTCACAAATAGTATCTGTCAAACCTCAGGTCCTGGTAGGCAAGAAAGTGTGCTGTCAACCAACTGTCTAATTCTCTGTGAAGTGTATATCCAGTGAATTATTTTTTTGGTTATGGTGCAAAAACATGTAATAGACAGCTGATCAAGTGTCCCTCTATTGGTTTTGAAATTGACCAGAGGCCATCTGGTGTTTGATAACATGTTTCTTCCTTGATTAAGACATCCAAAGTGTAAGGTTTAAGTACTGGTTTCTTTTTATTTCTTTGGGACTGATCACCATGGTGACAGCTCCTATCAGCTAATTTGGAAATGGTAGTTTAATTTTGAAAAGGCTGGGAGTGTATCAGCCTTCCTCATTTTTATATGGCGTGAGTCACAAACAGCAATTCTCTCATATGAGTTGGTCCAAATGGGCAAACCAAGTCTCTTGGTTTCTTCTTGTTTAGGAGTCGCACAAACCATTAGCAGGAACCTGAAAAAAAATAATCCTCAGCTGATATCCTTATTCTGAAGCACAAATTCCTAAAACAAAAAAGGACCTAATTGGCTAAAGAAGTTAATTAAACTTTTATGAATTTATGATGTGGGTTAGTCCTTTTCCCTCCTACTTTTTCCCTTCACCATTTCACTTCCATAACTGTGATGGGTCCTCTCTTCTGAGAATTCTGTGTCTTTCTAAGAGCTAGAGAAGGGAAAGGCTCCATTTGGAGTCTGCCAGCAGTCAATTTTTCCTATTATAACTTGCTGGGTTTATGAATGACAATTATTCTTCAGCCTGAAGAGGTGTGGCTGAAATCTTGAAGCCTTTTTAATGGGGAAGGACAGATTGCTGATACTGCAATTTAAATGTGTGTAATTACAACATAGGGGCAACTTTGATCCAATGTGAGCTCTTTCCCTACCTCTTTCCCGGTTCTAGGATTTAGACTGTTGAAGGAGGAGACTTTAACATGAATTGCAGATAAGAGGGTTGTGTGGTGCAGTGTGATTTGTGTGGAATCCTCCTGTGCACAATTTACATTTCCAGTGACCCTAAGATTGTAAGGAGTATCTGTATTCATGTGATCCTTGCTGTTACTTTAACAGAAATCTTTCTGTTTTAGAAAATTATCAAGCTGACTTGGCAAACATCACCTGTGAAATAGCCATTAAGCAGAAACTGATAGATGAGCTAGAAAACAGCCAGCGAAGGTTACAAACACTGAAAAAACAGTATGAAGAGAAACTAATGATGCTACAACATAAAATTCGAGACACTCAGCTTGAAAGAGATCAGGTTCTTCAAAACTTGGGTAAGAAGTACAGAATCATTGATCTTGTATAAGCTCTTCAAGTTGAACTGTTTTCTACTTCTCTCGTTTTCTTTTTCAAATTTGATGAAAAATTACAGAGGACAGAAATAGGTTTGCACCCATAATGCCAGTGAATCATTCTTTACTCACTCTAGTTTCTACCAGAACTGAGAGTAAAATTTTTTGGAAATATATTGCTACTAACAGGTATTTGATTTGGGTGAATAAACGTTTTCAGTTCTTTAAGAGCTTTCATAATCCTGGAGATAGTTCCTGAATTAAAAGTTATTTTTGTGTTCTTCCCTCCCCACTTTCTTTTTATTTGCATAAAAATAAGAACAAGGATCAGTGATCTTTCAGAGATGTTTTATTGACCAAACCTTTTTGAATATGTGATAGTATTGAGATGACAAACCACCTATGACTCAGGAGTCCCAAGCCATAAATAACTGCACTTTGGGAGAGTGCTTTGAAAAGTATTTTGTTTGTTTTTATTTTTTAAACATATACTATATATGCTTTATAGTTACACACTTTCTAAGCTTTTGCTGTTCCCCTATTATTCCTTAAACCTTCCTCATTGATCAGTGTCAGAAAAGAAATTGATGGCTTTTAGGAGTGTTGTTATACTCCTGTATACAAATGTGTGTATTTGTGCTTTCAGGTGCTCAGATCTGTTGCAAAGAAGTCAGAGGAAAATGTTAGTACTTGATCTCTTACCCCAGAATGCATACGAGGTGGAAAGTTCAAAGCAGTGCAGGTGGCAGGAACTAGAGACAAATTAGGTTGTTTTAAAGGTATTGCAGATAATGCTAAAGCAGAGGAAGTAGTTATCTGCTGTGGCTGGCAAAGTACAAATATCCTGAACAAAAGCAGATTAAGAACTCCGTTTTGCTCTAGGTTCTGTGGAGACCTATTCAGAAGAAAAGGCAAAAAAAATCAAATTAGAATATGAAAAGAAACTCCAAGCCATGAATAAAGAACTGCAGAGGCTTCAAACAGCGCAAAAGGAACATGCACGATTGCTTAAAAATCAGTCTCAGTATGAAAAGCAGCTGAAGAAACTGCAGCAGGAGGTGACAGAGATGAAGAAAACCAAGGTATATTTCAGTAAATTGAAGTGTTGCACAATGAGTGCTTACTGAAATTTGGGTTGAAATCTCCTGTGCATCCATCTACCTGATAACTCTGATCTTGCTATTAGCTGCTTGAAAGTCTGAAAATAGAAGAGATGCAAGCACTAGGCTGTTCCTGGGGGAGAGGGGTAGCTTTTAGGTTTAATGAACAGAAATTAAGGTATCAAACATGCATAAGCTTGCGCAGCTTATTAGCTATTATTCAGCACTGAGTGAAGAAGACATTAGATGGAAGAGGTAAGTGGCTAAATGCATTTAATATATTGGAAAATGGCAACTTGAAGAAAAAACTCTGTATGAGTGGGGGCAGGGAGCAGCACTTCACTGTGAACAGCTTTTCTAAGTGATGACCTCTCTACAGGTTCGCTTGATGAAACAAATGAAAGAAGAGCAAGAGAAAGCCAGAATGACTGAATCTAGAAGAAATAGAGAGATTGCACAGCTTAAAAAGGAGCAGCGCAAACGGGAGGTGATTTGACAGATAAAGAACTTTCATTTGGAATAAGCACCTGTCATTATGATGTGCATCTGCTTGCAGGCACACACTGTGTATATGTAGTGTATATGCATTCACTTAGGCAGGCATGTACCTGTGTATTTTCACCGGTGAAAATGCACAAAATTTGGTTTGACTTCCATGAAAACACAGTTACTGGCTTCAGGTGATAAGTCTTCTAATTTCTGTTGTGCTTGAGTATGTGTATCAGTGAATTAGTGATTAGTGAATCTTCACAAAGTTATTGCTACCACCTTGCTTGCATGGACTTACTCTTTTTGATAGAATTGATAGAGTGAAACACTTATTTTTGTTCTGCACTAGGAAAAGCAAGAAACAATCATAACTGGACCACTTCATGTCACAGCAATTTTGCAGATTTGCATTAGTGTGTAGAGGTCTTTTTTTTTTTTTTTATGCAGTACAGTCTTCGCAACAGATAATGGAAAAAGTATCATGTGCTGCTTCTGTTTTTTCACAGCATCAGCTCAAGCTTCTGGAAGCTCAGAAAAGAAACCAAGAAGTTATCTTACGTCGCAAAACTGAAGAGGTACTGTGGTAAAACAGCAATGCATCTTTGAAAACAGAATGATGATGTATTGGTGTAATGTAGAACTCAGTTTTGGGGAGAGTTAATCATGTCTTTGCTCTGTGTTTCAGGTCACAGCCCTTCGTCGGCAAGTAAGGCCTCTGTCTGATAAAGTGGCAGGAAAAGTAAGTCGAAAGCTGAGTCTGCCTGAGCATTCCATGCAGGAAGCAAGTTCTAGTTTGTCAGGTGAGCACGACGGCTCCAGAACAGCAGCACAGCAGAAGATGAGAATTCCTGTTGCAAGGGTTCAAGCATTATCTGTAACTGCAACAAATGGAACAGGGTAAGGATTAAAACTTTTAAGGACACTAATGAGAACTGAAGTTTGTGTGCACTTTCTTGCAGACAATGTTGTGATGATACATGTTGCAGGAGCTGTTATTTGTCAAACCGTTGTCATGTAATGCTCATAAAATGGGCATTTTACCATTATCAAATGCAATTTCACTTTTCTAGGTTTAAGACAACAATATAATAATATAAAATGGCATTAAAGGGCAAGTCACATAAACTGGATTTTGAAATTTTGAGGGTTTTTAAATCTGCTCTTGGTGGTCCAATGCCAGCAGTGTTAAGTTCACAGTAAAACTTGTTGGAAAATGCAGTTCAATGTATCGGGTTTATTTGTGCTCTTTGACTGTGGTTTGAAGCAGATCTCCTGTTAAATAGGGAACAAGTCCTAGGTGGCGTTTGAACTCAATAGTGCGTCATGAAAGATGCCAGTGTTTGATACCTATTTTTCAAGTGCAGGAGTGCAGCAGAGCTTGGGGCTGGGTGCAGGTAGCTGTCTGGTGCAAGAGAAACTGCAAGAACTTCTGCATGAAATTTTTAAGTTGTTTGTGAAAAATATTCCGGCCTGATCATTTCCACATTCAAATTTGTAACTGGACTACTTTAGACTTAGCTGTGTGTTTCTCTTGAATTTATCACAGAAAGAAGTACCAGCGGAAAGCAGTGACAAGCAGAGTTTACTCCTCAAAGGCAGCCAGGATGAAGTGGCAGTTACTTGAACGCAGAGTGACTGATATTATTATGCAGAGGATGACTATTTCCAATATGGAGGCAGATATGAACAGGTTACTTACGGTGGGTGATCTGCTGTACACTGTTGGCTGTATCGTCATGTTAAATAGGGAGCACTGCAAGTGTGTTTGCTGTAAACATCAAATAATTGATGTTATGGCAGCATTGGCAAAGTGGGTGGAATCTATTGCAGTCAGTGAATACACTCTTGACTCCAGTAAGCATTTGGACCGTGGGATTGCTGTGCTTAGTAAGAAATGAAAATGGCATTTTGACATTAATGGCATCATGTGAAAATACGTTACTGTATTCACCTGTGTAACTTCTTCCCATGGAAGTCATGGTATGTTAGTTAAAATGTAACAAACAAAGGAAAACAAAAAGGCACTTGAATGTTTTAAGGGCTTACTAATTACTTAATTCTTTTTTATGTAATATTATGTCTTTGTGGAAAATAGCAACGTGAAGAACTCACAAAAAGAAGAGATAAGCTTTCAAAGAAAAGGGAGAAGCTCATCAAGGATGGGGGCGGCAGTGAAGCAGATAGAAATGTCCAAAACATAAATGAGGAGATGGAATCAGTAACTGCGAATATAGACTACATTAACGACAGCATTTCTGACTGCCAAGCAAATATTATGCAAATGGAAGAAGCAAAGGTAGGTCAAATATTAACACAAAAATGGTAAAATAGGGACAAGAAAACACAACTGTCTTAGCCTTAAAAATGTTCTCATTTAGAAATTAGTTTTTGACTGTATAATTATTGAGCCAGGAAGTGAAAATTGGTGAAAACTTTTATGTGAAGTTTGAAATGAAGACTGTTATACAATTGATACCGGAGTTTTAGTGTCAATAGTGTAATGCAAGTTAAGATTGCAAAGCATCTAAATGTCAAAGCTGATGCTTTCTAGGATGCTGGCATTAAATTAATATTAATTCTTGGGACGTTTTCACAATCCGACTGTTTTTATTCTTGCACACATAGGAAGAAGGAGAGACCTTGGATGTAACAGCAGTGATTAATGCTTGCACCTTGACAGAAGCTCGATATTTGCTTGATCACTTCCTTATGATGGGTATCAATAAGGTAATGTGTTAAGTGAAGGATGTCTGTGCCAGGACTGTGGCATGTGCCAGGAGCAGAGTTGGGCTGACATAAAGACATGACTAATGTGCATTAAGCAAAGCAAAGCTGGTCAACACTACTGGGTCATGCTGATTCTCAGTGTGAAGGCCCTTGAGATCTATTGTCCTCTTCAACATACTGCCTGTTTTTCAACCCCCAGTAGAGCCTACTTCGCTGTGTTAATTAGCTCATGTTGTTCCTATAAGAGCACTAGCTTTTGTAATCAAATAATTCTCTGTTTTTCAACAAACTCCTAAAGAGAGCTCAAGATTTTTTTTTTTTAAAGACTGGCTCAGCCACTTTTGTACAAATATGAACCTCAAAAAAATTTTAAATTATGTGTTGATGCACGACATACTTGACTCTGAGTTCTAGTTTTGAGTAGAGCCACAGGGATTCTTCTGAAAGTCTTGATGATATATTTTTTCTTTCATATTTTCAAAATAAGTATTTGGCAGCTCATAACCCTGTGCACACGTATCATGTGCTCTTGCTGCTACATTTCTTTCTGTCTGGGGGATGGTACTCAAATCTCATTGAGTCAAATGAAAGATTTCAATGATACTGAAACTGTCTTTGGGTCAGCCCCCCTGACCAGTTCTCTGGGGTTTCTTTTGCATTCTTGATTCGTCACTATGCAGGTAATCCAAAAGGCTTGTGGAGAAGAAAAAAAAGGGTAAAGAAAATTCCCACAATCACATTGGCTTCTGCAAATTCCAGTCTTTAATATTTTTTCAGCCCTTGGATGTGTTTGAATGGATCTTGCAACAGAGTTAATATGAGAAAAGTGCCTCTGACTTACTCTGTTAATGATTTCTCTTTATGATGATAAAAAGCTCCATTATGTGAAGGATTCTATCATCTTTTTGATGAGAAATTATCACATAGAAAAGCTGAAGGTTTATTTTTTTGCAAAATTGGTCATGCTTGCTGTCTATTCTTTTGTTTGTTTTCACCTGTAAAATGTGTCTATTGCTATGTAGCTTTAGTTCAATCAGAATGTAGTGTGTAAATTTGTAGGGCAACACTTTTTACTCAAGCACCAACACTCAGAGTCTGGTGTTGCCCTGTAAGTCTTTGAGAAGATGTCTTGTACCTTCATTTTTTCATACCGTTTCTTTTGGAATTTGGAAATCTACTTGGAATACGTTCCCTGTAAATTTCTTTGGCTGTATTTTCTCCAACTAAAGAATTCCCACCAATCCACGGATCTAGGGAAGTTCCCTCAGAATGAATTCTGTCATAAGCTAGGCCATGAGATCTTTCATTAGAAGCTGAAGTTCACTGAGTGATTGTGTAGGAAAGATTACAGTTCTGGGTCCCACCCTGTCCCACTTCCACCTGCCCCCTGTTCTTTGTCATAGAGTATCATAGGTAATAATTTTCTAAAAAGTAGTTACCTGTGAAAAGTGGAGGTGTTGATCTTTCAGATGCTTGCTACTTGTAAAAAATGTGAAGACTCTGAAATGCACTTGGGAGTCATGTCCAAATTAGCCACTAGATGCGTATTTGCAAGGCAGTCTGAGGAATACAAGTTAAATGAATGCCTAATGAGTCTCTTTAAAAGATGAAGTAAAGAAAAAGGCCCTTAGTTGACCTGATCTTTAGGATGTGAGAAGGTGGCTGCAATGTGCACATTGTTTGTGTTTGTAGTTTTTTAAAAATTTTGACAGTTTTCAGTTCGTAAAACAAGGGTTGTGATAAAACATTTGTCATCTTTCCCTCTCCTAGGGTCTCCAAGCAGCTCAGAAAGAAGCTCAGATCAAAGTTCTTGAGGGACGCCTTAAGCAGACAGAAATCACTAGTGCTACTCAAAACCAACTGCTGTTTCATATGCTAAAAGAAAAAGCTGAGTTAAATCCTGAACTCGATGCTTTTCTGGGTCATGCTTTGCAAGGTAGTTTTTTCATCTTGTTTTCTGAATAGTCAGCTGCATGTCATGTTTGCCTTCTGTGCATGCTGTACTGGGCATTCTAGACTATTTCTTTTCTGAATAGATGCTGTATTTAACATCTTATACTTGACAATTGAAATGCATGTATGACATTTTTAAGTATAGCCTCTCAGCAGTGAAATGTAGGAAACAAAGTTTTTTTTATTATTGAGATTTTTTAAAATTAAAATAATCTGCTTGTTATTTTTACAAAAGACAATGGATTTACAATTTGGAATTGTTTTAACTTCTGAATGTGAAATTCTAAAATTCAATCCTGTTCAGTCATCATATGCTAGTGATTTTGGATTGGCATTTTATGTCTGTTACGGCATCTATTCTACTTCTCATGAGATGATACTAAGAAAAATTTAGAATACATTTGGGTATTTTTGTTTTATTTCTTTTTATAAATGGATATGTTTTGATTGGAATGTTGCTTTTTTTTCCTTGTTGCTGTATTTACACAGACCTAGATAGCATACCACTGGGTAAGTATGTTTAGCTTTCTGTGTACTGTACAGCTGCATGAGTTACTAATTCATTCATGTTCACTAACTGGTGCATCTTAGAATTTGTGAGTGTGAAGTTTGCATGAACTATTGTGTAAATGTACTCATTATCATGAGCTTAAAGAGCATTTCTTCCTTTCTGAAACCACCCCTAGCTCTCGTGGTAGTAAACCTTGTGGTAGTTATATTTGTCACATAAGAAGTGAAGACAGTAAGCAGAGCTGGATTTCAAATTTTTAACTTGGTGCTTGCGAACCCAAAGTATGTTCAGACTGCATAAAACTATTTTGTGATATACTACTGTTGTGACAAATTCTGCTAATCTTTTTAGGTCTGAAACAAAGGCAATTTTTAACTTGCAGGTTATTTTTTACCTTTTGCAAATAGTTCCTTTTGTAATGTAAACATTGTACAGAATGCAGGATTACATCTCACGTTTTCAATTGGGTTTAAGTTCCTGACTTCACTGATTTTGAGATAAGTCTCTCGTTGCTGTTGCTTTAAAGTTATTTCCAAATCAATTACGCTTATTTTCTCCCTCCAAAAAGTTGGCTATATTTGGAACTTGAGAAAAATATTCCTGTTTTGTGTTGTGCTATTTTTAATCACATTATGCTGTCCTGTGCTAGTTTGCATAGGCATGTGAAACATTTAAAAAGCACAAAACTACATGGAAGTGTATAGCTCATAATCTAGGGATGGCCAGCTTCCTGTCAGGGGATCTTGCTGCATGCAGCCAGTTATTTATTCAGGAACCTCGGTGGTTTGTAATACCATAGAATACCAATGTGTGTGCATGTTCACCCATGTTGGAGCAATGTTTCTCCCGACAGCATTGCATTTTCTTTAGCTCCGGATGGGCTTTTGCTCCTTAACAACATTTGAAGCAGTGAAAAGCCACTTGCTAAATGTATTGAAAGAGTAGCTGTTGTCATAAAATTTTTCATAGAGTGTTATCTCATTAAAGAAGCTTTTTAACACTTTGTAAGCATGACCTGAGGCTTTTAAAGTATCTAAGCCACTCAGGACTCTGCTAACACTTTATAGGAAGGAAATGCAGCTGAATATGCTGTACTAACCTAGGTCCAAGTTGAAATCCCAACTGTTGGTAGTCTGTGTTTTGTGGATCACTAGTGACCAAACCTTTTTAACTGCAGGGAGTTGAGGCACTGCTGTAGTGAGGCTTTGATGCTGGGATTGCCAGCTGGTTCACAGGGACTCTGTTGGTGCAGGGCCTCCTTGGTAACCTGACACAGTTCCCATAGGTAGAGGTATGGGTGGCAGCAGATCCTGAGACCAGTTTCACCAGGATGCCTGACATCGCAGTGGTAGAGCACAGACAGCCCTATCCCAAGCAAAGGAATTACACTTCCAGGGTGTTTGTGATTTGCTCTGTTGATGCCTACTTTCAGATCCAGTATCTTCAAAAGTTCTTAGCCATTTCAATACACTTGGCTCAGAAAAGCTTCAACATTCCCCAGTGTAGTTGTGCACTTGCATTCAAGTGTAGACTTAAGGAGTTTCAGTCTGCAGAAAAGTACATCATAGGCTCAGGTTTTGACTTGAATGGGTTTTGAATGCACATCCACCTTGGTGGATGAACTAGCTGCCATTCATTATCTCACCTCCTCTTGTGAAGAGTTAAAATGACCATGAAACTGAGTTTTGAGTGTTGCTGAAGTGATTTCTTTATGAAGAGTTGTGGGAGCTGCTTTTCCTTCCCACCTATAGACATTCATGGATGTGACTCACAACCATCTATGTGCAGATTTTGAGAGGGCTGGTCAAATGTCATTTCCTCTGGGTGAACTGTGCTGCTGTACAGCGTTGTCCTGCTACCATCCAGTTGCCACTGCATGAGAAGGAAGACAATCAGAAAATTCTCCACTGTTGTGCAATTACTGGTTTACTAGCAGCTATCCCTGCAAACAGCATTGTCTTTACTAACTTTATTTCTCCTTTCATCTCTTCTCACTCAGGACTTCTTGCAGAATCTTGCTCTTTCTACCTTTTTGTTGAATCTGTGCAGTGGTTTCTATCTCGGGGCTTTGGGCAGTCTTCCTGTGTTAAATTGCAGACAAACTGAAGAAACTTGTCAGGTCACATGAGTGTGAGCCTACAAATAAAATCCCATCTTTTGTGGTCATTCCACACTTTCTATTTAGTTACCTGTAAAAAGAGATCACAAGTTCTTTATGAGAAGGAGATGAAGTAACATAATTCTAATAGGAATCCTATATTTTCTGAAAATGCATTTATTTTAGGGATTCTGCTCTTGTCTTGCTAAAAGGAGCAGTACTCTAGATCCCCTCTTCTGCAGAAAGCATATAATAACAATAATAATAAGTATTGAAAAGTTTTAATCTGGCCTCAAATCCATGATGGAACAAAAAAAGAAAATTCAGAGTGCTATTCCTGTGACCCTGCTTTCTTTATAGTATTGTTGTATTTCTGATAATTAAGATTACATTGTAAAGATTAATACAGCAGTTGAGTAACTCTGAAATGCATTGTTGGTGTTGGTTCTAGGTTGACAGTTTTAACATTTTCAGGAAACGTGTTTAGATGCAGCATATGCAAAAGGCAGTATTTTCCTTCTCTTTTTTCAACTGAAAACTGCATATTTTTCCTCCCTTTCTTCAAAGCATGAACTTGCACTTAAAACATATACAGGGACAAACCTGTTTTAATATGGGTTACAAATAAATTGGTTCTATGCATTGCAAATGGTATCTGCTTTTTGACAGAAATTAAATAAAGAAACTCAGTGTCTCTGCTAGTAAAGAGGAGATGTAATGGAATGTCATTAGAAGGTTATTTAATCCTTAATATTTCATGAGTATGATCAAAAATAAGGGACTTTGCTTGCAAAAATGTGTTACCTATGTCCTTACATTAAGCCTAAAATGTGTTATTAGAACAATATGGAAGTTAGGGGATTTGTTTTCCCAGCAGTTTGGAACTGATTGTACGTGTGCCCTTGGCTCATTGTCTCAGCTTAATGTTTTGCACTGTTTGCATGCAGACATGTTAATTGGATGTTTGACAGTGTTAGTGTGTGGCCTGCATGCTCGTTTTGTCTTCTGTGGACAGGTTTGTGTACCCATTTTTGCTTCAGGAACATTTCTACTGAACAGCTTCCTTTTAAAATTAATCTCTATTTAGGAAGCTGTTCTATAGTATTAAGTGATAGCATCATCCTCTTTTGAAACAAATCCTTATATACTAATAAAGTGCTTGCTTCTTGTCAGCTCAAATGGTGGCATTCTGTGTAAGAGGAGGCTGAGCCTCAGCTCACTAGCTAGTTAAAAATAAAATTTTCTTTTTCATTGTAGACAGGCTGATTCTGTCTTGGAGCAAGAAGATGAAAAAAAAGGAGGAGAAAGATACATTCTTACTGTCCACTGATTTACATCCTATCTCTTCTGTGTCTTGCAGTTAATTTTCTTTGCTTTATCTGCTTTGTAACAGATTTCCTTCTAGGATTTCTGTTTTTCTTTCATCTCTGTTGCTCTGCTACAGTAGATAGAGGACCACATTTGGCACAGTATGCCTAGTGTATGATTTATTTAGATTGTATGAAAAAAATTAGTTTAGGTGCTGGGAAAATTCAGCGGGGGCTGGATAGAAAATAGTCAAGATATTCTGAAAATCCCTGTCTTTTGTACTCTGTTCATCTACATTCAACATTGCCTGAGCTGTTTTGTATAGCATTTAAAGCCTTCACATCCTGTTGTAGAGGGACAGACTAATGTTATTCTTTTGGAAATTTTCTAGAAAATTTGGAAGATAGTACTGATGAGGATGCGCCTTTGCATAGTCCTGGGACAGAAGGAAGGTAAGCAAATCTTTGGTACTACTGATTCTAGAAAAATTACTGTCATTTCCTCCTTTTGTAATGAATCATGTATCCTTTAGAAAATACCTCTAACATTGTTTCATTATACTTTGCCCACGATTTCAGTAGAAAGAAGAATAAAATAAAAATACACATCTGGAAAAAATATGACTTTCTTTCTAACTGTGATGCAATTTTTCTTTTAGTTCATTATCTTCAGATCTTTTGAAGCTTTGTGGTGAAGTCAAACCCAAAAGCAAGGTAGGGCATGCAATGATGATGATAATTCTTCTACATGTCTTTTAAGTGATTCTATGATTCTGTAATAATTCATAATTTAATGATACCTTCTGGAGAATGCTCTTGCTTTGCCCAAGAGACATAAATGAATGAATACATGCAGAAGGTGCACTGATGTACCCTTCATGTGATTTTGGTACAATATGATTTTGTGTGACACTCCTCTCTAAGAAGCAATGATAAAAATAACTTTTTCAATATTTTGTGGTTATTAGATTTTCAGAGAGAGATGTGTTCTTCCAGTTACTTGCACTCCAAACTGATGTAGTTTCACAGATTAATATTAATTAGGCTGCAGTTCAATGTTATTGCCAGTGGGAACTGTGAATATGCTTATTGTTTGCAATTTGATTCTGTGGTCACAGAAATTTGAGGAAGTTTATTAAACAAATAAAAGTTTGACCTCCAGGCTCTTAATTACAGTTGACATTGGAGGAATATATCTAGGCAGACTGTAGTTTAATATTAATGGCAGTGGGAACTGGAAATGTGCACTGATTGCAATTTTACTTCTGTGCTCACAGGAGCATAAGCCAAGTTTGCAAAGTACTTAGAAGCTTGGCCTCCAGTTTTCTAACTGCAGTTGGCTTTGGACAAAAATATCTATGTTGGCTGTTACATTATTTGGTAACATTCCTTGGTGTGCAGCTATTTGGGCTGTTTAACTAAGTGAGTTTGGTCTGAAAATGCCATAAAATAAACATGTCATTTTTGTAATGACTCCTTTCAGACTGGATCTTTGTCTTCCCCATTGGTCTTTCTTTCCCCAAGGAACACATCTTAATTTCACAGTATAATCCCACCTAACATATATGATCAATTTTTTACAAATTACTGTTTTGCACAAAGCTTATCTCCTTTGTGAGTTTTTCTGTTGTTTTCAAATTGTTGAAATGCTAAATGAATCTTAATTCATGTGGACTTAGACTGCTTTTGAAGTGACTTTAAGTAAGAAGCAGAGTTTGTACATGAGAAGAAGCATTGATGGTAGAAGTCACACCAGTATAATTGTAGCTATTTAAATTTACATTTTGCTTTATTCCTCTCTGCTTTATACTATTTCATTTGGTTAAACCATAGGTGAGTAATATTGTACTCCTGTAGCATTGACAGGCATCTGGTTGAAAGGATATCCTTGGAAACCAGTTGTCAAATCAGTGTTTCATGCCATTGAATTTGACTTGCCTCCTCCAAAATCGTTGCCCAAAAGCAGAGGTGAGCTTTTTGATTTAGTTTCCAGAGGCAGTTGCCAAGTGATTGAGGGGGATGCTAATTGCCAGCTAACGATAATCTTGAGTGTAGGACTCTTGACACGTACCATTGCATGTTTAAGTGGCAGTTTGGTTTCTGTCTGTCTCCAGGCCCGCCGGAGGACCACCACCCAGATGGAATTGCTGTATGCAGCCAACAGTGACCTAGTCTCTGACAGTAGTGCTGCAGGCTCTGCCTTGGCTGGCTCTATCGCATCACTTGCAGAAACCCAAGAAAGTGGGGTAGCTGCTGACACACATGATACTTCTGCTAGGGACAGAGAGTTTATACCCCCACCATCTGGCTTACCTTCTAAGATAGGCAGCATGTAAGTTTGGCCATGCTGTACTAATTATCCTTTGCTTTTAAAATATGCATGTTGCCAGTTTCTTGTAATCTATTATTTTAACTTTACAAACAAGGTTGATATACTTGAAGCTTACTAAATAATACTGACAAAGCCCCTTCCTTTCTACCATCATCACTCTAGAAAGCATAAATGCAGAGTTGTAAGTACTGTGGTTCTTACTGAAGATGTAAGTTCTGTTAAGTTGCTTTGTTAAAGTTACTGTAGCCATGTTCTATGTAGAGGGAAAAACCCTTCTAATACCTTGAATAGTTTGCTGTATTAGTGCTATGGGAAATGCACATTCTAGGGAGGTAGTGAGAATCTGCTTAGAACAGCAGAGAGATTAAAAAAAACCCCAGCAAAACACAACCCAAAAACTTTATATAACATGGTATTTGTATATGGTCCTAATTATTAGGAAAAATCTTTCTGTGAGTTGTCTTGTATGGACCATGCTTAAAATGAAAGAGTCTCTGCAGCAACAGAGTATGCAAACGAAAAGTTGAAAGGAAAATGTTGGATATTATGAATCCTCAAAAATCCTTTCTGTTTGCAGGTTACACTTACCTGCAGAACGGTTTTACTAATTGAAAGTATCTCTTGATTCTAAGCAGAACTAAAAATATTTTTGTGGTTTTACTTTGAGACCACCAGATGTCTCTCACATGCACCCTTTTTTTCTTTTCACTTGCTCTTGCTGTTCTTTTTATATCTACCAGTACCACTACTGGTTATTAGCCATTCACTGGTAGAGACCATTTTCTTGGCTTTTTAGGTACTAGCTGCTATGTTGCACAAGCTCATGTGTAAATTGAATGCACTTCCCACATTCAGTGATGTGGAAATCGGTGTCCCACAGCTATCTTCACATTACAGGTTCTGGAGTTAAGCATCTTTTAATATTCATCTGTCCTATTTACATAATATTTTTACAGCAGTCTCTACCTAATGTGCATTTGCGATTCGTATTTTTTACTATGTATTTCTGGCATGTGCTTGAGGTGGCAATCTTGAACAGTAAAACACTGCTGATAGCAATTATTAACCCATGCTGATGGCTTCAGTGCAAATACAATCTGCTTGGAAAGAATGGTCTTGAGGGTGAGCATAGGTGGAGAAAATGCACTTGTTTCAGCAGTTAGCGTGAGATGAATAGAGACTTTTGAAGCTTCAAGATCTAAAACATCAAGTGTTATGACCTGACATCCAATACTCAGGTAATACCAACTTTTGCCTCACTCCATCTTCTAGAATGTATCAATTTATGAAAGTGAGTCAGCAACAAGGCAAAACAGGATTTTCCCAAAACTGTGTTCTGCAGGCATTTGAGAGTTACACACTGTCAATAAATCAATTCAGTCAGCAGTAGGCCTCACATATTGAATTGTTATTGACCATGTTTTAATAGATAAGTGATCAAAAATTCCCACAATCAATCTGCAGTGTAGTTGTTTTTCCAAAACTTGCTGGTTTATTTGGTCATAATTGAAGAAAGCTTGTCTTTATGAGCCATCTGGCCTTCCCTTATGGACCTGTGGTGCCAGCATCTCTCTTGTAATAAAATACATTATTCAGGAGCAGATTGTGATCTTACCTGCCATAAATGTTTTCTCCTTGTGCCGCTTAAGTGACATTTGGGGATATAGAAGCTGTAACAGTGATCCAAAATACAGATTCTTGAAGTGGCAGAAATTAATTATATGTTTAGGTGTCTGCATATGCACAAACTGCTCCACTCTAGAACCCCCTCAGGTCTGTGGTGATTCCGTGGTCCTTGGAGAGGGACTTTTTACAAGGGTGTATGTTGATAGGATTAGAGGTAATGACTTCAAACTGAAACACTGTAGGTGTACATTAGATATTGGGAAGAAATTCTTCACTGAGAGAGTGAAACACTGGAACAGGTTACCCAGAGGAGCTGTGGATGTTCCATTCCTGGAAGTGTTCAAGGCCAGGTTGGATGGGGCTTAGAGCAACCTGGTGTAGTGGAATGTGTTCCTGCTCAAGGGATGGGGGTTGGAACTAGATGGTCTTTAAGGTCCCTTCCAATCCAGACCATTGTGTGATTCTGCTACTTAGGGAGGTACCTAAATGCATGTGGCCAGCAGTTAATTTGATTGGAATTCTGTTTACAAAGATGGTTAGTGCTGTTGTCCTTTGATATGCTCAACTCATCTACAGCAGCTTTTGCAGAGTATAGTTGTCTTCTGTAGGACTTGTGTCAGCTCTGTTCAGATATCTGATGTCCTGGCAAATGTAAAAGGGCTCTGGAAACCTGGAAGTAGGTACGTGTCCTGCTCCTTTTCTGTCAGGTCATTGACATCATGCACCTGGTTTTTACACCTGTGCTTAGGAAGTTCATTCCAGCAAGACAACTGCATTTTTATAATACCTGCATTCCCAGGCTTTCAAAAAGAATTCAGAAAATGATGATGCTCTTTACACCCTCTTCTGAGGATGTTCCACTGTGGAGTCAAAGATAGAGGACTCAAGGGGCAGATAGAGAGTGAACAAGCGAAAGTTGGCTCTGTGTCTGAGTATGCAGGATGCCAGTGTGAGGCAGAGGAGCTTGGGTTCTAGTTTCTGGTTTGGTTTATTTAATTGAGTAGCTGCTCAGTAGACACATAAGCAACCCTGGCAGTAGACACTGTAAACTGTTCGTCATCTTGCTGGAAGACCTGTCAGCCTGATTCATAGAACTTGCCTTGTGACCTCAGGATTTTTGCATTCCTAAATGCATACTGGTCCAGCATAAAGAGAGGGAAGGGAGTGTGTCCTGTTCCACCTTTTCTGTGTCCTATGCACAGTATGCTTAGAGGTAAAGCAGCCCTACGTAGAAATGTGTGCTCTGGCCTTGAGGAGGGAATTGGACCCACTTTCTCCCCCTTTTTTTGTAACTTAACTGCTAGGCTTCTGTGCAAAACCAGGCAGGTTGTCCTCCTTTTCCTGTGTCTTGAAGACCCCTGGGGAGCTCTAGGGCTGACAGGCAGTTCTTGGCACTAGGTCCTACAGGGTCCCAACACATTCCAGTTAGGGTTTGTGATCACTTGAGACAGTCTCATCTACTTGAGTCAAGTAGCTGTTCTTGGTTGTGCTGTCCATGTTAAATAATGCTATTCTGCATTCCAGTCTCGAGGTGGATTTTGTATAACACAGACTTCCTCTCAAGGGAAACATGTAGAGAAGTTGGAGCTATGCACATTCAGAACCTGTAGAGCTCTGAGACTGATGCTAGTAACCATGTCAGGAAGGTGGCCTGCCAACTGAACTTAATCTGCTTAATGGAGTTGTGTGGAGCAACCACACTTCTAGATTCTGCTTTCTTGCTTTTAGTGAGTATTTCATATTCACAGGAAAAAAAAAACCCTTCTAAATACACAGAAATAGGAAAAAACAAAGCAAATATTGCTATTGTGATTGCTCAATTAGTGAGAAATGAGAGTTCAAAAGCATGGAGACCATTCAGATTCTTTCCTTTTTTTCTTTTGTCTGACTGGTGAAATGGTAATATTTGGGTATCAGCTTTAATATTGTCCTCTTGATAATTTTGCTGATTTTAGTGGGGAGTTAAAGGTTGGGAGAAAGACCACAGTGACTGTGAATTGGAATTATTTCAGAGCAAGAACAGGAGAGACAAATGAGGGATGGAAAGCAAGGGAGAAGGGAAGTGGGGGTAAAGAGAAGCCATGTTATAATAGTCAGGTTGTCAATGGGAAGTACTTTTTCTCACTTCCTTATTTTGAATTTTATATTGTAACATGAATATGTTACTGCAAAGTTTCATTCGTGTATAAGAATCATTGTGATTTCTCTGTTCTTCTTGTCTGTAAATGGTATATTGTAGATGCAGATGTGGAATCTGAAATTTCAGAATTTCCATGATCTTAATTTGGGATGCATACTCCACTCTATTTCTTTTAGTGAGTCTCTTTTATTATTGAATTAGTAAATCTCCTTTACATATTGAGTATCTGACTCTATATGTTGATGAACTGTGAATGTTAATAACTTGGTATATTTTTATATTCAAGTGTGAGAACAAGTTTATAATCCTTACATTCAAGAGACACAATAATGTATTAAAGTACGTTCTAAAATTGGAAATCATACTGGGAGAATGGCAGGTAATGTAAGAAAAGCAAGTTCTGTGAAGGGCCTTTAGAGTGAGATAATGATTGCTCTTGTTTTAGTTCGAGACAACCATCTCTTCCAGAGAAGAAGATACCTGAGCCTTCACCTTTAGCAAAGAGAAAAGCCTATGAGAAAACAATGGAAAAGACAAAGACAAAAGAACAAAAACTGTAAGATTCTTTTAAATTTATTTCCTCTGACATAACTTAAACTTTGAATTTTCTTGAAAAATAAATCTGTATTTTTTTCTATTTCTTTTCTTTCAGGACAGTTTTTATTGTTGTCAGTGCTGAAATTCATTGCTCATCTTATGTGTGGTTGTTTGGGTTTTTTTTCCAGATTGTTTTTCTGTACAAAATAACTCAGGAGCAGAGCCCTGAGAAAATGTCCTTTGGAGCATTTGGAATTTTTTTTTTTTTTAATTGAAGTCATCAATATATCTAAGAGCCTTCAATTTTATCAGAATTTCTTTGTTTTACATGTGTGTGTTTTCTGCCTGGAGCTTTCACTTTTAGCACTTAAACTTTGAACATCGTGCCACCTTGCGCTCTGCAGCCTTGAGCTTTTTGCCTTCTCTGGGAGATATCTGTAGCTAGTATGACAATCTTAATTATTGGCTTAAGAAAAGAGCATCTAACATTTGAGACATGTTGCATTTAACTTTTCTAACCATTTGTAACCCGTTAAAGAAGATGTTCTTTTTTTTTTGTAGCTCAGATTCTGGAGCCCCAGAGGCTAGTCTGTCACCTCCTACTTCCCCACCAAGCCGGCCCCGTAATGAAATGAATGTTTTTAGTCGTCTTACTGTTTCTCAGGGAAACACATCAGTTCAGCAGGATAAGTAAGTCACAAAGGGAAGCCTCAGCCCCCAACCAGGGAAATGCAAAGTGTGCTCAAGAATTCAGTGTAGTATCTGGTAGAAATTTGGCCTTCTGCAAGACAGGAGGAGATATTTCTCATGTTTTTGTGTAGTTTTCAAAGGAAATATTTTAAACTACCATGGAACCACTGTAAAAATTCAAGAAAAGAAATTTCCTGCTGAACCTTGTTTCCTGTTTTCTAGGCTATGTCTGGTATTTGTAGTTTTAAACCCAAAATAGAAAAGAATGGTAGAATTCTTAGATGTTTGTGTATTTGTGTATGTGTTTACACTCAAAAATAGATTTTAGGTGATAATTTAGGAAATAGTGCTTTTGACAGTTATTCAGTTGCTCCAGCGTTGTTTGGAGAGCTCTCACAACAGCACCTCAGAGGATGAGACATTGAAATGGCTAGAACACAGTTGTTTAGAGATTATCCAAATTACTGAACAGACTGATCTTAGGAGGTGATCTGTAGGAGTAGATGATACTCATATCTTGTTTAGAAGAAGTAGAACTGATTTTCCTCACACTAGGCATCTGTTTAGGAGCCTTACTCCAAATAGCAGTGGACTTCACTTGACTGGAACCTCTGTTGCAGGTTTCAGCATTGATACAAATGCAGTGCTTATGAACTGCAACTCAGATTTAAAATAAACCTTTATTTCTAACTCTAGCAAGATAAGAATTTGCTGTTGTCTGTTTACACTATTTTTTGGAATAAAATGTTTTTTTTCAGAGGTCTACAGAGGTCTACACATACCAAGCAGTGGCTTGCAAGGCTTTCAGTAACTGTGCTTGTGACTTCTTTATCTTAGCTTACCTTCCTTATTTCTAACTCCCACCTAACCCTTTTCATTTTCTGACCTGACTTTGAAATAAAATAAAAACTGCTGAATCTGTTTGAGTTGAAAATGAAGGACATCTTAAGATGTACTGCAAATCATCATGTCTTGGGGAAATGCTGTCTTGTATGTTTTCTTGATTTTTAATTTTAAACATTTTTCGGAATGAGAGGTGAAAGATTTTGAACTTAGGATGGCTTGCAAATTGCTGGTTTTATTTGAGTGGGCTATCATATTTAACATTTATATCTCTGACTAACATTTTGCATGTCTCTTCTACACTTAGCAGGCACTGATATTCAGACTGCTCTTTTTCTTTTGATATTCTCAACAAGCACTATCTTATGGAGGTTTACTTATGCATCCATCTTCCCCTTTTAATTTTTTGCCTTTACTTCTCTAAGAAAATGTTGGGGAAATAAGAAATGTCTCAGCTGCTGTTACTCATCTTCTGGACCTGAAACAGTCTACTGTAACTTACTGCCGAGATAATTATTCTTTGCCCCTACCCCCCCATGTCATCATGGGTTTAAGCAATGCTGCATACTGTATGTGGATTTGCATTGCTTTTCTGAGTTGGCCGTGCTGTTGTTTGTTCTTCTCATATGGAGGCGTTTCTTTGCTGATACCTATATTCTTTCTCCTCACAATTCCACCACTGTTGATTGTAGGTCTGATGAAAGTGATTCCTCTCTGTCGGAGGTACAAAGGTACTCTCTCTTTCTCTTTTCTGTTTTCTTGGCATCTCTCACCAAAGTTATTCCAGTTCTTAAGAAATTTCATTTTGCTGCATGATTTTTCTTGATACCTGTGCATTGTTTCTCTTGCTTTTGCCAGAACATTAAATATCTGAGATGTTGGTCAAGCATGTCACCCCCTCTCCTTTTTTAGGGTGGTTTTTTATCATTGTTGAGCATGTCAGGTGTTTTGATTATAGCTGAAGTATGGTGTAAACATTTTCTTAGACACATTGTTTCTCTCTTTGTTTTCTTCAAAAAAAAGAAGAGCAGACATTTTCTTATGTTTTATCTGCTTCTCTCCTTATTTTTATTTTTCTTTTTCCATTACGTGCTTCGATCACTAAAAATGAAATCCTAGTGTAAATAAAAATGAGTGGTTTTTTATTATGTCCTTCTGACAGAATGCACAGTGGCTTAAGAGATGAAAGAAATGCCCCCACTCGTGTCCCAGTGGATTAGGACTTTAGTACTCAGTGAAAAATTAGTTTATCAAGAGAAGGGCAGTCAAAGAACTGCTAATAATGTGATGGTGGCTTTGTCTGGTCACTGTAGCAGTTGTAGCATTCTTTGTCTGTAGACTTTAGAACACTGTACCTAGGTAGATAAATAGCTCCAGGACATGTATTTTATGTGGCTTGTCATGGAAGTGAGTGGATGAGAACAGCACGAGGAATAACTCAGTTCAGAGGCAGCATGATCCACTAGGGAATACTACAGAGAAAACAGTGTTAGTTTAGTGTGATGCTAGAAAACAAAAGCAGAGAGATCTAAATTAATTAAAAAGCAAATTGTTCTGTTTTCTTGAAAATATAAAATGGTGCAGATGAAATGTGAATGCCTTTCCAAAATGAGGAAGATAACGTTACACAATTTAGGGCACTATTAATACTAGTAAAATCTGTAGAAGGATTGCTGAGGAGTAATGAATTATATGAGTGAAGATGTCCTGAGCTGTAAAAATGTTTAAAATCATAATTTTAATCTACTAGATAAACCAACCAGTTATCACAAAGTTAGCTTGTATCATGAAGGACATTTTTCTTTACATAGCAAATTTCTGGACAATATTACAAAATCTTTACATTTTCCTAAGGTGTCTGACACTTTGTTTTGTTTTGTTGTGTTGTTTTCGTGAGATAGGGCTATGGTTTAGTTCCTTTTCCTCACAGTTATGTGTGTGATCCCCAAGAGAGCATGACAGTGAGTCTTAACTGCAAGCTGGCTGGGTCACAGCAGTGTTGCATGGTTTGGGCATTACCTTGAGGCTTTTCTACACTTCCCAGAAATTAAAGGGGTCCGTGTGTGTGCGGTTGTATGCGTGGGATTTTAGACTGCTAGTAATTTTTGGTTGGTAATGAATTGTGAAGGGTTTTTTTCAGGCTGAGTTAAGTCTTTTGGCATCACCACAGAACTAGCTGAAAGTGCCCAGGAAGGTTCCTCTGGAGTGTCAGCATTCCAGTCATCCTCCCTTTTGGCTATTTGTACATGAATGTGTTGTTGGGTACAGGGTGCGGTGGGAACCTTCTTCAGGCACAGATGTTAACAGCAGTTCTCTGTGTCTTCCCATAGAATGCAGATGATGTGAAATGCATGCTGAGTTTGGAATTGGCAGTGTACATTACATTTGCTCCATTTTTCAGATTGTGCTGTTTAGATCTTGGGCATCCAGAAGCTTTAAGTGTCCTGTTTTTTCAGCATTATGCAGACTTTGCCATGTACCCAGCATTTAGCATCTTGTTGTCTTTTCATTTATTTGTTTTTGTATGTGATTTCCTTTAACTGATAGTCCAGAGTTGACAGGTGTTGAGGCTAAATAGAAATTCTGGCATAGTTTATGAAAGGCATTCAGCTATTCTGCCCTCACATGTAAGAACACTAGGTTAATTTTTTTTTCCCTGTGTGCAAGTAAGTTAATTTTATCCGTGTCTATTACTATGCCCAACTCACATTCTTTTTTTTTTCTTTAGGGGGATAATTAACCCATTTCCTGCATCAAAATGCATCCGATCGTCCCCCCTTCAGTGTATCTATACAGCTGAGGGACATACTAAGGCTGTGCTTTGTGTTGATGCAACTGATGATCTTCTCTTCACTGGATCTAAAGGTTGGGCAAGCTCTGTGCACCTCTGCTGCCTACAGAGGCTGCTTTGACAACTCAGGGTGTTGTGAAATTCTCAATTTGTGCTTAGTGCTGTAAATACACAGGAAAATTGTAAGGGTCCATTTCTCAACATAAGCTGAAGAAGGATTTACAGTAATTATCTACAAGTTTCTAACTCCAATGTGTAGTATTTGTAGTATTTATATAGGCTGTTTATTTGTAGTGGAAAACCACAAAAAGCAGTAACATTAACATTTGTTGAGTGATATTCAGTCGTGGTAGCATGTACACACATGATATGCAATGTATAGTAATAGTTTCAGTGTGAGGATGGAGGGGGGAATTGGCACATTTCTGGCTCTACTGCACAGTTTGAATGCCCTTCATGCCATAGTTGGTTCTTTGAGCTATCTTCTTCATCTTGCTGCCTATCCTTTGTTGTTATAAGAACTGTATGGCTGTTGTGGGAGGGCCTGGAATTTTAGTAGTCACTAAATTCCTTACTGGATGATGTGGTCACTCTATGAACTTTTCAAAGTGGTAGAAGCAGTGTTTTGAAGAAAACATTTTCCTCCTGTCTGTAGGGAATTTCCATTTTAATTGCTTAGTTTGGCTTGAAGATAACACCACCAGACCTCAATGGTTACTTTTCACAAACACCCATTTTAGTATTCCTCAAAAAGTGAATTTTGTATGTTGTGCTTTTTCTCTGGGCCGTTTCACATAAAGCACTTATGGTAAAGGGCTTGTTATATTCTTAGTTATGCAGCTGAAACTATGGCAGACTCTTTTTTTTTTCTATAAAGTATCAAAGCTAAAATGAACTAGTGTGGCTGGGAAGAAGTTAACACCTGGTGACAGGGAGATTCTCCTTTTCACTAATTCACATAATGTATAAACCTTGAAATTTCAGGACATCCCTTTTATCCCTGTATTAGCAGAGTAGATAACCCCATTAGATGGCAGTCTTGCACTGCTAGTATTCAGGTGAGGTTTCTGTGGCTATTCTACTACCTGGCTGTTAAAAATACCAAAGCACACACTTTGAGCGAGTTGGCAAACTTTTTGTCTTGCAAGTTTTAAGCTAACATTTCAACATTTGTGCAAGTGTATACAATGGCAAAAAAGGACATTGAATTAGATTTTGTAAATGTTACTTAGTTGATTTCTATTGAAATTTTGAATTTAGTGGCTATGTGAGGGAAAAAAGGAGACTTAAAAATTTTATTTTACATCTAGATTTGTGTTCTAAAGTTTTGCTTTGGTAATTTTAAATTTTTTTTAACGGATGTTTGCAGTTACTCCAAATATTTACTTTTTTCAAGTCATATCCTAGCTTCTCAAACTTATGGGAGAATCTTTCTTGTATATATTTTTGGAGGGGAGTTTACCGAGTACAGTTCTACTCAAGAGAAGTTGTTTAATTAAATAAGGTTAAATCTTTTGGAAATGGTTGCTGAAGCAGAAAGTCTCAGCTTGCTGACATCAGATAATACTTGCAGCTAAATTCAAAAACGTCAATAAGTTCTCATGTTTATTGCAGATCTTTTACCTTGGTAGTTGGTATTTTAAAGTGGCAGACAGGTCTTGGTATACTTACCTTTATGCTATCATAACTAGGGTCTATACATGAAGCTTTCTCTTCATCCTTCCAGTACTTATTTCAGTATAAATATATGTCTAAAGTATATGGAGCGATACAGACATGGTGCAGCAAGGAGAGTTTCCTGTTCTTGCCAATAGTGTTGCAGATTTCTTGAAAACTTCTATGCATTTGGGGTTTTAACACATAAAAGGTTGCAGTATTTAAGTTCCTTTGCTACAGAATCAAAACAGTGACTAAAGCATGCTATGCTGGGGTTTTCAGAGGCCCCCAATACACTGAAGAGTTTGGATCACTTCTCACCTTTGTAGTTTTGTTGTGGTAGTCGGAACTTGGCCATACTAAGCCTCAAAACTCATTCTGAACTATGTTTTTGATAATGAAGTTTTGAATTAAAAATTGGATTCTTCTCATCATCTATCATCACCCACACTTTACAGCCTCTAAATTGTCTGTATTTTCACTTCCCTTGAGATTTTTATCCTTTTAAAATACTTTGGGAGCTAGTATGCAGATCTCGAATGCACATTTAATGATAACTCTTGCTTAGTTTTGATGATGATAGATGGATGCCTGTGTGTATTTTTTAAGACCTACTTAATTTAGCTGTTTTTCTGTGGTGTCTACAGAAATGGAGGAAAATGTATGAGTGCAATTGAATGCATGTACTTTTTTTTTTTAAATAACTGAGTTTAGGAAAAACATGAGATTTTTCTGAGATTTTTTTTATTGTTATTGTTAATATTTTTCCCCTTTTTGTTTGTCTTTATTTAGATCGTACCTGTAAAGTCTGGAATCTGGTAACTGGACAAGAGATTATGTCTTTAGGGGGTCATCCAAATAATGTTGTTTCTATTAAATACTGCAACTACACTAGCCTGGTCTTCACAGTCTCAACATCCTATATCAAAGTGTGGGACATCAGAGATTCTGCAAAGTGCATTCGAACACTGACGTGAGTATGCTGAACCTCAGATGCCAAGAGTTCAAATGAGTCTTAGTTTCAGATATATTTTATTATATTTAATTTAATACTGCAGTGTAATATAAGTACACTGTTGGGAATGGAAGCTTTCTTTGCATGTTCAGGCTAAGTCAGTATGGGGCACCAGTGATATATGGGAGCACAAAACAATTTGCATATAGAGTTTTATCAGATGTTCAGTATTTGTAATTGGCTTATAGCCTTTTTTGCTCAGTGAAATAGGTTTGTTTTTAGACAGTATACAAAGTATGGCAAACTGTAGAATTTGGATCTTTTCCTTTTTTTTCTTTCTTCTTCTCTGTACTCAGGTCTTCAGGCCAGGCTATGCCTGCTGATGCATGTTCAGGAAGTACTAACAGAACAGTTGCTATCCCAGCTGGAGAGAACCAGATCAATCAAATTGCACTAAATCCAACTGGCACATTCCTCTATGCAGCTGCTGGAAACTCAGTGAGGATGTGGGACCTGAAAAGGTACTGAACACCAGCAGAAGAGAATGTTCTTTAGGTGGTTACATGTGCATAGGCAGCAAAGTTGTGCGTATGAAACAGTTGGTGAAGTGTTTCTTCTTTATGGTAGTGTCTATAACCTGGGCAAAATATCGTCAAGTTACGGATCAGCTAATCCATCTGTGGTGGTTACTGACATAATGATTTTCTCATGTGTTAAGGTTGTGGTGAATCATTTCAGTAAAAATGACTGGAAAAACACAAGGTTTTGTTTGACAGGCACTACAAAACACACTCTTGTAAGGTGAGTATGGGAATCCTGACTAGTAATTGTTGATGAGATGATGGAAGCCAATGGAAGTAATGTAATATAATATGGGATTATGATAGCTGCACTATAATTACACTTTTCCAAATAGAATCTGCTCCCAAAGAGTGCATTCAAAATACAGAAAAGACTTATAAGGGGACTGATTCATCTTTACTTTTAAATGTTTTAATTCTTATTTTGCATAAATAGCAGGGTTTTGTTGTATTTAACATAGATTTAATATTTTTCCATGGATATGAACAATAGAGTATAGGTAAACCAGAGGATGAGTACTGAAGACATAGGGAAAATAAAAACATCCATTCTGTCAGAAACTGTGCTATGGACTGTACTGGATATATGAAAAATTAACAAATCCTCATTTCTTCTCATATCCTTGAAGATTTCAGTCTACAGGAAAGCTAACTGGTCACCAGGGTCCTGTTATGTGCCTTACTGTTGATCAAATTTCTAATGGACAAGATCTTATTGTCACTGGTTCAAAGGATCATTATATAAAGGTAAACCACTAGTATTTTCTTATTTTAACTTGGCACATCAGCATGGGATGCAGGCTTCAGCAGAAGTGACTTACATCTCCACGTGCAAAATGTGATAGCCAGGATGGAAATTATCTCACCAGTCATGGATCATGAACAGTGTTCAGTCATAATAAACACCACTTCAGTGCTTTTTTTGTTTCATGAAGGAAGATGGAAGTATGGTTGTCTCTAGCTAAGCTTTTTCTTAATCCCCATTAAATTGGATGTCAGGTGTACAAAGTCTTGGAGAAATCTACTTTTAAGTAACATTTAGCTCCTTAAACTATCTTAAGCCAGGGCCTCTGTTTTGGAGTGCAGACCTAATTGTTTCAGCAGAGACACACTGTGTGGTCCTCACATAAGGGAGTCTAGGGTTTAGCCCAGGCTCTTCTTGAAGTGTTATCCAAGTTCTGAAGTGGGAAAGGGGAGAGCGAGGTCAGCACTTCTCAGCCAAGGTGGCTAGTACACTTTTCTGCTTCTTGGCAGTCAAGGATATGGAATCTGGTTTTTGGGAGGAGGGGGTTATTTGGTTTTCTCTTTTTCTTTTGTTTTGGCTCACCTCAGCCAGTGGCTATTTGAACCCACAAGCTCATGTTTCTCAGGGCTACACCCAAATCACCAGACTCTGGGAATTGTAGATCATCCATAAAGCTGGCCCTCACACTGCAAAGAATGTGTGATACATGAGGCCAAAGAGACAATGAGCAAGAAACCCCTTGTTATGAGGGGGTACCCTTTGTTCTGTTTTTATACTTCTCACACACTGGAAAAAGTGTATGAACACAGTTGGGAGTGGAGCAGGAGCCAGAACCTGTGTGAGCTTTCTCACTGAGCTGGGCTTTCTTTTTTTTCATATTATTCTGCAATTCTTGGATGCTTGGTTGTGCACTGTGCCAGATGCAAAAAACTGCCTGAGAGGTTGGTGCACAGTTTGACAGTTTGGGCTGTGGATTTGAATCCCATCACCAGTGTCCCCATGGTTGGAGGCCAGGGGATTCTTAGGCAATGGGGAGACAAAAGGAAGACACTTTGAGAATTACTTTTCTGCACAGTTCAGAATATTGGGTTAGTTGTGAGCTGCCATCCTGGCATGGTAATGAGTGAAGGACCTCAATGGGAACAACAGGATGTCATCATCATAATGTAAGTTTGTCATGTGACAAGCAAGGAGGTGGGAGGGCTTTTGGAAAACAAAGCTGTCAACAGTCATAGAAGTTTATCTGTCCTTCTTGTGTGTTCCTTTTCTGTGGCCAGGCTGCATAAATCCTCCTAAGTCTGCCCGCCTCTTGACTTACACCACTAGAATGTCCAGGGATATTTCAGCCATGTCTGTGTGCTGCCGAGTAGTGTGTGTTCTTGTCTCGGTTTTGAAAGACAGGTGTCTGCTAAGGAAGGCAGAGGCCCCCCTTGAAGTGGCAGATATAACCCCTTTTCCCTCCAAGTTATTATATTTTGAAATCAAGAGCCTTTAGGCGAAGATGTGGGAAATAGGAATAACAGTTCTTTACTATATATATATATATATGTATATAACCAGTCAAACAAAACAACAACAACTCTGGCAGTAACAGCAAACACAAACCCAGTGCCAGCCTTCTCGGCTGTCAGGCTATTTCCCCTCGGGTGCAGTTCCGCTCGCAGCCGGCAGGGGCGCTGGCGGCTCCCGGTGAGCAGGGCAGGTGCGATGGTTCCCCCGCGGCTGCAGGGGGCGCTCCGGAGCGAGCTCGGGACACACGCGGCACCGGTGCCCCGGGATCCCGGGAAGGGATGGAACAAAGGCTTCACAAACCGCTGGGCAGTTGATCCCGGGCTCTCAGGAACAGCAGGCTGGAATGGCAGGGACGAACGCAAATCCCGGGTGGCAGACGAGATGTATCCAGATGGGAAAAACCCACGGAGGCCCAGGCAGGCAGGGCGAGCAGGGCTACAGCGTAGCGAAAGCTCGAAGCAGCAGCGGAGCAGGGCAGCCACAGCTCGGTCTCCAGCAGGGCAGGGAAAGCGGCTTTTGGGGTCCCGGCGTTGTTTCCAGCAGGAAGAAAGAACGGCCAAAAAGAAAGAAGCAGCAGCTCCTTTCTCTGCAGCTTCTCTCTCCGGACGTTCAGAGCGAACTGAACTCACACCCAGGTGTAGACAAAGGAGTAGCCAGGTCCGCCCCACTCCCCTTTTGTCTTTCTTAAGTACAGCTATTTGTCCCCTAGCAACATGCATATGGGAGAAAATTCCTTTAACAGAGAAAAAAACAGACTAAACTAAAACCCCAACATTATCCACCCCGAATTTTTTCCCATACTAACATGTTACATGAAACTTAACTTTTTTAACCATATAAATCTATGCATTACCCAAATTATATACAAATATACATGCTGATACTGATACAAGTACAGAGCCATGGGTAGTTCACCCTAAAACAAGGTCCCCTTGAGGTAAGCATTGGGTCTCTCCATCCTTTTGCATCACCCACCAGGTGCAACCTGGTCCCTGAGCAAAAACAACCCCACGGATGGGTTTGTCTTTGCTCAAGGCAGACTTTACCCAAACAGTTTTTCCAAGCATACCTCTCATGTGCACCACTGGAACCTTATCCCCGTCTGTTGTTTGTAGGGGTTCAGATTGGGCAGGGCCTGCTCGGCTGGTGGAACCTCGAGTGTTAACTAACCAGGTGGCTCTTGCTAAATGCATCTCCCAGTTTTTGAAAGTCCCCCCACCCAGTGCCTTCAAGGTGGTTTTAAGCAGTCCATTACACCGCTCAACCTTCCCAGCTGCTGGTGCATGGTAAGGGATGTGGTACACCCACTCTATGCCATGTTCTCTAGCCCAGGTGTTTATAAGGCTGTTCTTGAAATGAGTCCCATTGTCAGACTCGATTCTCTCAGGGGTGCCATGCCTCCAAAGGACTTGCTTTTCCAGGCCCAGGATGGTGTTCCGGGCAGTAGCGTGAGGCACAGGGTAGGTCTCCAGCCACCCAGTGGTGGCTTCTACCATTGTGAGCACATAGCGCTTGCCTTGGCGGGTTTGAGGCAGTGTGATGTAATCAATCTGCCAGGCCTCCCCATACTTGTATTTGGACCATCGCCCGCCATACCACAGAGGCTTCACCCGCTTGGCCTGCTTGATCGCAGCGCATGTCTCACAATCATGGATAACCTGGGAGATACTGTCCATGGTTAGATCCACCCCTCGGTCTCGTGCCCACTTATAGGTGGCATCTCTGCCCTGATGACCTGAGGCATCATGGGCCCATCGAGCTAGGAACAGCTCTCCTTTATGTTGCCAATCCAAGTCTATCTGGGACACCTCTATTTTCGCAGCCTGATCTACCTGTTTGTTGTTACGATGTTCTTCATTAGCCCGGCTCTTGGGGATGTGAGCATCTACATGACGGACCTTCACGGATAGCTTCTCTACCCGAGTGGCAATGTCTTTCCACTCTTCAGCAGCCCAGATTGGTTTTCCTCTGCGCTGCCAGTTTGCCTTATTCCACCTTTCCAGCCAACCCCACAGAGCATTGGCTACCATCCATGAATCAGTGTAGAGGTAGAGCTTTGGCCACTTCTCTCTTTCAGCTATGTCCAGAGCTAATTGGACAGCTTTGAGCTCAGCAAATTGGCTCGATCCACCTTCTCCTTCAGTAGCCTGTGCAACTTGTCGTGTGGGGCTCCATACAGCGGCTTTCCATTTCCGGCTAGCGCCTACAATTCGGCAGGAACCATCAGTGAAGAGGGAGTATTGTCTTTCACTCTCTGGTAGCTCGTTATATGGTGGGGCTTCTTCGGCACGTGTCACCTGCTCCTCTTCTTCTTCAGAAGATAACCCAAAAGTCTCACCTTCCGGCCAGTTCGTAATTATTTCCAAGATCCCAGGGCGACTTGGGTTTCCAATTCGGGCGCGCTGCGTGATGAGGGCAATCCATTTGCTCCAAGTAGCGTCGGTGGCGTGATGCGTGGAGGGAATCTTTCCTTTGAACATCCACCCCAGCACCGGTAGTCGGGGTGCCAGGAGGAGTTGTGCCTCTGTGCCGATTACTTCTGAGGCAGCCTGGACTCCTTCATAAGCTGCCAGGATTTCCTTCTCTGTGGGAGTGTAGTTGGCTTCAGATCCTCTGTAGCTTCGGCTCCAGAATCCCAGTGGTCGGCCCCGAGTCTCACCAGGCACCTTCTGCCAGAGGCTCCAGGACAGACCCTTGTTCCCGGCTGCAGAGTAGAGCACGTTCTTCACCTCTGGTCCTGTCCTGACTGGGCCAAGGGCTACGGCGTGAGCAATTTCCTGTTTGATCTGGGCGAAGGCCTGCTGCTGTTCAGGGCCCCAGTGGAAATCATTCTTCTTGCGGGTAACCAGGTAGAGAGGACTCACGATCTGGCTGTACTCGGGAATGTGCATCCTCCAGAAACCTATAGCACCTAGGAAAGCTTGTGTTTCCTTCTTGTTGGTCGGCGGAGACATTGCTGTGATCTTATTGATGACCTCAATGGGAATCTGACGTCGTCCATCTTGCCACTTTACTCCCAGGAACTGGATCTCTCGGGCAGGTCCCTTGACCTTGCTCTTCTTGATGGCAAAACCAGCTTGCAGGAGAATTTGAATTATTCTCTCTCCTTTCTCAAACACTTCGGTTGCGGTGTTCCCCCACACAATGATGTCATCAATGTACTGCAGATGTTCTGGAGCCTCACCCTTTTCTAGTGCAGTCTGGATCAGTCCATGACAGATGGTGGGACTGTGCTTCCACCCCTGGGGCAGTCGATTCCAGGTGTACTGCACGCCCCTCCAGGTGAAGGCAAACTGAGGCCTGCACTCTGCTGCCAGAGGAATGGAGAAAAATGCATTGGCAATGTCAATAGTGGCGTACCACTTTGCTGCTTTGGACTCCAGCTCGTACTGGAGCTCCAACATGTCTGGCACGGCAGCGCTCAACGGTGGAGTCACTTCATTCAGGGCACGATAGTCCACAGTCAATCTCCATTCCCCGTCAGACTTGCGCACAGGCCAGATGGGGCTGTTGAAGGGTGAGTGGGTCTTGCTGACCACCCCTTGACTCTCCAGCTCACGGATCATCTTGTGGATGGGGATCACAGCATCTCGATTTGTCCGATACTGCCGGCGGTGCACTGTCGAGGTGGCAATTGGCACTCGTTGCTCTTCCACTTTCAGGAGCCCAACTGCAGAAGGATTCTCAGATAGTCCAGGCAGGGTGTTCAATTGCCTAATGCCCTCTGCCTCCACAGCAGCAATCCCAAATGCCCACCTGAGTCCTTTTGGGTCTTTGTAGTAGCCATTCCGGAGGAAGTCTATGCCCAGAATACACGGGGCCTCTGGGCCGGTCACAATCGGATGCTTTTGCCACTCCTTCCCAGTCAGGCTCACCTCAGCTTCCAAAAGGGTCAACTGCTGTGATCCCCCGGTCACCCCAGCAATGGATACAGGTTCTGCCCCCACATGTCCCGATGGCATTAAAGTACACTGTGCTCCAGTATCAACCAATGCATCATATTTTTGTGGCTCTGATGTGCCAGGCCATCGGATCCACACCGTCCAGAAAACTCGGTTCTCCCGTGCCTCTTCCTGGCTAGAGGCAGGGCCCCTCTAGCCCTGGTTATCATTCTTTCCCTGGGCGTACATGCTCGAGGTACCTTCAAGGGGATCCGACATATCATCCTCCCTTCTGTAGTGCCTGGCAGCTCGGTCACGGGAGGCTGAGGCTACCTTCACCTTAGCGGAACCCCCTCGGTTAGTGCCTCCCTCCTTGAGTTCACGCACCCGCGCTGCCAGGGCAGAGGTGGGTTTCCCATCCCACCTTCTCATGTCTTCCCCATGCTCACACAGGAAAAACCACAGCTCAGCTCGTGGGGTGTACCCTCTCTCTCTCGCAGGGGGACGACGGGCTCTGACTTGGGGGCCTGTGACTCGCACTGGTGCCACGCTGACCCTCCTCATCTCCTCCCTCATCTCCTCCCTCATCTCCTCCCTCATCTCCTTCATCTCCTCTTTGAGGTCCTGGACCACAGCAGAGACATGAGCTTTTAGCGGGCCATTGATCATGCTGTCATAATGCCTGAGCCTGTTGGCAACAGAGCCCACTGTTTCTCGGGTATTGTCAGCATCAATCGTTGCAATGAAGGTGGTGTATTGTGATGGCCCTAGCCTTGCCAGGTTCCACATCATCTGTCCTGTGCACCTGACCTTATCGGGGTCATTATCATGCTGTCCATCCTTCCCAAAGAGTACCTCTAATATTGCCACCTCTCTTAGCTGTTGGATCCCTTGCTCGAGTGTCTTCCACTGCATTCTATGATGATACTCCTGCATTCTTTCTTTGTGAATGAACCTTTCTCTCACACTCATTAAGAGCCGCTCCCAAAGAGAGAGAGGCCCTGGCTCCCTCACAAATATCTGGTCCACACCTGGGTCCTGGGTCAACGATCCCAGATACCTTGCCTCACCACTATCCAGTTGCACACTTGTGCCCATAAGGTCCCAAACCCGAAGCAGCCAGGTGGTATAAGGCTCACGCCCCCTTCGCACAATGTCGTTTCGCATAGCACGGAGACTGTCGTGCGACAGGGACTCAGTGATGACTTCTGGCTCTGGCTCTCCTGCTGGTTGTGAGGGCCCTGGTTGCCCATCATCATTGACTGGTCGTACTGATTTGGTCTTATACTTCCTCCTTTGCACAGGGGCGACTGCTACTGGCTGTGGTTGTCCTTGTGGTTCAACTGAAGCCTGGATGGTTGTAACATCCGTGGGTTCTACTGCTGCACCATCGGACTCACCCTCTTTGGGGCAGGGAGAGGGTTTTTCACTAGCTGAGGAGGTGTATTCCCTTAGCAATTGGCATATCTCCTGGCGCACCTGGCCCATCTCCTGGCACATCTCCTTGCGCACCTGGCCCATCTCCTGGCACATCTCCTTGCGCACCTGGCCCATCTCCTGGCATATCTCCTGGCGCACCTGACCCATCTCCTGGCATATCCCCTGGCGCACCTGACCCATCTCTTGGCACATCTCCTGCATCCCTTTTGCCAGTACCCCCACCCAGTTTGGGTAGTCCATTTCTGAGGTGGACTGTTGGGCAGTATCAGTCTGTGGGGCGGGATCTCTAGTGTCTGGGGCTGTGGCAGGCTCTGGCTCTGGGGTAGGATCTCTAGTGTCTGGGGCCGTGTCAGGCTCTGGGGCAGGATCAGGCTCTGGGGTAGGAACTCTACTCTCTGGGGCCATGTCAGGTTCTGGGGCAGGATCAGGCTCTGGGGTAGGATCTCTAGTCTCTGGGGCTGGTGTCCGGGTAGATATCCAAGCCAATCTCAACTTATCCTTGAATGCTAAATAGAGTAGGCCTATCAGCAGCAGATGGTTAGTATTCAGAGGGAATTTAAACCCTTCGAAAATTGATGGGGTGGGCCCAAAGAACTGGTTGAGGGGTTGGGAGAAAACTTCCCCTGGTGTCATTTCCTCACAGAAGGTACCATTGTTAACATAACCCCAAAAACATGTGCTCAGTGTGTGATAGCTGTTTATCCATGTGCCCACATTCCGGAGGAAGTTAAAAACCCATGAATTCCTCACCTTCTCGACCCATAACGCAAGCTGGATAACAGCAATGGTAGCCTTAGTCAGAGGACCCATATTCAAGTAAGGAGCTGCAAAGGGGAAGAATATAGCCACGGCCACATGCCACCCGAACCAGGGTAAACTAGACCACATAGTGCTGCCTAACAAGGTTCCAATATCCAGCACACAAAATAAAGTTATCCAGGAACTGTTATTCCTTTTTCACCTCTATCTCTTAATGCCCTTATGCCCCACGTTGGGCGCCAAGATCTGTCTCGGTTTTGAAAGACAGGTGTCTGCTAAGGAAGGCAGAGGCCCCCCTTGAAGTGGCAGATATAACCCCTTTTCCCTCCAAGTTATTATATTTTGAAATCAAGAGCCTTTAGGCGAAGATGTGGGAAATAGGAATAACAGTTCTTTACTATATATATATATATGTATATAACCAGTCAAACAAAACAACAACAACTCTGGCAGTAACAGCAAACACAAACCCAGTGCCAGCCTTCTCGGCTGTCAGGCTATTTCCCCTCGGGTGCAGTTCCGCTCGCAGCCGGCAGGGGCGCTGGCGGCTCCCGGTGAGCAGGGCAGGTGCGATGGTTCCCCCGCGGCTGCAGGGGGCGCTCCGGAGCGAGCTCGGGACACACGCGGCACCGGTGCCCCGGGATCCCGGGAAGGGATGGAACAAAGGCTTCACAAACCGCTGGGCAGTTGATCCCGGGCTCTCAGGAACAGCAGGCTGGAATGGCAGGGACGAACGCAAATCCCGGGTGGCAGACGAGATGTATCCAGATGGGAAAAACCCACGGAGGCCCAGGCAGGCAGGGCGAGCAGGGCTACAGCGTAGCGAAAGCTCGAAGCAGCAGCGGAGCAGGGCAGCCACAGCTCGGTCTCCAGCAGGGCAGGGAAAGCGGCTTTTGGGGTCCCGGCGTTGTTTCCAGCAGGAAGAAAGAACGGCCAAAAAGAAAGAAGCAGCAGCTCCTTTCTCTGCAGCTTCTCTCTCCGGACGTTCAGAGCGAACTGAACTCACACCCAGGTGTAGACAAAGGAGTAGCCAGGTCCGCCCCACTCCCCTTTTGTCTTTCTTAAGTACAGCTATTTGTCCCCTAGCAACATGCATATGGGAGAAAATTCCTTTAACAGAGAAAAAAACAGACTAAACTAAAACCCCAACAGTTCTGCAAAGTGAATGCCTCCAGAATTGTCAAGCCACTTTGGACAGTATAAATGATCTGTATGTGCATAGTCAGCGCAGCTGTCTATGAATTCTTGATGCTTCTGTTCAGCCTGGAGAAGAGAAGGTTGTGTGGAGACCTCATAACCTTCCACGATCAGAATGGGGCTTACAGGGAAGGCGGAGGGGGACACGTTATCAGGAACTGTAGTGATAGAGCAAGGTGTAATGAGTACAGATTGAAAAAGGGGAAATTTAGGTTATATTAGGATGAAATTTTTCACTGTGAAGGTGATGAGACACTGAAACAGGTTGCCCAATGAGGTTGTGGATGCCCCAATGCTGGCAGTGTTCAAAGCCAGGCTGAATGAGGCCTTGAGCAGTCTGGTATAGTGGGAGGTGTCCCTACTACCAAAGAGGGGTTGGGACTAGATGATCTTTAAGGTCCATTTTAGCCCCTTAACAGTCTCTGGTTCTCTGCATGGGTAGGTCTGCTGGACTACTAGGTCTGGTGACAGATACTGTCACAGGAAGCTATTGTCTTGTCTACTGAGTCAGTAATGTTAGGCATCTCTAGGTACCTGATTTTTCTGGTTTATCATTGAAATTCTTTTGGTTACAATTGGAACTGATACATGTAATTGAATGCGGTAACTTTTAAAATACCTTTAGCTCACAAGGTATTATTTTACACTCTCAAGCTCTCCCTTTTCTACTGTCATTCTTACTCATTCTAAAAGGCCAATAAAGAGCAAATAATAGAGGATGAAGTTTGACATTTGCTTGTGACACAGAGCTGGTGGTTTAAAAAGTTACGGCTCATCTGTTCCTTTTCATCTCAGTCTCACTGGTTGAGTTCTGGCTCCCTACAATGTGAAATGAAACAGGATTGCTTACACTGCAGCTCTGGGAACAAAGACCTGATGGGATTGATTATGCCTTAAATTGTTAAAACAACCTCACTTAAAGAGTCTGTTTTAACACCCCATTCTTGGAGCACAGGCAAGGAGAGAGGTGTGTCTATGAAAAGCATTGGTGTGTAATAGTATGTAACCCTTACCAAAACAACTTGTTCAGAAAAATATATTAATGCCTCTTTCTGAAGCTACTTACCTGTGCAATTCTCCCACTGTGAGTTATGTTTCCCAAACTCACTCATGAGCTTTGTTTTTCTAGCCCACCACACAGGGTACATATGGGCCCTTCCTCTGAAGCTGCTGTATATGATATTCAAGTAGTAGTAGTACTTCTTCCCAGAGCAGTCTTCTCCGAAGTCAGTGGAGTATTCGCATTTCAGGCAAGAGGTAGAAGACGAGAAAGGTGTGGTTCTGGTAGATAAATTCTGTCAGATATACATCATGATACAGTGGCCTGTAATAAGACTTCCCAAGTTTTTTCCCTAAGTTATTTGCTGCATGACTTTCAAGCAGGTTAGATGACAGAAAATTTCACATAACATATTTTATTATTTATTTTAGATGTTTGATGTGACTGAAGGGGCTCTTGGAAGTGTAAGTCCTACACACAATTTTGAACCTCCTCATTATGATGGCATTGAAGCACTTGCTATTATGGGCGATAACCTTTTTAGTGGATCCAGAGATAATGGAATTAAGAAATGGGATTTGTCTCAAAAAGACCTTCTTCAGGTAATGAAAAAAATCATGCAGCTGCTGTGACAGGCATGCTGTAGAACTGTTTTCAGGCTGTGTAAATGCTCAGGCTCATACAGTGACTATTCACATAGACACTGGTGCTTTTAATAGGGAAGGCATAGAGCACTGACTAAGAAAGAAATCAATAATGCGCTTGATCTTTACATGCAGTTGCTTTTCTCTTCTGTGCGTGTAGCATCAGGAAATTCTGATGAAGTAGTTATCGTATTTTAGCTCTGAGTACGTGGGGTTTGTTTTTCTGCTTCAGAACAAAAGCAGCACTTGCCTCATCTATGACTGGAGTCATTGGATACCTGTCTTTGACAAGTTAGTAAATTTTGGATTGGGAACTCATTAGTGAGAAACAATACTTTAGATCGGGCTACAGAATATTTTCTTGTGAAGAGCTTTTACAGCCTGTGGCACCCCACCCAGTCTTAGTCCTTAGATTCATCTCCTTATACAATGCATGTGTTACATAATGCATACAACACACTCATAATAATGCTTGCTGTCAGAACACATTTGCTGTATGTTTTTCTTATGTAAAAAGGAAAAAAAGGGAGCAGGTATAAAAGGACTTAGAATCCAGGGAATTTGCAATTTGTTTGGCATGAAGAACTTTGATTTTTGTCTACCTGCAATAAGGTGATCTGTTCTTTTAAGTCTTATGAGAGGTTCTTGAGGTATAGGTGTGATTAATTAACTTGAGACTGAGCGAGAACTGGAAAGCAGAAAAACAAATACTAGAAGAGAGTGCTGTTTTTGCAATAATTTTGGGGGAAAGGAGGACCATGCATTTAATATGCAGACTGATAGCAAGGAAACAAACAGAATTTAAAAGTATTGGAACATGAGAAAATAATGGACTGGCTACTTTAAAAAGAAAATTTCTATATGGGCATACTTAGTATTCCATAAATATATAAACTTGCTTGACCTTCATTCAAAATCATTCAGCTTGACCTTCATTCAAAATCAATCATTCAGGGTGCCAGTTCCTTTTCAGAATACTATGAAGACTTCACAGTTAAAATAAGGATTCATGAATTTAGCTTCTTACAGAAAATCTTCACTTGGCCATATTGGGACATCTGCCCTCACATCTGTCTGCTCAGAAAAATGTACTAAGCAGCTTGTACCGAAACCACAGGAACTGGAAAGATTTTGTATTCTCAGAATGACTTCATGAAAGTTGCAAGAAGTGTCTCCACTCTTATATTTTAGGCTCATTAAAATATTATGCAATATGCATTTTTGCTATTGCAATTAATTTAACATCAGAAAGAATACAGGACCAGGGTGAAGAAGTATGTAAATTGGACTAGTTATATCACTTTTCTTGTTTTCCTTTTGGTATATGTGCATTTCATAATTTCTCTAGTTTGCATTCCCCTGTTTGTTTCTTGGTTTTAAAAGTAGAAATTGATAAAAATAATCTCACACTTTCTTCTTTGTTTTTATTTCTATTTCTATAAAATGCTGTATGTTTTTCAAGGAGGTGAGACTGAAGCGTTTGACAGAATATAAATTATTTTTTATTCATTGTCTTTTTTAGGGAATGAGAAGTGCTGTTACTTTGCTAATCATGTGATAATCATGTGTGGAGGGGCCCACTGGAGGTCACACCATGTGAAGTTGACCTGCTGGTCCAAGCAAGGCCAGATTTGTAGTTAGGTCTGGTTTCTCAAGGCCTTGCTGAGCTGAGTTTTCAAAATCTCCAAGGTCGCAGATTGAATAGCTCCTCTTCTTAGTCTACCCAGCAGCCAAAACCTGAAACACAGCTGAGTTGCTTTACAGTATAAATGCTAATGTTGCATCAGTGGTCCTGGTTTGGCATACTCATATTGAACAGGTCTGATCCTCTATAATTGATGAAAATCACTTAACAAGCATGGTATTCAGAGGATTTGGAGATCATTTGCTTTACTTGGTGTTATACATCACAAGTCACAAAACCCTGCTGTGACAAAATTGGGATTTATAAGAACCACAACCACCCCCGCCCCAGTTTCATGAAGTGCGGCAAAACCAGACTGCCAGTGCTGTGGTAGCTGTGTATACTATAGCTGAAACACCAGGATGATCCTAGAAAGCTGAATATGCTCCATTATGAGCAATGCAGCAAAGCAAAGCAGTTCCTACCAAACCAAACTGGAGAAAAGCCACTTTGGTCCCCCCAAAAGACAGCAAACTTGGGCTATTATTTCCCCATATTTTTATTTTCCCCATATATTTATTTGTTGCTACCAAAAGGATGTTGTTCGCAGCTGGTCTGTGCAGCATTTTGCTTTCTGAATTAGAAGTAAAATGCTATTGCCTTTCCTCAATAAAGAATTAATGTATTTTTGTGAAGTGCCAAATCACAAAATCAATTTATAATGTGTAGTGGGAAAAGAAGAAAGAAAGAAGGCAAATATAGAAACAGTTTCTGTCTTCCTGGTGTATTTTTGAACAGTATTTTGGGTTTTCTTTTTATGTGTTTTATAGCAATTTTAAAGACAGACTTGAAACATATACAGAGACCATATGTTCAAAAATGCATTTAAATATGCATTTGAAAACATGCAGACTTAGCATTATCCTGAACTGATTTCTATTCCACATTAGGTCAGTTGTGCATATTAGATTTCCTTCTTGTTTTGCAGTACTATTTCACAAAAAGAAACAACCTCATGGTATAGAAAAAGCCTCTTGGAAGTTAGCACTCTCCTTGCTCTAAAGGTGGAGAAGCCACCCGGAGCCATGTAGCAAAACTGGGGCAGGACAGGAACCAGGCTTACAACTTGGGATTTTTCCCCTTTTGTGCTTGTTCTTCTGGAATTTTTTGCAGCCCTGTGAGACTTGCCTGCCTTCTCTCTTTCAGCAAGTTCCTAATGCTCATAAGGACTGGGTTTGTGCTCTTGGCCTAGTGCCCAGTGCGCCGGTTCTGCTCAGCGGCTGCAGGGGAGGCACCCTCAAGCTCTGGAATGTGGATACCTTCGCACCCATTGGGGAGATGAAGGGACATGACAGCCCTATAAATGCCATCTGCACCAACTCCAGCCAGATTTTCACAGCAGCAGAGTGAGTTCTTCTCTATGAATCTTTCTTTTTTGTGTCCTCTGCTAGAATTCTGTCCATGCACATGCATTTAGGACATGTGTAAGTCACTTCATAGAAAGGATCCAGAGACTTGGTCCAATCCGTACTCCTCAGTGCTAATGATCTATCACAGCTATGTCCAAAGTGGGCTGCTTGCACCCCAGGGGATGCACAACATTACCCAGTGGTGTGCTGGAATAAATTATTAGAATTCAGTGCTATGTGTATATAATTAATAAATATACATAGCAGTGTGGGCTTAAAAAAATTTTATTAGTAGGGGTGCACGATTAAAAAAAGTTTGGAGACCACTGATCTACAGGATGGCAGGGAGATTTTGGCAATACTTGAGAACTTTATAAGGTTGTTTCTACAGTTGGACTATTTCCTGGTAGGACTCATTCCTGACCTGTGGAAATTCTCCTAAAAGACGTGGCATGTGGCTGTTGGTCGGTTTGTTTTTAAGTGCTGGCATACAGTAGAAGCTTTGCAAGCTATCCTACTGTCCTGTAAACACCTTGATTTGAATATTTGTTTCCTCAGTAAAAGTGAGCAAATTGAGGACCTAAAACCTCAGGGGAATTGACCAGGAAAAATACCTTGTTACAGAGAACATGCAGGAGATGGCAACAGAGCCTCTTTGTGGTGTAGTCTGAGCACAGAAGCTGTGAAAGCTGATGTGTTACATTCCAGTGCCAATTGTGGAAGCTTCTGGCCTTCTGAATTAAAAGCAGGTCTTTCTGAATCATAGCAGGATTTCAAAGTTGCCAAGTTTTCATATTTGGTGGTCAGGTTTTATGTTTAAGCAGAAATAGATAGGGGTAGACATGTCAAAGCTTATGTCTCTGTTTGCCTAAAGATTATTAATCCATTTAGAACATACATGTGTCTGAAATTCATTCCTTTCTTTGTCATTAAAAAAAAATTACAGCCTTTTGGCATTTCTAGCAGTGGGGTTAAGATCTAAAAAACTTAGAGTGTTCCTAACAATTTACAGTGAAATGAAGGCACAAGTCACAAAACACTTTTAACTGTCACAAAGTCTGCTCTGCCTGCTGGTTTCTTTTCAGGGGGTTGTGAGAAATATATGAATCAATGTAGCTTATCACTCAAGTTAATGTTTATGAGAAATTCATAACTTCCCTTCCATGGAATAAATTACTATTTAACAAGACTAACTCTTTATTTTACTTCTAAATTATAATAGAGTTTTGTAACACATTCTATGTGATATTTTATTTACACATATTTTAAAATAGTGTAAACAGTGATTTTTTTTTGAAAGTACCGAATTACAGTCTGGGCTTCTAAGCACCAGCACGCTGGTATATGCTGTCTAGCACCTTGCAAAGGGGTTTGGGTTTGTTGGGTATTTTTTTTGGAGAGTTAGGTCTTCATATTGTCCTGTGGTTCTGTGCTTTTTTTACTTATAATAGACTGACACCTCTTGTGCAAACTGACCGTGTTTGGGGTTTGATTTAAGCTGTTATAATATTTCACACTTTTCAAATGACAGGAAGTAGTCCTGTCCTATTGAGTCTGTCCCTAATTCTGCCCATGGTCTGCTCGGTTGCAAATAGTTACATGGTGGAAGCTCTCCTCTGATGTCAATCTACTTAAACCTATTACCATTTTAGAAAATTAGGTAATAGGGGAGTAGGATGACACTGAACTGTGCCGTAAATCAAATCTCTCCTGATGGGAGAGGGAGTTTTAAAAGTCCTTGCAAGGAGTTCGAGAAAACAGAGACTTTCCTGGAGTTTCACTGCTGCTAGATAGTTGTTTATTAAGTCTTAGCAGAGAAACAGAGTCACTAGCATGACCCAGACATAACACAGAGCAGAGAATGAAGGAGAAAAGTGTCCAATTATCAAGATTTACACGGCCTTTTAAAGATAATTTAACCAATGGTTACTAAAAATGTATATTATTTTCACTTTCCTACCAATTATCCAGTAACACGGCCAGGAACTGCGGAACTTTTTGTCCAATCATCCCAAATTACTTTTACTGCAGAATATGGAGTAGAAGAAGAAGAAGAAGGTTTGGAGAACAACAACAATCCTCCATTTTGATGTTTCTTGCTCTTACCTATTTACTACAAAGAGAAGCCTAAAACCTCTAAATTTTTCACCCTGTGACAATCTTACATAGTAGTCTATCACCTAATTCACACCACTGTATTTTCTAGTTCTTGTCTGATCATAGGCAGTTTTTTCCAAGGTTGGAGGTTAAAACAGTGTTGTTCAGGGGGGTAAAAGCCCTTCAAAACAGGCAGAGAAATATTCTCGGCACTCTGGGTTCCTACAGTAGGATTTTACTTTCCTTAGGCATAAAGTCTTTATACATTCTTAGATGGTTAAAGGCTATAGCCAGTGCTGTGGTAAGGCTAGGGATCTTCAGTGTTGTACACGTTAGATTGCAAAATCTCCTGGAGGTGGAATAACCCTTGCATGTCCATTAAAGAATTGTTATTTTGCCAACAATACCTTTCTGAATAAGACACTCAAGCTTTTAAGGAAGCTTCCGCTGCCCCCCCTTTGCCCTCTCTCCTTCCCCAGTGTAATTACAGCGCTCTAATACTGCTTTGTTTTGGTTTTCAGTGATCGCACTGTGAGGATCTGGAAAGCTCGAAATATAATAGATGGACAGATCTCAGATCCAGGAGATGCAAGTGAAGATCTTGCCAGTAACTGAAATTACGGGGGATAAAGGAATATATTGATCAATTTGAGGTGCACTCTAGGCAGTTTGCTGCATGTTTATTAGGTAAACACTGATGACTGGAATGGACTGACAATGTGTGAACTCTTCCACTAGACCTGCTGTCCTTAAAATATGTACTGTATTTAATAACCTCTTGGTAACATGCTTATGTCTCAACAGTCACATGTGTATCTATATATTATGGCTGAATTTGTGTGCATATGTAATACTTGCAGTTTAAATTAACTGGAATTCAGTCTTCTCTAATATCCATCTCAAAATTATAACCTGAAATATATAACAAAAGTGCTCTGCTGTATTTCACTCACAAGTATGATCAGCTGTTTTGCATTTTAGGGTAGCAGGGAAGGAATGTGTCCCAAGAATAAGCCTTTGATTATGAGAGGCAGTTTGAAGATTTTAAAGGTCAGTTACACTGTTATTGGGAAAGTGGAGTGAATAATAGGTGGGAAGAAGCTGTTAACGATACATATACCTGACATGGCTGTATCCTGATAACAGCAAATGCCATATGATTTGTGTGGTGATAGCATATAATCTGTGTTGACCAAAGTTGTGCAGCTGTGTATACTCTGTGCTCAGGACTAGAACTCAAATGCCCACAAATGGCTATGTTTTATTTGTGTTTTGCCTATGTTCTGCAATGACTAGGTGTTCTTAATGTCATGATAAATATATCTTAATCTATTTTTCTTATGGATTTGTTTCTATCATCTCACATTTTCTTTTTTTAAAGCAAATTGTCTTTCCTTCTTATCTAATTTTATATGCTGCTAAATGTATTTTAAATACACTGTTTTGAAAACCTTGGCAGTTACTTTGAGAACTGAACCACATACATTGGGAAAAGCTATGTAAATAGATGGTTGTACAAAGGAAATATCTTATCTTGTGCCTGTATGACTTTTAAAGCTCTTGGAACCTGGATATGGAGGGAGGATGTATAATTTACCCAGCTGCTCTGAATATTAATTTGTAAATTCTGCAAATTTTAAAGTTTTATGTAGATTCAGATACAGTGTTTGGATATTGAGGTTTTTTTGGTTGTTTTGTTTTTATTTTTCAGAAAATATCAGTCTGTAAATTATAGCTCGTGTAGGTAACAAATAAAGATGTGAATGTGAACTGCTTTTTTGCCTTGTTCATCATACTTCCTAATAAAAAAATTCACTTCCCTTACAAATGTCTTGAATATAAACCCCACCTACACAGTGCAATAGAGTAGCTTGCTGAGTACTGTAGCCCGTATGTTGTTCTGGTATCCCATGTCTGTGTTCTCCTTGGCCATTATTTGTGTTTTTGTAGTACTTAGGAACCCTAGGGAGATTCCTTCACACTAAGTACAGTAGAGACATAAAATGAAGCAGGTGGCTCCTGTTCCTATGAGATGACACTTCTTACCTTATTACAAGTGGGCTGTCAAAGAAAAGTTCTGATGCCTCTTACTGATCTTGGAGGAAATACTTCCTTCTCTGCTCAGCTTGAAAGGAGATGAAAATACTGCTTGCAATTTGAGGCTACCCCTGTATTCTGAGTTTTTTTAGAAATGGGTGATGAATGATATATATTGTTAAGAAACAATGTATAAATTAGTTAAAATAAGCAGCAGCACTACCACTTGGTGTTTGTCTGTCATACTTTTTGGCTATTCAAAGGCTGTACACACAAAGTAATTTGGGTCTATATCAACTTTGAGCAAATTCCCAGCGGAGAGTGGATTTACATGCAAGACTCATGAGAGGCTTTTTGTGCCTGGTGGAGGGTCCCTGTTCCCCTTGGCCCAGTGGGCACCCATTGTGCCAAGCTACACAAATGATGCCAAGAGCTTGGTGACCCCTGGTTTTGGGGCTGAACACTCATGGCTGTGTGTGTAAGATTCATATGAACATTAATTGTTCTGCAACTGCAGGACAAAAGTCCTTGCAGAGCTGGGAAAAGCCTCCCTCTGGTCCAGCTGCTCGGCTCTGACAAGACCCCATGGTAGGGGCTGTGTGGCCATGGTCTGAGTCGCAGATATTCCTCTCCAGTGATGCTTGGCAGTGCAGATATTTTGTTTGGCATAACTATCTCCTGATAGGCACCAGTATAACTTCATGTATTCATTAAAAGATGTATTTTTAAATTTTATTTTCTTCCAGAAAGATATTCCACCTAAACCAGGCCTTACCACAGAACAGAGCTTTCACAGCTTTGCTCTGAAAGTTCTTGCCATCAAGTAATTGGAAGAAAAATGTCATTTTGTAAAGGTCATGGTATTAGTGTCTTGTTTTAATGGAGAATTCTTTGACTGTTCGATTTTCTCCAAACTTCGTCTGTGCTGTAAACTCACATGTGTGACAAAAGATAACATGAAATCAGAAAAAGGGTAAGCAGTGAAATCCCAATGTCTGAACATGTTTGTGTCAAAAAAGAAAAGGTGGTCTCTGAAAAATTAATTTTCTAAGAAGTCATGGGAAGATCATGTTTTCCTCTCACAGTTGAAATTCAGAAGTTGAACCCAGTGTGTGGAAAAATAAATAACTGTATCTCATCTGCTTAGACACAGGCAAGGTCATGTGTTACAATTAATCTCATCAAAGATATGAATGCTGAGAAAATATTTGCAATGCTTCTGATTGTGTATCAGAACAAGTGCTTATTGTGCCCCTGCCTTGTATAAAAGGCTTCAGGGTGACTGTAGAAGTCCTCCTTCAACCGTGGCAAAGATGAGGAGCCTGTGGTTCTTGGCTGTTGTGCTTGCAGGTAAATGCGCCACATTCGTATTTTGTCTTAGGCTTCAAAAGCAAAATATAAATGTGATAACGATAGAAGAGCTGTTAGAAGAGGTGATAGATGGTTTTCCATGAAAAAGGAGAGAGCAGGCATGGTACTGACTCCACCCTGAGGTGACTGTGGGAGGACAGCTGACCTGGCTTGTTTAGAAATATGCCCCAGTTCTACAATGTATTCAGCACTTGGGCACCAGCACGGGCAAAAGGGAATCAGTGGGATCATTCAGCTCCTGAGAGTTACCTATTGCTTTGTTAGTTTCTTTTTCTGTGATTTTTACCCCAGCATACCAGAGGTTAATTTGGTCTAGAGCATAATAAAGGGAGAATACATATTACTGTGTTGCTGGAGGAGGGAACCTCTGCAGCAAATGCTTTTGAAATGTATGGATGAACCCAAAATGTAAAGACTAATACTATTAAATTAAAAACTGTGTGGTATTACTTTAATTCCTTCCTTATGCCTTAATTTTAATCTAATTTTTCAAAATTAAAGTCAAGGTTTTTAAAAATCAACGAGGATTATTTTTCACGTATATTTTTCCAACCACCTTGCTTTAGCTTCTGTTCCCGTGGAAATTATCGTGGAAAAGCAGCAAGTAGCCATAGATGTTGCTATATATTCAACTGCTTGTTTGGATTTCATCTTCTTTGTATGTTTACAGACATGGGCCATAAATACAGTGGAAATGATGATTTTAAAATTATTTTTTAAAGTAGGGAAGGAAAATTATATCTTCCCGCTTGCTGCTATCATGTTTGTACTACAATAGAAGTAAATCCAGGAAGAAGGGATGAGGAAGGTTCCAGCCTTATTCAGCTGCTCACACTTGCAAGTCTTTGTTTTTAAAATTTTCTGGGAAATGTAAGCTTTGCATTAATGAGAGAAAATTTTAAAGAAATTTCTTGGCTCCTGCTGGGGCAATGTTTTTTCCTTTGAACTAGCTTTTTCATTCACAATATCATTCATAAGAAGTATTTTGAAAGTATTTTACAAGGCCAATTAGTTCATAAAAGTCTCCCACAAACCTATACTGTGTAAAATGACACCACATTAATAATCTGCTGTAGTATGTTCAGTCATACTCTGATTTCAGCAATGAAAAAGCTTATGCTGCATTTGACTTCCGTTAGAAAACACACCCTAAACCAAAATGAAATGTGATGGATTTAGTTTATTTTGTCCTCCAAGAAGAAATAATTGAGGGCTTGCAGAAGGATGCTCATATTCTTATTATGCTTTAGATGAAAAAGAGGATAAGAATTTAGAGCTTTTCTATGTGACATCATGAGGAGTGAATGCTGGACAGAGAGCATGAAGCCTGTGGGACATGACTCTGCCCCAGAAAAGAGGTGAAAGCAAATCCTGCCTGCCCAGCAGCTGGCAAAGGTTTAACAGCCAGATAATTCCTGTTAATTCCAGCCTCTAGAAGATGATAATGAGGCACTGTGGCAGCGAGCAGTGAGCTCTGCTGAGCAGCCTGGGAGCATCAGACCTGAGTGTCAGATGGTCCCGTATAAAAGGGGGATGAGAGTTTTCTCAAAAAAGATGTAGATGGCACTCCTGCTTTTCTGTGTTCCTATCCGCTACTTGGAAATCAGCTCTGGCATTGCAGCATGATGGCATTCTCTAGTGAATCTACTGTTTTGTTCTGTACATTTCTCCAGTATATATAATTACTGCTTGTGCACATCTGCTTGTAAAATTCTTTCTGTGAAGAAGCCCAGACTGCATTAACACTCATGTTTTAGGCTTTCAAGCACACAACAGTCCACCTGAAAAAAAAAAATAAACCAGAGGTATTAGTCATTTTATAGAAAAGGGCAATTACTGTTCAAGTAGATTTAATCTTTGAATATTGCTGAAATGACTAAAATGACATAAATTAACTTCAAAATAAGTATGCTGCCTTTGATATGTCTGCTCTCTCTGAGAATATTTGCTAACAGCAGTTTGTCAGCACAGTAGGGAGCAGGTCTTGTGGTCTTCCTGCTCTTGGGAGGTTCTCAACACGGAGGGGAACCACAGGGCTTGATCTGCAGCTGGAAAAGGGGATAATTTAGCACCTTACTAACAGGTTTTTCATGATGATTCTGTGAGTGACTAATATATGCTTTTTCTTTTACCTCTGGCATCTTCCCTTTACTCATAACCGTATCTGTATTAACACAAACTACGTAGATACAGTAGTCATACAATACAGAAAAGAAACCCAATATGAACATATACATATAATCAGTATTTTTCTATTTATATCATACAAGTGCAAGCTGCTTATCACATATTTGTATCTCTATAGATAGAAAACATCTGTGTATAACGTAAGTATACAGAAAATGTAACATTTTAATATCTATAGCAGTCCTTGTTGAAGCATCCCTCCTGTTCGCCAGCCTGCAGTGTTGCTCTCACTCCTCACCAGCAGCTTCATTACCCAGCTATTTAACTTTCTATGAGTATTTCAAGCAAGTCATGCTTCAGCTGAGCACAAGCAACTCTGAGTGCTGAATAATACAGACCCACTGCCTCGGCTTGTAAAAGAAAGCGGTTGCTGCTCTTGCTCGGTTACGAGCAAACAGCTGCTCTGCCGTCATCTTAGTCCAAGGGATCATAGGTACTAGCCCTAAGATGGGGAAAAAGCACATCCCAAAACAAAGGAATGACTAAAGTTTGCAATGCTGTGGGGTGTTTTTAACGCGGTTCTCGGCTGCTCTGACCGCTTTTCCCGTGCGCAGCCCTAGGCGGGTGCCTCGGCTCGGAGCAGGATGCGCAGTGTCCCGGAGCCGTGGCGGTGCAGAAGCGCATTGACTGCCACCCGCAGCCGGGGGCTTCCCAGGAGGCCTGCGAGGCGCGGGGCTGCACCTGGTGCTCCACCGATGTGCCCAACGCTCCCTGGTGCTTCTTCCCTGAGGACAGCCCCTACGGCTACGCCCGGAGCGGGAGCACCGAGCAGACGGACAAAGGCTGGAGGTGAGTGCGGGTGGCTCGCCTTGGGTGCTGCAGGCTGGCGCTGCCCCACGACCCCCGCCGGGCGCTCTCGCCGAAGACTCTCCCCAGGCTGCTCCGATGCACATGCGACAAGGAGGGTAATGGACACCTTTCCCTGTGCATATGCCGCAGAATTGGGGCTTGTGCTCTCACCACACCGCTGGTGAGGAAACCACGTGCAGGCACAGAGTGGTACCTCGCACCCTGGGAGCTGTGTCCCAGGAGACTATGAGGCCTCCTCTCTTTGGTGGCCCCTGTTTCATCCATTAACAGCAAGGAGGGCCTAAACTGACCTCGGGGATTATTTCTCTCAGTAAGTCAATGACTTATTTTTAAAGAGCTGACACAGAGTAGCTGGGTGGTTCCCCCGGCCTGCCCCAGGGTGGTCTCAGCCCGTGATGGGTTGTGGTGGGCACCAGCACCTGTCTCCACTGCAGGGTCACACTGAACAAGCGCCAGTCCTTGACCCTCTTCGGAAATGACATTTCCCCCATTGTATTGGAAGTGGAGTTCCAGACAAAGGACAGACTCCGGTTCAGGGTGAGTACTTGGGGGGTTGGAATGATTTAATCAAAGCAGCACATGCTAAGGAGTGAGCTAACCTGCCCCCTGCTCGCCTTGCTTTAGCTCTACGACCCCAACAAGCAGCGGTTTGAAGTCCCACTCAAGATCAATGGCCCCGGGGTTACCGCTGAAGAAGCCAACTATGAGGTGGAGTTCTCAGAGGATTCCACACACTTCACAATCAAGAGGAAGAGCACTGGCACCGTGCTGTGAGTACTACATGTGATTCATGTTGCTTTTTGTAGAAATTAGGTGTGATAGGTGTGTGTTTCCTCACACCCTGTTGCTTGGGTCTGTGTGACAAGGGGTCAAAAGCAAACTGGATGTGGTGTAAATGCAGATTTATGCCTTGTCCCTGAAGGCCATTCATTATTAATAGGAGTATGTGCCTATATAACAGACAATTATCTATGTGCATGTATAAAGATTTATTCAGTAAGTCAAATAACTTTTGAGGCTACAACTTCATGGCTTGGGACACTGGTGAACTCAACTCATCAAAGCACTGAGCTAAGATTTCTGAAATTTGAGGTGTCAGGAATTGAGCACCAAATCTCCCAATACTCTCCAGCAGGCAGGTCTAGGAAGCTCAAAGCCATGGAGGCCATAAGCCTCTAACTTCCACTGATGTCAGTGAGTGGCATTGGCTCTAGTTTGTCCCTCTGCAAAAATACCATTTGTTTTCTCGAGCTAGTACTGTAAGTTTAACTTCAGCAAAAGCTCCCCTCACTAACAAAAGTCACCAGGTGTCATAGTTTCCTCTTTCCTTGGCTTCCATCTACACATCTCTAGTGCATAATGCTACTTAGAAAGAGAGTCCCAATCAAGGTGCATTCCTGCTAGCTGCTTTTAGGAATGCAGCAGTGAGCAATGGAAGGATTGCTTAACATGAGTGGTGCAAATAAGACAATACAGCCTCTAGAATTGTCTGCAGATGGAACCATCATGCTGGGTTTTTAATGAGCTGACCATCCTTTTGAATTACAGTCTCATGGCATCTCTTTATATGTGTCACAGTCAATTCTGTAAAGTTTTATTTATGCAGGCTATTTTAAATTAATGTATTATGCATTACTCTGATAACAAAAATAATTTAATTTCTCATTAGACTTAACAGCTCCATGTAAACAGCTGGCTTTTGTTAAAGGCCCAGTTTTCTTCTCCTTCTTTCTGTAAAGGCTTATTAATTGGAATGCTGATGTAAGGGGTGAATGCATAACAAGTGTCTAGCTCATGACCCATTCCCATTCAGCCCTCCTCACCTTCACCCAGACCCCAAGGGTTTAGCCCAGGTTGATCAAACTTGAGATGTCCCAGCTAAGGGAAGGGGCCTGCCGTGGAGCAGATGGCAGGGCCTGCCAAAGGTGCAAGTCCAGTGACAGGCAGAGGAGCACAAGTTGGTCCCCACTGAGCAGGTTTCCAGGAGGGCACATTCACTGCCCTGCCATGGCCTGGGAAAGTCTCCTCCATTCCCCTCCATCTCCTTGTCCCCCAAGGCCCATGCCCAGCAGAGGTGTGGGGTGCAGCAGAGCTGTGCTGCAGAGCCCAGGGAGGCAGAGGGCAGCCTTGGTTTGCAGCACCAGCACAGCATCAGCAGTGATGCTCTGCTCTCCAGCATCCCCATGGGAAATCGTACACTTGCCTCCAGGCAGGTAAAGGAGTGCTCCTGAAACCCAGCCAACACCAAAAAGAGGAAATTGTGGGTGAATATAATGCACAGATAATGGACTTTTATCCTGCAAGCAATGGCAAGGCTGCTTCCAAAATACTCTCACCAGCAGGGACAGAGGATTTTGTGTATAGAAAGGGAAATTGTTCCTGGGAATTCTGGTTTCATGTGAAATGGCACAGCCAGTACTACAGTCTGAAGGATCCTGTCAGGGAGCCAGTCCTCTCCCAGCTGAGTCATATTTAGTTTAGTTATATTCCCTGTGTGAGGAGCAAAAATGCTTCCCCTTCGTTTGTTTGCCTGTCCATCCTGTCAGAGTGAGGAAATGCAGGTGCTCAGAGATAGCTCCACAGCCATAGAGGGATTTGCAATCTCCTGAGCCACCAAAAGAGCTGTGCAGATGGAATCTTTCAAAATAGGAAAGCAGGTTATCTATCCTGGCCTAAAAGCTATGGGTGGCTGCATTTACTTTACTGGGGAGGATGAGCCCTCAGCAATCAGCATTATAGGAGCACTCTCATCAGTGGCTGCACTTGACTGGCTGGGTCCAGGGGTGCATTGGTGGCATCTGGCATGTTAAAGTAGATTTTCATGTTAGTTCAACCTGCCCAAAGGCAGATTTGAATGCTAAAACCTGAATCTTTTCCTTTGGGCTCCCTCCAGAAGTGGGAGCAGCTGCTCCAGGGCATCCAGGCCCCAAGCTGCACAGTTGGTGGCCTCTGTGCTCCAGACAGGTTAGGGCAGGCTGTGTGGGAGAGTGTCCCTGAGAAACAGGCAAGTGTCTGACACCTGAAGGGACTTCAGCCTCCTGTTTTAAGATGTGAATGGTCATTGCCTTACTGTCTCAATAAACAGCTGAATCAGTCACTAATTTCCATATGCACACAAACACTGCTCAGACCAGTCGATGTGGGCAAATAAAGCCTCTTCAACAGGTTGCTACAGTTGCACTCCCCAGGTATGGGTGGATAATAACTTGTGTCTGCACCAAACCAGGTCAGGGTTCTCTGATGGACCTTTTAAATATCTCTGAGGAAAGCTTTCCCATAGTAAAGCAAACCCAGGTCCTCAGAAATCTGCTTTGCATTATGCTTCTTATCCCTTGCTGGCAGAGCCATGCTGCTGGATGACCCACCCTCCAAAAAAGCCTAAATTCCTTCATGATCCCCAGCATGCTCTGGCACAGCTGACAGTCCACCTGGGGAGAGAGCAGCCTGTCTGAAGCAGAAACACGGTGTAAGTTGGGGTTGCTCTTTCAAAGCCCACACCTGTATTTCCCTGCCCTCCTTCCCAAGGTGCGGTCTGTCCTGCCATCCGTGTCTGTGCTGTAGGCTGTGAAGCAGTGGGGTAGCTGGTGTCAGGCTCCTGTCTGTCTGCTTGATAGAAAACCCCACCTCTGCTCTGCCACTCGTGTGTGCAGAGCCTCCTCCTTGTGAGGAATGATTTAATTCCACATTGGAAATGCTGCAGGGGACAGGCAGGGGAGGCTTTGAGGTATCCCTGAGTGTGCTTTACAGGCGTTTCTCATGCTTGCTGCATGCAGGGAGACTTTGCCATTGCTGAGCTACCCAAGGAGGGCAGGACAAACTCAGGGCTCCATGTAATCACAGTAACAGGGGAGAGGAATAAACTATATGAGGGGAGAGACATTAACAGCTGATTGCAAACCTCATGCAGAGCCAGGAGCAAGAATAAAAGGCCTAGTCCTGCTACATTTTCAGCTTGCTCCAAGGTAATCAGTTGACAGCTGCTGCTTTGCCTGCATGGGGAGAAAATTAGACAGTCATGTAGGGAGATGGTCCAGGCACTGCTGGGGGCTACTGGGACCAGAAGCTCTTGGGCTGCCTCCCTTTCTCCTCCCAGTAATGCCTCTTGGCTTACTCCCTCTTACCTTTCTCCTTCTCATCCGCTGCTGTCCTGTTCTCTGTCCCATCCCATCCTGCCTCCTTCTGCTCCTCTTATTCACCCTCTCCAAAGCTCCTGCTGTTTTCCCACTAGCCAGGGAAGGTCCTTTTCTGTGCCAGTAGCTATCCAAAGCCATGGGGGTAAAGAGGGGCCATGTCCACACATTCACTGGTGGGGTGCCAAGGGGATCAGATGAGACACAGCAAAGCTTCTGCTCCCATCCAGATGTCAGATGTTTTCTGTTTTCCACGAGAAAATAGAAACCTGCTTCTGATTTAAGGCTGCAAGTCACAGATCTGAACCATGAGGGACAGGGACTGGGGCCTGGATCTGCTTGCTGCCCCAGAGGTGAAGCTCCATCTTTGTCGGGCAGCAGAGACTGCAGGGAGCCTCTTTCCACTCCCATCATACTTAGAAAATAACTGTTTTGGCAAAATTGGTGTGGTCAGTAGAAAAATGTTTTGTCAAGAGATTGGCTTTAGTTTAGTAAATCCTTGCTCAGGATACCCTGGTTGATCTTGCAGCTCTAATGGGAAACTGTCCCACTGTTGGCCAGGGCCCTATGGTAGTAAAAACAGCAGATAAAATACTGTGTTGTAATTAGGCAGGTGAGGGAGCTAAACAGCCTGTGAGTTGTTTTGTGGCACATACACTCAGATTCAGTGCTATTCTCCTTCCTGCTCTTGCCACACTAACAACAGCAACCACTGGCAGAGGCAGTATCAACTGAGAGCATGAAGGCTCCAAGAAAGCATAGATTTTCTCAAGAACAGAGAGTAAAAGGCTGGGAACTATTTGCTTTAAGACAGCGATAAATAGCAAACACATGCTCATTTTGCAGTGTGTGATTACCCTGTGGGACTTATTGCCTCAGGGTAGCACTAGCACAGGAGGCCTGGCAGGATACACATTCAGGCATAATAAAAAAATGATCTGTAGGAAAATAAAACCCCCAAATACTTTTGTCTCTATACTTCACAATATCAGTTAATTCTATGAAAACAGCCAGAAACTTCCTCCATAAGCAGATTATTGCAAGACTGACTCTGAGTGACATCTTATGCCTTCCTTTGTGATATCTGGCCTGGGCCATTGCTGGAGACAGGCTGCAGAGGGATGGACTACTGATTTGATTCTCCACTTTAATATCCTGACTTTTCCTTCATGATGTCACACAAATAATGGAAGGCAGAACATTTTTTTTCCAAGCCAGATAGGGGCTACTTTCTATTAAGAGTTTAGAATACCTTGTTTGTTCTTGCACTTGGGAATATACTGCACAAATAACCAAAATCTAATCAAGACTTTCCCTAATTTCCAAAAAGGCTGCTGCAGGGTTCAGGTGCCTTTTTTATTGTTTGTGGTAGTTAGTACAGACACCACTTACCATGAAGACGTTTTTACATAGGCAAGGCTATTGTCTTAACTGCAGTTTTGCTGAAAGCAAGGGGAGTAAATTGTATGCATTATGGATAGATTGGGTTTGTTGCTAGTTTGTAAGAGCCATTGTTTTAGTCTTCTAATCATTAAGATTTATGTTATGTAGACAAGAAGTATTGTAGGTGTATCACTTATCCAGGTGTTTTTCAAAGCAAAAATAAAGCATAACTCCAGCAAGTTATAGGACATTTCCTGATATCACAATGATGAATACAGTAGAAGTAGAGCAGAACTGTGTCAATAACTGTAAATATACTCTGCAGTTCTTTTTTTTATAAATGTCATGTTTGTGGAAAATCTGTTGATTACTCCTGCTGATTTCCACGGAATCACAGAATAACAAGGTTGGAAGAGACCTCCAAGATCATTGAGTCCAACCCATGCCCTAACACCTCAACTAGACTATGGCACCAAGTGCCATGTCCAGTCTTTTTTTAAACACATCCAGACATGGTGACTCTCCCACCTCCCTGGGTAGGCCATTCCAGTACTTTATTATTCTTTCCATGAAAAACTTTTTCCTAATATCCAACCTATACCTTCCTTGACGTAGCTTGAGACTGTGTCCTCTTGTTCTGTCAGTTGCTGCCTGGTGGAAGAGACCAACCCCCTCCTGTATATGACTTCCTTTCAGGAAGTTGTAGAGAGGGATAAGGTCACCTCTGTGTCTCCTTTTCTCCAGGCTCAACAATCCCAGCTCCCTCAATTGTTCCTCCACCTACTTGACAAATCACCTTTAAAGGAAGGTAAACGTATAAAAATTCAGTCTTGGGGGGCCTTCTGCAGTCCAGTGGTGTCCCAAGACTTACAGCTAATAAGGAATACAGCTGTTGTGAAACAGTGTGTTGTGGTTTAACCCCAGCTGCTTGCTCACTCCTGCCTGAAAGATGGAGAGAATTGGAAGGGTAAAAGTGAGAAAACTCATGGGTTGAGACAAGAACAGTTTAATAACAGAAAAAAAGTAGTAGTAGTAATAATAATAATAATAATAATACTGTAATTAAAAGGAAAATAACAGAGAGAAAAATAAAACTCAAGAAAGAAAAGTGATGCAAATGAAAACAATTACTCACCACCATCTGACTGATGCCTACCAGTCCCTGAGCAGTAGTCTTGCAGCCAACCTTCCTGCTAGTTTTAACGCTCAGCATGAAGCCATATGGTATGGAATACCCCTTGGGTCAGTTGAGGCCAGCTATCCCAGCTGCATCCCCTCCCTGCTGCTTGTGCAGTCCCAGCCTTCTTGCTGGTGGGGCAGTGTAAGGGGCAGCAAAGCCCTGTTATGCTCTGTTAAGAACTGCTCAGCAATAACTAAAACATCCCTGAATTAGCAACAGCTTCCAGCACAAATCCAAAACATCACTGCATACCAGCTACTATGAGGGTTAACTCCAGCCAAAACCAGCAGTCAGTGGAAATATTTTTAGCAATCTGAGATCAGTGGAAAACCATAGAGAGCTGGGCTCCTAAGGTGATGCTCTTCAGCATCTCAAGTGTGTTGAGTCAGTATATTTGAGGTTCATTTGAAAATAGAGTGTGTACTCCTCACTCCGTAAGGTGCTTTAGCACTTTATGGGCAGCCTGGGCATACTGTAATAGCCCAGGCCCTCTGGAAAGGTGTGCCCAACCTTTGCCAGGGGGCTTAGACTCCCTTTTTGGATAGCTGGGTAAAGTTACAACTGAATTTGCACACAGATAATATACAGGGTGGTCTGGAGGCCAAGGAAAGCAGATGTTACAGGGGACATTTTCTCCAAGTGACTGAGTGGACTAATTGTTTACAGCTTAAAATAACGAGCTCAGTTCTCCAGGATTCATTGTAATAATAAGAAGAAAAAGACCAAGCCTCTCCCAACTTAAAATTATTTTCAAATGTTCAGATCATTCATGATGCATGTCCTAATGATGTATCATATATGTGTCCCAAGTCTCGTAATTCTGGAGGTTTTGTAAGAACACCTTTAGAAGTGCCAGCAGCTGGCTGCTCACAGCAGGCAAGTCAGTGCTTCGAGCCATTGCAGTCATCGGTCTCCAGTAAACCTCGACAGAGCAAAGTTGTTCAGACAGGTCATGTCCAGTTCATGTTACAAAGGACTGATGATTGCACTCCTGAAAACCATCTTGTACTGCCTTTTAGTCATCCCCCTCGAATGTTGTGACAATATTAGTCATGATCTACACCTTCAAGATGAACAGGATGTTTTATCTATCTGCCTACTCACCTTCCTTTAATACTGCTTCCTTGGTCTACTCCAGTTGTGTTTCATCCTGATGGCCAGTGGCTTGACTGCTGGGTGTGAGACTAGTTCCCTTTCTGGCCAAAAATGTTAATTTTTACAGAAACCTTTTCAATCTGAGTCATTCTTTTTTTCCTGATAAGAGGCTAAAAATTAGAGAGCTTTACTCTTTAGTGTAGTGCACGGTGTTTGGAAGAAAAGAGTAGCTTTCAACAATCAGACTCCTTGGACAGGCAACAGCTGACTCTTCACAGGCAATGGGCCAGGCAGATATGAGGGGAGGCTGGTTTTTATTTCCACAGACACACTAATGGGTTAAGACTTTCAGCAGTGAATGTGACTGCAGCTATTACCTCTTGTGCAAAGAGAAGGGTTCTTGTCCTCACAGACTTTGCCTTATCTAACTGCTAGTAGGGGTTGAATTTTTGACAGTGAGCAACAGTTCAGCTGTGCTTTTAGATTTTTTAGATCCCTTCTGTTGTCGATCACAGTGCTTTTATGGTTCATAGGACTCTTGGAGGAAAACCATGCAAATTCCTGCAGACATTATGTCATTTTATGCTCCCTCCTGTTTTCTTCCTTCTATCTGCTTTAAACCAGCAGGGGGGGAGGTGGAAGAAATATGACATTTTCTTTTATTGTATCCAAGGGTTTAAGGAATGACAGACGTAATTTTTTTCATTTAAGTGATTGCTCTTTGCCAATGCCACACGAGCAAACACATAAAGTAGCACAACAGCTTGCCACAGTGTGCTGGAGAGCACAAGGACTCTGGAAGCTGCTTGGGGGTGGAGGCAGAGAGTAGTGCTGGGGGAAAACCTGTCCATGCTTTCCTTCAGATGGAGATGACGCAATGACGCCCAGAAAAAAAGAGAGAGTCATCACCAGCCTTTTTATGTCATGGTTAATGCTATATTTAGTGTGTAGCTGTGCTGGCGTGCGGAGGTCTAGGGAAAGACAAGGCTGATGGGGTGCAGTGGTGGTGGCACAGCATGGGAGCTGTGCTGGTGGGGTGGCAGCCCCCAGGGAGCTGAGCCATGGAGGGGTGCAGAGCAGGGCACTGTTACGGCAATGTCATGCAGAAGTAGAGTGCATGAAGGAATGCCTGAAGGAATGCGTGAGTCATAAACCAGTTTCTCCACAACATGTAAAGTTATGGTGGGGCAGAGGGCTTGTTCCTAGGGCTGTTGTTTGCACCACCCCAGTGACCCTCCTGGTCAGGGAGGGGACTTGCTGAGCTGAAGGAATACTTTAATGCCATGGTAACACAAAGTGTTCTCATGATAGGAACTGTCAGTGCTGTAATGTGGGTACCACAAATGTACAAAGCCTCATGTCCTCTGAACAGACATCGTGGGGAGAGCTCAATGAGTTAGGACAGATATTTAAGCTCTTTCCAAAGCATTTTCCCTCTGGCATAGTGTGCCAGTTTGGACAAATTTGGAAATACATCCTCTGAGAGAAGGCAGGTTACAACCATCCCTCCCCCACCACGTTCAGGAAAAAATAAATTTTCCTCGAAGGAAAGTGAAAGAGATAAAAACTATTTATTTAACAAACACACAGGAAAAGGATAATAATGCTAAATAATAAAACCTCTCCCTCTGCTGAGAGAAACCTGGGAAAATGTCAGCGTCCTTCTGTAGATCTCTCTCTCCCCCTCCTTGGAGCTGGGACGGGGTGGTGGGCCCACCTCCAGGGCCAAGGCCTTGGTGGAAAGTCCTCCCAGTGTATTCTGATGTTGAAACCATCCAGCAGAGAAAAAGGGAAAAAAACGAAGTCCCAGGAAAACAAAAGCTCAGCTCTCCAGAGGAAAAGGAGCTGAAAAACTGGCCGAAAGCTGGCTGGAAAGGAAGCAAGCCGGGTGCTTCCTCCTGCTCCCACCGCTGCTATTAGCAGCAAGAGAGGTTTATCTGTGTCTTGAAAACATGAAAACAAACTGCAAACTGCTTTGAATAAGTGCACTTTTCTCTCCCCCCACCTGAGGCTCAGTTTAAAGACATAGAAAGGCACAGAATTAATTTCTGGGCATAGAACAGCGATTTGGGATACAACATCATAAAGTCACCCCAAGACACACAGTTTGAGTTTTTCATAACCCTGTGGTCTGCTCAGAGCAGGGACCCTTCCTGTCTTGGCACAGAGCAGAGCCATGTGACAGTCTCCTTTGGACAGGAATATAGCTCCAGAGCCCATCCCTATTCCTACACAGCAACCACTTCCTGCAGAAAGGCCTCTATTTGTCAAGGGCTGGATCTGATTCTCAGGGATGTTTTGCATGCATAACCCTCCTAAAAGAAAATAATCTTATTCAGTACTGCATGTAGGTGGAGATGATGGAAAGGAGGGAGGGAGGGGTTCCTGCTGGCAAAAAAAAACCAAATCAAGAATTATATACAAATTCTTCCGTTTCCTGCTTGTAAGAAAGGACAAAGGGACTTTTAAAAAAAATACACAGACCGTTTAGTACCTGTGCTTGACTTTGGATTTGTCTAGGACAATTTAGGGATAGTTTGTGCCTGCTTTTTGCACAGAGAGGCAAGGGGGTGCCTTAGGCATCCCTGTGAGTGGCTGTCCCTGCATCCTCGGGGGGAGAGCAGGCTAGCGTTGTGGGAGCAATGGTGCCCTCCCAGTCCTCCCAGCAGCAGGGACTTGTCCCCAGGCAGGGGTGCTGATGGCACAAGTGGCAAGCCACTCACCAGAGCACTCCACTCATGGGGGTAGAGCTGCTCCCCACTGACACAGCTTATCTTCCGTTTCTCTGATTTACCAGTCAGTTTGATCAACCATTTAATTTTGTCAAAATCATTGACAGAAGAACATTAAAAGAAGAGTTATGCCACTTCTGTGCTCTATGGCTTAGGCTCGTTTATTTTAATTAGCTGTAACAAGTTTGTGGTTAAACAAGGCTCGAGAGGGTGCTATCTAAATGAGCTACTCATGGCATACACGGGACCATTAACAAAACACTTCTCCACAGCTTGACCATGTTCTCCCCATCTAACTTGCAGCTCATTATAGCTCTAGAGATAGGAAACAAAATGTAGCACCTAATTAAAATGTGAGCCTGTGTTCACAGATGATTCAATAGAAATAAATGCATTAAGCTGGTGAGAGAAGTAGGAGAGAGTCATCACAATAAAAACATATTGTTCAAGAAGAGTCTGGAGAAAACTATACCCCTATTTTAGGCACCTGCATGAAGTTCGGGGTATTCAGGTTCTGATACACCAAAACATTAAAAAAAAGGCTGATAAAATGTCTGTTGTTCTCATTAAGGATTCTGAACTCCACTGTGTAATAACAATTTTTAGCCTTTCATGTTGGTTGTCATAGAAATAGCATAAGCAACCACTTATTTTGATAACAGATTTATAGTCTGTCTTCCGTTATTTTAATTGTTCTTTTCAAAAATTATATTGATGCGGTTTTTTTGCATAAGTAGATGAGATATCTTCAACCATTGCAAGATAAATTTAATGTGTTAGGTTCATCACATTAGAAGCATGTATAGAATTTAATGGATTTTTGATATTCTCCAAAACACATAAAAAGTGTAAATAGCCAGACATGAACTTAAAATGATACCTTCCAAGGACAAGCAAACTAATCCTGTCTCCCTCTGTTTGTCACAGGTGGGACAGTCCCCTGGTTGATCTGTTTTTCTCCAACCAGTTCCTTCAGATCACCACCACTGTTCCATCCACTTCTGTGTATGGGTTTGGTGAACATGAGCACCCGACCTTCAAGCACAACATGGACTTCGTTACCTATGGCATGTTCGCCAGGGATCAGGCACCAACGGTAATTCACTCTGTGCAACACTTTGTCCCAGCTTGTGTCACCAAAAGCAGGTGGCAAACATGGAATATCACAGGCTTTGCAGGTATCATCAGTTTTAATTAAAGGACAAAGCCATGAATTGCTTTGAGGGAACTTTGAAACCTTTTATCAGAAGCTGTCTCACAGTGCAGTTTTCAGAAAAAAAGTATGTTGTGTGCCAAGATCCTGGTTCAGGAAAGCTTTGCATTTCATGCTCAGATCAATCCCTGCTCATCCAAACAAGCTGGACTTCAGCAGGACTCATTAAATCTTTGGCTGAACTGGAGTCAGTGGTTAGTGAGTCTGTTTTAACTAGAAAAGTTACTCTTACTCATGCCATTTTGAAGGGTTTGGCAGAATATCAAAGGTTTAACTGGGAAAGCCTAAAAAATCCCATTTTGATAAGGCAGAAAAAAGCCCTCTTTTCTATCAATTTGACTTCACAACAATTTAGATGAAAAAATCCCCAGCCTGTCAAAATAAATCTCTAACTATGACTGAATTTATTTCCTTGTCTGTGCATATGTATCTACCTGACAAGAACTATGAAAAATAGCAGTCAAGTCATACCTCATGTGTTGTTTCTATGTTTCAGTCATTTGCCAACCTCTATGGAGTTCACCCTTTCTATATGTGCGTGGAACCTGACTCCAATGCCCACGGTGTTCTCCTTCTGAACTCCAATGCACAAGGTAAAAAGATATATGGATTCCCTGTATAGACTGCATATAGAAATATGATAAATTAATAAGTATAAAAAACTGTTTTACTGATTGCTTTTTCAATGTGATACAAATATTAGTGACTGCTCCCTGACTAAGCTTCCAGGAGTAACTATAGAGTTTTCAAAGGGATTTCAGCAGAATGACTTTTTAGGCATTTTTAGGCATTTTCAGGGAAAATACATTCTTAAATTTTTAATGAAAATAGATGGAAATAGAGGGAAAGAAGAAGGTGGAAGAAATTTCCTCTGAGATTGGCATAATGAAATAAAATCAATTTAGTTTAGTCCTATATTCTGTCTTTGGAGAATAGTTTTGTATGTTGTCATGGTCACCTTACTGCATTAATCTAGTGGTATAATTTCAGAAAAGGGGAACCTTCACGCAGTCTATAAAATCAGTTTCCCCTGGCAGACAATGGCTTTCAATAAGATTAAAATAGCATAGGGGAACCCTAAACACAAGCTTGTTGATTCTTCTTACATATATGAAACTGAGACAAATGGATGTATGCAATCCACTCTGGGTGGGTTTCTGTGATTTATTGCTGCACCATGCCAATCTGAAAGCAGAGATTACAGAAACACTGAGCAATAGCCTGCCTACCTTCAGGCCCTGTTTTCTCATCCAGTTGTACCCACAAGGTGCACAGAAGAGCCCAGTGTGGGGAGACATAGGATAGGATAGGATAGGATAGGATAGGATAGGATAGGATAGGATAGGATAGGATAGGATATTTCAGTTGGAAGGGACATAAAACGTACTTATAGTACAACTGCCTGAACACTTCAAGGCTGACCCAAAGCTAAACATGTTGTTAAGGCATTGTCCAAATGCCTCTTAAACACTGACACATGCAGGGCATCGACAACATCTCTAGGAAGCCTGTCCCAGCATTTGGCCCCCCTCAGTAAAGAAATGCCTCCTAATGTTGAGTCTCATCCTCCCCTGATGCATTCTTGACCCATTCCCATGTACAGTGCAGAGCTGGTTTGTACTGAGAACCCTTTTTTTCCATTTTAGATGTTACTCTGTCTCCAAACCCAGCTTTAACTTTCCGCACTATTGGAGGGATCCTCGACTTCTATCTCTTCATGGGACCAACTCCTGAAAACGTAGTTCAGCAATACACTGAGGTCAGTAGAAAAGTGCACATGGCACATGGAGCAGTGCCTTGTAACACAGTCCTGTCAGTATCTGGTAGTATCAACAGGTAGCGCAGCCAGAGCTTTGTCCTGATCCATTCGTGCAAAGCTGCAGCTTCAGATCCATGGGACAACTGGCGTATGCTCGAGCATCTGTGAACAGTCTGTCACAGGCTGGCTGGGTGTTCAGTGCACATCTCCAGCCTTTCCTGCAGTATGCCAGGATGGGATGCAGGAGTGCACTAAAGGGATGCAATGATTAGAAAGAAATCTGTCTGAGCTTACTCCTCTCTGGGCCGTCACAGCTTTACAGTCTTTGCTGTGTGACATGACTGCATTTTGACACTGTGGGCCAAGTAAACAAACTAGGCAGAGCACAGATGGAATGTTTCGGAACTTTACATATGCTGGATTTCAGAGATGTTGAATGGACTTTAAAGTCTTCAAGCCTTTATTTGCCAATGGAATTGCTTGCTGATTTTGGAGCCAAATTAGTTGTTTACTAATGAAAACCCATATAATTGCATTGGAGAGCATAGATGTATAACAATGCATTTACTGCTGTCTCAGAGAGTATAAATACTTGCTATGAATTGCCCAATGTTTTCCAAAGAGCTGAGAGTACACATGCAAATGGCTGTTTTGGAAGTGTACATGCAATTCTTATCTAGTGAGGTCTGCGCAGAAAAAAGTAGCAGATAACATGTTTTTCCTGGTCACCAAATGATGCTTCAACTGTGCCTTTCCACAGAAAATTGCTACCTCAGACCCAAGCTGTGTAGATAAAGAAATCAGTGTCAAACCTAAAGGGTATGGAGCAAAGCTGAGAAGGGGCATGTTACTGTGAGAAGGGGGTCACTGTGCAGACCCTGAGGATCAGGCTGCAACTGGAAGGCTGGGCAGGGTAGGGCATCCCAGAGCCAGGCACTCAGAGCTCACAGTGAGATGTGTGTGTGCTCTGCCTTCCCATGTGCCACCTATCAAAGGGGCCTGAGCTCTGATCTGCAGCAAACATTTTGTCTTTCTTGGCTTTCTAAAGCCTCCATATCCTATGCTTGCCTTCTTTTAAAGTGCCTGTATGGGAACAGAAGTATTGTGGTTTAGAGTGAGGGAAAAAGAGGATTTAGCCCAGAAGGAAGGTATTGCTGGGTTCTGGTTTGGTGAAGGAAAGGGTAAGACTGGCTCATGCTGCTCTTTTGGGAAGGCTGGAGCTTCTGCAGGGTGGTGGGCTCTGCTAGACCTTCCTTTTCCAAGGAGAGGTTCAGGTGCTACCCCCCAGAGAGGTGGGAGGCTGACGGTGCCCCTCCATGTCCTGGAGCAGGAGCGACTGCTCTGTTGCTTGGAGGTTTCCAGCTCTCTCTGCACTTGTCCCCACCAGTTGCCTGTCATGGTTTAACCCCAGCTGGCAACTCAGCCTCACACAGCCACTCGCTCACACCCCCTCAGTAGGGTGGGGGAGAGAATCCAAAGGGTAAAAGTGAGAAAATTCGTGGGTTGAGATAAGACAGTTTATTGGGTGAAGCAAAACTGTGCACGCAAGCAAGGCAAAACAAGGAATTCATTCACCACTTCCCAGGGGCAGGAGGGTGTTTAGCCACCTCCAGGAATCTGGGGAATGGTGGGACATGTGACAGTTACTGGAGAAGACAAATGCCATCACTCCAAATGTTCCTGCTCTCCCTTCCCCCAGATTTATATGCCGAGTATGAAGCCATATGATGTGGAATATCCCTTGGGTCAGTTGGGCTCAGCTGTCCTGGCTGTGTCCCCTCCCAGCTCCTTATGTATCCCTAGCCGCCTCACTGGTGGTGTGGAGTAAGGGGTAAAGAAGGCCTTGACTCTGTGTAAGCACTGCTCAGCAAAATCAAAAATATCCCAGAATTATCATCACTATTTTCAGCACAAATCCAAAATACAGCCCCATACCAGGTACTATGAAGAAAATTAACTCTCTCCCAGCTCAAACTATCTCTGGTCCCAGTGCCACAGACCAGCAAGCAGGCTGGGGTTTTAACTTACACATGGGTAATAAAATAAGGGGGGAAAAAAAGGGGGGAGAGGGGAGGGAGAAGTAAAGCAACTCTCCCCCAGGCTGGAGCTTTGATCCCCCTTTCAAGGGAGTTAGTGCAGCAGTACGATGGAAATTAGAGCCACCCCTGTTTCTTTTCAAAGTCTTTCACTGGTGTTTGAAGGCAGCATTTCTGTAGCTTAGCAGGTGGTCAGCATCTGAAAATAAAATGAGAGAGTTCTCACTCCCCAGCTGATGGGTAGCAGCAGTTCACTTTCCACCCGTCTCTGGAAATGGAGCTGAAGCAAAGAAAACAAGGTAAAGGAGAGCAGTGGGCGTCTCCTAATGAGACATGTCGCATGCCAGGACAAAAAAAATCCTGTTCTGTATTCTTTGAGCTTGTGCTCAGCTCTCTAGGGAATCTTAAAGAATGTATGTTAGTAATTTCAGTGTGAAATAATAACTTCTTCAGTAAACATCCTGAAATTCCAAGGTCAGAAGTGTTACAATTACCATATTATTAGTCTCTAGGGTAATAATTTGGCTTTTATGTACAAGATATGTGGGAAGGTGGTGAAGGAGACAGAAAAGACTTTCTTTTTCAATTGTATTTTCTGTCACACTGAGAGGACTTTCCCTGTGCAGTCATTGTCATGCTATAGGGAAGGAGAAGGGGTAGAAAGGAGAAGTGTGACTGATGTCTGCAAGGCACTGCTCAGCAGCATAGCTTGGCTCTCTCAGCTGTTTGCATGGGTCTCCTCCAGGAATTGGTGTTTTGGGAGCTCCTGGCTGCAGGGGCCCCTGGTGGGACCAGGCTGCACTGCTGCAGAGCTTAGCGAGGCACCTCCCTCCTGCGCAAGCATCTGCCACAATCACTGCTTTTTGCAGGGACCATGCATTGTATCTCTCCAGGATGGCCCCACTGGTGTGGCAGGGTGGCCAGGTGCTAGCTGGAGCACAGCTGGTGAGAACAAGGGATCTGTTTCCAGAGCAAAGTGCTTTATACCTTTCTCAAATGTTTTGTGCTGTGGCTTTCAGTGCTACGTCAATATCTGAGCCACCTCTCTGCCCCTGCTACACTTGTTTCTGTGGGAGGTTTAGGAACCTAGCTCTGCTCTGTGCTTTCATGTCGCTCCCTCCAAACCAGTGAGTTAGGACAGCTTTGTAACAAAGCTCTTTATTTGGTCTCTGGAGTATACAAGATTTCCCCACACACCTCTCCAGGTTGCCACCAGCACCCAGGGTGGACCATGGACTCTTGGCCAGAGCTGCTGGGTCCAGGCTATGCCAGGAACAGGGCTCCCTGTGTGGTGATCACATGATTATTGCAGCTGCCCGGCCAGAGCCACCAGGCTCTCTGCATCCATGGAGTGAGGACAGCAACAGCAAAAGCTGTGGTGGCCCTGGATGCCAGCCTGGCCCAGGATAATCTGCTCCAAGAGTGAGGCAGGGTGTTACTGTGGGGATTCTGTAACACAATGTATCAAATCAGGAGTCCCGTGGGAAAGAAACATATATGGACAGATTCTTGATAGCTGTTTCAGAGAGATGTTTATTTCTCCAGCCGCATGGCCGGAGCTCTGCCGAGGAACTTCTACAATCACCGGACCGAGGGTCCTTTGCCCACACAGGGGAACACAAACCAACCCATGGGAACGAGGCTGACCAGGGGCAGGGAGACCCCGTGTCTGTGCCCTCGGGGCCCCTCTCCCAGGGCTACACGGCAGGGGGAAGGGACCCCGACAGCAGGGTGTGAGAAGGGAGCAGAGGGCTAAATGCTCATACCACTGTCCCTCTGCTGTGCCTGGAGCAGAGGTGAGCTAAAGGTGATGCATCCTGCCAGTGGCACCAGAGTGCTACAGCAGTGACAGCAGGTAGAGGGTATGTGCTGGGCATAGTCCCATGGGAAGGAGAAGCCTCCAGCCCGATTCTTCTGCTCCCTCCTGTCCCTGAGCCCAGCTGTGTGGGGCATTGCTCCTGCCCCATCTGAGATTGTCCTGTACAGCTCTCCATATGTGACAGTGATCACATTTTTCTCCTACTGCAGAAGAGGTCTGGTGTGCAGAACAATTACGTAACACAAATCTCACTTCTAATGGCAAACACCTCAGTTTGCAGGAGGGTGAGAAAAAGCAGTAGCAAGCTAAAGAGTTCAGGCACTGAGCTGAGCCTGATATTCCAGGCCAACATTGCCAAGACCACTGGTGGCCTTTCAGAACAGAACCAACAGTGCATAGCAGTGGTGTATGAGCTCCATAACAACACACTCAGGAATGTTAGGGTTCAACAAATAGATATTTAATAGCTCTTGGGTAGAGAGGAAGCCATTAATTTGTTATTTTATCACAAATTATCCAATAATAAGCTGTAAGTGAGCACACTGCTGTTACAATTTGGTTTAGACCTAGGAAAGCAAAGCAAGCTAAGTCTCTGAGCATAAACCAGAAAGAACTTAGAAGGTTCAAAATATCCCCAGAAATGAGATTAAAACCAAACTAGGTTAGATGTTGCCAAAAAATGGGTGTATTTTATTTAATAGTATAAGAGGCAAAGAGAAGGGAAGAAAAAGAAGTATGCGTGGGGGGTGGGGGAACAGGGAGAGGTGGCAGGGGTTAGATGGAAGCACATCACCCATCCGAGGGTCCCAATGACGTCTCATTGCTCCCCTCCATCTGGTCTGCTGGTGGTGAGGGTCCCCCGTCGCCACCGTGGCCACGCCGCTACACGCTGCCACATGCCACGCTGCCACACGCCACCACACGCCACCACACGCCGAAGAGTACAGAATCCCATGGATTAATATACACTTTGGGTCAGGTGGGAATGCCCACGTGTCTCCCCTTGCAGGGCCTGGCTTGACACACTGTCCCTTGCAACACTGAGGGTCTGTTGCATCATCTCTGGTGCTCTGGTGCAGGGTCTGGGGACCCCTTTGAGGGGGGCCCCTGTGATGGGCCATGTCACCCCCTTCTGCTGTGGATAAGCTTCCCCCACCCCAGTGAGGACCCCTCAGCTGGGCTCCTCTGCACAGTGGAGGATGGGCAGTCACTGCGCTTCTGACCAGAGGCTTTTCCAAGATACACAGAGCCTCTCCTCCCTCCACCCCTTGGTTCGAGGGTCTGTTCGAGCCTGGCAGCTGATAGCCCTGGGGCTGTGGTCCTCATCTTGGAGGTGTTAAGCCTATGCTCAGTGAATGTCCCCAGCCCTGAGTTGTTACTTTATCTTATCTTCATCAGTGAGCAGTGTCAGGCCTCAGGGCCCCATTCAGAGTGTGGTAGTCTTCTCTTCAGCTTTTGTAATACAGTTTTAAAAGTCCTTAAAGAAATTGTTTAAGTCATAAAATATAATATTTCAGTCTCTGACAACTGCAAGTCTCCTAATTCTGTTTGGAGAGAAAATTGCTGGTTTGCTTCCTCCTTACAGAAGTGTGGGCTAGTTACAGGTGTAACGGACCTCAGGAGGTCTCTAGTCCATTCTCCTGTTGGAGAGGTAACATGGGGAACCTGCTTGTACCTCAATTTTATCACAGATGATTCAGTGAGAGTCTCGCAGCTGAATTCCCCAAGAAGAAATAAACAGCTGATAATTATTTTGTGCAGCAAAGAACAAGGTTTGAAGACCTTGGCATTGAAAATCCTCACATTTTTTATATTCTTGAGGTTGTGAGCATCTTCTTTATGGTTTAGCAGCTGCAGGGCCTTTCTTCTTGCTCTCCTAAATCAAAGCTCAGCTTCTGTTAGTTTGAGTGAAGGTTACCCTTCTAAATGACTAGGTGACCATGTCACTCACCTGCCTGCCTTAAGTCATAGGGGATGAGCTGGATACAGATACCTGGGCCATAGGAGCACCTGCAGAATTTAGCCATTGTGTGACTATACAGAAACACTATTTCTGTGTCTAAATCCAGAGCATTAACCCACTTGGGTTTTTGTGGTTTCCTCCTGTAACTCCTCTTTGAAGAAAGGGAGTTGAAGCAAATATCAAGCTTCAGAAATCATTTTGTGTGGCTAATTAGGGTGCAAGATTAGCAATCTGCATTGCTGGAGATCTCAGCTCCTTTTTGAGCAAAGGAAGGAGTATCTCTCTCCAGCCTCTGTGATATATAGGCATAACTCTGCAGCTGTCTCTCTCTCATCAAAGTCTTTGGTCATAGTGTTAACAGAATAGGTTCCCGATTTACTCTATAGAATTTATAACCTAGTTCATAGCATTGATGCTCATATTAGTGTTATTTGTCCAATAATCCAACACAGGGAAAATGAATACAGATCACCTGCTCCCTAGACACAGATTTTATCTGTTAGATATACTTGTTTCCACTGCACTTTGTTCTTACCACAAAATGCTTCCAGGGTACCCCCTGGATACATCAGCTCTCAAGTGCCTCCAAAGAAAGTGAAAAAAAAATACACATAATGCCAAGTTATGTAAGCATGGAAAAACTAACAGTGAATTTATTAAACAACAGGAGTTATTTAAGAAGCAAGTGCAGGAAGAGAAAATAGGATCTTTTTTTTTTTTTTTACTGGTTCTGTACTACCATATCTTTGGGGGGTTTTCTTGTTTGTTTGTTTGTTTTTTCTCATTTTGGATACCCCATATGTTTGCTGTTTCTGCATTTGCCTCCCTCAGTTCCCCTGCCATACCCCATCTACCTTTTCTGATTCTATGGGAGTCAATTTTGCCAAGCAGGCTTTCTCTCGCTGCTGTACTTTGTGATCATTTATATGCAGAATACAATCTATATGAATTAACTAGATCCTAAATATATATCAAATCCAGCTTGAGTTTTCAGGTTTGCAAAATTACATTCCTGCCTCTGCTGATCCATCTGTGAGTGGGTACCATATGTCAGTTACTTTATCAGGAAGCTTCGGGGGATCCATTAGAGAGAGTCCGCAGCATAATTAGAAAAAAGAACATTTGTTTTCCCAGCTGCCCTGTTTTCATCCTTCCTCTTCAAATGTTCTGCTGGTTTCAATTAAGCTCACCATAGATGCACCAGTCTGGTGAACCTTTTTAATTGCTTTAAAAACTTAATATCTTCCTTGCAAGGTGGGTATTTTTCTGTTGGTTCAGCTGTAATCCCAAACTCCTCAAGGGATGCTGTCATAAAATACCATCTTGTTCTGTGGTCCACAGTGACACAGCACCATCCCGTAAGAGTGGGCAGCTGAACCTCAGCAAACCCCAGCACTGGGGATGTGCCCTTTTGGAAGGGCTCTGACTGACCCACCAGTGGCCACAGCTCCACCTCCAGCCCCACTGCTGTCCACTTGGATGCTTGATAGGACATTGGGGAAGAAGCAAACCCCCATCCAGCTCTTGAAATGCACTGTATTGGTGCTGTCCTGCACTGACTGTCCTCCCCAGCCAGGAGTTACCCAGGGTATCACAGAACCTGGAGCACAGCTGCTCAGCAGCTCCCACTGCCTCTGCCCAGGCTGGTCACCCCTTTCCCATTTCCCAGCCTGCTTGGGAAGAGGCAGCAGATGCCATGCAGACATCCTGCCGGGGCACAAGGCTCTGCATTTATCTGCAAGATTGATATTTATCAGGTGGTTTTCCCTATTTCTCTTGTCCAAGATAAGAAGCCTGTGCATTTTATTTCATTAGGGACTTCTTTTGTTTTGGTCTGTTTTTTTAACCTTGTTTGTAGAGGTCATTCTCTGTTTATGGTAGAGAAAGCAAGGGCAAAATATGCATCTGCTTTAGGAGCACAAAATGGGGGTTCACAAAGCTCATCTTGCAGCCTTTGCTGGTCTAAAACAAGCTCTGCTGCCTCCTCAGATGAATTTATCCTTAACATGGTGGGTGTGGATGTGACAGAGAAAAAGACTTCTTGCCCTGAGGCTTGCCATGCTGTGCTGAACACCTTGGTGCTGGCTCACAGGGTGTCTGGGAGATTGTCCTGCGCCATGACGCCCCATGCTCTCCACGGAAAACCCCGACAGAGCTTGAAAGATAGTCTGGATGATCAGGCATGTCCACACACGCTGGAAAAAAATTAATGACATATGCAAGGAGGTGGAATAGCACCAGGGTAGTTATGACATGTGTCTGTCCATTGACCTCCTCCTACGTGGTAGGGACCACCTTGTCTGTTCAGGGCCTGTCCTGGCGAGGGCACAGCACCGTGCAGTGGAAGCTGAGTGCTTCTGTGGCAGGAACATGTAGCTGAGAGCTGCTCCCACTTCTTCTGAAGACCCCTCCAGCTGAATTGGAGGAGAAGGTGGTGTTGAGGAGGATCAGGAAAGTTAAGTTTGGTGGGATGGGACAAGTAGCAGGTGTACGGGGCAGCTGTGCTGATCAGCCAGAGCATCCCTCCTGGAGAGATCCAAAGCATTAACCTCACCAGTTGTTCTGGCCTCCTCATGTTTTCACTTAGGTGAAACAGCAGCATCCCAATATGCAAAAGCACACTGTAGCCAAATTTGTAATTCTTAGGGCTTAGGTTTGACTGTGTATTCCCAAGCCTTTCTTCTTTGGAAGCAATTTACCCTGTGTGTTCCCCAGATCAGGGGCATTAAAACATCCTCGGCTTTTTTCTGCCTCTCTCCCACATGAGGTTTTCTGTCTGATGCGCTTTGTACATCCGTGTACTGATGCTCTAGCAAATGTGACGTATTTTAGAGCAATTTCAAGTTCAGCATTGCTTTCCCAGGTCAGACCCTTCCTGGAGAAAATCCCATAGGAGGGTGTGCCTTCATGCAATGCATCTCCGGAAAGCTTAGCAATGCAATAAGTACAGACTGCCAGAAATGCCTTGATTTATTTATTTAAAGTAGATGGGGTTTAGCTGCCAATATGCAAGTTTTGTTATTTTTCACTTCTAAGCATAATTACCTAAATATGGAGATCCACAAGGAAATAAGGGAGGAGCCATTTTTTAGCCAAAGGGGGACAGTAGCTGCAGCTGATTAATAAGTCATGGTGCTTACTAGCTACTAGATTTTCATGTATTGCCTGCAAAGGTGTTAAAAATACAAATCAAAGGTTAGTTTCGTTGGATGTAACTGAAGTAAGGATTTTGAGAGATGTCCCCCAGAAAACACTAGTGTGTACTAATGAGGCAAAGCCAGATTTCAGCTTACTTGCAGAACAGACACATCGTGATTGCCCACTGCTCATCCCAGGTTACCACAGCAGCTCTCACCAGGGGAAGCAGAGCAGGATGCCTTGCTTCCCTGTGCACTCAATTGAGTTTCCCCATGCCATTTACAGATGGATTATGTTCAGACAGTGGAAATCAAATATTTATAAAATCATATTTAACTCATTACCTTGTGTTTCAGTTGAGAATTTTGGGACCAAACAGTAACTGGCATTTAAGAGGGTTGTCAGTGCCTGGCAACACAAGGCTGTGGGCCAGCAATAACAGTAGTCAGCCATAAATAGCTGAATTTCATCAAGTTGGTGTGTAAATATGATTAAAACTTCAGAGAACTCAAATAAACATCAGATGCTTGATGAATTAGTCCAGCTGGACATGGCAAGAGAAGTTTGCAAAGCTTATGTTGCTGTGTGTCGTTGGAGACTTGCCCTCTCTTGTCCAAGGGGTTTGTGGGGTTGTTGTGGATCAGGTGGCATGAGGATCCATGCTGGATTTCTGATGGCATGCACCCTGTAAGTGAGGGCCCATGCTGCTGCAGAGGCTGAGACTGCATTTAACATCAGCCTGGCTTTTATGCACTGTGCCTTCTACTGGGGTGTTCTTAGAAGTGATGCTCAGTGTGGGTGTTGTTGGAGCCTCTCTGAAGAGCAAGGATCCACTAGGAGAAGTGCCAAGCATGTGCTGAGAACCACTTGGAGAGAGAAATGGGTATTTAACAGGGGTGTGATGCCTGTGCCCTGGTCTTTGTGCCTTAAATGATCTGGAAGCCTCTCCTGATGTTCAGAATAACTTCTTTTCATCTCACCTCATGTGTTTCTGTATTCCTCATTCCTGCTGCAGGCCATTGGACGCCCACACATGCCAGCCTACTGGTCTCTGGGATTTCAGCTCTCCCGCTGGGGCTATGGCAGCCTTGATGTTCTGAAGGAAACTGTCAATCGCATGGAGCACCATGACATCCCATATGTAAGTATGGATTTTTCACTGTATATGCTAATCTTACACTCTGAAGTGAGGTGATTAAAATTATAATAGAGGAAAAATAATTATCTTACAAAGAGAATTGTAGAATAAAAGGACATCCATAATCTTATGTAGTGGGTTTGCATGTAATATCTTCATAATGCTTAAAAGAACATTGAAAGTGGGCTTTGAATGTGAAGTTTAAGAGCTGCTCTTGGCTGCATAGCAGCCAATTCTGGTGTGGATTTGCTGTTATGCAGTATGAGGTGCTAGCATTTTAAAAATAAATAATGGTACTACTGATGCAGATCACTGCAAAATAGTTGCTAAACTAGGATTTCTACATTTCTATGTAGTCCACTGCTAGGATTACAATTACAATCTCTTAGGTTTCATTACATACATTAGTGACTTTTTAGAAACACAGTTGCATACATTCTGATTTCTGTATCAAATACTTCAGTCATAGAATCATAGAATAGTTGGAGTTGGAAGAGACTTTTGAAGACCATCTAGTCCAACCCCCCTGCAATGAGCAGGAACATCTTCAACTAAATCAGGTTGCTCAGAGTCCCATCCAGCTTAATCTCAAATGTTTCTAGGGATAGGGCATTCACCACCTCTCTGGGCAACCACCTCATGGTAAAAAATTCCTTCCTTATATCTAGTCTGAATCTACCCTCCTTTAGTTTAAAACCATCACTCCTTGTCCTGTTGCTACAGACCCTACATAAAAAGTCTGACACCAACTTTCTTATAAGCCCCCTTTAGGTATTTAAAGGCTTCAATAAGTTCTCCCTGGAGCCTTCTCTTCTCCAGGTGGAACAGCCCCATCTGTCTCAGCCTGTTCTCATAGTAGAGGTGCTCCAGTCCTCTGATCACTTTTTGTGGCCCTCCTCTAGAGTTCCTCCAACAGATCCATGTCCTCTCTGTGATGACAACTCCAGAGCTGGATGAAGTATTAATGTAATCTTTTACTTTAAAAATGTTTAGGATGTCCAGCATTTTGACATTGACTACATGGAACGTCGCCTGGACTTCACCTATGATAAAGTGAATTTTGCTGGTCTGCCCGAGTTCATGAAAGATCTGAAGAAGAAAGGAAAGCACAATGTTGTGATTCTGGTAAATTAATGATGTTGCTAATTATTTCTCCATTTATAAGAACTATTCTTCATAGCAGTACCTAGGTGCTAACAGATGTATACTATTGTAGCAGATCTTCCATTTTCTCATTTGTTGAAAAGAGCTGAAGAACAATTTCTCACAGATTTAGTTTTTAAAAGTGTTGCCTTTATTTGATTTCTGTGTACCAGTACCATCTCTATACCAAAACATTCTCTGTCACTTTTCCCCCACTCAGTTATGAGAAATTTTGCCTCTGAACTGACATAGGATTGCTTTCATGCAATTCTTTCCCTGAAAATAAACAAATTAGTTTAATACACATACAAAAACAGCTGAATAGTGGAAAAAATCTATTCCTAATCACTCTGGAAACTACTAACTACAATTCATGTTGCCTTGTACTTACTTTTAATATAAATTAATATAAGAGATGATTACTTGCGTGCAAATTTGTGGAAAATGTATGTTGAACCTCTAAGTAAAATTTACGCATGGGCAAATGAATCAATTTGGATAGAAGTGAAAATTGGAGTTTTCCATCTTCCCCAGTAAATTTTTCCAACAAAATTTGCTGTTTCTCTCCAGCACTTCTCCATGCATGTCCTTGTGCCAAAATGACTCCGTCACAATAGCTAAGTGAGCGCCAGCAGTGGCAAGGAAACTGGAGACCAATTTAAGTGAAATTTAAATAAAGATATAAATAAATTAAGACATTAAATAAAACACATTGATAAATTCACAAGATCTTGCCCTCCAGGGTCCCCTGGCAGCTTAGAACTAGGAGGGCTGAACTCCCCAGAGCAGGCTGCAATTTGTTCTCCATAACCACTGGGGACAGGATAAGAAGAAGAGCATTTTAAATTGCAGCAGGACAGATTTAAGGCAAACATTAGGGTAAAGCTGCCCGTCTGCAAGGTGAGCTGAGCAACAGGCAGCTGCTGGGGCCAGGGTCCTTCCCCAGGTGGGTGCTGTGGACAGGCCCAACAGATGCATCAGGGATGGCTCAGGCTGAGCTGATCTGCAGCCTCAGGGTAAGGAGAAGGAGACAATCCCACAGAGTTCCTCTCAGGACTTTTTGCTATAACTAGTTTTGTAATCTGTTTTCTACCTAAATGGTCAGTTTGTATCTTTCATTTGGGCACTACTGTTCTTACCTCCAACTGCCAATCTCTCACCCTTCTATTTTTTTTCTTGATACACTGATTCAAAGAAGTGTATTCTCCCTCAGCCTTTTTTGCTAGGCTAAGACAAACACATTTACCTACATTGTATTGATGGCTCATGCTTCTAAGGAGACCAGGATTCAGTTAATCCAACTGAATCATGATGGATGGGTCACTAATGTTGGGACCCTTAGTCAATCCAGTCCTTTTAAAATAAGGGCCACGTTCCTCTTCTTGTCCTGGGGGTCCTGTCAAGGGCTTGTGGAGAGAGAGATTGAACAGCAGAGTCCTGAATTGTGCTCTTTCACTTGTGCTGGTGTATCTGGAGTCAAGATAAGCAAGAGCTACGGCAGCTTTCTCATCCAAAAATCACATTATCTTGTTAAATAGATAGATTAAGGCAGAAGTGCCTCCCTGTCCTTATTTTTTCCTCAGAGTTTGTTGTGAAGTTTAGAATATGACTGAGGATGATGGCCTAGTCAACACCACTGATAGCTATATCAGTGTTTTCTTTTTAATTGGGAGCTTTCTGATAGTTTCTTTAAAAGTACCTTTTATTATTTGCCTAATCTTTGCTTTGGTGTACTATAATTCCATTTACTACTAGGAATCTCAAACAAAACCACGCAGCCCAAGTGATCAATTTTATATTGATAATGGAAATAGCAGTCTATATAGTGACCACTGCTTGCTAGCAGTTTGCCCCTAAAGATACCTTCCCCTGAAGGTTCCATTTCTTCTGCAGCTGAGAGGCTCTGGGGTGCAGCAGTGAAATCAGTTTCCATAAGTAAAGGTTCAAGGCACAGAGTTTAAATAGTAACAAATTACTAAGTCACTTTGATGGAGATAAACTTTAAAACAAAAATAGACCCAAATTTACTGGATACATCATTGTAAATAACTAAGCAGTAGTGAGCACATGTGCTGTCAGGACTGATTGCTCTTTCTAACTGTTAGGCAGTTTAGAGTCTCTGTATCCTCAATACTACTCTAAAATTTATCTAATCTCTGAGAGCTGTAACATTAAATACCACATGCCTATTTATTGGTTTATCTCAAAGATAAAATACCAGGAGTTTGGGGTAGCTCTTCCTATGCACTCTTGCCTTTCATTAAATACATGGTAGTTGTCTCTTTTTCATCAATGTTGGGATGTCTCCAGTTTTTTTGCACTTGCTACTGGGTATGAAGCTACAGGCAAGCAGTCATGGTTTAGTGGGTGAGCAACATTATCTTCTTACTTATGAGTTTAACTTCAACAGCTTTTTTAAAGCCCTTTCATTTTCTCAGATGGCACATTCTGCAGCAGTGCAGGGAGGTGTTGCTGCATAAATTCAGCTGTTAGACAGATGCAAGGAACATAGCAACTCTTAATTTGTATAATGAGCTAATGGGAATCCAGATAGGAAGCCTTTCTTTCAGCCTTCCCCTAACCTGTATCTAAGGACTGTCTTCTGCTCTAGTTATTTAGCCAACCTTGTGAAAAAAGAACAAAAGCTGAGCCAGTCTGCCCTTCATTATTTAAAAGTTAATGCGAAGTATAGGTTGCACCAGTACCAAAGTTTTCTATTTTCACTTTATTACAATTGCTGACATCTCTGTCAAAATCTGTCTGTTAGCATTCCTTAGTGATGTAAAGCATTCTCCTAAGTTGAGTTGGGAGCTGGAGCAGTGTGAAGGGTTTTATTCCCAAGTGATAGCAAAGCCAAACTAGCTGCAATCAAGGCAAGTGTGATCCAGTTGGATACTGAAAGAACAATTTTCTGTTTAGATTCCCTTTGGGTAGTGACAGTAATGGGTGAGTTCCCCAAATACAGCACATTGTTGCCTCCCTCATGATGATTTCAGGAAATGGGCTCTGACTGCAGCCACTTATTGTCATGGAAAACCTCTAGTAAATGGATTTGGGGAATGGGTTCCATCTACCTCATCTCAGACCACTTTGGTCACAAGTGAAGTGCAGATCCTGACAGCTATCAGTATTAACACTGGTAACCTGCCTGAGGATGGGACTCTGAACTCAGCTGTGCCACCATCACTGGGGTGGCTGGTGCCACACCAGCAGGAAGTCTGCTCCCTATGCTTGCATCCAATGCTGAGAGCCCTCCGTGACTATGGTCACCTTAAGAGTAGCATGGCTCCAGTAACGGAGTAAAGTGCAGCCCTTTAGCACTTCTCTCTCCTGATCTCTTTCAGAGGCCACCTCTATTTGTGGGAAATTGTGACTTTGCCATCATTATTGCACTAAATAATGTGCATGTTTCAGCTGTGTCAGAACAAATATATTCTTTAGAAACAAAGAAGTTCTAAAGTAACAATGACTACACTGAAAAATTATAAGCACCTTTACTAAAGAGGATCTTTAATGAAAGACCTTGTATACCATCTATTAAATCATACTAAAAATAGAAACAGCTAGGAATGACATGAGTGGCAGAATACTTAGAAGTCAAGAGCAACATGCTCATGATTCAAAATAATGCTTGATATCTTTAATATTTTAAAGTCCAGTTCTGTGAGCTGTAGAGGCTAAAATTTCCGGAGATAAGTTTTTATGGATGTGCATCAAAATCTATGTTTGGGGCCACAGGTGGAAGTGCATCTGTCTGGGTATGTGCTGGGTGCTCCCCAGTCTTTAGGCAGTCAGTTGGAGTTCAGGATGCTCAGCACCTCCTCCCCAAGATGCTAAAAAGATGAGTTAGGCACAATTTAACAGGCTTGAAACTCCTTCCCCAAAAACAACCCTTGCATGCATGGAGAGGTTTTGTTCTCTTTAGGGCCATACTAAACCTGCATAATGTATTAGATTTATGCACTGGAATAACCTTTCAGCTGAAGGAAGCCGTACGTTTGGATTAGGAGTAGCTAATTAAGATGACTTTCTAGCCTTCAAGTCCCTTGAGAGACATCTTTACCTCAATTATAGGATAATTATTGCGGATGGACAGTTTTGTCTTTTTGCAAAGTTGGACTGTTGAACAAGCTAAAAAATGTAATGGACACTTACAGTCCTTATGGAGGTGACACTAGAGCTGGATAGTTAAAGTTAAACGGAATTTCGCACTTAAAGTAGGGATTTAGCTGTAGCTTTTGTTGTTGAGGCATGGAAGAACATACTTCCCTCACCAGAGCTATAGTTATCAGAGGGCTTACAAGTAAATCAAGCAATTAATTCAGGCATTTAAATGAGCTTTGAAACAAGCCTTTAAAGCAACTTACCATTTGGGATCTGATATTTTTTTCTTCCTAAGATATTTATTAGTTAGACTTCTATCACATTTTGATTAAAGTTCACTTAAATTATTACACAAGCTATAACTGAATGGAAGAATTGTTTCAATAGTGTTTTTCTCTATTTTGTTTCATAACTGAAAGGTATTGTCTAAAGCAGAACGCGAGGAAGTAAGGTTTTCTAAGGAAAAAGTAGAGTTCCCTTCTAAAATGGCTGCAATCTTTATCTGTTCTAAAAGCCACAAAGCAGGTAACTGCTTCCAGTTAGGGTTGTATTGCGAAGTGCACTTATCTCCTTTAGCTTGCAGCTGACTGCTGAGCAGAGTTGCAGAGTATCTCTTCATTCACTGGCATCTCAAAGTATTCCTAACTTTATTAACTTTCCAGCATGCTGGGTGGGCCTCTATCATCCCCAGGAGCTGATCAGGCTCACTTTGGATGAGCTTGATGGCTACTGATGGCCATCCTGAGGCACACAAGTTGTTGGTGTCATTATCACTGGCAGCAGTGGGAGGTGGTGACCACCCCAAGCAGTGAAATGGGGCAGGAAGGACAAGTTGTGGGGTGTAAAATTCTGTGGTCTTGGTACCTGCGGAGAACGGAGGTGTAAGGCCCCACAGGCAGGTGTGAATTGGGTTACTCTGCATCTGACTGGCATAAAATACCCTTGTCCACCTTGATTTGGAATGGGGGGCTAACAGGGCCCTTTGGAGGTTGGATGTGCCCAACTTCAAGCCCCTTGAAAATTTTAGTTATTCCAGCATTGAGCTGTTGATACTGAGGCAGCTGGAATAACGATTGTCTTGGAGGAAACCCAGAGGGGCTCAAGTGTGGGAATGCATGGCACTGAGCTGCAGCGGAGACCTTGGTGGGGGGAGAGTAAAATCTACTGCCTCTCTAAAATAATTTGAACATAGAAAGTCTCATAAAAAATAAACAAGAGGGTATTTAATAATTTCACATTGCTCTTGCCTTACAAAAGAAATACTCATGACATATCCTTAATGACTTTTTCTAAATTATTATGTGCTCTCAACTCTTATTAAATTTTAATGCTGTTTTCTTCCAATATTTTTGCAATCGGCATTAAGAACATAATCCAAATTTTTCTAAAATATACAAATAGAAGAGTATTTGTCACCTCTGGGATTTCAATAAAGGAAATATGATTGCTGTTTTCAGGACCCTTTCATAACCAAGGATGAGGAGCCAGGCACTTACAGACCTTACGAACTCGGCCAGGAAATGGGAGTGTGGGTGAACAACTCTGATGGTGTAACTCCTGCTGTCGGGCAGGTGGGTTTTTTAATTTTGCAATGCATTTGGTCTAGTGCTGCTTCAAAACAATAAAGCAGCAGTGTAACAGAAATGAGACAATAACCAGGATTTACATATGTAACCCCTAGGCCTGGCCTCCTGGAGATTCTGTGTTTCCTGACTACACCAACCCTAGGACTGTGGAGTGGTGGACCCAATTGTGTCTGGAGTTTAAGGATGTCCTTGACTACGATGGGATCTGGATTGTATGTCTCATTATATCTGCCCTCCCTTCTTTAAAAAAAAGAAAATGAAGATTTCCACATGTCTTACTCTCTTTATTAAAGGATATGAATGAACCATCCAATTTCATGAGAGGCCAGTATCCTGGATGTGCTGATAATGAAATCAATAATCCTCCTTACACTCCTAGTAAGTATAATAATGTAATTTCATTGTCAATTTTTTGTTTGTTTGTTTCTTTGGTTTTCTTGTTTGTTTTGCTTTAAACCTTGATAGGCTATATTTTAGGGGGGGGGGAAATCCATTCTGTCATTTTCCATCTTTCCCTGCCTGTTCTGTATGTTCAGTTCAGTTACATATTTGTTCAAGACTCCAGTGGCTCAGCTTTGACGATTGGATCAAAAATAATCACTTTCCTCTGTCCAAGGGTCTGCCTCGTAACAGGACTAGAAAAATGAGCTTTCCTGCCATTCACTGAGCAACTGGTCCACATCAAAAAAAGGGCAAGATACCTACACTGTAACTCAGCTACAGACTTATGGAGGGAGTAACCCTTCTGCCTTTCCACTGCTAGTCTCAGAGATGGGCAGTCTCGGCTTCTCACAAACTATGACAAGGGAGATGGTATCTCCCTGGTGCCTTAGTTCAGTATATTTCCTTTTTCTTAGGAAAAAATTTTCACTGTGTTACTAGAAATGCACTGAAAATAAGTTTTAAAATGTCTAAGCCTATGGGAGACTTACAGGAATGGGAAAACCTTTTCCAGTAGCTGAGTTAATAATATGTTCATTCTTCCCCAGGAAGCCATGAATACCTATGATTATTGCCAGTGGTCCTGGCAGTTAATCCAGCCAACATTTCCCCAGGAAAGCCCAGCTGCCTGAGCAGTGTTAATATGCAGCAGAAAGCTGACAGTGGAGTATTGGAAATGTCCCCTTTTTGCCTTCAGGCTTTCGTACTGTCATGAGAATTCAAAATGTTCTTTATTAAATTGCAATTTGGTTTTTTTTTTACTTTGAATGTAAGAGAAACATAAACATAACAAAATCATGACAAAATATTATAAAGGGATTGTAAATTTTTGAAAGCAGAAGCAGAGCTTTTAATGATGATTTTGGTGTTTGCTCTCTTTGTAAGGTAACCACTGCATACTGGCCCTGTGGGTCTTGACCAAAGCCCAGGAAATGATGAGAATTTCCACCTTTGCCTTAAATTACCTTCATTTTTTGTCAGTCTTCAAAAAAAAAAAAAAAAAAAGTGAGACACTGGGTAAAATGGCCAAAATGGCAGAGGTCCCTTTACATCACAAAGGACTGAGAGTGAACCCATGCAGTGGCTTCTGAGCCATGCAGCTGAGCTTTGTGAAGATTAGCATTGAAGTCTGAGGCACTAGAAAGGACTCAGACCTAGAGGCCTACATGACATGTAAGGACACTGAGGGATACTGAAGACAGGTGTGTTTTGAGCCCAGTTTCTCTGACTTGACTTAGGCACGTATGCCCCTATTTCTGCTTGTGACTCACAGTATTAGAATGATACCATGAAATCATAGAATGGTTTGTGTTGGAAGGGACCTTTGAGACCATGTTGTTCCAGCCCCCCTACCCTGGGAAGGGACACCAGGTTTCTTGAAACCCTATCCATCCTGGCCTTGAACACTTTCTGGGGATGGGCATCTACAACTTCTCTGGGCAGCCCGTTTCAGTGTTTCACCACCCTCACAGTAAAGAATTTCTTCCTTATGTCTAATATAAGCCAACTCTCTTGAAACAATTACTCCCTGTCCTATCACTCCATGCCCTTTTAAAAAGTCCCTCTTCAGGTTTATTGTAGGTGCCCTTTAGGTACCAGAAGGCTGCTCTAAGGTCTTCCCAGAGACCTCCCTGGTACTGGTCTCCCTTCTGCAGCCAGGAGTCCTAGGCATTACATTCCAAGTTGCAGGGAATCTGTTTTGAACCGGTGTTTAAGGGCTTTCTTTTCTATTTCACTTTATAGAATAGATGCATGTTCTTAGCTGTCCAAGCCCTTGACTGGTGTAGGCATGAGATGTGACCTAAGCTGTTGAGTCCAACAAGGCATTAGGACTTTCCTGGGGTTAGCAGAGTTTTGGGAGCTCACTGTTGTCTGAGGTGATTTCATCTGTGCAAGTCCCAGTCTTAGAGCCTCAGGCATTTTGTCAATGTAGCCTTCAACCTCCTTATCTAAATTTTATAACCACATGTAACCATGGCTTGAACTTCTAAAACCAGATGTCCTTCAAATCAATTTTCTATAAAACACTTTATACTGAAGATTAATACGCAGTTGTAAAATAATCAGTATTGCTGAGACAGAATACAAAATATTCAGAAAAAGAAGGAAGCATGAAACTATGATTCATGTGGTAGCATTTTCTCTCCTATCCCACCTTAAATTTATGGGGCTAATAATCAAGAGCCACTGGGACATTAAGTGTGACTTTCCTCAGAAGCTTAGTGTCTTCTTCAAAGACATAGCAGTCAAAGTTACTTGGAAATTGCCTATAAATTAAGTTATTTCTGATGTAGAGCACCCACACTTTGTGTCTAAAGATCCAAACACAAGGATTGTAGCTGTAGTGGCACAGCAGAGCAGAGAGGCTAGTGGGGTTTCAGGTACAGAGAAATTTTGATAATGAACTGCAACCATACAGGAAGTGCAATTAGGCAGGGAGATTGCTTGTTCATGGAGAAAAAGTTGCAATGGTGAATGCACCTAATTAAGCATGAAAAAAAGGAATTTTTGAGAATTTACTTTCTTTTTATATTTTAAGAGAATTTTATAAGATGTATAAACATCTGACCTGTCCAATTCCTGCTGAATTTCGTGTGGCCTTTTCATGGTGGTTACCTGAAGAGGATAGAAATTTTTTTGCACCAAATGGGCTTTGCCAGCATCTCTTTGATATGGGATCAAAGACCAGGTAGCATCTGTGCAAAATTTTTGCTTTTAACTAAGATTTGTCACTGTGTGACATAATATGTAGGTGCATTCTTAATTCAGCAAAGCAGAAATTTTCTTTCTGACTATTACTTACTGAATACATGACATCTGTACAGATGTTTTGAATTATTGGACATAGAACTTGAAATTAATTATCATTGTTTACTCAGTCCTCTCCCCCTCTCCAAGGACAGGTGCCTGTCTGCAAGCATGTATTCGTGGCTATTTGCTAACCTTAAATCATTGCAGGTCCAGCGCTCCAGCTTTTCCTCTTCCCAAATCTTTTGGTGTTTTCACCCCTAAATGTGTAGAAATGTGAAGACATTTGAATTGTGATGTATATGATTTTGCAGTGTTTTGTGTCATTCTCAGGCATCTCTGATCGTTCCCTGGCAGAAAAGACACTGTGTCCTGACTCCAAGACTTACCTTGGAGACCATTACAACACACACTCTCTTTTTGGCTGGTCACAGACAGAACCAACTTTCAAGTAAGTTTTTAAAATATTTCTAATAAGATTTCAGGTGATTAAAATGCATTTTAAAAGCCACTGATGTTACCTGGGAAATCGTAATAGTATTTAATAAGAAACAGACCCATGTTTCATTTTACTGTTTGCCATTTAGTAAGAAGTTTCAAGAAAAGAGAACCTTGGAACGAAGAACAGAATCCTTTCTAATTTTACTTTTCTCAGCTAAATCAGGATGTGTGTGTAGGGCCTAACTTTTCACCTCCTGCTTTTGTATATCTAGAGCAAGATGCTCGTGTGCTTGGTTAGACCTTCTCATGAGCAGCTGCAGCAGAAGCAGCCTTGTGTAGTGTCAGGGGAATTTGTCTGTCCCTTTGCTGTTGTGACAGAGGAGTTTCTGTCACTGTCAGTGGAGAATCCAAACTGTACAGGTCTGCCAGCTGCTTCTGGAGTTGCCTCTGGTTCCTGGCAGGCAGTGTTTTGCAGATTGGCTTGGGGCTCAGTTGGTTCAGGAGGGCAGAGCTGCATTGCAGCACAGTTGCTGTCAGCTACTGTAAAACTCGTTTTGCAGCTGGGAAGCACTCAAGACCAGCTTACGCAGGCAGACTGTTGCTGTGCAAAGCTAGCTGTTGGATTAAATGAAATGGGCAAATCATGCCTTTTCCAGCAGGGCTTGAGTTAAAATGCAGGGAAATTTAATACCACAGTGGAAGAGCCAAAGCAGGGGTTGACGTGTGGTCTGTTTCAGCACTTAGCACTCATTTTCAGAAGCTGGATTGTGATAGCATCCGGAGGACATGGTTAAGTGAGCCTAATTCTGGTGTTGATGTGTTTGTATTTTATTGCCAAATCCGGGGCAAGGGAAGCACTGAGAAAGAGCAGAAGTAGTTTGTCAGCTCTTACGGGCCTGGCTGAAGCACAGTTCTACTTTTGACAGAAAGAGCAGAAAGCCTCTGAACTCTGGACTTCTTACCATGGTTTTTGGGCCCCTATTCCCCAGCCTCTGAAGAGATCCTGCCAGCACTGCTCTCTCCACTGGAGTTTGTTCTCTGCACACTGGAGTCCACATAACCGTGTACTGTCTTGGTAGCACTGTGAATAGAGCCTTCAGATTTCCTGTCTTCTTGAGCTGTTTTTTTTAGCTTTACTCAAGCTTTATGCCAGCAAAGCCAATTGCCTGAGACAAACCCTGTGAATTCAGGAGGAAAAGCTTTGTTTGCAGGCACACCTGCCGCAGCCCCTTCAGTGCCCACATTGTCCTGGCTGTGCTGCTCCAGACTAATGCCACTGGATCAGTTACTGCTGCACAGCTCCTCACAGCCTTCCCCAAGGCTGGGAACCTTCCCCCTTCCTGAACCACTTGCTTCCAGGGCTCCTTACAAAACAAACTTACTTTGCTCGGCCAAATGTGGAGCAGACCACCAAAAGTGTATGCAGAGGTTGATTTTGCTGCAAAGCTGGGAAACTTCAGTGTAGTATTTTTCCTACATACTCATTTGGGTTTCTCAAATACATTTCTTTTCAAGGCTGGTTGCATATCCTTTTTGCATTCACTCTTCACAAAGAATATATTAAATTAAATTACTGACAGGAATATTTAGCACCCAGCATCAAGTGCAGAATATTGGATGAAAATACATGACAACTTCATAATCATATAAAAAATCAATTCTAAGAATTATTCTGAGGCAGACAGAGAACAGGAAATGTGTCATCTGGCCTATGTCAAATGGTTTGAATTTGAATACATAAACTAGCAGCAATCAGTCTGTGCATAGCTTAATGCCAAGAGTTATTTGCACATGATATTCTGTAAATAATTTAAATCAACAAATACATTTGACAACATTAGGACCTGTTCTGAAATGGTTCGCAAAAAACTGAACTTATGCAATAAATTACTTGTTGCAAATTGTTTATGCAGCTCTGGATCATAGCTGAGTTGATCTGATATTGCCTTCATTAACACCTGTGTTTGCAAATAGAGCCAAAGAGAGCCAGAAGAGAGCACTCCTGCTACAGACATCCATGAAAGGCTCCAAAATAACTTTTATACAAAGCACACGGAGTCTTATTCAGTTGTTGGCCCTACAGTGCACCTGCAAACCAGAACCAGCAGGTCCCTCACAGTTCAAGAGTTGCACCTCTTACTGCATATGGCCCCTAAGATTAATACATTCAGTCTTCCATGAAAGCTGTTGGGTTGGGGTTTTTTTTGCTTCAGAAGCAAGTGTTGAAGCACTTTAAAGTCTGTGTGCCATTACAGACCCAAGAGCAAACACTGGGCCATTATGAGTACAGGTGAAAGAACTCTTGATGAAATCTCATTAAGAAAAGGGAGAAGGAAGTAGATGGTGAACAACATGATTAATATTTCATGCTAGAATTTCCCAGAGAATCTAAATTGTGTTGCCCAAATCATATTAAAGCAGAGTTGAATTTGAGTTCCTGCAGTATAAAATAATGGAATTTATAATTATGTACAGAGAGGAGTCTATGCTGAGGAATTTTGTAATAGATTTGTTAGTAAGATATATTCCTTGATTTTCTGGTGATGCAGCAAAATGATTTTCAAAAAGCAAAGATAAATTCATTGTACTACTAATTCTTGAATGAAACCTCATATATTAAAAAAGACAGGAAACCAGAGGAAATACTACAAGGATGGGGTGGCATTTTGAATGATTACACATTTGTTTTCTATATTGATTATTTATTTTTTTATAAGATGTTTAGATATAATTTTGATATTTTTGTGTGGTTTTGGTTTTTTGGTTTTTGTGTTTTGTTGGGCTTTTTTTGCTTTTAGTTCCAGGATGTTAGAACTTTATTTACCAATACAAATCTCTAACTAAATCCTGTGTTGAAAAAAATACCTGTTATATTGTTTTTTAGGAACTCACTGGACACTTAATTTAATGTACTAATATACAAAGGAAATTATGATTCAATTTTTCATTTTGAGACACTGCTGAGAATAAATTAAATGCAAATTATTATTTAGCAAGACGAAAAATACCTGAGACAAATTGTTTTGCGAATCGGATAGATTTTATTTTTTTTATTTTGGTCACTGTGTGAAACTTTCTTTTATTTGCAGTTCTGCAGCCACATTTTCATGTGAGTAGGGATCGCAATAATAATTGTTTCATGAATAATACCCTTTCAGATAAAATTGTGCCTGGACGCTGAGGCTGATGATAAGAGCTCTTGGTTACCATTGTTGTTTTTAATGATCTTGTTGCATTTCTTTGCAGTGTTGTCCAGCAGGCAACTGGAAAGCGGGCGTTTGTCTTGAGTCGGTCCACATTCGTTGGCAGTGGGAAGCACAGTGGACACTGGCTGGGTGACAACTTCTCTCAGTGGAAGGACCTGCGCCGGTCAGTTGTTGGAATCCTGGAATTCAACCTCTTTGGCATTCCCTATGTAAGTCTGGTGTCCTCTAGGCAGGTGCTGGCTCATACACAATATCACTTCAAATTAACTCAAATGTTTTCTGGAACAAGCCACTTGAGATGGCCAGCAGTAACAGCCTCCACAGCGTAAGGAACTGCAGATTAAAAGGCTTCATGTCAGTCTTGGCTGCTGAAGGGAAACAAAAATAGCACTGCAAGCTTCAGGCTGACTTAATGCGTGCCATCCTAAACTGATCTCTTTGTATTATGTATTCTGTGATTAAGGCCCCTTGCAAAACCCCTAGGTCTGCAAGTCGGGAGGGAGAATTTTTAGAGATATTTGGAAATACAGTCAGAAGAATTTGGAAATACAGTCAGGTCTTCCACACTGAACTTAGTGCTCTAGGAGACAACACAACCTCAGTTGCAGAAAAATTTGTATCATTATGGAGCATTCTTATAAAGTAATTAAAAACACTTATTTCTTTACAAAAATTATTTTTGTTAGCAAATTTCTGTAGCCTCTCATTTTTGGGCCTCAGTCACAGTCACAAACACTTACAAAACCCCAAAATTTTATTTTTCCTTAGATTGGTGCTGATATCTGTGGGTTTAACTACAACACTACCTACGAACTCTGCCTGCGCTGGATGCAGCTTGGCTCTTTCTATCCATTTTCCAGAAATCACAATGCAGAGGGAAACAGCGTAAGTAAACAAAATTACATAAAGCTGTAGCCTGTGATTACAGTTATGTGGACAGTGATTTGTATTACTTTCTCAGAAATTAACCTGCCATTCTTGCGTAAACTGGAGCAGTGGGTGAAAAGGAGTGCTGCACCGAGAGCAGGAATTACACAGTGAAATGTAAAATTTTCCCATCCATAATGTAAAGATAACATAGAAACACTGGTCTTCTCACTTTGTTGGTAAAATTAATCTGTTTCATCTTTTACCTACTGAAGGCCATGTTTTATTTAAGAGCAGTGAGTGTCAGTGTATCTTCCTACTCCCTTGATTGTTACAGTTTTTGTTTCAGTACATCTCTAATTATAATAAGTATTGCAGGGAGGGGAGAGAAATCATTAAACACCATCCTTGCTGTTTATAAGCAAGTTACAAACACGTGAGAATTCCAAGGAGAGGCACCAATAGCGACAGCATTATCAGCCAAGAGGCAACCAAGGCCAGAAGAGGCTAAAGAGCCCATGAGATGCATGAAAAAGTGCAGCCTTAGTCCAGATCCATGCCCTGGTTTCGACACCATAAAAGTCCTTTAAAAACCTGTTGCAAGCAGAAAGAAGTATCAGGAGGTTTCTAGCTATGAAGTTTGAAGGTCTTGCAGCCTTTGTATTTATTCTGTGTTTATCTGCAACCGTGATGAATGGTTCTGCTTGTTCAGTAAATGCTTGGGTTTTTTTCCTTCCGCACACTGATCTGTGCAATGCTGGAGCTCAGGTTATTTGCTAACCTTCAGTGATTTGAAGTTGCACCATCAAAATGCTGCAACATTTACACTCCCAGAAAGACCTTTGTCTCCGCATGAGAGTATGATGGATGTTCAGCAATTGGGCAAATGCAGGAATAATAAACTGTAGTAGTATCATTAAGAGGGTCAACAATTAGCCTGTAGATCCCTGAGGTATTTCTTTGTAGGAGAACAAATGTCTGTGAGGTGTTAGCTGTTGCTAAATATTTTCAATTTGCCTCTCCACTAAAGTTAGAGGTCCATATATATATATATATATAGATATAAATAAATATATATTAAAAAAATAGATATATACAAATATATAAAAATAAACAAGAAGAGAGCAATGGGTCTGTGTGATGGGTCCTGCAACTCAGAGATATATTTGGTTTTAGTGGATTACTTATATCCATTTAAAACATTGTCTTCACAGAAAGAAATGAACAGGCATTTTGGATGACTCAGCACAATCTAAGAAGTATGACTGTTTTTTTGTGAAATTAGGCAGTGTTTTTACAGTGTCAGAACACTGGTAAAAAATATAGTGCAATTTTTGAAATAATAGATGGATGCTCTGGAGCTCAGAGCCAGCAGGGAGTATTCTTAGTGACTGATTCTGATGTAAACAAAATAATGGTGAAATTTTACTTAAATATTGAATTTAGTTAGCATTAGGTTAGTGTTAAAATAAAATCTTAAATATTCACTTTGCTTAATTCATTTGGTATTTCAAACAGTTTAATTAATATTTTTCTTGTCTGAAAAGCACTAGATAATATAAAAGGCTTTGTTACTTCTATTCCTTTTACGTTTCATTATCCTTGGAATTTGTCATATAGTCTTCAGTTTTAATGAGAAAATTGAGTACTCTGGAAAGATTTCATGAAGGAGAAAGAGAGCCATGTGATTTTTAAGCTGGCTGGTTAGCACTAGAGAGGTTGGACAGGAGGAATTAAAGCAGATGTAACACTTTCCCATATCAGCACTGCCCTTGGCTGCGTGCTCTGCATCTCATCCCATGGCAGAGTCAAGGTTGCCTTGGAGTAAGATCAAAACCAACCAATGAAGACAGACAGACTGCTCCAACGTGTCCTCTTGATGGTGGGACCCAGTGTGTGTCCTGTCTCGCAGGAGAGCATCGCTGGCAGCAAGGAACTGAGGGGCACTGCTGGTGTGTGGGTGCACTGTTAGTCAGGACATTCTGAAATGGGGCACACAGGAGGAGAAATCCAGTTTCTTTGAATGGATGGAATGTTTTCTGTACCACACACAGTGACTTTGGTCACACGTGTTGGCTTCAGCAGGGCTGTGAGTTTACTGTTTTAAGTAGACTTGCCTTTATGTTTGCGGCCAACGTAATTATGCTTTTGACTTTGATCTTCAGATTATCAGTCTTCCCTTTTTCCTGTGTTTTATCTCCTTTGTCTGAGAGGGCTTGCATCTCGAGGATAAATTAATTTCTAGAGGCAGGGTTTCTGTTCCTGAGCACAGACATGGAGCCCCAGTTTCCTTCTCCTCACAAGGTTAGGGGTGGTTGCAGAGGGCTCACATACATTGTGGTGGGGCCTGATCTTTTTGAACTCACTGGAATTTTTCAAGTCAAGAATTTTATACAAATGTTAGTTTGGGAATAATGGATGTTGTTCTTAATGTATCTTGCAGTTTGCAAATGAGTGCTTTTTCTTATTTAAACACTCGTTTCTGTAGCATCATGCCAGCCACAGCTCTCCTTACATTGCACTCAGCTTCTCTGCTGAGTTTGTTTCAATGCTCAGTACAAATCTAAGCTTTTCCTGAACAGGAACAAGACCCAGCAGTGTTTGGAGATGCATTTGCCAAGATATCTCGTGCTACTCTTCGGATTAGATACTCACTCCTGCCATACTTGTACACCCTGTTCTACGAGTCTCACATTCACGGAGGCACGGTGGTGCGGTCGCTGATGCATGAGTGAGTTTGGAGTCTCTTTCTTATCGTAATTTGCTCACAAAAGTAGTTGAGCTCTTGTGTATATACTAGTTGATATCCTTAGGAGAATAGTCACAGTACTATTATTGCATGCTCTCTCTTAAAAGAACAGGTGAACAATTAAATCAGTCAAGTTATATGCACAAAGATAACTCTCAATATATGTGCAAAGTATTTCCATTAATATATAACCTGTATTTGTTTCCAGTGGGGGAAAAAGGCAAACTTAAGAAAGAAGAATTCTGAAAATTTCTAGTCTTAGGCAAATACGTAGTTCTTCTTTATTTCAAAAATGGGAGTCACATAGCTGTATTTTCTATATTTGAATGAAATCAATGAAATCTGTATTCTGATCCAGAATGCTAAAAGGCCTCATACAGAGAGTCCAATGATACATAGCATTTGTTTTTTTTCCAATTTAGCACTTGCATCTGCATGCTGTCTATGAAACATGCATCTGTGTCCACAAATTGCACAGAGAAAACAGAGCTAGAGATGTTTGATTGTAGAAGCAGGTGCAAAACTGAGATTAATAAATGCAGACTGAAAAGCTCCTCTGAAAATTAAACTCAGATTTTTGGAAGAACTCATTTTTTCTTTTTGGAAGAAACAGGAATCCAACTGAGGTCTAGTTTCCCTGTCCTCATCTTTTAATTAGTTTTTTACCTGCTTTTGGTAAATTTTCTACTTCAGAATGCTTTATGAGAAGATTGAGCAAAAAGAGTGCAAATAATACTTAGGAAAGCCTGAAGCTCTGCCACAACTTCATTTCATTGGGGCAGGCTATGTCATGGCCTGTTTAATGTTCTTTTTGTTCCGTTTAGATTAAAAACATTTTGATTAAAGGGTAAGGCATTTCTTGCAAATTAAACTGAGGTTACTCTAAAGTGCGGACAATTCATATATGGAAACGATATGCACAAAATCTGTTCTGCTTACTCAGCATACTGGTTAACTGATAAATTTTAAAGCAGTATCCTTCCTCTTTCTACTCTGTAATGTTATTTTACTAGATAAAGTTAAGGAGAATTTTGTAGATACTCATAACTTACAATTGGCTATATGCTATTTCAAGTATTTCTTTTAGGTCTATTTTTGCTTAGTGTGATTTGTGTTAATATTGTAAATGCCCAAGTTAATTTTGGCATTAATATTAGCTAATCTCTGCTAATACAGAATTACTTTAGTGTCATTAAAGCTGCCTTTCTGACCATTACCAGCATACCTGTACTCTATGTGGGCCACATCCACATTAGCAAATTTCCAAATTTGCTTTGATTTGAGTCATAGAGCAGTCTCAGGTGTGCCAGCAGAGGCTTCTGTTGGATGAAACCGAGCTGAGAGGTTCACTACAGACACTGATGGGAGCTTAGTCAGCAGGACCAGAGTGGGATAACTAGGAAATAAAACCCCTAAAATGCAGGTAAGTAGGGTAGGCTTCAGGAGATCAACACAAACTGTTTCCCTCCCCAGTGCCCCTACTGGCATCCTAGTCCCATCATTTGCTAATGTTGCCATAGCTAGATCCTAAAATAGCTTTAAAGTGTTTTTTACTACTATTAGTTAATTCTGGTTACTATTATTCACTGTTATTACTTAATGAGTATTTCTTGTTATTTCTAATTAATATTAAGCAGTTTAGTAGTGGGTCTACCCAAGTAGAGAAAGTGACCCAGATGCTAACAGGAGAAATGTGGGTTTTTGAGAAAGAGAGCTGAAACAGAATTTTCAGTGTATGGATGATGGAAATTTACATCAACCTTGCCTCTTACTTGTAAAAAATACAAAGGAAAACTACAAACTCCTGCATTCGTTTTTCAGGTGAAGCTCTTAAGAGTTCACAGTCCTCACCATGAAAACAGCTGTACCTAGGCAGGGAGTCTCCAATCAATAGCCATTTCGTGTGGACATTTCATTCCATTTTGAACATTTAGAGGCTCATTTCAAGTAACAAACAAGAACAACATCCCTGTAGATTCATACAAGCATATTTGGTGCCTCTGAGGCTTTCACTCCATGAAGCAGAGGCGTCAATATCTCAGCTGTCTAAAAAGACCATGAGGTGGTAATCCATTAGTGGAAGGGAAAGTTGTGTTTAAAGGCTAAACAGGGGGAAAATATGACAGAAAAGAGGCCAGCATCTAACCAGACAAAGTAGTAGATAGAATTAAAGACCTTTCATAGATCACAGCTTAATGGTTTAATGGCTTATATTTTCAAAATAGGGAAGTTCATTTGTTTACTGAATTTGTGCTAGTGGTTGCTATAATTGCAAGAGAAAATTAGGCTGAGTTAGAGGGTGAGATGCTTGTTTCCATGTAAAATATGATTGATTCTTCTTTTTTCATAATTTCTTGATCAGCTCTTTGTCCTGAAATCTCCCACAACAAAATATATTGTATTAATATTACAATTTTATTACAGTGAAATTGAAAATACAGAGCACCTATTGAGATGACAGAAAAACTCATGTTTTGTATTTCAAAACTTTAGGACAAGGTAATTAATCAAAAACGGTAATCTGCTTTAAATATTTACAAAACATTATGTCAAAATGCAATAATGACCAAGGTTAATGTGTCCAAAAGAGCTACTGTTCTGGACAGAAAAAGAAACTCTGAATAAATTGAGGTTTCTTTTAAGTAGAGCCCAAGGCATGCCTTCAAGAACATTTTTTCCTAAGTTCCGTGTATTCCTGTACTCCTCTAAGTTTGCAATATTTTAGAAATCTGAGCACTCAATAGGTGTCTTTTTATTGCCAAGTTATCTTTACTTGTTTGGGGAAATTTCTGTAAGCCTGGGCAGGGTGCAGTGTGGGCCTTTGCCCCAAGCAGACAGGGTGTCAGAGCAGGGCACTGACACGGGGCCACTCTGCTCCAGCCAGTGTTCAACAGAGACCTGGCTTTAGACAGAGACAGCTGCAAAGTCCGTGAAACAGACACAGTAAATGAATTTTTAAACAAGGAGTTGATATGTCCTTAGAGAATAATATGTAAATATGCAATAGCCAGTGTGAATTTGTCAAAAATGCGTGAAAACCAGACCAGTTGCCATTTCTGACAAGGCAGCAGTGTTGTTGGAGTGGCAGGGGGGCAGGGGAGCAGCAGAAGTCAGGAGGTACAAGGTACCTTGATTTTAGGAGGATTTGAGACACACTTTGTGTGACATTCTTATAAGAACTAGGATCCATTAATTATTTCCTCAGGAATAGACTTACAAATGATTGAAAACCTATTTAAATTCTCAAGGATTTTATGCTGGATGAGTGGAGGTTCCTAAGTTGGGAAGGATGTCTCTTCTTTGCCAGGTGCTGTTCGATATTTTCATTAGATGAAGCACGGTGGAGTAGAGATCTCTTCCCAAGAGAAGGCAGGTGATGCCAGGCAAATGAGACTGAGCATTCTGGAGAACATGATCAGAATCCAAATCAATTTTAGTGCATCGAGTAAAATGGATTGAATTCCGTAGGTTTTTCATCCATTCAGGAGAGGCAGCTAAAAAGCACAATATATATGAATGTTGCTTTGTGTTTGTCTTGCAAACAATTTCAAATGTAAATCTGTGAAAGGTGTGGAAAGCCAAATCCAAGGATTTTCACAAATGCTTTAGATCCTAGAGCACAGTGTTTTTATTCTGTGTTCCCTCTCCTGGGCCTGGCCCCTCTCCTGCTCATTGGTTCCCACAATGAACTCTCAGCCCAATGAACAGAAATTAAGTGAATTGTTTTCCCACTGTTGCTGTTCTGAAAAGATATCAGCTTCATCATTTTGTGAGAGTTCTGGTCTGCTCTGAGATGGTAGGTATTACTGAAATATCTGAATCTCTGTCCAGCTTTTGGCATTCCCTCAATCAGGAAAAATATTTGACTGTGTTGAAGGATACTTTCAGGAAGCAAATTACTTGTCACAGTGAGTAATATCAAAATATTTGGCAAATTCTAGTGACTGTGAATTAACATTGTGTATTTCACTTTCAAAATAGATTTACCTCTGATCAGGAGACTCATGGAATAGATACTGCCTTCCTTTGGGGACCTGCCTTTATGATTGCTCCTGTTCTTGAAGAGGCAAGTACTGTAATTAAAAATGCCATCATACTGGAATAAAAGAAACGAATGATGCTTAGGGCATTGGATGACATTCAGAGCATGTTTGCTCATATCCATCCCCTTCTACTCTCCACTGTCAAAGCTTGCAGAATACATTCCTGAGCAGCACAGACAGTACAGAGCTTTTCAGTACTTGAAGTGGGAGGATGAAAGTGGGGGCACAGCCTTTCCCTTCTACTCCAAGTGAGGAATGGATGTAAAGAGGCTGGATGCTGCCCCTGACGTGCTCCTGTTACTGTGCTGGCAGCAGTTTCCAAGGACACACACAGAGCAGTAATTGTCAAGCTAGGAAGAAACACACAGATATGAAAGCAAACTGGTTTCCATATTACCGCTCACCCACAGTGTTTTGGAACTGCGGCATTTCAAGGGCTATGGGAGGAGTTTCCCAGCATCACAGGCAAAGGCAGTCATTATGGAAACAATAATGATTATGTTAGCTGCTAACAGGACAGGTTTTAAAAAGCAGCATTTTCATCTGCTGTGCTGGGCACAGTACTGGGGTCATGGCTCTCGCTGCTTGTCTGGAGCAAGGGTGTGTTTCTCTCCTTGCCCACCACTGACTGCTGGCAGCACAGGAAAGGTACGTCTGAGCAGATGTAAGTATTTTCATGTGATGTATCCTAGTGCAGTTTGCAATCAGCATGCTGCCAGAATATCTGATATAGTTCTAGATGTTGCTGATGATCAAACATATAAACAGGCCACTGTTAGTCACGTTTTTTTTAACTAACCCTTTTGTCTCTGTGAATTTAATATAAAAATCTTATTCCTGCATCTAAAACTATTCTGACCCCACTGAGGCATTTCTTTCATCAGTCCTTTATCTTCAGACTCACACAGGTTTCTAATAGCTGATGAGTAACAAGGAGATTTCACAGGGTCTCAGACCAGCAAGATGAGGAAGGATGTGAAAAAACCCTTCCCATGAAGAGGGAGTGACAAGCCAGGGGAGGCTTCCTGCAAAGAATTGAATAAAAGGGAACATTACAAAGATATATAAAATGATAGGGGGTCTAGATAAGGAGTTCTTTATGGTTTTTTGAAGAACTGCAGCACAAAAGGAGGGCTGCATGCCTGTGGCCTGATGAGGGAAGCAGAACTTTGAAGGCAGCACATTGCTGGGTCTTGCAGTGTGATAGCTGGCAGCCAGGGCTGCGCCAGCTGGCAGGGCAGGGGCAGAGGTGAGCTGTAAGCCCCACACTCTGGCAGTGCAGGCCAGCAGTGACTGTGTCAAACTGCAGCATGGCATCTGCTTGTGTAGAGAAGATGGGTCAGGGGTGACTTGCCCTTCACTCCTTGAGTCCTAGGATGAGAGCAAGTGAGACATCCAAAAAGAATTAGAATGGGGAACTGCTTTACACACTGGTTTGTTATTTAGGGAGTCATAAAGGTGAAGCTCATGGAATCATAAAGACATAGAATAGTTTGCGTTGGAAGAGACCTTAAAGATCATCTTGTTCCAACCCCCGTGCCATGGGCAGGGCCACCTCCCACTGGGCCAAGTTGCTCAAAGCTCCATCCAACCTGGCCCTAAAATCATCATGACTCAGATGATGGTTACACACTTTTCTGTAGACCAGAGTATCCAGGGTTGTCATAATACTGCAGAGAAAAGATGGAGAGGGGAGCATCTTGACTTTATAAGGTTTTTCGTATATCTAAAACCCCTAAAATGTCAAATGGTAACTTTGCCTTAACTCTTCCACCTTTAGTTGCTCCACAAGATTCCTAGGGTAGTCCTTGGGGCTAAACCATAATTCTGCAAAGGGGCAGACATCTACACTGAGAGTAAAAATTAATCTGTTTGTGAGATTAAGCAACTTGTGACAAAAATGGAAGTATGTTTTGATTCCAGCTGTTCCTGGAGTTATTAATACAAAGTGCCTTTAGCATGATTCCGTCCCTGCAGCGATATGACACAACACATGCTGCAAAACAAAGTACAGTAATTGTGCAATTAGCAAAACATTTATTATTTATTATTACTTATCTGCAACTTTAAATTTTTTACAAGAAGAGAAGGATCTGTGTATCCTCTGTGTGCTAGAGCTTATTCTCTGCCTATTTCTGCGACTGGAACAGTGCAAGAGGCACTGAACAGTGGTGTCCTTCCGCTTCAGATGTGAAGCCCTGTCTTGCAAAGGCTGCCATAGCCCTCACTGGGGCTGCTCGGATGTTGGAGGAGTGCACCTAGGCCAGTTACATTTGCAAGACATAGAGTTATGTACTAGAATGAAATAATCATGTAACATTGACTCATCCCGGGATGTGGCAGTAAAACCCCCAAATAGGATAGGCTTGTCTGTTTAGTATTATAGATTAGCCAGCACTAGTTCACTGCTAGGACAGTAACCCAGCCATAATATCCAAAATTTGATATTATTAGAATATTCAGCATACATCTCTCCATGCACAAATACAATAAAGCTAATGTAATATCAGAAATGCAAAAAGAAAAAAGACTTTAATCTCTTTATAACAATTACAGGGAGCAAGATCTGTGACTGTATACTTCCCTGAAGCACAATGGTTCGACTACTATACCGTATGTATTTTTAAGATTCATTTTCTTACTTTTTTTTTTTACATAATTTAAAATGGTACAATTCCAGCAAAATAACTTTCAGCAATGTTCAGCAGTATTTTTGCCACAGCATCTGTATTTAACTAGAAACTAGAAGAACAAAAAGTTTACATCAGGCTAGCTGGGAGAGTAAATTACACATCTTTCAGTAACATTTTATTTTCTGTTTTTGCTATGTAAAGCTCTAAGTCACAGTGAACAGAATTTTCAAGAGCAGCCTAGACATGCATGAAAGTGCCAGGATTTCTTTCTTTGCCCCCCACTTTTAATTCTTGTTCTGATACACTTCCCTGCACAGAGACAGAGGCAGAAACCTAAGCCACACTCCTGAGAACATGCCACAAGCCCTCCTGTGCATGTACTTTTGCACATGCATCACTTTTGACAGAAGGCATATTGTGAGAGCAGGGTGAGGCCCCGCTCTGGAAGATGCTTCCAAGAGATGCAGAACAATCTGCTCTGTGGGACATGCCAGTACCTTCTCTTTTCAGGGACTGTGAGTCTTGACCTTCCCAACACCGTCACCAGGACCGCATTTCCAAAAGTGCTCTGCTGCAATCTGCAGCCTAAGCCCAGTGTTGGCTTCAAGAGAAGCAGTTAAGCTGATGCTAAGAGCTTTCAGAAATGTGAGCCCAGGATCATCAGGCTGTTTGCTGTTAACTCTCCTGAGCGCCCCTGGCAGAGGAGCAGGCAGAACAGAAATGTTCTCAGAGGAAATTCAGGCTTATTCTTAAATAAGTTTGGTCATTTTCAGCATTTGGCTGGTGTCCTCAGATGGATGTTCATCCAACCCTTTTTCTCTTTTCATAAAACTGTGATGCTGCAAAGTTGAACATTCAGTTCAACTCTCCTTGTGGTTCCCCCTGAGCCTCCTTGCTGCACTGGGCACAGGGACAGTGGCCTGTGTCCCTTGCCTTGCCTATGTGCCTGCCCCTGGCATTGCTCAGCTCCCAGTATTTGGCACGTACTTGTCATGCACGTGGTGCTTATCCAAACCAAGGTTGGGTGCTTGCCATAAATCATTATTACCATTTACAGAGGGCAAGAGCAAAGCCTTCCTGTTATTTACTCTGTACATAAGTCTTGCCTACAGCTGGTTTTGAGGCATTAAACCAGAAAAGGATGATGCAGAGAACTTAATGCTGGTTGTCTACACACACACAAATTTCACTCACTGAATGCTGTAATTACTTTTTGAAAGGGGAAGAATTGTTCTTAGAAGAGAAGAAAATCTACAGTTTACATTCCCAAATGACTATGAATCACTTACCTTAAACTGAATTGTGACAGGCTCCATATGTATAAAAAGAGGAAGCAAAAGTTTCTTTTTATTTTTGCTCAGTCTCTTGATGAGTGGCTTTTTTTTCACAGCATATGAAATAATGATACCATTTTTAAAGACCATTTGCTGTTTTTCAGTCATGATGCTTCTGTCTCATGCATATGCATAACTGCAGGGGCTAGATCCTCTTTCATGTTAAAAAAGAAACTACAGGAATACTCCTGAAGTCCATGTTTTAGTTTGTTTTTTTTCACTGATGTAACTGAAATGAAAATGTACCCCTTGCTCTCTTTTTCAGTGGTGTATATGTATAGTGCCTGGATTGGCATTTTTTTTAACTGCATTAATTTTTGCGGTAGGGTCTTAGAGTGCCAAATGCCTGGAAGAAGAACTATGCTACTGTGTCTGCCCCACTGAGCAAGATCCCTCTGTACATCCGTGGAGGGTACATTCTGCCACAACAGGCACCAGCCACAACCACTACTGAGAGGTAACGTCACCTGTGTTTGTCACCAAGCAGCCGCGATGTGGGTCAGACTCGCAGTCAGTCAAAAAAGCAATCAAAAGAAAGTACAGAAGAGAGACTATCTGCAGCTCCCAGCTGCCATCCCAAGTGATAAGTACAGTATTTTTTTACCACTATTTGCTCCCTTTCATTAGGAGAAATCACCTCAAAGATGACCCATGTCACTGTTAGCACAGTTGATGCCTACTCCTGGCTCTGTGGTTATGCTCAGAAAAGCTTTTGCACCTTTTACTGCCACACTGACCTGCTGTCAGTCATTCAGATGAAATGTATGCAAGGGGAAATGCAAAACTCTTCTTGGGCGAATTTATCAAATGCCATAAACAAGGTGGAAAAGCTCAAATCTCTCTTCAGGAAAATTATTTCCCCATGCCAATGGATGTGCTGGTCTCAAGTCTGACCTATGCTCAGAAGCTAATCTGAGTAGGAAAGAGAGGGGACAGCGCTGTGCAGCAACCATACTATGGTAGTACTGGGGACCAGTTAACTCCCAGACTGTCCAGTTATCATACATTAAGGCCACAAAAGAAGGGGGAACTTGTCCACATGAGCACTCAAAAGGTGGGAATTTTACACTTCAGTGGGACAAAGCAAGGCAAAGATTTTGTCATCACTTAGGGAGTCCTTTTGGTAAACACTGTTGTCATTCTTCTGTCATGACCTTTTTAGTAATGTTAAAATGGGAGTTGTGCTCAGAAGTTTTTGTTAAGTTACTTGGAAGGGACAGTGCACACAGGTTTGTACTGACACTTCTCAATGTGTTTGTCAACAGCCGCCTGAACCCATTTGGACTGATTATTGCCCTGGATGAACAAGGACAAGCTTCTGGATCTCTCTTCTGGGATGATGGTGATTCCATTGGTAAGCCTGGTCCCCTGCTGTGAAGCAGTGTCTGCATAGAGGGCTCTCCTCAGGCCCCCTTTTCAGCAGCATAATGGCACTGGCTCCTGCTAGAAATAACTGGAGAACTGACCCCAGGTTGAACAGTAAAAAGGTCAATGGAAAGTTGAATATGAGTCAGCAGTGCCCTGGCAGCCAGGCGGGCCAACCATGTCCTGGGGGCATCAGGCGCAGCATCTGAACCCAGGCAAGGGAGGGGCTTGTCCGGCCCTGCTCTGCTCTGGGGCAGCCTCACCTTGAGGTTGCTGGGAGCAGTTCTGGGCACCACAATATAAAAAGACATTAAACTGTTAGAGAGTGTCCAAAGGAGGGCAACAAAGACAGTGAAGGGCCTTGAGGAGAAGCCATATGAGGAACGACTGAGGTCACTTGGTCTGTTCAGCTTGGAGGAGACTGAGGGGAGACCTCATTGCAGTTAAACTTCCTCTTGAGGGAAGAGGAGGGGCAGGAACCAATCTCTTCTCTGTGGTGACCACTGACAGGACCCAAGGGAATGGCCTGAAGCTGTGTCAGGGGAGGTTTAGGTTGGATGTTAGAAAAAGGTTCTTCCCCCAGAGGATGGTTGGGCACTGGAACAGCTCCCCAGGGCAGCAGTCACAGCACCAGCCTGACAGAGTTCAAGAAGTGTTTGGACAATGCTCTTGGGCACATGGGGCGATGCTTGGGAATGGTGCTGTGCAGGACTGGGAGTTGGACTTGATTATCCTTGAGGGTCCCTTCTAAGTCATCTTATTCTGTGATTCTGTGAAGGCAAAAAGCAGATTGCTCTTGAAGTTAGCCTTTTGATATGAGAAATGTGTGACACTGGGAGCAGCTGGTCTGCTAGGGAGGGCAATCTCTCACCTTGTGTTCTCCTGAGATCAACCTAAGACTAGAGGAAGAGATTAAATAGCCCACAAATCATCTTAGTCTGACCTTAGCCACTTGCTACAATAATGTGAACTGCTTATGGATTTTGCTGCCTGTTTTGATATCAATTGTCCTTGCTTTGTGTTTTGACAGATACTATTGAAAAAGAGAACTACTTCTTGGCTAAATATACATTCAGCAAAGTAAGTGGCAACATACAAGGTACCTACTTACATAGAGGTAGCTGTATTTTAGTGTAGCCATTTTAAGGTGCTGATGTCTAACTTTTCTCTGGAAAGCTTTTTATCTTCTAGCTCAGTCTATAAACCGGGTAAGCTACCTAATGCTTTCATTTACAGCTAGCTACAAAATAGTCCAGCTATGATCCTGCAGTTTTGTGTTTGCTTCATTGAGTATCATAATGACACATGTCATTAATGTCCCTGCTGTGACACGAATCTGAAAAAACCCACTTTTTCAACTTTTTTTTTTTTCCTTAGCTGCAGCTCCTGGGGACAAGGGACCTTTTTCTTGTCTTCTTCCTAGCAAACACTTTTAGTCTGACGGGTGGGAGAAGGCTAGATTCCTCTCTTCAGGATATCCCAGCAACCTTTTAACTTTGATCACTTGATGTTTTTGTTTTGTGGTGTAGAGAATTACGTAGTCTCAATTCTTTAGCTTGCGTTTCCTTGTCTGACAGCACAGACACTGCTCCCATGGTCGGCATCCTGTGGAGAGATCCAGCATGCTACTGGCAACCCGCGGTGCTGATCAGATGCTCTGTGCAGCACAGGAGCAGATTAGCTCAGGGTCAGTGCTCTGATGCCTTTCACACAGTGCTCAGTTCTGCACAGACATGTCCTGGGAAAGACCTATAGAAAAGCCCAACAGTCAAGGCTTCAGTCCAGTAAAATACTATAAAATATATCTGCCATAAGCTCATTAAGTATATGATAGTAAGTTGTGGGAGTTATTGTAGAAAAACCTTAACCTACTTCAATAACCCATCTATACAGATCATATTTCATCAGCAACTCTAGCATTTGGTAAGAAATAGGATATTGTATGTAGACTATGGCATGGTTTGGTCCCCAGCCTTCTGAACATGAGCCAGCATGTGCCCAAGTGGCCAAGAAGGCCAAGGGCATCCTGGCTTGTATCAGAAATATACAGGACCAGGGCAATGACTGTACCTCTGTACTTGCCACTGGTGAAGCCAGACCTCAGATCCTGTGTTCAGAGAAGGGCAGTGGAGCTGGGGAAGGGTCTGGAGCACAAGTCTGATGAGGAGCAGCTGAGGGAGCTGGGGTTGTTGGACCTGGAGAAAAGGAGGCTCAGGGGAGACCTTATGGCTCTCTACAACTGCCTGAAAGGAGGCTGTAGCCAGGTGGGGGTCAGTCTCTTCTTCCAATTAACAAGTGATAGGACCAGAGGCCTCAGGTTATACCAGGGAGGATTAGATTAGGTATTAGGAAAAATTTCTTGACTGAAAGGGCTGTCGAGCTCTGGAATAAACTACTTAGAGTAGTTAGGAAGTGGCGGAGTCACCATCCCTGGAGGTATTTAAAAGATGTGTAGATGTGGCCCTCAGGGACATGGTTTAGTGGTGGACTTGGCAGTGCTGGGTTAATGGTTGAACTTGGTAACCCTAAAGGTATTTTCCAACCTAAATGATACATGATTTTCATGCCATGTATTCCTAAAAGCCCCAAAGTAATCTACAGAAAATATTCAAAACAATAAAATCGTGTTAACCTCTATTGTGATATTGCTCGTAGAAGGACTTCTTCCAGGAGAAAGAGCAACAGCAGTCCAGGATAAGCCAATGGGCTTATTATGTAGCCTGGTATATTCGTGAAATATTTTCCTGGAACTAATACCACATGGGTAGACTTTAAATTTAATTTTAACTTACTTTGTTCTTGATTTACCAAGAAAAAAAGTTCATTCTTCTTCAGAAAAAAAGGATGTTGCAACAGCAAAAAGGAAGACAAATCACTTTGGTTTTCTGTAGTCTGTGTATAGTAATTTATTGCAGGAAGGCTACAGAAAAACAATATCCAGTTTTATATTAAATTCTGAACTGTGCAAATTAGATTGTTGATTCTCTGGCACTTCCATTTCTCATTGCTCATATTTGACTTCTGCCTGTACATCCATGACTGAATTCCCTATCTACATTCCAGTAATCTTTAATGTTGAGGTTTTTATTCTGTGTTTGTAAAGAAAATGGTCCATCTCAAATAGCAAATTGTAGAGGTATGAAAAATCTATGAAGGCCTTAGTATTTGTTGCACATTTCTATATTCTTAAAAAAATGTGGATGAATAATTTAATCACACCTAGTTTTAGGGGAACACACAAGTTTTTTTTCCCTGAGAGATTTTCTGGTAAGGTCTGACATCACTGCATTTACTCTGAACCCAGCATGGGGTGTTGCAAAAGTAACAGCCACAGGATTAGACCCTTTAATTTTATATTTTCATTTAAAAAACTCAGAAGTATAAAGAAGAATTCAAGACAAGGGCAGGCACCTAAGTCTCAGAGAATGATTCAAGCTCCTGCTCTGTGCTGCTGTCTCACTGCAGTTGGCATTTTAATTCCCTTGACATGCCCCTTTTGACTCTCACAGTGACTACGTGACCTAAGTCAAAGTGCCCCCTTATATGAAGCCCACCAGGCTAGGAAAATACTTGATCCAGATGTATGAGATTGCTGTGCTTCAGGGATGAGCAGGGAGGTCCTCATCCCCAGGGGTGGCAGACAAGGCAGGTGTGCTCTGCCCTGTACCAAGCGGGTCCAGACTGTACTAAAAGAATGGTGATGGAAGGGTTGTCCAATGAAATGGGATCTTCTGAAAGGATGCATTAGGCACTAAGTGACTGAATAGCCTGAAAGCAAGTTTCTCCTAAAACTGGTCCAGTTTTCAGGGTGAAAATGTAGGGGGCAAAAGAGGTGAAGTTGATAGGATCAGAGCTAGATGATAAGAAGGAAAACTCATGACCTTTCTGCTCAGAGTACAGAAATCCTGGCTCCTGGCGTCAGATCAAGGGCTTCATGTCACTTTGCATTTATGGGGTTTTGAGTGACATCCATAACTCCCTCAAACAAGAAGTCAGGACCTTCCTGGGCAATTGCTTTCACCTCTAGATGCCTGGGGAGGGGAGGGTCACATCCACCCAGACCATCCTGTTGTCCTGTGCAGGGCAGGGAGTTGGACTCCATGATCCTTATGAGTCCCTTCCAACTCAGCATATTCTGTGATTCTGTTTCCCCAAGACCTCCAGTTCTAGACCTTGGTCAGGGAAAATGGTGCCTACTGAAGAGTCCTGTCTTGGGCCTCTGAGCTTGAGAGCCAAGTTCAACATCACACTGTGCTTCCTGGGTCTGTGTGGCCACCTGAGCTGGCTCTCCTGCTTAGCCACACCTGAGACAGCAATAAACCACCATAAGGAGATGCTCTCTCTAAACTGAGCCTCCCTCTATGCTGGAGCTCTGCCAGGGGGGATAAGACACCACATATAGGTACCCTACAGCATTTGCTGGAGGCTTTTGGAGGCCTCTCCCTGTTTGCTGAATAATAGCCAACATTCCTTATTTAGGCAGTTTAAATCAGTGTGCTGGGGCTTTGCACTTATTTTTAGTGCGGATGCCTGAAATAAGCAGTCTAAGCACAGCCCTAAGTTACAAATACTGTGATCTAGCTCCTGCTCCCCTCCTACAATGCACCACTGAAATACCATAAGCTAATTTATGCAAAAGGTTCCATCATGGGTTTCTCCTTGGCATATTTTTAAAAAGTCATGATTGTATAGCAATTCATCATTTCCTGAGCAGTGTAATTCACCTTTATTTCCTTAACAACTTTGATCACGTAAGAGATATGATGATTCCTCTTCATTGCATGTATGGGAAATTACTGTCACTGGTGTTCCAAATGAATTAGTTTAATGACTTTGTATGTCCTCTTGGTACTCCCCTAAATATAGGATATATAGTAAATAAAAAGTACAACAAACACAGCTCTGTGGACATACAATGTTCCTTTAGTCTCCTTAAACATATATATATGTTCTCCTGGAACATATATAACTGAGGTTTCTAGCAGGAGATGTGGTATATAAAATAGGAGCAAAATATCTAGCAGCTGGTGTTTTTGGAAGATGCTAGTGTTTTAAAGCAGTTAGTTTTGGATGTTAATTAAATCTGTCTTAAGGTCACTAATTGAATCTCTGTATCTGGATTTTGGCTTTGCATATGCCACTGTACTCTGTAATGGGTACAAGAACAAAATTTACATTGATTAAAAATAGAAAAACATGTCTTCTTGGACATGTTTTTTCTATTCGTAATCCAATGAATGTTGTAAATGTTATTTACTTTCTTAGTTTATAATCATACATGAAACCTTTCTTATGTGCAAATTAATGTGACTGTTGTTTTTTCCTTTATGACGTCAGTGTCTACATTGGACATTCTGTATGTTCACTGACAAGGATGAAACCTTGTAACAGTGTGCAGCAAGTCACCTCTAAAGAGCTCTCGTGGTCCTAAAGTTTTCTCTGTGGCTTTTTCCAGGGAAGCCTGAAGACAGAAATAATTAAAAATGGCTACCGTGGAGCTGACACTCTGAAGTACAACAAAATTACCATTCTTGGCCTGAAACTGAGACCTCAAGCTGTGTCTCTGAATGGAAGATCCATCCGTGGAGATGCTTTGTCTTACGAGATGAGTGGGGTAAGAGCTGAACTGAGTGGTTAAGAAAAAACTTAGGGAATGGAAGGTGAAGAACAGTGAAGAGAGATGAAGTCAGTGAAGGACAGGAACTGTTTCTCATCCACACCCCTTTACATTTCCAAGTATAACCAGACACCAGTTCTTGATACAACTAGTCTGACATTTAGGAGAGGAAAAAAAAGCAAAAGAAAAAGCACGAGATCTTTTAGGAAACTTTAATCTTTGCTATTGCATATGCACTCTCTTTTACTTAATGTCTGCCACTTTTACAAATTTTTGAACTAATGAAATACTGGAAAGAAGATACAGGTCCACGAGCTGAGAGCACTGTTAGCAGTTTTTATGGGCATTCTTATCATTCTGATAAAATGAGAAAACGTGTCAAAGTTTTTTATCTGCTGCTGAAAAGAAGTGTTGTGGATTTTTTCTTGCAATTACTTGGTGTTCAGAAATTGTTCCAGTGTAATTGGCTCTAAGAAGCATCTTCCTGTCTTCCAAGAGGTATAGTTTCAGCATCTTAAAGTGCCAAGCCTCAGTGTTCCAGACAAGATGCATGACTTGCTTGTGCAGTGCTCCTCTGGCACCAACATGGAGGTATTCCAGAGGGGATAGACTGCACACCCCTAATACACCCTAAGCTGCAACAGCCTCTGCGGTCCCAATTTTCTTTTGCACAGGAGTATAGACAAAAGGAGCAAAACCTTTTGCTTCCTTTCCTCAGGCCAGTTGTCCCGTATCTGTGACCAGCCACCAAGCTGAAGTGCACACTTTGTATGAGATGTGTACTCACATCTCAGCACTGGTCTGCATCTAGGGAACTCCTGGTGTTAACACTGCAAAATGCCACTAAATCATCCCGCAGTGGAAGATAACTGAGGCAACAAGTAGTGGATGTCACATCTTATGTTACCTTACATGCGTGGCTTAGTGGTTTTAAGTTTCATTTGTAACCAGAGAGTGATCCCCATTATACATACCTGGTACTACCATTTGTTTTATTGAAGGAATCTGAAAAGGAAGAAAATTGCTGAGAATAAATTTCTGCCTTGGAGAATTGTAAAAATCTCACTTTCAGAGACAATGTCATAAATAAATGTAATCAGTATTGCCTCAAGAGAAGAAATTGTTTAACAGCCTCTAAGCAAGCTGAAAGCAACATAAATGTGGGAGGGTAAAGAAAACATCCCATTGAGAGGTGTTTGAAGGTACCAATCACAGAAATCCAGAAGATAACTGCAGACTAACAGCCTCACATACAAAGATGATTTAAAAAGACTAATAAGCTTGTCACAAAAGTATAATTTAAAATTTGATTTAAGAGCAAAAGATTATCTTTGTGACTTTAGATCTATTTCAAATGCTGGAGGAAAAAACCCACCAAGCTGATGTTGTAGGGATCCAAAACTGCACAAAAGTTTTTTTATACCAAGTAAATATATTCTTCTCCCAATTCGAAAAGATTCAGTCAAACCTCTCCCACCATCCCTGTACAGATGTTACAATGTTGCTACCTATAATTATCTCAGGTTTGACCCTCTAAAAAAAAAAAAAATTAAAAAAGAGCACTAGCAGCAGCTTGGGTTTAGATCTTGAAAACTTACCCATGTAATTAAAAAAATAAAACACAAAGGGAAAATTTGCCACTTTCTTACAGGCTTAGTGAGATGACATTTTGTGTAATAGTTTATCAAGCAGAGACCCCACTGTTTGAAGGGCTACAGTAGAAACCAACTTCTACCACATTGGTTTTGCTTTACAGAAAGCATATTTACCTAATAGGGTGCTAAAGTGCTTATTGAGCCATATTTATTTGTATATAAATAGAAACAGGTTGCTTAGTAATAAGCCACTTCTTTCTCTCTGATTCATGCAGCACTACCCTGATCTGACATTTTCAATATCACAGAATCTTCCTATTATTAGGAGTCTGTTATCTTTTTTTTTCCTCTGGAGTCTCATGCCTTAAGGAACTGCACAGTGACTGCAGCAGGGATATTGGAAGGGTACATCTGTTGGCCAGGATTGTGCTGACAATAAAATGACCTGGGCATAGGGAAGGTTCTTTTTATCACTTGCATCCTCTGCTGGGAAGTGCAGAGGTTCCCAGCATCCATAGCTCCCAATGTCCATGCAGTATTGCAGTCTGGAGTAGCCGTTCTGGCTGTCTGGCAATTTTCAGGTTAGTGTTTGAGTGGGTTTGCAGGACTTATGTCTGGATTTTTCCCTGTATTTGAGGAAAAGGCTAATTATTCAATAAGTGGAATTCCAACTCACTAAGCAGTGGTGGAGAACTGTTTCTGATGAAAGATGAAAATATTAGATAATTTGAAGAAGTGATTTAAGTAAACACAGACTGTTAGAGTAATGTTAACATGAATTTTTGGGCTGGCAAAGAAATAGCTAAGAGGTGTGAATGGATATCATGCATTTTAAGAGATTATTAGTTCTGAAACCTAAAGATAAAACCGGTGAAGTACTGAAAATGGGAATTATGTGAGTAGCACAAAATACATTAAATTTAACATTGAACAAAGAGAGAGCATGACAGATATTGTATTTATAATTTAATATTTCATTCATGTTATTAATTAGTTTTAAACCATTCCTGAATTTCTAAAAGGGGTATTGAATTGAATACAGCAGTAGGAACATGCATGCTGCCATCAAGTCAGCCTCACCTACCAGATATGTCAAACAAAACATGAAGGTGTAAACGCAAGTTTCACTTCCTAATCTCTGTTTTGAACTGTTTTGGTTTTTTTACCTTAACATAACTCATTATTTTGTGTCTCTTTTCTTCCACAGAAACTGATTTTGCGGATTTCTGCTCCGCTTACTGAGGAACTCAACATTAAGTTTTACTAGAATGGTCAGAACACACTGGCTTAATTTACCATTCTTGACCCTCAAGATATTGATCTCAATATGATTTTAATGAAAAAAAAAATTAATCATTACAACATTGCTTATGAACCTCATGGCTGATGACTGATCTTTTCTTATGTAGTATTTGTAACTCAGTATTCCTCAAATAAAAGTTTCAACAGTAGTTAATGAGTATTAACATAAACTGATGTGTGTTTAAAATAGCATAGAAGAAATCATTCTGACAATTCTGTCTCACCACAGATGGAGATAATATTTGGAAATGTTCTCAGTGGGACCATATTCTGCACAGCATACACTGCTTCGGGTTTTTTTCAAAGCTGTGGTAGGAAAAAAAAAGAGTAACAATCAAGTAGTCAGCTTAATTCCCATAGCCCAATACATAACCTGCCATTAATATAATATGCAATACATATATAATCTAATAAATATTAATATCATATTATATTAAATATTATGTAATCATATCTAACAAATCAGCCAATTGTCCCAGACCACAAGATCTACAGCTGTAGTGATCACTCACTTTTGTCTCCATCCTGAACTGTGGCTGCAGCCTGGGCATGTCTTGGGATGCAGGAACCATAGAGAAAATTTATTGAAACTGGGGGATTTTTTTCAAGAATCTGATTCCCTGTGGAGACTGTCCCCAGTGTTAAGATCAGCTGTTACCACAGCACATAGTTTGTGCCCTCGAATTTACACCATGACTTCTGATAGGAGGGATCCACACCATGGTGGGGCAAAGCTTCACAAACTCAGCTGTTCCCATGCTTTCAACTCTGTGTGAAAAACCTCTTTTCACCTTTGTTGATATTTCAGGGAAATCTGAATTGCAATTTGCAACTACAAGAGCTTCAGTAGTAAACAGATAGTCCAGTAAGGCAATTAGGAAGGGACTGTTCCAGTTTGGGTTGCCAGCACCAGCTAGTGAAGTTCCTCCCAGGGCATTGCAGGCAGTCTTAAGCTTGATCTCGAGCTCCTTAAGGTGCTTGTGACTCTTCCTGCTCCTGTCTTCCACCATAACTAAAATGTACAAAAGACACTTATTGTGACAGAAATGCCATGCCAGTTCCTAGCAGATTAATTCTGCTTCCAAAACTCCACAGGAAAAGGCCTCAGCCACAGGCTACTCTTGCAAAAAGATCCCCAACACTAGTTCTCCACAGGAAACTGCTCCTGACAAACTGTTGCATGTGCAAATCCAGCATGCTTTAACAAGAATGTCCAATTTTCACAAGAATCAGTTTGAGACCACTCAATAAGGATTTCATCCAGGCGGTTTTACATGGTCACAGTTATTCTGAATTAGACATGACGCCAAACAGAGCAGTATAAAGTTCTCCAGTTTATGTCAGCTGCAGGAAGACAAATGCAGTTCTGGCTGGCTGCTAAGGGCTGCTTTCTCAAAGTGAGCCGGGTCTTGTGGAGGAACCTTAAGACTTGGGACTCTCCAGAGTCTACTGGTTGCAGTAAGGTCTGATGTGAAATATGTTTGCTCTGCACCGTGCAGAGAAAGCAGCTTGCTCATCAGCTCCTTTGTGGGAAGAAGCTGGAGAAGATACTACAAAAAGGTGTAGCTGAAGATGGTGAGAAAGGACTGAGGAAGAGCAGAATATGGGCAGTGGGGTGAAAGATGGTTGGAGGTGATAGATAAACTAACCACCTTCATTGCTGTAGAATACAGCACATAACTACAGTCCTTGATGAAATAAACACTTGAAAAGTGCGCCCCTCTGAGTCTATGGACTGTGCAAATGAAGGGCCTTGTGCAGAGGAATGATGTCAGCAGGGTTTGTGAGAGCTGTGTATTTGGGATAGAGGAAAGCAGCAGAACCTCTGTTGGAGCAGACACCAGCAGCAGGCAGCCATACAGAGCAGTGCTTGCTGCACAGACCTGAGGAACAGCAGAGACCCAGAGGATGTGTCTGCACTGTGTGTCATGGTTCTTTCTGCACTAGAGATCCCAGAGCAGGGCCAACCAGCAGGGGCTGCACAGGAGGTGCTGGTCCAGAGGCTGCTGGCTACTGATGTTGTCTTGGGCTTGGCCACACTGCAGCATCCCCTCATGCTGCCTGTGAAAGCCCCGTGCCTGCTCACCCCGTTGCAGACATAAAGAGAAAAAGCTGCTGCATCGTTTGACAATGTGGGATGGATGGGGACCCCTAAAGCAGACCAGTTCTGTGCAGAATCCAATCTCTTCCATGTACCTTTCCAGCAATGGCATCAAAGAGGTACCTGCTCTCAGTTTTCGTCCAAATATGAGGATGTTAGTTCCTCACCATGGCAAAGAGCAAAGAGAGAGAGCAAGAGACCAGTGTATTAGAGAACACAAATTTGTGGTTTGTGAGCACCCTGGCCTGGACTGGGGAACAGAATTTGGTTGTTTTGTGAGTGGGGCTTTTTTTGGTACAGTGGGTTTCTCTCTAATCTGCCTTACAGTGTGGGTAAAAGCAGGACTGGGAGAAGGGAGGTGGTGAATTTGCTGACAAATGGTGTAAAAGGAGACTGGTGTGGAAACTGGAGCACAGATGTGGCTGGAGAGCAATGGAGATGTTGGAGATGTCACCTCTGTAAAGAGCTCTTTGCAGGATAAACATGGAGAGTCAGCCAGTGCTCACAGGTTTTCTCTGAAATCAGTGACTAAGCTGGCACTTGCACATATATATTAAAAAAATAAGTGCAGAAAAAGACACTCCTACCAGCATCAATATGCTGTTCAATCTTGTATTACAACCTGGATTTTATTCCTTTCTTGTTATTTTTTTGTGCCTTGTAGCTTCAGTGAACACAACAGGAAATCACCAGTCAGTAGTACATCTGCCTTGGACTCTGATTTCATGTATTTATTCCATAAAAGTAAACAAGACAGTCCTTGGTCAGCGTTTGTATTAGGGACATCAAAGAAAAAAGGAGTTTATGTGGATGTGTGTGTATCTGGCTATTTATCCTCTCTGAGCATTGAGGTACAGGTGTAATTTTGGATCATTTACACTTTTTTGAAGTTCTGGTTACACTGTTTGTTCCTTCCCATTCCGACAATTTCTTTTTCTTCTTGTGAGAAGGATAACAACTTCAACAAAAAATAATGATCACATGTTAAAAGTGATATGAGGCAAACCCAAGAATCTACAGACAAATATTTTACTGTCTTCTAAGATTAGATTGGATTAAAGAATTAACTTCCTCAAGTGTTGGTGTGGATTATACTTATTACAGATAGAGATTTTCAGTGGAGTGAGTACTTCTCAGGCTGGGATTTAAAAGCATTGGTAGTCAGCTGCTTTCTCCATCCTGCCTTTGTTGGCCATAAAACCCACCAGCTGAGCCCCTCAGAATCTGAAGGAGTTGAAATGTAAAGGAAAAAATCTTACTTTGCATTTCAAAACCCTGCTGATTCTAGGCTTCTGCCTTACAAAGCCATAAAGAGAACACAGAAATTCACCAGCCAAGGTACAGTGACCCCTAAGAATATGCCATTAGGCTTCACTTCTGCAGAGAAGGGAAAAATAAACATTCTCCATGCTACTCAGTGTACACTTCAATTTTTTTTATATAAAACGGATGATTTTAGGTTTAATCTCAAAGGATCCCCACTGTCCATTTTTGTAAAAGCTTTATGTTGATTTTTTATGAAAAGATGGTGGTAGCCTGAATCAGCTACACTGACTGAAGAAGAACAAATTAAATGAAGGGGACATGCACAAAAGGGCTCTGCTGTGCTCAGTAAGCTGGATGCCAAAAATCTATTCTGATATGGCCTGATGAAGTATTGCATGTCCTCGAATAAAGAAGAGACAAAGGAAGATGTGACTCTGCTAGAGGAAAGGAGACACTGGAGGAGATGTGGGAGCTTGTTGGATCTGAGCATGAGTTCCCAATGAATCAAAAAGGAGGTAGAGCAACCTCAGACATACAGACAAGTAAAGGCAGACATGCCTCATAACTCATCTGTTTGTCATACTGGTACCATCTTGTTGGAACACTCTGTCCCATTCTGGTGTCAGAGATATGTGGAATATACTGAAATAAATAAACTTGCCACAAAGTAAAGCCACAACAATGTCTGAAAGGCTACAAATAAAAAGCATTTTCTTGTGAATGCACTGTGGAGCTCAACCTGTCTCTAATGGCCAGGAGAAGGCTCAGTCCCATGAGAGTCTCAGTGTACCTACGGGGGCAGAAATGCAGTGGCAGAAGCTCTTTAAATTAGCAAAGGTAAGATTTGGTGTCTGTTAAAGAAATTAGACTAATTCAAACACTGCTATTTTAATTGTTGGAACAGCTTTTCAAGAACTGTGGTGAATTCTGCTGCAGTAGAAATTTTTAAAAGAGAAGTGGATGCTTTTCTAAAATAAATGCTCTTGCTCAGTAATTCAGGAGTTTTTTGGAACTGTATCCCTAGCCTGTGTCATGCCAACTGATCACAGCAGTCTCTCTTGGGTTTGCGATTATGAATAATGAAAGGACATTTTGTAGGTTTTTTGCAAAACATATGGAGATTTCTGTGACAAGTCAGTGCTTTTGGAGGTCTCCACATAGTTACAAAGATTATAAAATACCATTGATATGATCAGATTTTTGGTAAATATTAGTATGTAATATATTGGAATAACTTCTTGTGAAGGTTTTGGTAATTACTTTTTTCTGTCACCAGGTGGTACCTGAATCGACTTGAAAATCAAAGCAATTCATTGCCATTCTCATGCAGGGACTATCTGCCACTCATGTTGCCAACAGGTCTGCAACAAAGATGAAAAATATCACTGGGTCTACAATGAGCATGAGGTAGACAACAAGTCTCCTACAGCAGAGCTGGTGCCTGGCTCAGGGGAGCAGTGACCCTGTTCCTGGCCCTCACCCCTTGCCCAGGGGCAAAGACCAGCAGCTGTTGGTGTGACATGGCAAGGTGAGTCAGACATCCATGAATGCCAGTTTTCCCTGCGGTCTGGGGTAATGTGACTGGGGTGGATACAGGAGCAGTCAGACTTCAGGGCTCAGCACCATGATGCAAGCCAGAATGCAACCTCTCCTGGGATGCCTCCCAGTGCAGGCACCCACCAAGATCCATGACCTGGGCTGGGAAGTGGCACCTTGGCTTCCCTGCTCCTGGATCCATGGGGCAGGTGCCTGGAGCCTCAGCAGTGACCCATAGAGACCTTGGCTAGAGATTTGTCACTGTGCTCACTGCAAATGCATAAAATGCAAATACTGCTGCAGAGGATTATGAAATGTAGGTGAAATGAACCTACTGGGCTCAGAGGGAAGGAGACTGCCAGGGCTTTCTCTTGTGAGGCACATTTCCTCCCAAGACAGAAGTAGAGCTGCCAGAGGATGTGCTGACAAAGGTGGGATCTCTCTCTAGGGACTAACAAACTATAGGGATTAAAACTGGCCCAGACGCAGAGCGCTGCTGATATAAGCTCCAGCAATGCTCCCAGGTCATGCCCCAGATTTGGCAGCCACCGCCCCATGGCTACCAAGAAGTCATCTTACAAGTATCTCAAAGAAAAAAACGAGCGGTAGAGCATTCTGGTGTTCTCTCCTGTTGGTCACTCAATGAAATGAGCAAGCCCTGTGAATTTTAGGGAGACAGCACAGATCCAAATAGCAAGGGTGGAGGTCCCCAAACACTCCTGTGCACTGTCCTGACTGCTACACTCGGGGCACAGTGAAAGCAATGAAGGAAGGAGGGCAGGAAAGTGCCCTTTCTTGGAAGCAGTGCAGTCAGCTGGAGAAGCCCTGAGAGTGCAGAGGCAGTGAGAGATGCATGGATAGCAGGGACAGAGCCTTGGAGCTATTCTGAGCAGTTCCAGGCCTGAGACAGATGGTGAGGCTTTTCCTAGTGACCCAGAAGGGACTGCGTAGACCTTGTAGCAACCAGACACTCTCTAAAGGTTGTTGCAGAATTTCATCACAGAGAAAGACCCAAATGGAAAAAAAATCCTAAATTAATGAGAGTTCCGTGTCCTTTCTGTTCACTGAACTTTGCTCAGGAGGTTGTTGCAGTTGTAGATTGTGCTCAAATATAATGGAGCTTCAGGGATGTACCAAAAACGTTTTGGGGTGCTATTTTTAAAGCAAAGTTTCCTGCTAAGTTTTCTGCTCTATCTGCTCCTTCTTGGTTCATGCAATTTCACAAGCACTTGACACCAGCCCCAACTCCTGTTTTGGTGAGACCAAAGTCCAGCACTTGTGGGATACAATAAAATCTTTCCATTCTCTTGCTGATAGCTCAGGACTACACTGCTTCCTCCCACCTTTTCCCTCCCTCTCCCCCACATAAACACACGTATGGAGGGGAGATAATGGGAGTGTGCAGAAATTAAATGTGCGGCTGATCTCAAACTCCTGCAGACACAGGGATTATTTGAGGAACAGAGGACTGCCCTCTTAGCTGGGAAAGTGCTGTGAAATACAATCTATTTCTCACTTATCAAACAAGATTGCAAAGCAATGCAGAGCTCGATGTTTTGGGATACTGCTGAAACTCACACCTGAAAGGTTGCTCACACCAGGGAAGCTGCTCAAGATTTTACCCTTTCTGTTCTTTGGCCCTGTTTTTACTTCATGCTGTCCCCACAGATATCACTCCTAGTTGATCTTTCATGGTCAGGTGTGATTAGACTACATTGTGTCTGCCAATTGAGGTGTTTACTTAATAGGACATCCATGGTCTTTGAATAACCATTACTAAAACTGTTGTGAGAAATAACTGTCTCTGTTGCTAGTTATCTTCTCCAGATCCTCTCTTTATCAATAGATGTGGGTGGATGATGAAGTCCTTCTCAGTTCTGCCATGGTTTCCCATTTTAGGTCTGTCTGAACCTTTTCCTTTTAATGTTTGTCCCAGTGTTTTCTCCAAGCAGTAATAATGCCATTTTTGGGGCATTTTCCCTCTGTATCAGGAGTCCAGATCATGGATTTGTAATACTTCTTTTGTAGACCATGATGCCATGATTGCTTTTCAGTCATCCATAAAAGGTTTCCAAACTCCTAGTATTTAAAAAAAAAAAAAAATTAACCCCAGATACAATATAGAAATTTCAATATGAATTCAGAGGAAGCAAAAAGGAAAGCAACACTTTTCTCTGCTTTTTGAAAGGGTGTTGATCAGTTTTTTTCACCACCTGATTATGCTTTATGGAGAATAAATCTGAGAAAGCTGAGATAAAAAGCATGGCAATTTTGGAATGTATATATATGCATATGTACATATACATGTATAAAACTTCACACAATAATTTTGAAGATACAAGCAATGTTCCTCTCTTTTTCCTTCCATGGGCAAAGTCTGATGGGAAAGCTGTTCTGAGCCATTGCCAAGTTGGTAATGACAAAAGAACAGTTCCATAATACTGATGTGTTTTTAGATCACACAGCTGGAAGTACTGTACTTTATGGCAGAAAAAACCCAATTCTTTTAGTAACACACAAAAGAAAATAATATAGTGCACAAACTATGCAGCATTTAATTATTTCTTAATTTGTTTCATGTGATCATAGAGGTTTGGAGGCTAGAAAAGGAGAGGGAATTTGAGAAACTCTAACTTAAAATGTCTGGAATTTATAGGCAGCTGGAAAGCAATGGAAGTTAAAACAGTATTTCCAGTGAGATGCAAAGAGTCTGTTTGCCTATCTGAAACAGACACTTCCTGACTTTCAGAATCTAAGGGGAGTTTCAAACCATGAAGCAACAATTTAAAGATGACTGTTATGTCTTCAAGAGTTCTTTTGTACGTGGATGAACCTTCTTCTGTATACATTTATCAGACAATAGTATTTTTGTGTGTGTTTTAAGTATTTCTTTCTTTCTTCCTTTCTTAGTGGATCACTTGGAGCTACCCATTTTAATTCTGTTTTGAAAAAGTAACTATTTCTATATTAATAAAATATACTTACACATTAAATGTTCATGTCAACCTGCCAATAAATACAGAATAACAGGATGTTTAATTAAAGATTTTATAGGAGATTATTAAACCAGTGTTATATAAAATATGTTCATGCATTCTTAACTTGTCTGAGGACTCAGTTTCATATTTTGGGTGATGCATAGAATTCCTACTGACTTTTCTGCAAGTAGTGTATATGACAAAGGTGCTCCTGCGATAGCACTTTAGTTCAGACAAAGAACAAGCTTTTGGAGTGAATCTCCTGACTGTCTCCACTTACTGCACTTGAGTCTAGGGGCACGTGAAGTGCATTTTTTTCACATGAGCTAAACTAGAGCAGGTTCTCTAAGACAGCATGGAATGCACCCCAGCCATCAAGGAGCATTCATGCTGTATGGAAGTAAATCACCCATAAAGGGCATGGGGTTGCTGCTGGTGCTTCAGCACCTGGCCTTTCCCAGTAGTTTGGTCCTATTGCACTGCATTACTTTCTAAGTTACAGGTCAAATTTAGCCCAGCAGTGGGGCTAAATAGCCTGAAAATTGTTTGAAACATCCCCTAAAGATTAATAGAACTTGTGAAAGGACAGAAAGAAAACAGAAAAAAATATTAGAGAAGTTTGAGGTTTTTACTTTTTGTTCAAGCTAATCCTTACACATCAGGGAGGATAGGTGCTGTATCTTTTTCCCCTAAAAACCTCATTCCTGACAGAAATCTGAAAAACTTTCAGTCTAACATCTGGAGAGACAATGTGAATCCAGAACTCCCAGCAGAATGTTAAAATATTCCTGGTGCTCTTCATTTTAGTGCAATAAAATACTCTTTCTGCATTATCAGTTTAGCCTGTTACTGCTGATTTTTATGGGACAATGAATCAACTCTCAAATTCCTAATGTTATATCTATAATACTGTTGTATTTGTTTTGCATTTTGTTTTGAGGTGTAGAGGTCAGATCAGCAATTACTGAAAAGTTGCTTTATGAAAAAAAGCAGTATGCTTTTAAATGTGACTTCAGTTTTTGTTTAATGATACTGGCTTGGCAAATATTCTCTACTGTAGGCATTATGGTTACTTCAGATAAGCTTTAATAGCCTTTTGTTCTGCAATGCTCAGTTTCCAAGCACAGCGGTTTCTCTCTCACTTCTGTCTACTTGCTGTTATTCCTTTTACTGCTCCAGATCACACCCTTTAATTGTTACTCTTGTGAGGCAGGACAACTGTTGGTTATTTGGCTTTGTGTTTCTAATAGAGCCATTATTAAGCTTAATAAGCATATCTTCTGCTGAACCTTAAAAAGCAATAATTATCCTATTATAAGTAGATCTCAAAATCCATCCCTAAACAGCAAATGTTTTCTCTGTGGTTTCTTCTTTTTCCCCTCTAGAAAACAGGAGGCTAATTTAGAGAGAGTATGAAATTTATATTCCCTGTAGTTGCTATTATAACTGACACAATTACAATGAGTTTCATGTGTTAGTTCCTATGCAACCAATGCTTGCATACATTTAACAAATCAAACCTATTACAGCTCCTTTTCTTAATGTTATTTGTTTTATACCATTTATGACTATAAATTGCTATGGGATTGTTGCTATGTGCTCTGCTTTCTTTGGTTTTACTGAACACAGGAAATACAAGAGATGGAGTGAGATTCTTCCTGTTTAAACGTGGTGTCTGCAGCCCAGACTTGGACATGAGCAGGGGTGCCCCTTTCCACCAGTGCAGACAACGGCACCTCCAGAGTGTGTCACCCACATGGAAGCAGGCTCCTACTTCTGTCTGGGTCTATCCCAGCCTGGATTCCACTGCTAGCATTTGCTAGGTCTCCCTGATCACAGCAGGAGCCTACACACCTTTCCCCACATGCACACCTACTCTGTAGACTTTAATATCAGATGAGATTATTTCCATCCAAGGAGTTTCAACTGATTCTAAATTGCAGCTATTTAGGTCATCAGGCAGCAGATTGGAACTGGATAGAAAATCTCACTGCGAAATTTTTTCCCCTAGATGAATTGCCAAGAAAGTATATGAGGGAGGGCTCCTTCTTGAGATGATCCTTTGGTTCCCAGGAACTGACACCCAGAAGTCCCCTGGCAAGCCAGTTAGTACAGCAGGTGAGAGGCCCACATTTTCCATATATTGTTCTTTATCATGAAAACCATCGTGCTGCAGTAAAATAAGGTTAGCTAAAACACTGCAAAATGAATCACAAGGATGAAGTAGTTTATGCTACTCACACTATAACCTATAAAGGTTTTGTCAACAGATAGGAAGGGACACAATAATTGTGCATGAGGATGGACTTACAAGACATGAAAATGGGCTATGGTTTTCCTATTAGCACTGTTCAAAATAGCACAGCTGGTCACAAAGCAGTAGTTTTAGAGTTTTTCCCCTTCCCCATTCTAACTGGTTCTTTCAGCCTTGACTGGTTTGTGGAACTTGCCACATAATCCCTTAGACTAGTTTTAGAGCCATCTCTGGTTTTTCAAATCCCTTTGAAATGGAGTTTTTTTAAATAAAATTGATCTGAAGAAGAAGTGAAGAACAAGGCTAATAGTTTAAGCATTAAATTTGGGAAATATCTGCATCCTGTATGTATGACAGCAATGACCATCTAACTGGTTTGGCTCAGCTAAGTGATCTATAGTAGCACCGCAGGGTACCATTAAATGTTAGCATGCGGGATAACTGGTTCCTTAATCTTGCTCTGACAACCAGCCAGAAACAGACAAGTGATCAGTCTTACTGATGTTGCCTAACAAGTTTGCTCTTTTCCTGATGCTTCAGTACTGCAGCAAATGCTGCAGACAGAAAAAGTTGGATGTTCGAACTGTGTAGCTGAAGCTGTAGGAAAACCAAGGAAAGAAAACATTTTCTTGAAGAGAGAGAGTCCACCAAAAAAAAAACCTCAAAACCTCACCACAATCTGAAGCATTACTTTACAAGGATGTTTTTTCTGTTTGTTCTGTTACATACAAGTACAGGGACACATTCTAGGCTTTACTTTTGCTCAGGTAAGCTGCTCAGGGACCAGGAGGCCTTCCTTGCAAGTAGCAGGCTGTGGTGTGGGGTGCACCCACTCTGGGCACCTGTGGAACAGTGGGAACTACTGACTTCAACAGACAACATGTCAGGCTTTAACATATTTACATTTCATAGGTATTTTGTAATATTGACAGCATTTCTGTTAAAATCAGCTAAGGTATAGGGATGGGGAAAGCCTGGAGAATCCGACAAATCTACAGTAAATTGCTGGAGTAGGAAGAGTTTACGAAAAAAAATCCCAAGGAGTGACTGAATTTATCTTTAAGTGATAGTATTTGGGGACTCTTCTATCTGTGGCAATGACTTTACCACATTCCTGCACATCACTGAACCTGCCTTAAGAGCTGAAACACTGCTACGTGAAATAATCCGGCAAAACATGGGAGCAGCCTGCAGCTGAGAGTGCCGAGCAGCCGCTCTGCCTGCGGAGGCACGGCGGAGCATCCTGCCGGCAGCAAACACAGCTGGCGGGGACAAGTGGCAGAGAGCACAGCTGGCAGGAGCAGCCCCGCGGCCAGGGGGTGCTGAGCAGCCGAGTGCAGTAGCGAACTCCAGCTTAGAGCGCAGGGGCCTCTCTGGCTTCTCCGTACCAGCACAGAGCGGTGACACGGTAAAGCGATGCAGCACCAGCCAAGCTCTGTCTTTTGGGACGGCAACTCGATTCCTGGCTAGGTGGGTTATATGATGAAAAGGAGGATGATTAAAGGAGGAGCGGACTGCTGCCAGTGTATTCCGAGGCAGGGTAGTTTTCCTTGCTGTAAATTGTCTTGCAGCCAATCCCTTAAAGTTTTTATTATTTAAACTCGTGTGTACAAAATATTGTTTGTCAATGGGAAAAAAATTTCCTGGCTTACATGCATTGATTTAATTCTCCTGAGACATTCAGACTCCTGTTCTGTATTTCCTAAGGCCCCTTGAAAACAGTATCTGCTGCTTGTGGCCAGTCCGTGCTTGGGGACAGGGCTACAACTCATCTCCTATTCTTCAGCACTATGAACTGTTTAAAGCTGCTATCCATCTTGTCTTCAGTTCTGTGTTGAATTGAAACATGCTGCTCTCTAAAACAGGGCTTTTTATATTAAGTGAATGATCCATATCTTTGCATTTTATAGGCATGTGTTTGCATTGAACTACACTGAACCATTATTCCAGGGAACTCGGTTTACCATGAAATTCCAATCACTTGATCGACCTACTTCTTTTCCTTATAATGGTCTCCATTATGTTTTATCTGTGAAGTTTCCCAGTAAAGGATAAATACATTGAATAGAACTGATACTGCATCACACCATTATAGATGCTCTCTAGAATTACTTTCTGAGTCACATTCTTTTTAGCATGTGCTGCATTCATTTTGTATAGTGCTAATTTTTAATCAACACATCATTTGGTGAGAAATTATATCAAATCCTTTAGTAAAATCTGGATGTATTACATTGCATTGTCTCCATTCACAGATTTTATCAATAGAAGTAATTATCCGGCATTATTTGTTTTCTGTGTGCTCTCTGTTACCCATCCTCTGCTGTTATCTTTAAAATCCACATGTTGAACCTTAGCCTAATTTAATCTCTTTGAGGCAGGAACAATTCCAGTGTTAAGACAGTGCAGAGCACAAAGGGAATTCAGAGAACTATTAATAATAACTGTGTGCCAACTACTCTTCAGCTCTCTGCTGTGATCTAGTTGCTTCACATTTATCGCATTACTTTAGTCAGAACAGAATTTGAAGTACCGAGTCCAGAAATACCAAAGTCCCTACAAGTTACATCTTGAAGTGTCCAAGTTATCAGATTTTCCCTTTAAGCAGAATTTTAAAGCCTGTGTTAGAAGTTTACACTTCTTAAATAGAACATATATACTCACAGACACCTGGAAAAGAGAGATAATTAGAATTCTTCTACAGATAGTAGTAGCCAGTAGTTATTCTGTTTATCATGATGTATTTGTAACCTTCACAGAATGGTGTAGTGCAGAGGAGCACTGTCATGGTGTAATAGCAGAGACCTTCAAATAGGAGCACAGGGTGCCAAGTGTGAGAGTAGAGGGTGAAAAGAGGGTGCTCAGGATGTCCTCCTACTGGGGAACCCAGTGCTTTAAAGAGGTCATCCGTGGTTGGTAAGGAAGTGGAGTTTGGGAGCTGGGCAAAACCAAAAGGGCTGAAAGAGCAACGCAATGAGGCAGGAGCTCGCAGGACCAGGCTTGAAAGACTGCCCCAGGTGAGGGTTCTCATGGTAGGGAGGAAAACCATCAACATCATACACCTCCTTCCAGCAAAGATAGAACTCCATCATGAACACCACACTTGTCCTGGCAAAGGGCATGAGGAGCTGATGGCTTGCTGCAGCCTTCTTCTTCTCAAGCAGTACTGATGCTATCAAACACAGGACCAAACACAAAAGCCCACAGGACCAAACAGCAGAGGCCAAAAGCAGAGCTAGATACTTGGAGGGTTTTGTACAACAGTTTTGACTCCATTATTAATGTCATTCTGCATTGATCAGATAATTTGTACTATGGCAGGAAGTATTATTGTGACTAGACTAATCTTAATAACTGTCTGTTGTATTGTAATTAGTATTGAGATTTTCATTAGACTAACAATAAATTCTTGGCTTCCATATAGGGAGTTTTCCTTCCTGCCCATAACATGATTTTGAATGCAACACTGGTCTCAGAATTCACTTTTATGTAATAACTGTGATATGGAGCAGTGGCAACATAAACAATCATTACATCATCATCTAAACCTATTAATATTTAACTTTATTTTATTCCAAGCAAATTGTTTTTAAAAGATAGAATTTTTTTCTGTAGTTGTAGTCCCATATGTTTAGATAAATAACTTTTGCAATTCTAAAGTATGCAGTAATAATGTTGCTTACACAATTGAAGCTGTCCCTTTTCATTTTAAGACCTTTTTTACATATCTGGTCTATTCCTCAATATGACAAACAGATTATGAAAGTATTTCTTTCTCTGTAACTGTAAATAAAGTATATGCATTCCACTGACATCAAAAATGAAAGAGGACATGAGAAGTTAAAATCTGAACAATTTTGCAGCTCTCACATGAGATATTTATGTTTCAAAAGCCTTTTTCTGCAAAGAGGAAGGGGCATTTAGAAATGTTTTAAACATCAAAAAATGAGAGTTAAATAAAGCTGTATATCATCTATTTGTTTGTATATCAACTATTTTTCATTTGCATTGCAGATGCAATTTCTCAGAAAGCATACTGGGAAAAAAGCCTTTGATGAAGAAGCGATTTATGTTAGTATTTGCATTTCTCACCCTATTTGTCTCCCTTTACTACAAAAGAAGATTCAATTTCATTAATTAGATTTAGCTAGCAAATGTCTGTAAGAAGCTTATTTTGAAAAGCAACTATAAAAGGAACAGCATATTTTAAGAGAGCTTTACAAAGATAAACTGAAAGGGTAATATTAGAAATTCAGTTTCAGACAATATAATAAATGAGGTAAATGTAAAGTGCAAAGATTCACTGTGTAGTGAAACATATATCTAAGTTTTGGAGAGTAATGCAAAACAGACTCTTGTGCTGTATTTGCTTTTTACGAAAACCAAGGGCTGTGGGGAGGACATAAGTTGATGGTGCAGAAGGTGGTTAGGGTTTGGCTTCTGCAACCTGAGAGACTCTTGGTATGTCAAGTTCACAGACCGTTTGAGAAGTTGTGCCAAGGCTGATATTAAGACCAACACTACATTCTACCTATGAGTTGTACTTCTGAAAGAAACAAAAATTAATTGTTAATTTAAAAAACCCAAATAGAGCTATTTTTTTGTAAACTGATGTTTATTGTTTTACCACACTTCATTGTGCTGTGAAAAGCTATCATCAGACACAAAAAAACCCTGATCAAGTTTGAGAGAATAAGCAATAAAGACTGTTATCACCTTGATTTGCTGTGTTGAGAGAGGCCCCTGTGTCAGGCCAACAGGAGCCTTGTGGGTTTCAACGCAGACCAACGCACAGCCCTGCATGTGGGGTGGGTCTGCCCAGACATGGGTAAAAGAGGGGCTCTGAGGGGCTGGACAGCAGCTCTGCAGCAAAGCCCTTGGCAGACAACAAACTGAACATGAACGAGCAGAGAGATCACCCTGGGCACCGTGAAGGTTAACAACACCTGGGGTTGTGGTAGCAGAGCCAGCAGGGATCTGTTCCCCCAGGTCACATCTTTGAACTGCATTGGGACCCCTGCTAGTAAGACATTCAACTGCAGAGACCTGTCAGTGCAAGATCATTAGGATGATTAGGGAGCTGATGATTAGATCATAATGAGCAAGAAGAGCAGAGGGAACTCTCCTTGTGTAGACTGGAGATGAGAAGGACGAAGAGTGTAACTGCTGCTACCTATTACCCAAGTGGAGCTCTCTGATGATACCTGTGAGTGTTGCCTCGAAGGTGCACAAAAAAGAAAGAACAAAAGAAAGAAAAAAGGGCAACAGTCACAAGCTGCATCAAAGGAAAGCTCAATTGGATATAGGGCAAATTTTTATAAGTGTTTAGATGTTGGAAAGGGCCACCTGGCAAAGCTGCAAAATCCCAGCCTTAGGGAGTTTTAAGCCTCAACTGAACAAAAGCCCTAGCAACTTGTCCTAGCTTTGACAATGGCCATGCTCAGAGCAGGAGGACTAGGTGAAACATGAGGATCACTTTCAGCTTCAATTATCCCACCATTCTTTGATAAAAACCAGCAGGTTTCCATGCTTTGGATAATGTGAAATGGTGCTTTCTCTACTAAGTTAGCTGCCATGCTGAGATGGCCTCATGATGTATTAAGGTTCATGTTAGATTCATAGTTTGACAAACATCTACAGCAATAAGTAAAATTAAAGCTAGTGAGTTTAAAAAGCTGGATAAAAACTATTCTTTAGATAACTAGTTTTAATCATTAAGATTTTCTACCTGGAAGGACTGTTAAGTCTAAATAGAGATGTTAGAATCACAGAATACTAAGTAAAACATGTTTTTAATTTGAAAAGGGATGATAAAGTAGGTTTTGAAGCATAACTCCTAAACTTTCCTTGCCATACTGAGCTTCTGTGGTCTTAGTGGCTTCTAAGCCAAGGCAAAGGTTAGTCTTGCAGAAGGTAAACTCAGGATTACTGATGAAGCTGCAAAAAGAAAGCTGGGTTCTCGCTATAGCTGAGAGCGGCCCTTTCGGACATACAGTGCATGATACAGTTCTTGGGATCTAAGCGGGACTGAGGAGAATGCTCGTGTTGGGAGGCTACTTCTACCAGGTGCCAGGTAGCAGAGGATTTTATTGTGTATTGAATTAGGGCTGGTTCTTGGATTTAGGTATGCTGCAAGACTAAAACTGGACTGAGTGTTATGATTGGTATTATGTGTAGCAATAATATAGTATAGTATTATGTAGAGTCAGCAATTATCTACAGGGAATTTATCCTTGTGTTAGGAGCCCAAGTTTGTTCTTTATATAGATTAATACTGAAACATACATAATATTTTCCCAAAAGGCTTTTAAGAAGTAGAAACTTTTAAAAGTACAAGATTTTTTAGGGCCTTTCCCTTTCAAAAGTTTGTTTATGCTTCTTGGGAAACACAAAAGCTGGACTAAAAATATATCTTGCAATCAAACTTCTTCTAAAATTACTACATATCCCTACATAGCTATGCTAATTATATCACTATGAAAAGATACACCAAAACTGTAAATAATTAAGGACCTGAAGTTAATATTTAAAGTGTAATATTAATTTGTACTGAATTATCTGTTAAATTCAAGAGGGTTAATTAGTTCATTGATCATTTCAGTTCTGTTGAGTTCCTATAAGGATGAATTTGGCATAGGTTGTTTAAAATCCAATATGTTTAAGAATCATTCTAATCTTTCTCGTAGTCATGCAAAGCAAGATTAATTTACCATTTTAAAAGCTACTGAAAAGCTACTGAATTTAAATTTTTTTGTGTGTTTATAGTTAAATGTTAAATCAAAAATATAAATATGAAATGGGGAATCACTATTCAAATAAAATATATTTTTCTTATTTAATGGAGTTTTGTGTTTATCTCTGAAGCACATTCAGAATTGCAGTCCATGTGACAGTTTTAAAATCTGCTCTTTACTTTTTCTTTAAATTTGTTTTAGAATTCTTTTCTTTTTTACTTTTTTTTCCCCACCAGAAAAAAAAAATGAAGTGTTTATGAAGCTACTTTCTCAGCTGGGACAAATGCTGGTTGCGCAGGCAGCAAGCCAGCATCTTTTTTGCAGAATAACTTGAAGACAACTGTGCTATGGTTACCTAAATAGTAGAAAAATTTTCACAGAGTTCTTGCACTGTGGCTCTGGAAAGTATGCTGCTGGTATCTGGCAATTGCTCCAAGCTAATTAGGTCTTTATTTTTGAAGATTAATGTTTATTTCACAGTTGGATAAATAATGTGTATGAAGTCATGTTAGGAAACCAAGTACTGTTTTTATCAGGATGCAAAACCTTTCTGAAAAGAAGAGGAAATGAAAAGTTCTCACTTAGCACAGATACAGAATGAGAAAGTCCTGGAAGCCATCAGCACAGCTCAGTCCATGGTGCTGATACAGTTTAATTTTTCATATTCTGTTAAGTAACAGAATCTAATTTACCTCCCATTTGAGAAATATTGTGCAATCCTTAGAGGTATTTAAAAACTGAAGTAATGGATCAGGTCTCATTTGAATAATTTGTGGATATGAGTAAGTACATTGAGAGAGCAGAATGTGACAGGTGAGAAAATGGCAATATTGTACTTGTACTTCACACACAGGCAAAGCAATGGTTCAATAAAGCCTCCAAAATCAGCAAATGTTAAGTATGAGCTTTACACCTCACTTAAGAGGCAGACAGCTGCTGCCCAACAACAGAGTTATGAATTCAAGCATATGGTTAAACTCATTCCTGCATGAGTGCCACAGTTGTTCTGGAAGATAGTCAAACTCATTACATTATTTGGGCTGGAAATTTTCAGCCTCATTAAAGTCTTAATTGCTTGAATGTTGCCATGAAATGAGAAAAATCTGATGGACAGTGTTCCCAAAAGACAATCCACATGCTGTTAACTGTTTGTTTAAGGTATTTTAATGGAATGGAAAATGATATAAAATTAAAATTCATGAATGAGGCAATACATGAGTATGAAAAAAGAAGAAATATTCTTACAAAATTCACTTTTCTATCTGCAGTTCTTTTCGGTTTTCATGAAAGGAAAAGAAGCAACTCTCTGAAGTTCTTCTTTTTTCTCTAGATATTTTAGTGACTTGCTAAATGTCATTACTATAAGTCACACTGCCTTTTTGATAGTTCATTAATAACGCAAAATTAACCTATATCATAAATTACTGTTTGGTAACTAGGATGGAAACTGTCATTATAAAATGCAATCAAAATAAATGCTGTAAAGTTGGAAAATTCAATTCATAGTTATAAGTGAGTCATGCGTGATTAAAATCAGCTTCTCTGAGAGTTTGTGTAGTCACTTTGGAGCTTGGTAAATGGGAAGAAAAAGACATTAATATCCTGCAGTAACTGTATTTCTTCAAAATATGTTGTGCACAAGGACCTCCCTTTTGCTGCAGAGATATCCCAGCTGTGTAGGCAATAGCCAGGCCCACTGAGGGGCAGAGCAACCCAGGCCACTGCACAGTTCCTTCCCTGAGACAAACCTCGTGTCCGCACACTGGGAGAAAACTATGGGCTCTGCAGAACCCAACCATACTGAGGAGCTCAAAAAATTGCATTTTATCTAAAATGATAAACTCTGCGTATCTGAACAAAAAGCCCCTACTGCTAGAGGCTTACCCTGGAGGTGAAAGCTAAAATGATTTAATAGATTAATGTCTGCTTTGTCTTGACCTTGAAGCTCCTATCAAGGACTAATTATTGATAATTACGGGAGTAGAGGTGTTTAATTATATTCCTATTATTTCAGTTATTGCTGCTTGAGTCCTTGTAGGTGGAGGCATAAAATCAATTGTGGAAGCCAAATCAACATCACAGGTAGTACTGGTTACCCACTCAGAAAGTCTTTCAGCTGGGAAACAGAACGTTTATATCCTCGCACAATTTCACAAATATTCCCAGACACAATTCCTCCTCTTTCCAGAACCCAGACCATAAGAACCTATCGTGTGGGAGAGGCTTGTGTTTTCTGGTTCTATGTCTAAGAGTGAGTTATCAAATATGACAGAGAGTCCTAAGGAGACATGAAGATTTTCATCTCTGAAAATAGAACCGTGTTCTCTTTTTGCCCAAAGGGCATTTGTTGATTTCTTCCACAAAACAAGTATAATCTTGGGGGAAAAAAAAGTCAAGAAGTGAATAAAGTAAATCACATGCAGCCTTCAAAATTAATTTGGGACAGAGTTTCACTGTAATCCTGACTGCATGAAAAATAGTACATGGAGGGACCTGGCAACATGCTGGGATTTCACTGATCTTTGAAGGAATACAGAAACACCCACTACTTTTTTTCAAAATGAGGAAGCCATAGAAATGGTATGGGCACATATGGTGACAAGTTTTTTGAAATTCCACTATCTTGGCTTACACTGAGAAATTTGTGAAAGAAACTGTTAAAAAGCAATTGACAGAATAAGTTTGGGTTTGCTTCTTGCTGGCTAATTAGAATATAAAGTGTTACCCTGACTCCACAGGGATCCTTCTGGGAAGATGAAATGCTAAGTGAACCTGATATATCATCCAGACTATTTATTTATATGAGTTCAAGTGTGTGACTATTGGCAACCAGTGGATCCAATACTTACCCAGATTAGTCCAGGTCATCATCCTCACCATTTACACATTTGTCTGAATATTTACAGGTAGGTAATAGATCAGCAATTGGTGCTCCCTCATGAAATCTGTGATGGAGTCTACTCTCAAAGATTAAATCTGTCTCTATTCTGGCAGAGTTACTGATTTCTTTCATGCCTGAAGCAGTGTGACCCAATGCCTCCTTGACGTTAGCAGGAAATACATGAAGTCACGTGCATGAGTAAGTACCGAAGCCACAACCCGGGTGATGGAGGAGGATGTAGCAGTTTGGGTGTTGCTCCTGTGGATTCAGAATTGCTGTAATGATTTTTTTCCTAAAAGAACTGAGTTTGACTTCAGTTGCCATGAAGAAAATAACTGGATAACATACCTTCAAATTGTAGAAGCTGTGTGCTAATTTCTTCCGCATTAGCCAAATTCACAAAGCAACTTTTACATATGAAGACTTGGCCTCCCAAGATGTACTGCTGATGGTGGCATTGATTTTATGAATATTCTGGAAGCACATGGAGGGAAAAGATACGCGTCGTGATTAGGCAGAGAAAGAAACTGTGAAATGTATTATTCCTGAAAAATTGGTAACAGACAAATATTTTCCATGAATCAGCTGATATTTCTTAGAAATATGGAAGGCCTAGAAGTGAGTGGGCATGGAAGGGAAGAAAAAAAAATAATTCAAATCATCAGGAGTAATCCAAGAACATGGGAAGTAACTGAAGAGCAAGAAGTAGATTCTCCTCTCCCTCTTCTGAGACTAAAATACTTTCCTGAAGTGTTCAGCTGATCTTGTGACAAACATGTCGAGGCTTCATTTTGGGGCTGCCTAATCTTATGTTCACTGAACATTGTTATTTAGAATTTTTCAGATAAACTGTATGCAGACAATCTTCTTGTTACCATCCTTTCTGCCATACTAAACACTTAGTTCAGCAGAACCTGGAATTATCTGCTGCCATGAGCCACTCATGAATGGTCTTTCTAGAAAAATTACCTTAAATGCATCCTCACATTTTTCTGGCAGCCTGTCCAGAAATGCAAGCTGGATGGCCAATGCTCAGTTTAAGGCGCATGGATAAAACTTTTTCACCCAAAAAGATCTAATCAGTTTGTTTCCTTGTCCTTTAAAATAAAACCTGAACTTTAATTTGACTTTGTTAACAGTTAAAAACCTGTACTAAAAATACTCCCAAGTCACATTTTTAGAATTTGAATTCCACACTACTTGCTTCACTCTGAGAGCCAGAAAAATTGCTCAGTAGATCTAAAATTCCTCTGTTCATAGATGTAGAGACCTTACTATGCAGTATTAGGTGTAAGATGTGAAATGGATCCCATGACACCTGGATGACTCGAGAATGTTTCAGAGGTCTTTGACAGTTTGAAGAGCTCTTGAACTAACTGAAAACTGTCTCAGGAACTGATACTACTTAACCTGATTCCATGGAAGAATGTTTGCCTTAGGATGTGGAAGGAAGGAACCTTATGGTTGTGCTGCTGATCTCTTTCTTCTGGCCTGGATCAAACTGGAAGAAAATTTGAAACAATACAGGAAACCTATCTAGTGCTAAAGGTACTTTGATAAATAAGAGTTCTAGTGTAGATAAATATAGAGAGAGTATTTGTTGGATAGCTGTCCTTTGTGTGTTTGAAGAGGGGAAGTCATTTTTACACTTTGTGATTTTATTCTGCATGGAAACAGTAGAGAGGTATACAAACAAATGCATTACTAATTTTGTCATGGTACAGAAAGGGTGAAATTTTATCTGTCTGTGCACTGACTACTCACTAACCTTCCCCATGCTTATGCCATGGTGACAAGGAGCAAGGATAGGTTACAAAGGCTTTTAAACCCAGAAGGCCTAGACACTTTTTACTGAAGAATGTATTCTTCTTGACACCTGTGTGACTGTAGACATTAGCCCTTGAAAAACTAGTGTTTAAAGTGAAAACCTTGAAGGAGTGGAGACTTTCTCTTTACATCTAACCTCTGTGTCTGACACCTCCTTTAGACTTCACTTTCACAAAACCAGAACTTCATCAGTATTTGTGTGTTTTGAAAGCAGATTGCAAAATCATGGAGTTATAGGAGATAATTAATCCTAGAAGAATAAAGGGACTAAATGTATCCATCAGCATGTTCTATTACAGATAGTTTTCAAAGCCTGTGGTCAGTATTCAGCCACAGTTCTTGCTGATGGTTCCAGTAATGATGGTGGCACTGATGGTTTATCAGGAATTATGGTTTATTTATCAGGAATTTATGCTAAATTCCTTGTCTTTGTTCAATGGGTTGAAACAATCAGCACTAGCAAAGAAGGAGGAAATTAAGTATATTAATCAAAGGCAGGAAATAAAGATATAACAATTCTCAAACAAAGTAATGTGCATTAGGATACTGGAATTGTTTCAGTGCTATGTTCAGCTATCAGAAAGGACCAAGTTATGGCTAAGTTCACTCCATTCTTCAGGTTCTTGAAAGAAACAGTTTGGTGGCCTCCAGGATAAAAATATGACGTTTGATGGATGTTACTCAAAGGAACTATTGAACGGATACTTGAAGAAGAACAAGGGAATCTGGTATGTTCATCACAAATTCAGACTGAGTAGGAACGTCATTGTCATGAAAATGCTATTGTACTGTAGTCACATTGTTTTGTTCCAATAACGCTGAAGTTCACTTCTATAATCATTCACATATTCTATCACATCTACAGTAGAATAGATCCCTTAAGTTCCTTAACTTCCTACAGATTAGTCTGTGTTGGTTCTGTGTGTGTTTTATTCTTTTTAGGAGTGCAAAGATTTAATCCTAAAACTTCTTTTCTTGAGATGTCTAATAATGAACTACAAGGCAGAAAGCTGAGGGGGTGGAGGGGAGTAATCAATGTTTGCATCCTGTGGCATTCGGCTTCAATTATACTGCTGGAAGCTGTGATGTTTTAAAGCAATCATCCAGTGTTACGCATTACAGCTATTCTGGAATCTCTAGTTTGTTCATAGTTTATGCTATAATTACTGCAACTATATCCCTCATTCCTTAAATTAGATTGCAGATATTGAAACAAGTGATGTAGGTATCTGATAATTAGCAACAGCTAATAATAATAAAGTAATAATCACAAAAGAAAGCACAGAAAATATGTCCTGCTTTTCATTGCAAAATTTTCAGAGAGTCACTGATGTCATTCAAATGTCAGCTTACCATATACCACACACAGCTCTTATGTTTCTTTTTGCAGTATAATCTGATAGGTATTTTGTACATAAATTTCAGATACTAAAACCGCCTCTGTCCTAATACTTGGGCATTGTTCCAGTTCCCACACCTCAGGGCCATTTAAGAATGAGAAAATACAAGGTGCCTCTCTGGAATGATAATAATGTATATTTAACCCCATTGGTGCACATCTTTCAACTACTCCTTGGTTTCATTTTTAGTTTCTTTTTCCCATACAAATCACTCTCAGTGCATCAGAACTATGTATTTACTCTAAGCTGAAACATTAAAAGACAAAATATCTGTGCCTTTATAAATGTGATGAGGGAAGATGGATATCTCCCCAGCAACACTGAAGACTTGAATTTCCTTAACTCCTCCATTATTTTCATAGGATGCTCTATTTCTGGAATCAGCAATTGCTAACTATTCCCATTTTTCTAAGTAGAATAAAATATTAAGATCAGGTAATATAAAAAAGGATCAAAACAAACCCCCACGTAACCAAAAGTAAACGGGATTAGTAGGGAATAATATAAGATCATATCACACCTACATGATATACTTCTAAGTTACTCACACCTATAGCATTGTAACAATTATATCGTTTATAGTGATGTACTATCCTTACTATAATAACTCTTCATACATTTCAGGTTATTCATGCCATGCCCTGTGGGATACACTGATCATGTTTAGATCCCTATAGCGGATTATACAAGACGGAGGAAATGTATTATAAAGCTGGAAAACTGTTTTTTTCTTAAAAACTGTTCTTTAGCTTTTAGTTATCTAGCAGCTTATTAGTACTCGGCATTAGCCTCTCAAGACACCAGTGGTGCTTCACCCATCCCTTCACACTACAGTATGGACAAAAATAGTAGTGAAGGAAATTTCTTTTTGATTTGTTGTTTGGGTTTTGTGGTTTGGCTTTTTAAAGCAATTTCAGCTGTAGGCTTACTGGTTTGGCTGCCTGCAGACACACCTAGAATACTTGTAAAAGTACGTGGTTTCTTGGCTGTACTGAGAACTTCAGACAGATTGGTTTAAGAGGAAGTACTTCAGAGATATCTGATGAGAAATTGCTCTGTGCTTGACAAATTGCTCTGGACAAGAGAATGAAAATAAAGAAATGAGACTTCAGGTGATAACCTCCTGAAAACAAAGAGCCAGAAGATTAGAACTAGGATGTGGTCAGAAGTTTCTGAATAAAATATCAGTGATATCTTCCTTGAGTTTCTGCCACTGGAGTTATGTTTCAGATGTGTGCTGTGCACAGAGAGTATATCTCCTGTACACAAGAACATATTACTGTCTTCTGCATTCCCACCACTGTTCCTTCTGTTTGCTATGAGCTAAGCAGGTGTTGACATTCAGGTTCTCTTACCATTATTTTGATGTAATGATACACGGAAAAGACTCCACTACTGAAATAAATGGTAAAGTAGGTACGATGAGCAAGCTGTATGCATTGTTTTTAACAAACAGCTTCTTAGCAAATCATTTAACCTCTGCTTCCCCCCTCCCGCTGATTCAGTACTACCTGACATCATGCATTGAACTTGAATTACAGCAACAAGAACTAGAAATTAAATTCAAAATAAATGTATTTTGATAATGTTTGTGGCTTTAGAGTTAAATTTTTTTATAAATAAACACATTAAACTTCTTTATTGTTACACATAAAGCTATTACCAGACAGAGGAGTAAAGGACTTCAGTATATGATTTCGGGTTGATATCTTCGACCTGTCCTACATATTGTGTGGCTACAGACAGGGCATTTAATTTACCTGTGCCTTAACTTCCCACCTATGACACAGGAATGGTAGCACTTCCATCTCTCTTCAAGCTGCTATGATGAGAAATAAATATTGCGGACTACTTAGATGCCATAGGAATGGAAACAAATTAAATACATGACACATAAAATGATGGAGCTGTTGTGATTACCGTGAATTATTATGAACAGATTCAAGACAACTGGATTGGTGGTCTTGAAAAAAGAAGGAAACGGTCTGTGCACCTGTGAGAGAGTGAAATCCCCCCTTTTCAGTGCGTCAATGCACACAGCAACCAAGGTAAATTCACCTCTTTTCCCTCGACTCTTTTGCTATTGTAATGGCTGTTGGTTTTCCGAAGGCAATTACCACCCAGATGTTTTCCTATCCCGGCGACGGCCCGGAGGAGCATCCAGCGGCCCGGCCCTGCCCTGCCCTGCCGGCCCAGCCCGGCCTACCCCGCCGGGCCGCTCCGCCGCGCCCCCTGGAGGCGCCAGCCCAGCCCAGCCCCGCGCCCCGGCCGTGTCTCGCAATCCCTCGCGCCTTCGCCGCCCGGGGCTTTTGTCGTGGGGCTCCAGAGACTCGCCCCGCGCCGGGCCTTGGCGTTTGTCCCGCCCGCGCTGTCCCCAGGCGCCGCTGCGGCTGCTCGGGGCGCGGGGACCCGCGCACGCACTGACGGGGAAGGAGGGGATTCCCCGGACAGCCTGCGGGACGGAACAGAACGGAGCGGAGCGGGAGTTTCCGTGCAAGAGCCAAGGGGGAAGGCACCGGGGAGGCTCCTCACTCACTAACGCGCAGGGAAAAGATTCCCCGGACAGCCGGCGGGACGGGACGGAGAAGGAATTTCCGCGCAGGGGCCAGGGGCAAGAGACCGGGGAGGCGCAGGAGCGAAATTGCTCGGGACCGCACGGTGGGCACGCCCCCACCGGGGCACTTCCCCGTCCCGCACGCTTTGGGGTCGCGGCGGCTCCGGTGCCGCTTTCCCCGGAGCGCGTCCCCTCGCTCGGGCCGTCGGGCTCCCCGCGCCCGGGGCGGGCACGCGCGGCTCCCGCTCGCGGTGACGTCACGCCCCGCTCCCGCCTCGCCGCCCCAGTCGGAGGGCGCATCCCGCGGGTGCGGAGCGGCGCGGGCCGGGGCTCCGCGTTCACCGCGCTCCGCGCCACGGGCGGCAGCGGCATCGCGAAGGGGAGGCCAGTTGGCGCCGCCTCTTCCCTCTCTTCCTCCCGCCTTCCCGCCCGCGCCGCTCTGTCCCATGTTCGGGCTGGAGAAGCCGGCGGGGCAGCAGAAGCCGGGCAGAAGCGGTGGGCTTCCGAAGATGGCGTCCGTGGGGGATTTTAACGTGCTCAGCTCCAGCATCCCGGCCACCAGGGTGGAGCTCTCCGTGTCCTGCAGGTACGGTGGCGACTCACGGCCGCATCACCCGCTCGCCCCGCGGCGTCGGATGGGGCGGACGGGCGAGCGGGCAGGTGCCCCTCGCCCCGGGCTTGTCAGCGGAGCGGGGAGGAGAAGGGCAGCGCGGGACGCTCTCCGCATGCCCGGTGCTGTGCGAGGCGCTCTCACTCCTGCCCTCGGAGGGTGCCGAGCGCGGGTAGCTGCCAGTGCAGCCGCGGGCAGAGCTGGGCGCAGCCCGGGGCCGGCTGCCAGCTTGCTGCAGCCCGCTGGCCGCGCACCGGGCGTGTCCGCCGCAGGGTGCTGCCGGCGGACCCCGGGGCCGAAGCGCCGGCTTCCGCGGCGGCTGCGGGTCCCGCCGAGACGGGCAGCGGCTGCCGCCGCCCCGCATCCTGCCCGCGCCACTGCCGGGAGCGGGAGTCGCATCGGTGAGCGCGCAGGGCGGGTTATCCGGCAGGTTTTTAACTTCTGGAGCTGTCCCAAGAGCCGTGGTGGGGACGGAGACCTCCCGTCCGGAGTAATCCTGTCCTGGGTTATTCAAGGCTCTCTTGCAAAACTTAGGGGAACGGGCGTGTTGTGTCGCCTCGTCATGTTTTACCGTAACGCTGCTGCCGCGAAATTGAGAGAATGCCAACCCATAACACCAAATGTGGTGTCTGTGGTTTTGTTCTTTTGACGCTTGTTTATAGGCATTTCAAAAATCCTGCTTTCTCCTGTGACGCAGAGATTTTCTCATTAGAGGTCTAAAAAATACTTCTGTTTGTGCGCTTTTCTATTCATGTCTTCGTTCACATTCCGCAACTTCCTTGAGTATTTCCTAGTAGTTGCAAAAAGGTCACGCCTTTCACCAGCAGAGTTGGCAGCTTCTAGAGGAAAATTTGAGCTATCAGTGTGTTTCCTGATGGGAAATGAGCCCGTTTCTTCTACAATCCGTTGCTTCCTTTTATAATGTAGCTCCCCAGAGCTGTTGCTATTACCAGTCCTACTACCAGGACAGAACGGCAGTGCTCTAAACTTAAATTGTCAGACCACTCCCTCTCTTTCCTTAGTAAATAAAATATGATTTGATGTTTTATCAAGTGTTGGTTTCAAAAGAAGGCTGAAGCAGTGAGGAATAGAGTAAGATTAAATTTGTAATACTGAAATAGTCACCAGGCTGACATACAAACACCCCGTTGTACTTGCTGGCTGTCTTTGCAAAGTTCACAAGCACTGACTGTTGTCCGAGGAAGGGTGTGCTGTAATGTGTAAAAGCAGTCCAGGACCCTTAGTATTACTTTTAAGTTCTTCAAATAGCTTGTCACAGTTACAGATGTCAGAACATTTATGCTGAATTTGGCCTAATTCACGGAGTATGGGAGTTCCTTTAATTCCAGGTATCATTTGTATATACCTGCAGTGTTTTACAGTGGTTTAAGAATCTTTCAATAATTACAAAGAAATGCAGGTATAGAACGTAGTCAGTCGATTCTGACCTTACTTGTAACTAATTTCAGTATATTTCAGTATATAGTTTACAGCGGCAGTTTCTCTGTAGGTGTCATTAAAAGCCACGTCAGTTTCGTTGAAACTCTTTCGTTTGTCTTGATGTCAAGTGCAGAAGGATGGGAATTTCAATGGAGATTCCTTTCTTCTGTATGTGCTGGATGACAATTCTTGATTACAAAATTATGCTTCAAAGCGGAGTATAAAATGAGTGACACTAGGGCAGAAATTAATGAGTAACACGTTTGTGATTCATCTGTAAACTCACTTATTGGCTAAAGCTTGTGAAATGTGGTGTTAAATGAAATTGTGAAAGACTCCAAGAGCAAACTGCAAAATACAGAGAATGCTAAAAATTCTTTAATAATTAGCAGTTGTGTATTCTTTAACACCTGGAGAGAAATGCTTTTAACAGCAGTTTGGGTCACAACATTTGTTTTCCTTGATACCTGAAGAGTTGTAGGACCAATTTGATCACTAATTTGTGTCAACAATTGTTAGTTGATAACTATTATTTATTCCTGGACTTTTTTCTTAGGTTTTTCTTTTTGCTTGGCTTTGGGGTTTTTTGTTATTGTGGTGGTGTTTTGGGGGGTTTGTTTGGGGGGTTTTTTTGTGGTTTTTTTGCTTGTTTTTCTTACAGGAGATGAGGGCAGTTCTTCCAATTGGTACAGGAGGTGTAACTTGGTGGTCAGTGAAGCAGTGCAGGCTGTTTGCACCACAAAGTAAATTTGTGACTCTGGGCAATATTCTGTCATCTGTTCTGTCTTTCTGTCTGTCTTATTCAATAAGGATACAGTTTCTATTCATTTAGCTTTCAATTCTGTGTGGTTTTTCTGTCAGCATTTCCCAATTTGCCCGCATGCTCATATGGCAAGTATTAATGACTTATTCAGGTTCAGCACTATGCAGATGGCATTGCACTGCTTGATATTCTCCGAGCCACCCTGGTTTAGCTCCAGGGTCACATCAGGTAGTCTTTAGTAGAAGTGCATCTCATGAGATGAGAAATTCTGTGAAAATTGTAAAATCCAGGAATGTTTTGGTTATCATGCTCTTTCTGGGATTTCTTTATGGCTAAAAGCTTTTCATATCATTCCCATGGCTTTTGAATGCCAACATTAGTAGTTCTACAAATGCTAGACAAGCAAGAAATTAATTCTAGTTATTACTACTCAGTGCCTATCGAATAAAAACTTCACAATTCTCTTCTGACTCTATAAGATGTAGTTTATCAGAAAGCACTAGTCTTTGATCAAAAGCCAGATCTAATATGGCAGAAGAATTTACATGTATTATCCCAGAGGATCCTTTGGTGTTGGTAATTGTCCACTGTTGTCTGGATCAATTGTTCTAGTAGCTATCTCCCTCTGCACCCTGTCTCTCCCTTCATCACATGTCCTGAAGGGCATTCATGATCTGATGAAAATGTTACCGTCACCTGCCATGCAATCTTTAGTTGTTGCTGCCTGGCATAATTTTGCACAGTTGTCATGTGGTGAAGGACCAAGACCTTGTCCCTGCAGTCTGTGTGAAAGAGTGGAAATAGGCTGCACTCTATCTTTTTCACTACTGTTTTCCAGCCCAAAGGTTCCTCTTCATCTAAAGGGGTGTTGGCACTGCATGCTGGTTGTAAGCCTGTGTCTAGACATGACTCTTCTCTTACCAGCTGTGTGGGTAGGCTTGTGGTCCTACACGCACAGGTAAGCTTCAGGCCATGTATGTGTCATCCTGTTTTCCCTCCATTGATACTCTCCGCTGATTCTAATCTAGTTAAGTTTTGGAAAAATTTCATACTCTGTTCCCATCTTCCCTACTGTTAGTGCAGTTGCTGTGTGTTGACTGAACTAATTTATCTAATGCTGAGAATTGCAAGTTTGTGCTCTGTGTGAACATAAAAAGTTCAGTGTAGTTTAATGGGTTCAAGTTTTTAATTATTTGGTATGATCTGTATAATGATGATTTCTGTTCATCATGGTTACTGTGTGAACTGACCTAGGTTTTTTCCTGGAGTACCTGATAATTCTGCAGCCATTCTGCAATCTTAGGTTAAAAAAAAAGTCGAGTTTTGTTACACCTTATGTTAGTGTTTATTTATGGACTTACCAATCAGAATTATCTTCTTGAGAATGTTTTTTTAATATCTGTGGGAAAGTGAAGCTGTAGTTTCATCATTTTATGACTTCTAGTAGTGTATCAAAGATGACATGGTTATTGGAAAGACAGTAGAATTGTTGTAAAATATTGACACAGTACAGGGTCACTTTGCTAATTCAGAACGTTTGTTATGCCAATACTGCTCTGAAAGGCTCTATGTTCAATCAGGTAGTGTGTCTTTATAGGTCGAGGTTTATGTAGGATAGGCTCTACACTGCCTGTGTTCCCACAACAGGCATAATGTGTGTAAAAGCACCATAAACGCCTTGTCACAGTTAATTCAGCAGAAATACAACTGGTTGCCCATGCGTGCTTTGCATCAGTTCTATGCCACTTCACAGTTTGTACAGAGATCTAACAATAAATGAGCTGAATGGAATTAAGCAACCCCTATTCTCAGTAATTAAGATAATTTAATTTCAAGTTTCTTGCACAGAGGAACAAAACATACTACTTCAGAATTTTTTCTTTTGTTTGGCATTCTGAAAGTCTTAACCAGCCACTTCCTAGTGTTTGCAATACCTAAAAGTATCCTTAATTATATCTTTGATTGTCCTAGGCATTGATTTCTGGCAAGATCACATCTCTCCAGCCATCATGCCTACCTTCTGGGGTTTTTTAAAATATTAATAATTTTTTAGAAATCCCTGTCACAGAAAGAGACAATGATACAAGATATATTCCTAACAAATTATTTGAGCTTGTAACTCTGTATAGTACAAAATACAGAAAATGAAATTAATTTTGATTGTAAATCTGGTTTTTATTTTCCTGCTTTCTTTGTGTATGTGTTTCCAGGTTGGATTAAGGGTCCGTGGAATGGTTATATGTGACTTGGCAACAGAAGGTTGATCTTACATGTTTTTTTTCTTTGAGATGAAACTACCTAGACAACCAGCTGGCTTCGGATGAGAAAAAACATAAATGGGTGACAGTGTCCGACAAAATAGTCATGGAGACGCATTCCTGATAGAGTGCATGGTTTAGTTTTCACCTGTGTGTGTGTCAATTGTTTGAAATTTAAACATGCAGCCCTATGACTTCTAGAATTTAAGGCAGATTGCATGGGTGAGTGTCTTCAGGAGAAATGAGCGTTAATGTCTTTGAAATGAGCTCTACCAACGTCAAGCTGCACAGGCTTGTTACAGAGCCCAGACGGTTTGACTCCTGAACTTTGGGGTAATAGACAAATGGGTCAGCACAAAGTCTATTGCAGAACCAACATACCCTGAATTTCTAAACTCCAGAGGAGAATGACATGTTCAAGGGGGGAATAGGTGGTAGGCTGTTCGGGAAGGCTATACGTTCTGAGTACCTCAGCCACTGGGGGAAGGAAGAGGGCATCATGCGGCCGGGAGTTTAGATTAAAGGAGGCTGTGCCCTGTGAAACCTCCAGAGAGAAACCCCACGCGCATATGGCCCAGTGGATTCCCTCTCTTTATTCGAATAAAGCTGTGGGACTGCTCTGCCTCTTCTGTGGACACTGGCTTTTCATAGCATGATTTTCTGCACACTAGGGACAGGCTGTTACAACCCATCCCTGAGATGGGGTAACTAAAAGTTCTTACTAGATCCCTTGGGGTGGATCAAAGTGAAATGACACTGAATGATCAGTGTGAATACACATGGCAGGTTTATTTCAGAACAGTTTGATTACAATGGAAAGGAGGTGTGTATCTACTTTAGTTATTATCTATAAAGGTATACAAATATCACTTAAGAAAATATACAGGGAAAAGAAAGAAAGGGTAAAAGTACATAAAGGAGAGGAAGGATATCACTACCTGTGGATCCAGCACCGAGACTCGATTGTAGCAATTTCTATGTCCCTTGATCGAAGTGGTGGTCACGGTCTTTATCCGTCGAGGGTGGAGAAGTCCCCGAATAAAAGATTCAGTGTGTTAATATATGTTCAGGTGGGAAGGCCCAGGTACCTCCCCTGGGAGTGGAGTTTTACACTGATGAAATACTGTGGATCCTCCACAGTCTGGGGGTGCTTGGGGGATCTCTGATGATTTGTGGCCCTTTCTAAGACAGGACCACTGTTTCTCATGACTGCACGGTTGAGCCAGTTGTGACTTATCAGAAGGAATGAATACCTTCAGGCTTATGTATGAATGTCCCGGTACCTCCCCCAGGGGGTGGTTTTACACCTGAGCCTTATCAGGAGAGGACATTGGCATGATAAAAAGCATTACCCCACCTTGCAGGATCTGCTTCTTACTGGCCTTTTCCCTTATCTGGCTCAACAAAGAAGGTTGTTGATAAGCAAAGCTTGGTTTCTTGTGGTCATCCTCTGGTGGTGGGTGTGCACCTCCTCTGCACTGTGGCTGTTCTTAGGAAGATCAGTGGTTTCACCACACATCCAAAAATTCTTCTCCTCCCCTTTGTTTAGGGGATGCAAATCTGGCCTCAAGAAAGCACCTGCTGCTTTTGCAAATCTGATTGTTTGAGTCATTAACCTTTAACATTTCACAAAGGCTTCAGATTTCATGCAACCTTGCAAGTCTCAGGACTTGTCAAGTTTTGTCTGAACTTGTCTTTGCTTACATGAAGCTTTGTTTGGGTTTACTTAGCTACAAACCCAAACCCGGTACTGGGTGGCTGCTGCTTAGTTTCACTTTGGCTTGTCCTTGTATAATTATGTAGTATAACCATATTTCTTTTAGCAGATAGTAGTAGCAAGTAGTTATTATGTGTATAGTGAAGTATTTGTGACCCTCACAGAATGGTGTAGTGCAGCGGAGCATTGTCACCGTGTGATAGCAGAGACTTTGCAAGTTGGGAGCACAGGATGGGAGTGTGGCAGCAGAGGGTGAAAAGAGGGTGCTCAGGATGTCCCCTTACTGGGGATCCCAGTGCTTTAAAGAGGTCACCAGTGGTTGGTAAGGAAGTGGAGTTTGGGAGCTGGGCAAAACCAAAAGTGGTGAAAGAGCAGGTCTCAAGCAGATGCAATACAGGCTGTACATGGTGTACATAAATGTGGATATAAAATGGAGTTGCAGATGAATGAAGTCAGAGCTGTTAACTCAGCTGGCGGTCCTCACAGTGGGGAGGAAGAAGTCATCAACATCATACTCCTTCTCAGACCACCTCTTCCACCCCTGCCACCTCTGTAAACTTCACGGTTCTCCCCAGACAGGACATGGGACACTGGCGGGTGGCTCACTGTAACACCCTCCCCCAGCTGAAGCCCACTGTCCTAGGCCTCAGAAAGGTGGCATACAGGGAAGCCTGGCAGCAGGAAAAGATCTAGGTGCTAGGAAATGTGCAATGACTTCATGTATTTTTATGAAGACTTTCTATGGCAGTATTATTTTCCTCATTTTTTTCTCTGCCCCTCTGAGCAGTGGCTCACCCACTGACAGTCCTGCAATGGTAGAGAAAGGATGGATATTACACTGTTGGTATATATTTGCTTTTTAAATTACTTCTTCGAGGCATACCTTTCAAAGAGTTGTTTCAGAAGAACTGTGCGAAACTGATCCGTATGTTTTATATGTTGTTATACATTAATGAAACACTCTATTAACTGTATTATACATTCCTAAAGAAATCAGATCTCAAGTAGGGCAGCATATCCATGGATTTGGATGGTCTGGGTGAAAGTAACTGGAAAGGAGTGGTGAGTTGACACTAGATTGAAGATCTCTTTTGAGGCCACCAGCAGTCCTTAGTGCGATCTCCCAGGATACATCACCAGGAGCTCAGAGCCAGAGACTGTTTACCTGTCCACCCTTAACAACATAAATGTGGATGGCTTATTCTGTTGGTTTCAAATAGTAATTGGGGTGGTACTGAAGCAGAGTTCCACCATGTTGTGATAGTACTAAATGGGCTTTTTTAAAATTTAAACTGGAATAGTCCAAGATTGTGTTCAGGTCTGTTTCATCTGTGGAAGTGTATTTTTATAACCCAGCATTTCCTGTCTGTTTCAACAGAACTCCTGTAAAACTATTGCTGTGTTAGAGTAAATAAACTTGGCAATTCCTTTGGGGTTTTTTTAACCCTCAGAAGTAGTCAGCAGTTTTAATAGAGGTTTCATCCTAAAATTGTTTGCATACATTTAGCCAGAGATGGCTTTCTGTGAATTGTCATAAAACTCATGGAAGCACTGCTGGTCTTACGCTTCTCATTGCTTCTCCCTTTCTTTTTTCCCTAATGGCTTCTGAATCAATATATTCTTAGCTTCACAATAAAAGTTACAGTGAGGCTGAAAATTATTTCTTTGTTTTCTGGTGAACAAGAAGAGTGAATTACTTCTCCAAAGGTTATGAAGAGGTATTGGGAATGTTTTCTTAAGCTTGCACATCAGAGATATGTTTGCTTTCTGTCTGGTTCTTCTAGTGCCCCAAAGAATGGAGATGGTTGGAACAGAAAGGAACAGGTCATCCTAATTGCCTGTTAGTCAGTGGAGCCACTGTTGTCTCACCTGTGAGCTTATTCTTAGAGAACCAGTTATTTTGACAAGAATGTAAAATTCTGAGAAATTGTCTGATCTGCACTTAGGTCCAGGGCATTTTGAATCTCGAGAGCTGGAGGCTAACAGCTGGCTTTGTTGTGCTCTGACAGAATACAGGAGAGAGTAAATAGTTGTGGAAGGGTGACTACTTAAGCTGCTACTACAGTTTGTGAAATTACTTTGCAGGTAGGTCAAGTGGGCTCTTCACTCGAGTGGACTCTCTGGATCATACGTCATCTTAGGACTGATCCTTGCAAGTTCAGTGGTACCATCAAGGCTGAAGGGCAGTGACTACTCGGTTAATACAGTTATGTTACATTTAGTAGTACTATAGATACTATTCTGCACATTAAAAAATGACTGGCATGCTCCCTTCTTTATCAGGATCGTCCTTGAAAAAGTGATGTAGGCCCATTGTTAAGTGAGGGAAACAGAAATGCATTTGTTTAATGAACTAAGCACAATTCCTTTTTCCATGGATTGATACAAGTGTGACAGAAGTAGTGTATGCTTATAATGTATAATACGAATATGATACACTGAAAATGTACGTTTTCTAAAAATTAAAAGTTATTTGGCATGAGTAACTAACTTCTGTGTTTGCAAACTGCTGAATGCTTTATTTCACAACCAAAGAAGTTTTGCATGCATTTAAATGTAATCTAAAGAGGAAGAGAAACATAAAGCCATAGCACCCAGAGAAATTCTTACAAATTAATCTGAAGTAAACCCCATTTTTATCATTAAGGATTTCAGAGCTGTTGAAAGCAATATATAAGTAAGTCTTTTCCCAGTCAATGCAGATTTATTCCTTTTTTTAATTTTGAAACTAGAGAAGCAGATTTTAAACTGTTCAGTTCTGTAGTTACTGTGGTCTGTTGTTCAGGGCCGGAATTCTGTAATTTCTGATGGAGGAATTGGTTTTACTTCTGCTTAGCAGTTTGGAGTAACAAAGGGTTAAAAAAAAACTTACAGAGAAGGAAGTTCAGCGATTGATCGCTAAAATAAAGTGAAGTTTGAAGGAAAGTATATGTGGACAAGGTGAGTAAATGCTACTATTTAGTGTACATCTGACAACACACATATAATGTATAATGGACGAGAGATGTAGGAAGCAGCGTAGGCTGTGATGGTTTCTGGTTAGTTGCCACTGCTAACCAGATCAGTGAATCTTGGAGCATCTGATTTATACCTCTGAGTCGTTTTCGATTAAACAGTACCAGACACTCAGCATTAGGAAGCATTTCTTTACTGAGAGGGTGGTCAAATGCTGGAACAGGCTTCCTGAAGAGGTGGCCAATGCCCTGAGCCTGTCAGTTTTCAAGAGGCATTTATTTGGACAATGCCCTTAATAACATGTTTTAACTTTTGGTCAGGCCTGTAGTGGTTGGGCTCTTGGGTGGGATGATCATTGTAGGCTCCTTCCAACTGAAACATTCTATTCTAAAAAACTTCTTGAGCGCTGCACTGTTATTTTATAAAACTGTTGCTTTGGTAAGGTTTTATGGAGTTTGTGAAACTGTGTGAACAAAGTGATTCTGTAAGGCATAGATAAATATATTTTAACTTTATCTTATTTAGTGATCGCTTTCTTCCTTGCCCTGGGGAAATTGCTCTCATTATACAGAAAAAAATATCCCAGCATTTCCAGTGTTATGGATCCTATTAATTTCTTTTTCCCTAGACATCTACTCTGTTGCAACTGTTTTGGAAGGTCCACTCCAGAATGGGCAGGTGCAGAATGAAGTCCTTCAAGATCTGTGCTGGTAGAATAACACTTTCTGCACAGATATTCCTAGACTTTCTTGCTGTAGATGTTTGATATGCATGTTTCTCAAGGAAAAACGTTTTGGTTTTTTTTCCCCTCCCTCATAATTGACAGAAATTCCTTTTCCTTTTGCATTCTTTATCTGAAATGCTTAATGGGCATTAAAAAAAAAAAAAAAAAGATACCGTGTTCAGTTAAAATAGAAGTCTGTTTCTCTTGATACTTTGATTAGGAGAAAGAAAAATTTCAGGTATTTCTGGTTTTTGAATTTGTGAGCTTTCCTGAGACAAAGCAGTTTACTACCAAAGAGAATGCTTTTCTCAGGAAAAAGTGAAAAAAATGACACTGTATTGCTCAGTCTGTGCAGAAAGTGCTATTGAAAATTAAGAGCACGAAGACTACCTAAATTTCTAGAAGGACATCTAGTCTGCTTTATATTTTGTGTTACTATTTCTTGTGGCTGTAGATTGTCCTATGCTTATGTACCATGCAGTTTTCTTATGTTTGAAGGAGCACTTTGTTATCCCCCTGAAATGAAAACGCACAAATGAAATTGAACAGCCTATTGAGTTGTTAGGTGATTTAGTGGCCAAATCAGACTTTTTTTTTCTTTTTTTTTTTTCCTGTTGGTACTTTTTCTTTAAAGTTCCTATTGAAATTGGCTGCATTGCTTGAACAGCTTGCTAAGTTCTTATGTTACTGTTTTGGTTGGCTATTTATGATTTGGACAATCAGGCATGCTGCAAACTTTGCTGAAGACATTGTTTATTTGTAGGAAAATGTGTGAAGGGTTGAATTGACAGTGTTGCAAGTTGTACTAGTTCAAGACAATTAGTTGATTGCATCAATGACCTAAATTACAATGTTAAACTTGGGTATCTCTACCCTTGCAATGCTTTCAGGAATACTGTTTATGTAGAAATGTTCTTAACTCTCCGATTACCCCAGAGCAGCTAATAGCTGGTGAGGAGGAACATTCTTAAAAGAAGTATTATAGATTCTTACCTTCTTTTAATGCTGTTCCCATGGTGGCTGCTTTTGCAGCTGCTGGAATAAAAGGATAGACTGAGCTTACAGTACCAGGCCAGTCTTTATGCTAGTATGTATATAGGAAAATAGAGGGGAACAAGATTTAAAAAGGAACACAAGAAGAGTAGAAAATATCTAAAGAACTTGAAGCACATTAACTTAGTATTAACATGACTAAAATTGCTTAATCCTAATCTGCAGGGACAAGTGCTAACATACCAGTTATAAGGTCACTGTATAGTCATCATGCAGAGGAATTAGAATTGCTTGGAATTCTAATGGTGAGTGTGATCCAAAATCTAATGTGCTATTTCTTTCATATAACTCTAATTATGAGGCTTTATTGCAATTCATTTTGGGATAATCCAGTTCTAATTACCAGGAATTAATGGTGTATCTAGGTATGTATAATTAAAGAGGAATAGGAAGCAATTTTTGTTTTGGGTTGGCAATTCTGATATTGCAGAACTTGCTACACTGTCTTTTAAAGCAGTTTGTAGTAAGTGTTGTCAAATACTGACTTGGGTTCACTGATTTTCCTAGGTTTCTTAATACTTCCAATTGATATTTACGTGATTTTTGTTTGGGTAGGATACAGTTTCGCTGAGTATAGTTGTATGTGTAAGAATTACACTTCTGAATGGACTAGAGAAATTCTGAAGAATTAGTGTATGCAGAATTCAGGTTCATTCACAAGCACTAATATTAAAGCTAGTGCCTGCTTTGGCTGGATTAAATAAAACAGATCTGTCCAATGTTCATTTAAAGCTATTTTTTTGTTCATAGTGCTTGTTTTGAAAGGTGAACTTAGCAATACCTGAATTTGGAATACGGTATCTTTTCATTGTTGAAGTCTTAAGTGGACCACTTAGAACACCTGTATTGAACAAAATATTCATACACTTTTCAGCACTGTTCAGTAGCACGAAGATTATGTGATTTAGATCTGAATGAGAGTAGTAATTGGTGACCCTTGAAGAGGCTCTATTAATTACTAAAAATAATAAGCTATAAGGGATGTAAACTGGTTATTTAATCCTTTCTTTTGCTCTGGGGTAGGATCAAAGAACTTACTAGAATTTGTAGCTCTGTGACATATTCTTGAAGGCAATGGGGATTTCACATCATGTCTGCCCACCTTTAACAGTGAAAGATGGTAAAACAATGGAATAAAGTTCAGCTTCTGTGCCTGCAGTGCAGAAGATTCAATTTATGGTTAAACCTGTTCCTACTTGCTCTGTCTATATTGAGGTCAGCTTCAATTTGTAGCAGGGTTTCTTTCCCTCATAGATACAGTCTTTATACTTCCGATTATTTCTGTTTTCACTGAACTCCAGTGGCTCCATGTCTGTATTAGATTGCAAGAAATTGGAGTGTCCAAAACATTATTGCTTGAATTGAGTGTTTGCCAGTGTTATGAAGACCAGACAATTAGTCTAAAGTGGCATTTTTTGTTTGTGTATTCCAGTATGCCTTTTTCCCAAAGGTACAAGGCTCCTGACTTGCATTTAGTTTGTGGTCAACTGTGATGTCTAGGGCTATTTTTGACATAACTGCTGTATATCCAGCTACGTGTAGCTATGCTGCATTTTTGCTGTTAATACCTTCCAAAGTTTAATAGCTCTTTGTTGTCCCTGTTCGATGCCATCCTGTTTTCAGAACATTTTTCTAGTCTGTCAAGATAATTTTAAAAATTTATTTAATTTTTTTTTTTGAATGATGAAATGTTGGTAACTATTCTGAGAATGGTTTCTGGTCAGTCCTGATTCTTCAGAATTGTTAATTTAAGTCCATTCATCTGTGTATGATTTGCAGCTGGCTGAAGTGTGGTTACGATATTGGGACTGCATTCCATAACAAAATTAGTATTTTTTCCTAGGTATTCCATGGACAATTAGAAGAATCTTAGTTTTGATGCATGTCCTATGTGTGGATCATTTCTCTTTACCTTACTTGTCCATGACAGATTCTTAGAGATACTTCCTGATGGCTCTGAAATCTTACAGCCATTCTTTTAAATAAAGTCTAATGTTTTTGGGTTGAACTGGCGAGTTACTCTCTGGTAGACATTTGCAATTTAAAGGCATTTCTCTTCCCAATCCTGTGTACTAGTTTGAAAACAAACTAGTGGGAGACACCAAGTCAGAATAACAATTTAATAGGGAAATAAAAAGGAGGGGGGAAGAAAAAATAAAGGCGGATAACACTGTTTCAAACCGACAGAGTCAGGATACAACCTGGCACCCTGTTAGTCAGCGTGGTGGTAGCAGTCTGGTAGAATGGTGGCTGCAGTCCTCTAAAAGTGGTGATCCTGTAGTAAAGGGGTCTGCTCTTCCTCAGAAGGTCCAGTGGTGGCTGTGTAGCTCCTGTCCTGTGGAAATCCAGTGGGAAGGTTGTCTCTGGTGTTCAGAGTCTCAGATTATATCCACGATGGGATGCTTGGTTCCTCCCTCTGGGTGGAGCATCTCACAATGGGGTAATGAGTCATGAGGCCAAGTGTTGATGAGGCTCATTAACAGAAGATAGTCTGGAGGGAGTTATCTCTGAGTCATGCGGCAGGACAATGATGGGCCATTAACAGCAAGATAGTCTGGGGGGAGGAGGCAAGGAAACACTGCCCCACCTGATTTCAACAGCTCATGAGGATGGTAATGGAATACACTGCAACCCAGGACAGCCCGCTACATGTACATGTAATGTACATGTGGTTGCTTTTTGATTCGTGGTATTGGAGTATATGAGCCACAGTTTGTTCAAATCCAGAATGGATAATAAAATGAAATGTAAGCTGACTCCAGTGTTAATGCTGATTAAGTCTTGTATATTAGGAGGGCAGAAGACTAAGCTGGCTCTTGATTAAAAATGTTAAAAACGTATATGCATTGGTATCTGATTTGAATCTTTCACAATTTTTTTATACCTAAGATTATTTTTATCTTTTTTTTCCTTATAGAAATCTTTTGGACAGAGATACATTTTCTAAATCTGATCCGAGTGAGTATATAGTATTTTATTGTTTATTCTTCTTACCTATTCTAAATGTGCAAACACCGGAATAAAATTAGGTGGGTGATTTTCTTCAGTGTCAGTTATGTTTACATTGTCTTTGTGACAGTTAATTAGAATAATTAAGTTACACTTGAATAAGTTACAGTTATAATTAATGCTATGTGAACTGGAATTTTAAAGACTGTTTTTAATACTGCTTTCCTGAGCTAAATAGTCCCTTACTTAGCATGCAACCCGTTCAAAGTTTCCTAAAATTAATAAATTCTGGAAAGTTGGGTTGCTGTTTCTTTTTTAGTATATGTTGTTTTAGAACTTTTTCAAAGCTATTAGGCAAAATACTAAATAAACTAGAAACATTTGTTGCTGTTAGTACATACTGTCCACTAATCTTTGAGTCCAATGCTGAAAAATAAAATTGAGTTAATTAATCTCTGGGAAGCACTATCTTTCCTGATCAAAAATGGTATGATGGTTTTGGAATTAATCTCTTCAGAATTGTAAGCCAGTGACACTCACTTTTCTCATAAGCTGTATTATGACTGGATCCCCCAAAACTCTCATGTCTGTGAATTTATGATGGAACTTTTGATTTAAAATTCATTGCTATCTTCTTGTATTAGATGCTTTGTAGAAACTTTAGTCAAGGAACCAAGATAACAAAAAATTTCCTTTCTTTTCTGATAATGTTTATCAGAGGAGTTCTGTAGTGTTAATAGACCAGTCCTTAGGTTGTGGTGTCATCTTGTCTCCCCTACAACTCTCCATTTGCTTTTATCTATAAGTTCAATTTCTGTTTTTAAGCCTGGGCTTTTCTTCCTTAGGATACCACATATTGTGCTTACTGACATTGGAAATAACCCAAGACACATATACTTGTATCATGTGTCTGAACATGCAACCATGTCCCGATATTTGAATACTGAGTCATGCAGCAGTATGAAACATTTGAGTACTTTTGGTAGAGTATATGTTTCTATTCTGCATCAAAAATTTCTTGAGAGAGATTCCACAATACACTTTTGAAGGGAAAAGCTTCTACTTCCTGGGGAAAAACTGCAAGAAGTTAGGAGTACCTTTGAGATTTCTAACCTATAAAGCTTTTTTTTTTAAAAAAACCCCCAACAAACTAGGAGACATAGGCAATACCTTGCCTCTGGTGTAGGGAGATCACACAGAAACAAAACTGAGTGTTTTGCATATTAATAAAAATTTTTAGTTGGCTAAAAAAGCAGTAAAAATTAGGGTTGGATTAGATGATCTTCAGAGGTCCCTAACAATTCTGAGAAAGAAGACCCTCAGTTAAACTGTTTTGAAGAGTGCTCAGTGACCTATTGCCCTCTCTTGAATTCAGAGAGCTCTCATACTGGCAAAAGTGATAAGGTGTCTACAGTTTTTAAGCTCAGATATTATTAAGGACAAGTGCTTGAAGTTTTTTATCAGCTAGGGAACTCTATTTGGCATAAATCGCAGGGTTTGAGTGGCAGGGGCATGCGGTGTGACCTGTGTGGGAGAAGGCCATGCACAACCCTGTGACAGTCACAGCTGGTTCCAGTCAGCTCTGAAAACCACATGAGCGGCGCTTGCCTGCCAGAACTTCTGCCAGCCAGGGGAGCACACAGTGCCCTGCTCAAACGTAGCCCAGTAAAAAACGTGTCAGCAGTTGCGAGCTAGAGGCAGAGCTGCTGAAGTTGCTGCCCGAGCTACAGTGCTGGAGATGCTTTCTTGGGAGGAGATGTTCCATGCAAAAGGCTCTGTAGCCTGTGCACAGCCCGAGAACGCACAGGTGGGCGAACCAAAGTGATCGTGGCTGGTGGGTGACCCCTTCTGGGGAAAACATGGAAACAAAGTGGCAGGAAAACCAAAAGAAATCTTAGTATCTATTTTAAAATATTTCTGAGAAGTAAACTGGTGGTATTTTTTAATGGATTCAGAGTATATGGAAATATTTTTAAAGTATCATGAACTTGCTTATCAATTTGCAACATACTGCTTTTTCAGTTATGGTAAATAGCTTATTTAAAGCACTCAAATTGGTGGTGTGCTTTAAAGATCTGTTCTCCAGCTATGAGTACCCAGGTATGCTGCCAGTCAGGCCTGTCTGTCACAGGGTAGCAGTATAAAACCATGGAGTACAGTAATGGGACAGGCTTGGATAGCCCTTGTTCATGAAGTATTTTAAATAATACTGAAGCCTCTTACTGTCAGTGCTTTCTGCTCAGTGGAATCAAAGCATGTCACATATACTGATTTACTGTAGCATTTGGACCATTCTGCTCTCCCAGTTTGGAGACCACTTTTTCTAGGAATATTTTTTTTTAAATCTACAGGTTTTGTTGTATTTTTTATTTTCTTCTAGACAGCTGAGCTAAAGTCATGCTTCCCTGATGAGGCAGGAATAAGCCCTACAGAGGAGATACAGATTAATGATTTTGGCATGTTTCTTCTGTCTAATGATGGGCAGAATTGTTTTCTTCCTGTGCTCTGACAACTCAAGCTGAGCCCTGCAGAGCTGTGCTGGCAGCAGCACAGTTGGGATGGAATGTCCTCCTGTGGAGCCCTGTGGCTCCTGAGTATGGATCATCAAAAGAGTCCAGTATGAAAGACTGAAGACATAAAAACTCTTCCCTGGGGAATCTCCCCATGGAGGATAGTAGCAAGAAGAATCTCTTGGCAGTTGGGACAAAGGGGCCTTAGGGCAGCTCTGCCTAGAAGGTATAAAAGCTGGTCAGTGAAGAGTATTAGGGAGCCTTGCTAAAACTGGTACCATGAAAAGGTTTAGGTAGCATGGGGAAAAGGTCAGCTTTATTGTGGGTAAGTCTTCCTTGAAATGGAAGAGGTGTGTTGTTATGTTTGGGAAAACTGGAATGGGCAATGTTGGTGTAAGAGTAGTTGCCAGGCTAAAGGATAAGCATATATGCATTGAAGGGGAAGGGACCAGAGCAGATAAAGGAGGTCCAATCTATCTTGGAAAATAGGAAGATGCAGGCTATAACAATCTATAATATTTTGGGAACTGTATCTACAACAGAGTAATAACTGTTGACTTTCCCACCCTCTTCTTCATTGCAAGATTTAATTAAATTTACCTTGAATGTGACATTGTGGTATCAGTGTCCAGAGTTAAAAATTACTAAATATTAATATTCCTGACTACAGGTGTAGATGTATCTTCTCTTGGAAGAGCTCATATGGCAAAGCCTTCCAAAAGGGTTTCTCAGTTTCTCAGTGCTGCTCTGAACTTTCTCATTGCTCCCTCAGTTTTTGAGATGATGAGAGAAAAACTATTTTTTCAGCTCTACCTTAGGATGATATAATGGCTTTTGAAGTATTATTTACCCCACTTTATTCCTCCTTCTCCCACATGACAATGCTGTTAACTGTTTTTGCTTAAAAAATTGGTTGCTTCATAAAGCCCTTAATCTCTGGTTTGAGCACTTCAAGTGCTTTAGATCAACTTTACCATATTTATCTGCATTTCTCCAGTGGATATGACTTTGACGAAGTTTTTGATCATTGCAATTAGCGTATGAGGATCTTTACAAAACTCTTTCCAAGAGCCTTTAGAGATAGTGAATCTTAACATTGATGGAGACCAGTATAAGGGTTAGTTTCCTAAAATTTATGAGGTGAGTTTTAGAGGAAAGGTAGAAGAATTTGAAAAATTATTCTGAATTTACAAAGTATTTATCAGACAGACTGGAATATATGTCTTTCTTATAGCTTTCATTAGGTCTGACTTCTTTTTGAAATGTCAGTTTGAGATGGGTATGTGTATGTGTCCCTGTCAGACTTGCATACTTACAATAAAATATGGCATGAGATGATTGCTTATTAGGCTATATTTTTGTTATATTTAAAATAGTGGCTACATCTGCAGCCTAGAGGGGAAGACCTTATTGCAATCAACAACTTCCTCTGATCCCTTCTCTGTGGTGAGTGATCTCAGTGACAGGATCTGAGGTAGTGGCCTGAAGTTGTGTCAGGGGAGGTTTAGGTTGGATATTAGAAAAAGGTTCTTCCCCCAGAGGATGGTTGGGCACTGGAACAGCTCCCCAGGACAGCGGTCACAGCACCAGCCTGACAGAGTTCAAGAAGCGTTTGGACAATGCTCTCAGGCACATGGGGGGACTCTTGGGGTGTCCTGTGCAGGGCCAGGAGCTGGACTTTGATGATCCTGATGGATCCCTTCCAGCAGGGTCCCTTCCAGCTCAGGATACTCTGTGATTCTGCAATTCTAGATGTAAAGGGTAGTCAGAAGTTCAGTAACCTACATAACTTTCTTTAGCTGATTTCACAGCTTCTATTTCATTCTGTTTTCTCACATTTTCCCATTTCACTTCATTCTTCATGTAATATGCTTCAGCAGCCTACTCCAGAGAGTGTTGTAAAAATAGGCTTTTTGGTTTGGGTTCAGTCTACTATAAACAGTAACCAAAGGTAGGCACATAATTGCCAAGAGTTTATTTAGATTAAATGGAGAAAGACATCTCCTGAGAATTATTTTGAATTTTTTTTTGTAAAAGCTTTTTTTCGTATACAAGACATCTTATTTAAAAAATAAAAGTGTTAACTTTGAGCTTCTATGTGAGCTAAAATAGTGAAATAGCTTTTTTCTGTTTCTCCTCTTATTTGCTACTGCCTAAGGGGATTTTTTTTTTTGGTGTGGAGAAAATGCATTTCAAGTAAGAAAATGCAGTTAGAAAGTTGACTTCATTTCTGATTTGGTCTGTTGATCATTCTGACTTCACTGAGAACAAAATCAGACCTCTACTTTTGTTGTTTGAGGCTGCAACCTAAAACAGTAATATTTTTAACTTTCTTTTGAAAAATAATGACTGGCACAGGAAAAGAATTTGTTGAGGAAAAAAGTGTTCAAGTATCTGTATTTCTGTTGTTTAGAAAGGGATTGAAGAGGAGTTTCAGGTAAAAGTTGCTTTATGGTAGTTACCTTCAACTAGTTCCAAACTGTAGAAAATAAGGTTTATAGTGCTTTTTCAGTGCAAATGATCTGTACTTAAAATAGTGTTTAAAAGACCTGATAATGATCACTGTACCCCTGTCACCAGTCCCTGTGATGAAAGCTGCAGCTTAATGTGTAGTGAGTGCTGTACTGGAAATACAGACCTGAGTGAGACCTGGGGGATTGTTCTGCTCAGTCTTTCAGAATCAGGTTAGGTCAACAAATTCAATTGATTCCATTTTTTATCAGGCTTCAGTTTAAAAAAAATAAAGTATGCATATGTGAGATGCTTAAATATATATAAATAATTTGAAGTAAAATTAAAGGAAGAAAACCTGAGAAGTCTTATTTTTTTCCTTTTTCTGGTTCTATTTCCCCTGTTTCTTTTCAGTGGGGTCCTCACTTGTTTTTTTATTTTAATTTTCTTCTCTCTTGAATAAAGTATATTTTAGGGTAGTTGTGCATTAGATTATCTAGAATAGCCTGACCATCCACATTTAAAGAAGACGTGCTTTTATCCAGTTTTGTTTTTAAAGATTGACAGGTGCTTGCTGGAGGTCAAGTGTAAGCGCTGCCTCCCATTTTAAGGCGCTCCATTTATTAGCTGATTTCTACAACAACTAGACCATATTGTCACCAGTCTGGTTAGGCTTGCTGACAGTTGGGGGAAAACATTACTGTTTGATTGTCCTAGTTACTAATTTCCACAGCAGAAGAGACTACAAAATTAGTTAACTTAATTTAAGGATATGTTAAAGTTTGAAAATAACTAAACTTTTTTTTCTTTTCACAGTCTGTGTTTTGTACACACAAGCCATTGGAAACAAAGAATGGAGAGAGGTAAGATGCATATTCATAGATGTATAAACCCTTTCAGTATATTTAAGGCTGGTCATTTGCTCTAGCAGAGGAGGTCATGTCATAGCCTCTTGAATGCCATGCTAGGCTTATGGGAGTTCTATGAACTAGCAAACACTTAGAACATTGCCACACTGATCTCAATTTCCATATCTATATCACACATTTCCATCAAAAGGGGAAAATAATAGAGAAAATACATGAGTTTCCCATTTTACAGTCTTCCTCAGATAAATTAAACCGGACTTAGCTGTTAATTTGGATAAGGTTTGTGGCTCTCAAGAAAGGAGGACACTCAAACCGTACATGATCTGTGGAAGAACTGAGCTGTGGTGATGGTCAGTGTCAGCAAAATTAGTCTGTAATTGTGGTGAAGATCTACCTTTGCTTGTGTAGTGTTTCAGAGAAGTTAGATGCTGCTGAATGGAGTGTACACTAGGTGACAAGGGAGGGAGGATATTATGCATAGGTTGGACTTCTTATCTATGTGTGTAAACAGAGAGATACGTCTTAAGAAACTAAATCAAGTACCTCAAAATTGGATACCTGCAGCAGATCAACATTTATAGCCTGGAACTCTGTCCCGGTTCTTAGTCATCTAATTTTTCTCCTCTGTTGTTACTCTTTGAAAGAACTGATAGCATTGGGGAAAAGGGTGGTCACCCTTCTACTGATAAAATACACTATTTACCTGCCTTCAGAGAGAATTGCTGGAACTGTTCTTCACTACAAGTAGATCGCTGTGTGTCCGTGGGCTTTAATTATAGAGCCAAGAGTGGAATGTACTATCTTACTGATTTTCCCTGTAAAAGAGAGGAGGTCTGATACTGTTGTTTTCAGAACTGATATTTTCTGTGATTATACTGTATAAAATTTCCAGTGAGAGGTGACCAGGGACACAGAAAACAGACCTCTTCTCTTGTATTTGGTGTCCTTGCCAGTTGGCCAGAGAATTGTATTTTCTGCTTTGCTGAAACATGGTGGATGTGGGTTTCAGTCTTGTCAAGAAGAGAGAATTTAATTTGTCTCATGCTTGGGGAAAAGCTCGTATAACTGTGCAATGCATGAAACACTGTACCTATTTAATTTGTAGTTTTTAGCTAAATTGCTGCTCTCTGTTGTTCTTAAGTAGGTACTAGACATTCTCTCAGTACACCTACTGGATCACATTCCTCTGATGATTTGTATGAAGAAATGTCAGTTTAGGGACTCAAAATGGGAATTCACTAATTCATAATTAAATTATCAGATATAGTGGACATACACAGGGTTCTAAATGTCTGGACAGCAAACTGTGAAAACAGCAGATTCTTAAGTCATTCAGGTGTCTAGGTGGCTTGGTACAGTTTGGTTGTCAAGCTTAGGTCATCATTCGAGCATTTGGGTCCTCTTCTGGTCCAGGAGAATTTTTTTCAAAATTTTGGCTTTTATTATTGTCTAAGGTTCATATGTAACTTGGTGGAATTTTCATACTTCTCTTGTGTAGCTGTTAAAAATGGTAAGTACTTGTTTTAATATTATAATTGTCCTGATGGTAGGATGCTAATATAATCTTTCCTAGAAGTACGTATAAATAAAGAGGAAGTTTAGGAACTACAGGCATTAAAACAGACTTTCGACATTGCAGTTGCTAGAAAATCTGAGTTTTTTACTTTAAATCATAATTATCTCCATCTTGTCTATCAGGAGGTTCAGATATAAATATTTGCAACTCAGTTTTATGTTTACAGTTAGTGAAAAAAAGTAACATCTGGAGGGCAGTTCACCATACCTAATTTAGATGTCTGCATTAGATCAGATGAGTCATTCTATAGAAATGCCTCCAAGAGACGATCAAAAGTCTAAACTTCTGACTATGTCAGATGTAAAGTTCTGTGAGTAGAATCCGTTCCTAGTATCTGTTAAAACAGTCAAAATTAAGAGGTTGGCATTGTGGAGGGGCTTAGTCAGAACTGTGCTTTATATGTGTGGCATATTGTATTTATACCAGCAGTAAAAAAATTAAGGTGGTAGGTAGAAGATTAGTCCTTTTAAATAGTTACTTTGATTCTGTTACTTTCCCGAATAGTGTTTCTGAAGGTTTTTGCTTCTTGGCCGTGTTAAGATTTTAGCTTTACACAGTTGTTAGTGGGGAAAGTAGGCCATGTGGAGAAATAATTAATCAGTAGCTATGTTATTAGTCATAAGTGACTGGATTATGGAAATAACCTCTTCTGCTTAAAAAGGCTATAGGTCATTGGGAAAACAGATTTTAAAAGGTGATTAATTTAGCTGAAAAGTATAGACTAGTGATTTTTAGAGAGCAGCATTTTGATGTCATAAGTAAGGTAAATTCTATTCGTAATTTGTCAGTTAAGTAATTAGTTATAGTAGTTAAATCATAGAATCATAGAACCATTTTCAGAGTCTGAAAGTAGTACATGCCTCAAACATTGGTATAAAGTTTTGCTCATTATAAAGAAGCTACAGCCGAAGAAGCTTCAGGCCTGAAGAGTGGGACTTTGGACTGAAAGTCAAACCGTTGAGTAGATAAAGGGAAACGCATTGTTCAGTCATCTCAGGCTGAGGGAAAGGTTTGCATCTACAAAAGGCCAAAGCCACCAGCTGCAGCTATCCCCAGTTGAGTTTGGGGTCGGGGGAGAGCACAGCTCACAGAAGCCAGGTTTACACAGACTCCCCCCAACTGAGGGGGGAGGAGGAGGTTTCGGGTGCATGGTGCAACCTCCGGTGAGGGGCAATAAACACCCATCCTCCATTACACAAACTGGCCCAGCTGTGGAACCCCCAACCCCACAGGGTACATCCACGAGACTTCCACGTGACAGGCTTGGCCCCACAGGGCTGCACAGAGTCTGCTGTGAGAGACTGACCCCACCCCAGGGGGACATGGCTGGACATGCCCACCTAGCCTGAGCATGTACACCCATGGGACTCTGTGCCTTCTGGGGGGACCTTCACCACCGGGGAGACCAGCTGGAGAGGATCAACGAGCATCGTTGGGATCCGCGGAGTGGTGATATTTTCCTTATTCTGTCCCCCCCACCCCCTTCCTCCCTTCCTCCCTTCCTCCCTTCCTCCCTTCCTCCCTTCCTCCCTTCCTCCCTTCCTCCCTTCCTCCCTTCCTCCCTTCCTCCCTTCCTCCCTTCCTCCCTTCCTCCCTTCCTCCCTTCCTCCCTTCCTCCCTTCCTCCCTTCCTCCCTTCCTCATATTTACCATCAAATAAAACCCTTACTATTGTTACTGGCATATGGTCTCGTTTGCGCCTTAATTCGGGCAGAGGAATTTCCAAAGAACCTTAATAAAACTGGGTCATAACACCATTTAAGTTGGAAAAGGCCTTTAAGATCATTGAGTCCAAACATATTGAAACACAGAATTTTAAAAGAAACATAAAGATTTAGTTAGAAGGTTAGCTGTGCTGAATTTAGTTAAAATAGAAGTGAGCTTAATCAATTAAAAGTTAATAGTTAAGAAGAGCTGGACCTCAAATGAGTTTTCAAGATGTGAGTAACTGATTACTAAATAACTGATTACCTATCACTTTTATGTTTGTTTAGCTGTGCTTGGAATGAGAAACAGAAACATTGATAAATAGATTTAGGGAATGTAAACAATTGTCAATTTCCTCCCTATCTGAGAACCTATTTAAAGTCACTCAAAGAGGAACTGGAAGGTCACCAAAAGTAATTTGTATTGTTAAAACCCAGGAAGGCAGAAAGGTCAAATTGAGGAAGACTACTACTTCATCTTATGAGACCACTCCCCTAATAAAAAGACCACCGACTCAATTCAGAGAACATACTAGGCATGCTTAATGACATTTAAGCTAATTTCCATACGAAGCGGAGAATGGGAGGTGTTAATGTTATACATATGCATTTGTTTTTCGGTTATTCATAACTTTTGTAGATAAGTAAACTCTGTGTCAGCTTGTACCTTTGTGCTGCATATCAGGGAATTATCTGGCGCAGCTGCCCGGCGCTGGAGTAGACATACACTTTATAACTCTAAACTGTTAGAGAGTCTTTGTCCGTCTCATTTGGGTATCAATATTAGATCCCTACCCATATTTTTGTAAATCAGTATGTGAAGGAATCACTTGCGTAGCCCATGTAAAAAAAGTAAACAGACAAAAAACCTGAAGCCTCAACTAAAACCCAAACCAGTAATTTAAAATATTGAAAGAAAAGTTAGTAGTGCCACTGAATTCAGTCTCTTGAGTTTTATAACAATCTAAGTATAATTGATGAGAGATAAAGGTGACAGTGTAATGGGTATTCAGTTAGGCCTTTTCTGGTCTCAGTGTGACTTGATCATCAGCACATTGCATATTTATCTTTGGTTACTGATACACTCTGTAATACGTTGTAAATCAAGTCTGGCAGATTTCCCAAGGGTAACGTGGTTGTAGTGTAAAATGAAATACTGTTTATTGAAAAAAATGCAGAATTGAAGATATGAGAAGTACTTACAAATTTATGATGTTTTATTATTTTAAAAAATTAAAACTGATGCTTAGCTGCCATTTTATAACTTCTTTTTCTTTTGAAGTAACTTCTCCTTTGGATTCATACATAGTTCTATTTCTAACTGAACTATAAAATTTAAACCCATGATATATGAAATATGACAATCATGGCATAATTTAAGAGAAAGGAACCTATGTGTTCTCCAGCCTCCTGTTCATCTGCTGTGTCTGGGTCACCCTTCTGATCCATGAAAAGCCATCTCCAAAGTTGGACCAGGTTGCTCTGGGCCTCCCCCAGCTAAGGTTTGAATTTTTTTTAAATCAAAATATTTTCAGCTTGACAAGACCTGAGGCACTTCCTATAAACACCAGGAAACAAAAGGCATTTTGCCAAAAGCTCAGAGAGAGGAGCAATGAAGAGAGAGCTGAACTGAGGTGAAACAGGAGATGGATAGTGCAAAAATTATACATTTGCAGTGGTAGGACTGCGTTCCCTAATATTTAAAGCTATCTGAAATAATATATGCAAGCTTTTGCTTGCTGTTGTGTCTGGTTGGAGATTTTTTGGTGGGCTTTTTTTCTGGAAACAGTGGATTTTTGTTATTGATTCAAGTTTTTGTGGATTTTTATTGGCTTTGGGAGCTGATGTTGATACAGTTTAGGTCATACAATACAAGGTGTGTACCGCTCTATATTGAAATATGAGGTCTTCTGCCACTCTGTCTTCATCCACAGATAACTGATCTATTCATGTGAATGTCGTAATTTTCTTTCATGGCATCTGTTTAAGAGAAGTTTTTACAGGCTCTCATATACCTCACACATTCCTGGTATTGGCAGTTTATTTAATTCTACTTCCTTATAGCATGTAGCTTAAACTTGCACTTTTCTTTTACAGTTTGGAAGAACAGAAGTAATTGATAATACTTTAAATCCAGATTTTGTAAGAAAATTTATAATGGACTACTTCTTTGAAGAAAGAGAGAATCTGCGATTTGATTTGTAAGTTAACAATCTGACTCTAACATTGCAGCCTCTGTAAGCATGTAAAGTTTTGTCCAACATAAAATTAACTTGAAGAGAGGTGGTATCTATTGACATGGGATAAATTAATGTAATAAACATGACTGACTTAGGATTGCTTCCTCAGTAATAAATGTGTAACATTGTAATGACGGAGTTTTAAGAAATTGGCAGGTTAACTAGTCAAAGTACAGTTATACTTAAAATTATTACTTTCAGAAAATAGTTAAAGAGCAAAAGATGTCAAAACATTAAAATATTCTTCCAGCATAGCCAGCAAAACAGGTATGAATATACTGTCCAGAAATAAAATACTGTACAAGTAGTACAGAACCAAAAATTTCTTTACTTTGCATCTAAATATACTAAATTTTAAGATTTTGAAACAGCAGCAGTTGTTCTAGAAGTAGATGGCTTTTGACGTTATTCCTGATGTGCTCATTTCGTTCCACTGGTGGAATTGTTTTGACTTTCACTTTATTCTTTGGAAAATAGAGTTGAGAGTCCAGTCACCAGGTCATGTCACTGTTGCATGTCCTCTCTTGCATTTCAGTCCATTCTGGTTGTTTCAGTCTTTGTGATAATCAAGCTTGTCTTGTTTTTTTAATTTTCATCCTCTTTTTTATTAGCAGTTCTTTCTTAACCTTGCCCTAAGAGAGAGTATGAATAACCCTCATAGATAATTAATTTTTGCTGCAGTTTTGCATCATACTATGCATAGTGGCCACAAACTTTCTTTACATATCCTTTTTTAGCTGAAGAACTCTTTTCCCATTTCTTTTTATTTCCTTTGCAAGATGTACTAGACCACCTGTTTCAAGGAATGAAAGGAAATACTTAATGCCAGGAAGATTACAGGGTGCTTTGAGGTGGCTAGGTACAAATTCTTCCACTTTCACAATGGAAGCCTGATGCAGACTTTATTTGTAATTTTAAAAGTTGGGTTTAATGCCATTCAATCTGTGGAGTTATAACTATTGTGGGTTATTTTAAATAAGTTTTAAGTCAGAGCTAATCAGTTCGTGAAATAAAGGATCCTTCTCCAAACATTGCTGAAATAACCACACAGTGGGGGGCTGTGTGGAAATCTGGATTTGTTTGCCTCTTGCTTCTCAGAGAATGCATGTATCTTTTGGGGAGGGGGCAGTGCAATAAAAGAGAAAAGTGAAGGAAATGAACTGGAAAAGAGGAAAGCCAAGCTCAGTCTAGGGAAAGAAAGGGGAGTCTGTAAAGACCTTCTGGATAAGTGCTATCTGGAAAGGACTTGGGTCTGGAAGGGAAAACACAGCCTCCTGTTTAATTCTTATGTAGTCAGGGAAATGGACTCCTGTTTGTCTGTTTATGACAAAATAAATACCATAAATTCTCTGTGTAAATACCATACATTCTCTGTGCTTATCAGAAAGACCCCGACTGCTTTCTGCTGCTCTTCTGGGTCACCTGGACACAAGTCTGTTCTGAGCTCAAAGCTGAACAGCTGTTGCTGTCTTTGCCTGCAAGTGACCATATAGCCATATTGTGTGAATTTACCATAGAGCCCTATAACAATGATCGATGAGAAATTAAATATCTTAGAACTCTGAGTTAGGAATGTAAATCTCGTATGGCTGCTCATGGATTAAACCCAATTCTGAAGCTTTAGAAAGTTTCCTATATTAAATTCTGTGACAAAATTGTGTACTACTGTTGGCCAAAGTGTTATTTTTCAAAGGAATTCCTTATATGATTCATATCTTTCGCAGGAAAAGAAAAATAAAGTGGCAAGTATATGTCTGATATTTGGTGCTCCATAAATGAGCATGACCTCCTTCCTAAAATGTACAGCTACCAATGTCACAGGCCCCTTTCTGTTCATAACTGGTACTTTGTTAGTGATTTTGCCAGTGAAGTAGTTCTTTGTTTTACTTCTGTAACTATCCTTCAGGTCAAATTATCAGTTGTGTTTTTCTGTTCAATTTCACCAAACAGTTTGCTTTTAATTGGAGGTTTTAACTAGTATTAATGATATAAAGAAAAAAAATTCCTATAAATAAATATGTTTCTAAAGTTTTGAATGTGCTGTACCATATCCAGCGATGTTATAATATTCCTGTCATCCTGACTTGTGGTCTGGTCCATGATGCATCCCAGCAACCAGTTGTGGCAGCACAACCAAAGGGATAGCACTCCATGCAGTGGGAACAGGAACATGCAGGGGAGCAAGGGATGGGCAATAACAGATAAAAACATTTTCAGTTTATCGGTATTGAATTGGAATGGATTATTGATAAAAATATTACTTGGATTATCTGGTAAAGATGGAAGACTATTAAAGTATAGAGATTAATAATCCCATATGAATTTCTTACATTATTTTTTTCAATCTCTCTTAAATTCGGAGAGTAATATTTTTAACTCTTGATTGTAGAAGGGAAACTATGACATTTTCTAACTGGAGCAAGACTAAGATTATGATAAACTCAAAAGAACAAGTCAATCTCTTGCTAAAAGCAGTTTAGTTTATTGTCAGTTATTTCTATTTGCTTATTCAAATGACTGAAAAATTGCATAAGAAAATAATTTACAAGTTAGTTTGTTTTCTAGGGTTAATTTTTAATTTTCAGTCTGCTATTTGGCATCTTTCATTGTTCAAACAGGAATATCAGAAGAATTTCTCTTTAAAGCATCCACTTTGTTGGAAATGATTTAATTTCAAATAGCTAGTGAACCATAGTCCTCTAATATGTGATGACTCAGTTTGTCTTCCTTACTGGGGAACTTCCATTCACAAATCTATTTGTGTGAATTTCGCACATGGAAATAAGTGAAAGAATTCTTAATTTTTGTTTCTTTACATAATTGTCCTCAGATATGTCATCTGGCAACTCTGATATAATTTTTTTTTTCCCCGAAGCTATGATGTTGACTCAAAGAGCCCTAACCTGTCAAAACATGTAAGTTCTTCCTCACTATTAAACTTCCTTGTGCTAAAATGCTTACGTTTCTTAAGTATGTTTATTTTCTTTGGACAGTAATATCAGATACATAGAGACAAATATGGTGGTTGTGCTACGAGTAAAAACACATACAATGCTAATGAGTATAATTTTAATGCGATATTTCTCTTGCAAAGAGTATATTTAAACACACATGTATACCTTTTCAGATATGTGATATGCTGCATTTTGTTGATACTTTTTTGGGTCCTAAAAATTGAAGCATGTTTTGATTGTGTCACAGTGTTAAAAGAAACCTTTTATGCTCATGTTGTCTTGAAGTGGGAGGGATGAAATAGTAACTTTAAAATTTAGAGATGCAAGAGTAGAATTCAGAGGCTCCTCAGTGACTATTTTTTATAAATAAATGCAGGCAGGCTTTGGTAAGAGAACCTTTGAGAACCTGGAGCAAAGGAAACAAGGATAGTAGAAGGAATACTGTGTGTGCTTTGCAGTGAAAAGATAAGACATTTTAGCCATTGATCTCCAGTTACTTCCTCCCTGTAGAGATTGTGTAGTGCCTTAGAATTACATCTGTAAATGTAACCCACTGTTACGTCAACTAGGTAGTAGTGAGTCTGTTTATGATTCATTGTTGCATAGTTATTACTAAGATGTGGTGTTCAGCAGAATTTGTTCTTCTGTAGGGAACAGCTCAGATAAATAGGAAACCAAATTTCATTGCTTGAAATATGAATTCTGAGTTTTTATGTTGTTGCTTTTCAGGATTTTTTGGGACAGATGTTTTGTACACTGGGAGAAATAGTGGGATCACAGGGGAGCAGACTGGAAAAACCAATTGTGTAAGTATTCTGGAATGTTGGATGAATGCATACTACTGCATGAGGCAAGAGTTGTGCTTTTTTGCTTTGAGATATGTTGATATACAGAATTCACAGATACAGCTTTTAAGAGAGCATAAATAATTACATGCAATAGAAGTCTTTCTTTATATAGGCTATGATAATTTAGGTTCCATTTTTGGACAATTATCAAAGGAATTGACTAATCCAAAATTTTTTTCAACCCCATTACATTAGAAGTAGCTTGAGTGTACTCATCCAAAAAAAGGTTTTGTTTTAGTTTGCAAATTAGCATATCATAAAACTTTTATTGCCTTTTGTTCAAGCATTCGAGTTCCTGCAAAAAAACCTGCATGAAGAAACAGTGAGGAATCAGCTGACCAAATTATCAAATTTCTAATACAATCATACAAAATTATTAACATCAGCAAATATTGTGGTTATTAGACAATAGTATTTTATGATTCTCCCCTTAATCCTATTCTGGATATTAAACTTTTATAACATGTCCAGGAAATAGCCTTGAGGACCAGTACAGTAAGTGGCATAATAGAAAAGTTGTGTTAGGTTATGTGATTAAAAAGGTTGTCTGCAAACGAGCGAGAAGAGTGTCCCAGTGGTAGGTGGGGGAGCCCAAATACCTTGTCCTGCCTGCTTTCAGACCCGTCCCGGGTGAGTCATCAGCTCACGGAGTCCCATCTCCACACCCTCAAAGGATCACAGAGGTACAAGGCAGGCATGGGAACTCCAGTAACATAATTAGGGAAACAGTCCCTGCCTAGCTCCAGGGCTGGCCCAGGAGAACCAGAGCCCCAGCACCGTGGGATGGCAACATGCAGTCACTGCTTGTTCTGGGCATGGTTTTAGTTCTTGAGGCTGAGCAGGTTGGCTGCACAGTTTGACTTCTACTCGAGCACAGAAATACTGTCTTGTCAGTTGGGACAGGAGGTTGGCCCTATTTTGTTCACTTGTACTAAAACAAAAGTTCACTGACTTTTCACTATCTAGGCCTAGCTCATACTAGGTGCTTCAGTGAATTGTGCTGTCACACATGGACTGGTTTGACTGGTTCTCAGTTAATTCTACTGGAAGCCTGTGGTCGCTTGGTCAGAGAAAGTGCTGACTTTGAAGACACCTATATTTAGTAAGATGAATCTTACCTGACTTTTTGAAGGTCTTCAGATTTGCTTTTGTCCTCAATTAGTAAACTATTCAGCGCAGTACCCATTTTTTTCCTGAGAAAATTCCTGACATTTATTTTGAACGTACAGATAAAAAATTGTCCATTCAGCAGTTGTTAAATGAAGTCTGAAGTGAGTAACAGATGAAGTTTAAAGTTTGAAATTATCTATTAGAAAAGAAAAAAATATCAGTGAAAATTCTATGCAAGAAAGGTCTTATTTCACAGTTGTGGTGGCCTGTGTAATACATTTTCTCTTTGGTAAACAAGCATTTCTCAGGTCTGGCTTCTGATACTCTCTTGTATGGTAGTTACTAGGTGGACCCAACATATGGGTAGATGCATGTTAATGAGAGAGTGTTTGACTTTTTATCAGTTCTTCTTATTGTCCCTGTTTTATTTTCTCAGTGGTGCTTTTGACAGTGCTGTGGCTTGACAACTATGCCTGATTGATTGTTCATTCTGGACTCTCTGAAGTCTGGATATCTGGGTGTCTAGGAGACATTTCTGTTGTTCATGAAACAATTGCATTGCATTTCAGGATTGTTTGCTTGTAGGTGTGTGTTTAATGTCTCTTAATATTCAAACAACGAAAATTCAGTTGACAACATTACATGTCTTCCCTTCTTAGGGATATTTACCACTTTGAATTTACTGCTGATGTTCTCTTTGTGATGTCAAGTCTGTGTTCTTATATCATGAATGGTCTTTATGATTTATGAGTCAAGAGAGCTTTATCTTTTCACCATATTTCTGAAGTTCATTAACATTTTCCCTTTTTGGTTCTCTGCCAATGGATGTACAAAGAAGAGAATGCTTGGTGCTGTTTTAGCCCAAGCAGCTACCATACAGAAGTAGCACTTTTTGTGCTTAAGTAGTTTGAGAAGCTTGAATTCCATTCTCCGGCATTCAAGTTTGTGACATTCTTTCAAAATGAAAATTAGAAAGACTTGAAGCTTATTCTTCGGATCTATCTACTCTAGGCATTTACAAAAGTCTTAAATAATTCAGTACTCCATGGCTGCCATGAGCTGTCCAATTCCAAGTCAGACTGTGTGTCATCAGGGAAACTTTCCTTAGGAAGTCTACAGTGAAAGGGTAGTCTTGTCCTTCATCAGAATTAAAGTAAAACATCTCAAGCCTAGAGAGTTACCATTGCAGTGGTTAGGCAGGCAGGCTGAAACACACCTTGCACTCATCTTCATGGCAAGTACAGAAGTGAAGGTACACAATGTGCATTTTTCTTTGCCTACATGGCATGCATGCCTTGCAGTTTCATTAGTATTATAAGCACCAGTGGATTACACCTCTGAGGCATGAACCTGACAGTATTTCTTCTTGGCAGCAGTGGTATTGTCCCCTGAACCTCTCTCTCTGTTTCTGATACTATTAAGGACTTGGAGTTTTATGCAGTGGGTCACAGGAGAGTCTTGCTCCCAGTGTTATTATCCCTGTGACTCTGAACATTTTTTGATCAAGAACATACTTTAGTGTTGCACTTTATTTTACAGACTGGCCAGCTACAGAGGTGAATATTTCTTTTTGAATAATTTCTACTGGAAAATACTTCTAGTAATTCAAAGAAGGTGAAATTGATAATCTAACATTTTAACAGTAATGTTTGTTCTTTTTGCCAATTTGGTTACTAGATTCATTAAATACCTTCTCACGACAAGCTCCGTGTGTAAGATTTACTCTGACTGGCCTCGCATGCTCCAGCTGTATTGGCATGAAAGGATAATGTGCAGATACATCTACTTCCAGAAATTACATGGTTTTGTTTTTCTCTCAAGAGAAAAAATACCTGCTAATATATACCTGCTAATGAGGCTGTACTGGAGCCAGCTGGCCTATTAGGTGAAGTTCTTTCTCCTGTCCTCTTGCTGTGAACATAATTGATAGAAAAACACCTGAACTGACTTTCTATGTATATTTCTCCTATCCTTTTATCTGTGGGTGTGATCATCAGAGGGCTAGGCTCTGCAAATTCAGGGATAAGACTAAATTTTTGATTGACCTGAAAAATGTTCCATTCGCTGCCTCATTGCAGTTCTAGCTTGCAGAATTGGAGGCTCTTTTTAACCTCTCAGGTTTGAATTTTCACATAAATTGTCATCTTTTTCACAGACTCTGTAAAGGTCCATCCTGGTTAAAGCCCAAGTACTCTTCAGAGTGTCCTTTCAAACTTCTCTTGGTGCTGCAGATGTGGTGTCTCAATTGTGGAATTATTTGTTCTGAGACAGTAATTACTTCTCAAGACTCTTGTCTAGACATGCAGGTATTGATGAAAACCTTTCGTGTGATAATGGTTGTCCGTTCTGTTCCTCTAACAATGAAATTACTTGCTCCTTCAAATACTGTCCAAAAAGAGGTGATCACTGCAGAGAACCTACAGGTTCTGGACTCTCAAACCAGTAGGACCCCCTGAAATGTAGACTTTCACATTTTACTTGCCTTTATTCAGTTTGCACTCTATTCACACTTAGACTGGCACATTTTCTATATCTGAGTTTCAGATAACTAGCACTGAATAGTGGAGTTGACTGCAATTATGCAATACAGATTACAGATAAAATATATATATATATTTATATCTAATACTCATTATTACCTCACAAACCCTGATATGTAACTCTTTCCAGAGAAACCCTGTGAAACTGGTAGCCTGAACATAAATTTTCTATTGTCATTTCAGTGTGATAGAACCCATTCCAGGGTAGCTCAATACCAGCTATCCTTTAGAGCTAAGGAAGATGGGCAATGGGTACTGCATTCTGGATTTAAACAGGTGGAACTCTTATGTGCCTGTCTTCAACACAGTATTAGTCATATTTCTCTGGCAATTGGAAAGACTGGTCTGTAATGATGAATCTCTAAGTAATTGTTTTTTTTCATACAAGGATAAGAACAGCTTGAAATTATTTTAGTGTTTTTACAGGGCATTATTGTTAGTTAAAGTTCATTCCATTGCCCTGATCTGTGACCACTGAGGTTTTTGTCAGGGTGCTGACTTTACATTTAAGGATTTTTTTTCTTAATGAATGGTTTGTAAGGGAATTCGTAAGAGAACAAACTCTTTAGTGTCTACAAATGGTCCAATACTATTTTCAGGCATGTAGACTTAAATATACCAAGTTTGTAATTAATAGCATCAAAAACTGTATAAGTCATTTGGTAGAGTTTTTAATTCCTGAATAATGAGAACTTTTTGTTCTGTAGAGATACTCTGTGCTAATCTTGATGAAGTATTTCACCTCTTCACCAACCATCATGTTAAGATTGTCCTTCTTTTACAAGGCCCATGGTATCGAGAACTTTGGTGGTAGGTTAAGCCAAAGCCTACTCCAGGTGTTTTCAGATATGACTATACTTGTGTGTACTTTTCACACCTACTCAAAAATTTAGAATTTTTTTTTCTGGCATATCCACCCAAATATCTTCAGGGGATTGCCTTTCCAGTTTTCAGAGTGATAATTCCAGACACCTCTGTGTTATAGGGTTGGGCATCCCTCATCCTTTATGTTCATTGGATGAAATGAAGCATGTCTTTGCATAAACATCTTCATATGCAATTCTCAGTTGGAGATGGACATTTGACTGCCATGTGTTACAACTGCAGGCAAAGGGGCACAGGGTTCTCCATCAGGTGGCAACTGTTTGGTGATCACTGTCAGAAGTGGGGTTTGCCTATCAACAGTTTATTTCTGTTCCCTAGCTCTTCAGGAGGTGATCAGAGTTACATTTTTCACCATCAAGCATCTGACACAGTAATCTTCTGGAAGTGGGATAAATCTATTTGACTTTTCACACTAAAGATGATGTTTGGTATTTTTTCTTCAAAGTGCTGTCACTGCTCATCCAAGGTCTCTTATTTGGCCCTAATGGCACAGTCGACTGGGCTGAAATACTTCAGTTGGAAGAATTTTAGTTCACGTGGTGGTAATGTGATACTGGTGCTTTCTATTTGAGTTGGCATAACCTATGGAACTGTGGTGGAGAGAACTTCTGATTTTTTTAGTTGCACTTCTGAGATTTCAATTTCTTCTTTTCTTGTCAAAGCCAGGATTGTGGTCATCTGTTCCTGAAAACATTTTGCCATATAAGGTCAATATCACCCTGATAAATAAGTAGTTTATTTCTTTTTCTGTTTCTTCAAAATTTCAGAATTTTTTAAAGTCTCAAGAAGTACTGTTCAAAAGAAAAAGTGGAGCTTTTTCTTTTTTAGAAAATCTGAGATCTCAATTTCAATATCCTGTTGCTACAGAAGCTAAAATGGGTAATTTTCAGTGTTGAGCTGTTGAAGGGTCACATATTTAAAACCATATGATTTGATAGAACTGTGAATTGTCCTGTGTAACATTTGGAACGATCAGATTATTGTTTCCTGTTATTTGAAGAAAACTACCCTGTTTTGTCTAAAAGTATTGTATGTTATGAATCATGTGTTAAGTGGAAGAAGACCATAAGCTTAGTATGTATTTAAATTTTCATTTAAAATTTCCCAACAAAAACTTGAATAGTTTCCTTTTCTGCTCATTTTTTTGTGAAACTCAGACTTGCCATGTAGTCCTGAGGAGATCCTGGAGAGCAGTCATGTACCTCTCTGATTACTGGCAAATGACTGCAGGGGTATAGGGGGAGCATTCCCAGATCTATTCCTCATAGACTGAGCATCAACATTTGAACAAGAGTTTCAGTGAGCCTGCATAAATTTGTATCAATATTTGCTCCTGTCTTCATAATTTCTAAGCTTTTTCTGTTATTTTCCCTCCAGTTCTTTTTTATACCACAATCTTGCTAAATTTGTTTCAAGTTGTAGAGCATTGTAGAATTCAAAAGGATGAAAGAAACTAATAAACAAAGAACAACAGTAAATATTTACATGAATGTTTTGTCATAACAGAAGTTTGGGAGTGCCCTCTAGTTCTCTTAGAAAAACCTAAAAAATACAATAAATTTGAAAATACTCTTACCATAATGTGATCTTGGAAAGTAATTTTATTCAAATAATAAATTATTTTCAAGAAAGATTTAAAGAAATAAAAAACTAGAAATAAAATGATCATAAGGAAGAGCATTAGTTTTGAAGAAAAGCTGTAAGTAACTGCCAAGGTGTGTGCTAATGGACACACAAGTAGGCACTAGGATATTACAGAACTTCTCATTTATAGTATAGCATTATGCAAAAAGTTGCATCAGTATTGTACTTCCCTCTGCCTTCTGTGTTGAGTGTGTCCCGCTTCAAAAGGCTGCTGGCACTGAATACTATCAGATTATGTGTGGGTTTTCTGTTCCTCTGCTGCTTTTTATGCTGAGGAACTGTTTTGGGCTTTCTGGTGTTGCAGCATATGTTTTTAATTGCTGTCTGGGTGAATTATAATTTATTTTGCAACTCCTGTATTAGATATGGTGGTGAGATTATTATATGTCTTCATAGATATTTCAGAATAAATGTAAAATAACACTGGTGTATACTTTAAACTATATTTTAGTTATATGTTTAAGTAAAATTTGCAAAAGGATGTTTTTCACAAATCAGTTGTAGAGTCATCTCTAAAGGAAACATCAATGGGAGAGTGGACAGTAGAATTCTGGTGTTATTTCAACCTATTTAAACTTTTAATGCTGTTTCCTTTAAAATCAAAACTGGGTTGTTTCTTGCTAGTTTGAATAAATATGCTACTCATTTACCAATTCACTTAGGATAAACCAATTTTTTACACAGCGCAAGTGGCAGAAAAGGGAAGCTGTATTGCCTACCATCAGCTTTGTGACTTGAAAACTTACCTTGGGCTCTGTGTCAGTTGTAACTTTCATACATGATATTAAGGATCTAAGGTGATGTGGTTGTGTTTTCTCACAGAGGAATTCCTGGGAAGAAATGTGGAACTGTCATAGTAACAGCAGAGGAACTAGGGTGTTGCCGAGTAAGTGTGCTCATTGCTTTTCAAAAATAAAATGAAAATTATTTTGTGATTTACACTGCACTAGATTGTTAGCAGTATCATTTATAAATTTACATTTTGTGATTTGTGTAAGAAGCTAGAATACTTCTTTCCTATAAATTGCTCTTAGTTTTAGAGAGAAGCAGCAGAAAGAAGCAGAGGCCAATGCTCAATCTCTCTTGCATTCTCTCTGATGTTCCTTCATGTGCTCACTCTCTCACAGTCTCTTGCAATATCTCACCAGCTGTCACATACTTGATCTTCTGGATTTTTGTTCTTTATCCAGACTTTTGCGGCTCATATTCAGAATGGCAAAGAATTTTGGAATCACTGAATTGCTGAGGTTGGAAAAGACGTTGGAAGATTGTCTAGTCCAATCCTCCTGTCCTTCTTAGAGCAAGTTACTCAGGGCTCTGTGCAGTTGGGTTTTGAGTCCAAGCAATCTCCACAGTCTCTCTGTTTCAGCATTTCAGCACACTCCGCGTAAAAAGGTTTTTCCTTATATTTAGGTGGAATTTCTCGCATTTCAAGTATGTACCTATTGCCAGTTTTTCTTCCACTGGATACCACTATTCAGAGGCTGTTTATTCCCCAGCATCAGCTACTTATACAAATTGATAAGCCTTCTGTTTTCCAGGCTAAATAATTTCAGCTCTCTCAGCCTCTCCTCAGATGGTCCAATCCCTTAATCATTTTAGTGATGCTTTTGGTGGAATTGCTTCAGCATGTTTGTGTCTTCTTTGTACTGGGGAGCCTAGAACAGTGCTCTGGGAATGAACAGTACTCCAGGAGTGGCCTCACCAGAGCTGAGTCATTTCCTTCAACTTTCTGTCAGCACTCTTCCTAATGGAGCCCAGGAGGCTGTTGGCCTTTGCTGCCAAGGGCACATTGATCAACTTGGTGTCCACCAAGCCCCCTCAGTCATTTTCTGCAGAACTGCTTTCCAGGTGTTTGGCCTGCAGCCTGTACTGGTACACAGGGCTATTCCCCTCCAAGTGCGGTACCTGGCATTTCCCTCTTGAACCCCATGAGGTTCATGATGGGTAGTTTTTCCAGCCTGTACAGATTCCTCTGAACAGCAGCACAACCATCTGTTGTATAAATGGCTAGTTCTAGTTTTGTATTGTTTGCAAACTTGCAAAGGGTCTGCTCTGTCCCATCATCCAGATTGTTAATGAAGATGTTCAACGTTCTTGGCCCATTTTTGATACCTTGGGTTCACTGCTAGTGACTGGTCTCCAGGTGGGCTTTGTGCCACTCAATGACCCTTTGAAGCCCAGCAGTTCAGCCAGTTTTCAGTCTCCCTCACTGTCCAGTTATCTAGTCTATAATTCATTAGTTTGTGAACAAGGATTTATAGGAGACAGTGTATAAGGCCATTCTAAGGTGGAGTATAAACAACATCCACCCAGTCAGCCACTCATTTTGTGAGGAAAGGCTTCCAGTTGATGAGGTGTGAATTTCCCCTTTGTAAATCCATGCTGTTGTCTCTTAGCCACCTTCTTCTTTTTCATGTATTTGCAAACGTTTTCCAGGATTATTTGCTCTATCATCATCTCAGTGATTGAGGTAAAACTGGCTTGGATCCTCTTGCCCTTCCTCAGAGACAGGAGAATTTCCCCTGAACGTCCTAACTTTACAAAGATAGCTGAAAGTGGCGCCACAGTAACAGTAGCCCACTCCATCAGCACTCTCAGGTGCATCCTGACAAGTCCCATGGACTTCTGTATGTCTGATGTGTTTAAATGTTCCCTTTCCTGGTCCTCCTCTACCAAGGGAAGTTATCCTTATTCCAGGCTTTCTCAGGTTCCCAAGAGTATTGAAGGCAAATCTTATCAGTAAAGACATAGAAAGCATAGAAAGCTATGAGAAACATGGACCTTGCAATGTCCTTTGTCACCTGTCCTTTGTCACCCTGCCCCACTCAGCGGTGAGCCCACATTTTCTGTCATCATCCTCTCACTGCTGTTGTACCTGTAGACCTGTTTATGGGGCATAGTCTGGCAGCAGGCCCTGCCCCAGTTAGCTGCAGGTTTATCTTTGCATTTATAATCCTTTTTTCATTCTTGACTTTGCCCAAAGAGGTGACTTGTGTGACTTTCAGTTTGCCTGATCACAGCGAAGAAACTTGTCACCTTATTTGTTGTCAGATTGAATGTCCTTGGTACCTTTCAGGCTCATTTACTTGAAGGTTCCAGACTCCTACTGCCCATCAGCTGTTTGCTTGATGGGCAGTAGGAGCAGACAACAACAGGTCTAAGTCACTGAAGGAATGAGGCTGAGTTGTGTCTCACTGGAGTTTTTAAAATTAATTCTAATATACTTTCTTGCCTGTGTATCTCCTTCTTTCAGAATGCAGTTTTGGATGTCTGGAAATCCTTGAAAAATCCTGAGGCATTTTACCGTAGAAAAATTTTCTTCCTCTGGTGTCCCCTACAAAGGAATTCTTGGTTCCAGCCATTCAGACTGCACTATTAAGACATTGCACTAATGTGAATATGTAGAGGGCATTTAGAAGACAGATACCCCCATTTATTTTGTTTTCTATTTGCATAGTTTCGTCAGGTTTTTTTTTTGTGTAGTAAACTGCATGCTGTCTGTAATTTTTCTTTATTACCCATTTCAGGATTCAGTTTTAATGCAATTTTGTGCAAACAAGCTAGACAAGAAGGACTTCTTTGGGAAATCTGATCCTTTCCTTGTATTTCATCGAAGCAATGAAGATGGCAGGTAGGAGCTTGTTAAGTATTTTTGCTGCTAATCACTAGGCAACTTAATTATTTACAGATGGTAATATAGTTTTCATTTTTTTTTTACATTTTTCAGATTGAGCTGTATTAGTTAATGTTTGTTGGATTTCAGTTTGTCATGTTATGCAGTATGGGAATAAAACTATGGCAACAAATTGATCAAATACTGCAGTTCAGGGTTTTAAGAGGTAAATGTCTTATAAATACAGAGCACTATGAAAATTAATTGTAATAAAATAGCTAAATAGTGTTACTTTTGCTAAGGTATAGTATGCATTTAAAGAGAAGTCTCAAAGTGTAGCTGCAAAATATGCTACTGCTTAGAAATTGTGTTAGATAAAAACATTTTATACTGAAAATTTAAATTTGGAAGTATCTTTTATCTTTTTGACAGAGTTCTAGGAAATTGAATTCAAAAATACCCTGAATAGAATTTATATTTTTTACAAATGGCTATTTGCTACATAATTTGCTGAAGTAGACTAATCTCTTCTGTTGCACTCCTAAGACTTGACATGCACTAGTCAACACAACACTGCCTTTGTGGGGCTCTACTGGCAGTTTAAGATTTCCTGGAAACTGCAAGTCCTCACGTCTAACATTATCAAACCAAAGGCTAGACATGTATCCTGCTACTTTTTTCTGTAGCTTAACTGGAACAGTTGTTAACATAAATCTATGTATGGGTGTGTGTGTGTGTTCCCTTCTCTTTTCCTCTTGGAGGCAGATTCTAGAAACAGTTTCCTGAGTAGACACTGCCTATCTAAAACTGCAAGCCTGGAGGAGTTATGGCTCCTTTGTGAGTGGCATTAAGGTCACTGGTAGAATTTTTCTGGGCATTACTGGGAGTGCTGGTATGTGCAGCCTCTCTTGGCCTTGAGTGCCATTCTTCCCCACTTCCTTCCGAGGGGTGAGTGTTGAGCCAGTGATTCTTTATTGGTCTCCTGAATCCAACAGGATGCTGGGGCAGTACTTTTGCACCTGTGGCAGAAGGATACTTCTTTTTTTGTTTCTTAGCTTCAGGCATGTCTTCTGAGTCATAGCCAGGATAAAAGTGTAGGCCTTTAGGATGCAAGGAGGGCATTCCCTCAAAGAATAACTAGTATAACTGTATGAGGAATTTCAGTAATGATCTCACCAGTAACTTTGTCTCTTGTTTTCTTTTGAACAATTCAGCCCCCAAGATGATAGTTAAAAAGAGGTGTTTTAATTTTGTGTCATTTAGAGAAAGGAGAATGCATTAATACAATTCATGAGAGAAGGTGATCATGGAATCTCAGAGAGGCTTATATGTTTTACCTAAGACAGTCCTGGTTAAAAAATCATGGACATAAAATGAGGAATAAGAATCTGAAAGCCATCACTCCTTTGGCTCAGTTTCTTAATCTCTAAGCAAGAATCAGATCCTCACAAGATCTGTTTCTTTCTGGATCTGTGACTGATTCCTGGATGTAAAAGGTACGTTTAAACAAGTGGGATTGCTCTTCCCTGAGATACTCACTGAATAGTTATAGTTCCTGTTGAAGTTTTGGGCAAAAACATTTTAGATTTAGAGTTGTTTAGCACTCTAGTCTGTAATCTCTCTCAAGTGGGTCTCTTCAGTCTTCCCTTCCTTCTGATTTCACCATATTTCTTTTTTTCCTACCTTAAATTTTATATGGATATTGCATGTATGAATGATTACAGTTCTTTTGATTCCATCTTCGATGACTCAGAAGAATAAGTAAATTAATACAAAATATATATTTCTCTTTTGTTTGTTTGTTTGTTTAATTACAGTTTTACAATCTGCCACAAAACAGAAGTTGTAAAAAATACATTAAATCCGGTGTGGCAGGCATTCAAGATTTCTGTCAGAGCACTGTGTAATGGAGACTATGACCGGTAAGCTGTGGCTTAAACTTTTCTTAGCATATACAATTTTTTTCTCCCTAACTTGTGTGTTCTTTTGTGTGTAACTTTTTCTATGCAGTCCAGCCCCTGGTGTTATTTAATCAACATTTTGAAAGGATAATATGTGTCAAAACCATTCATCACATTAAAGAATTTAGAAAAATAAAGTAAGTAGGCTAAATCTGTAGGAAGTGCTAGTGGTGTTTTTTGGAAAAAATACTTTGCTCCCTATGGTGTGAATTAAAAACAGAACGAAAAGACTAATTTAAAGCATGGCCTCTGTGACAAGTGTACACAAGCATTTTTTAATATTTGAATGAAAAACGATGATGATCTGTTTTCTTTGGGTGACAATGCAATGTCAGAGGATGCTGATAAATGAAAGCCTTTTAAATACATAGGTCAGTAGATGAGAAACACAAAAGGTAGTCATCTTCAGATTTGAAGTTTTCAGTGATGCCATGCAAAAGGATCTATCTTTAGGTGGTAATAATACCATGTTTTTAATCAATATTTTACCACTAATAATAAGCAAATTAGTTGAATAGAAATGGGTATTTTTAGACTCCTTAAAAATGGCCATGTTGGTTACTCTTTCAATTAGATGCTATAAAAACGAAGCAATTTTGTAACAAGCGTGTTCAAATAGAATTTTTTACTTGTTTTTGGGTTAACATGCAGAATGCACAAGCAAGATAATATTCATTAAGCTAGTCTCTGGACACTGCACTGTTTATCATATTAAAGAAAAACAGTTTTCATAATAATTAGAAAAGATGTTTTGGTACAGGCATACTGAAATAACTCCAGCATTCCAAATTAAGGGAGCTAAAAAGTGTAATAAGACTCCTGAAATTATTGTGTGTCTACTGTTGACCTGCTTTCAACATGACGCGCTCAGTGAATAAAGGCTCCATGAAATTTCATGGTTTCATGCACCCTGCATGCAACAATCATGCTTCAAATTAAGAAATAGTCATTAGCTGTCAGATTAATTCAAATTAGTATCTTCTGATAGTCCAGAAAAAACTTTGGAGGTTTGGGTTACTTCTAATTAGAAAACTTTCTTTCTAAAGGTAAGGATTAACTTCCTGGCCTCCATGTGATAATACATAAAAACACAAACCCCAAAGGCCTCTGTCAGATAATGATAGTTTCACTGATAAAATTTTGGTGCTCTGGGTTCTGTGATAGATGTGAAAGGTGGGAATAATGTCATTAGTAAAAATATATCACAGTAAATGTTTATTCTGGTGTTAGGGAGACTAACCCCTAGTTAACCCCTAACACCAGCTAGTGCATGCTTCTGAGAGAGCTCTATCTACTTTTTCATTATGGAATGACCAGGATTTGCTTAATTTTTCTCAAACTATGCGGTTATACAGTGTTTTCAGACATCACAGGAATGGCATTTCAGTACTACAGTAGTACTTAATGTCTAATATCTTTGCTCTTTCTTTCTCTTAGTCTGAGCTCTCAAAAAGCACTTACAGTTATTTTCTGCATAAAAGTTTTAAAACAGAGATACCCATCTCTAACCTTGATTATTTTTAAATGAAAGGGTTTTTTTAAATATTAAAGTAGGAAATCCATCCTCTAAACTGTGTCCTTTAAGGTAAAGGTTAAGTATCAGTATATGAAGATTGGAAAGGCCTTTAATATCTTGCATGTCATGGAAAATAGATAAAAGTCAAGATCTGTAATTAATCCTTTAATATGAAATAAATTTCAGTAGAAAGAAGCTTTATTCAAGGATGAATTGCTCTTACTGCAGTAACCTGTCTGAAGATTCTTCTCAGGAATTTATCTTGATATTCTTAATAATTTATTTTAATAATCAGAGTTTTCTCAGTGAGATGATTTTGCTATTTGAACACAGATTTGTAAGACAATTCAAAACTTAAATCCCCCTAAACCTTACGTAAATCTTAACTTAGTGTGTTCTGTCTGTCGTAACAGGTTTTGAAACGTAAGTAAAATAATGGTTGTCTAGGGAAAAAAACTTCGCGCTATTGCCTTTTTTTGCTGAATTCCTTTGAAGATGAAAATAGTTTCCTTTGAAGGGTGAAATACTGGGTGGGATAAAAGAAGTTTGGAGTTGTTTTTCACTTCATTCTACAGAACAACTTTCACTTTATTCAGTTTTTATTCTAAGGTAACTTAAACCCAACCTGAATTATGCCAGAGGTATAAACTATAACAAACGGTGTGGTTAGGAGCCTTTAAACTTGATTTGAAAAGAGATACATCCAGACAAAGCAACTCCTTTACCTATCTTGGAATATCGTAAGAAATGTGAAAAACATCCAGGTGTGGATTTCTTGATATTGTATTGTATATAATATCAGCTGTTGCTCAGCTTTATCCCCAGAGTCCCTTCCTAGTAAAGAAAATTAGTCAATATGTATTTGACTGTATGTAATTGGAAAAATGAAGAGCAGCTTCCATGGAAGTAAATTATAAAGTAATTGCTTAGATTCTTGTCCTCTCTATTAATAAGACAGACCTGATTACTTCACTTCATGTGAATGTGTTCTGAAGAATAAAAGTAAGTTAAGTTGTTGCTTAAAATACAGGAGGTCTGGAGGTGTTATTTTTCTACCCCATGTTCAGTTCATTTTAGGCCAAATGGGATTCACTGTTAGTGGTAGTTGAATTTGCTTGCATATATACTCTTTCTGTAGTAAAAGGAGATGAATAACGCTATATATTATCTCCATGTATCTTTCCTGTTTCATCAAGGATGTTGACAATAATACGCTCTGTAGTATTTGCATTTTAAGAAATACACTCTTAAAGTAAGTATGTAAAATACGAGTGATCTTTACTTGGGAAATGTTTGCTTTCTACACTTGATCTGTTTCCCAGTCAAGCAAGGTTAGAGCTGTCCTCAAGGGTTCACTTTACTTACTCATAAGGAAACAGACAAAATGTGTTCTTGAAAACTTTGACAATACTTTAAGGTTTAAAGAATCATTTATGAAAAAAAAACCACAGAAAATTCAGAGCATCAGCACGTAAAAATATATTGGTTAAACTTCCAATGTGTTTTATTGTTTTCCTAGTTTCCACAGTATTTAACTATTGATTTATGGACATGTGTTGTGTAACCTGACAGGCTATTTGCTGCCCCATGAGAAATGACTGAAAAATCCCGCTTTTTGGATTTGGCACAATTGATGCACTCATATGCTATTAATCTTAAAGGTAATCCGGGTACATATTTAACATTCTAATAGAGCTGTGTTGTTGTTTTGGTTTTTTTTTTATTTTAGGACAATTAAAGTAGAAGTATATGACTGGGATAGAGATGGAAGGTAAGACATTTTTTCTGTTAAACTTAAGGGTTATCCATGCATGTTTATACACATGTTAATACATGTAAGTATTTAGTGTCCAGTATAATATTAGAGAAAGTTAGTTATCAATATTTAGATGTACAGGTACTGGAAAAAGTTCTGCTGTGATACAGCTCTGTGTTTTGCACTTGTGGTAAATACTGATGCCTTGGCCTATTTAAAACATGCTGTGTGTATATTCATCCATGGATCATGATAAAATGCATGTGCCTGCAGTGGCTACTCATGGTGGCCTAAATATTGTGATGTAGAAGCCACCTATTAATTGTCTTAATTTCAGATTGGGTCTGAATGTTCATTTCCATGTCTGTCTTCATCAAAACTTTATTGTAAACTCTGGAGTTGGAAGATCTGAGTTTTGTATAACTCCCCTTGAAAGAGGACAGTGAAATATATGTGGACTTTCTGTTGCTAAATTCAGGAGGGATATCTGTTATTCTTAAGAGCTGTGAACTCCAGTGTACTGGCTGTACATTTTTGTCTGAAGGAATGAGCCTTTCAAATTGCCTTTATTTTGACAAACAAGGTAGAATTATTTTTTAACACACTGGATCAATACCTCTTGTTCTTTTAAAAAAGCTTGAGCTTCTGTCTTAATACTTTGATTAAAAACTGTACTTATAAATCTTGGTACTAGAACTGAAATGTAATACAGTAATATGTTGATTTCTATTTATCTTTAAGTTGGTCTGTCTTAATTATTTCATATTTATATTTTAAAATATATGGATATGCACTTGCATTTTGATTTTTAAAATTACGTTATTTATTCTACAGTAATGTCTTTAATACTACCAATACAATTTGTGTCTAGTATTATAGATAATGATAGTTGGCTTCTGTGGCAACATATCTTGTAATCATAATAGACAAATTTATCCTGTGCTACTGTTCATTTCCTTGCTGACAAGATCTAAACGCCTATTCACTTTTCTCAGGTTGTAATTTTGTCTTTTTGGTTCCATCATGAAGCCTGTTGATTTATAAGCATTCTTATATCATATTTACCCTCTATGAATACCTGCTAGTGTAAATTCATCGTTCTAGATCAGATATTCCCTGGAGAGACAAAATAACATATTCTAGCAATTAAAATAAGTGTATTTAAATTTAAAAAGCCACAGTAGCAAAAAATCATTGCATCCCTGTTAGAATTTCTATTAACATTCTTTTCTCAATGAGATTTGGCAAATCCTTAAAAATTTTATACATTGGTGTTTTTGTGTATAAACCACATTTTTTGAAAGTAAGCTAGCAATGAAAAGTTAAATCATATTACCAAGTTAATAAAAAATAAGGGTTATGTTTTATCAAGCTATCAAACTCCATGTGCGGTCTCACTTTGTCCAAAATCTCTAAGATGAAAAAGAAAAGGAAGAAATCTGACAAATAACACTAAGTAACTGCAAGTCTGAGTGAAATCTTGAACATACTGTGGATTTTAGGCAATCATTAGCCTCTTCACTCTCAAGTAGTTTCAATTATTATCTGTGTTTGCTCACATCACAGTCTGAATACCTATAAAATTAGTATCTAAAAAACAAAAAGTGAAGGATACCATTTACATGTTTTTCTTTTTATTCTAATGGTATGAATTTTTTTTGCTTTTTGCTTTCTGTCTTTTTTTGAATTTAGAAGCAGACCGAGCACTGACATCTTACATGTTAAATTTCTCTGAAAGATGAGACAGCACTCATCTCATGTGACTTCAGACAATGCAAAAATCAGACACGTAGATTGAACTTATCATTTAAGCTACTTCAGTGGCTTACAGGGGAAAATAGCCTGATTGAATCCATCCTACCTGGAATAAATTGCCAGTTGGTGGTGCCTATAAACTTGCTTAGTGACCATAGCAAGAACCTAAGTGCCTGATTTAACTTTGACATTGCCAAGTATATCTGAAATGAATCCCTTCCAAGAGTTACTCTAACAATTTTTTGTCCAACTCTGCTGTGCCTCAGTTTATATTAATTCCCATTTGTGATGGACAGTTTTTTATAAGCTGTTGTTACATCTGGATGCCTCACCATGCTGAATCTGTTTGCTCCAGAGATATGCAGCCTGGGCAGGACCAATCTTTGAAAGATTGCCTGCTCTCAGATAGCAAAGCAAGTTAGACTGAATATTACAGGCTGTTCTGCAATCAGGAAGACAAAATTACTGTGCATATACTTGATTTCTGAATCATGACTTGACTTGGATTTTGACTTCCTGAGTGTTGACTAAGAAGTTTTTTTTCCCTTTTCCCCATTCTGTGGTACCTGTGCTTTGAAAAAATAGCACCATGGTGCCTTGGGTTGAGCTTCTTACTTCGTGTTCCCAAATTACATTGTTGGGAGTAATTGTAATGTAGTATCATGATCATATTATCATCAAATAGTTCTTACTTATTTTCAAACATCACATCGCATTCTTGACAGGAAGTAATGCATACCCTTTGTAAAATTAACACTATCAATTATGAAACATCTCTTCATCTCAAACCAGTTTTTGCACAAAACTTGTCAAAATGTGGACAACTTGTTCTGATGCCTTTTATTGCTTCTAGGAGCTGTGACAAACCCCAAAATATCTGATGCTATAAGAAGTCACAAAAGTTGGTTTTGTTACTTGAGGCAAGCCCACTTGTTTGACACCGTCACATTTTTAGGGTTTTTTTATTGAGTATCCTTATGTATGAAGCACTTGCAGACAGGTTTAACAGAAAGAAAAAAATGAGGTAGTGCACAACTTCACATCAGTAATACTATGATGTTCTCTCTGAAAGCTTTTTCATTTAATTTCAGAAAAAAAGTCTCTCAGCATACATGTTGCAAAAGTAATTTTGCAGTCTTGATGCTTCTGATCTCTTACATAGAAAAAGTGTGTTTGGGGGGGTTGTTGAGTTATAAAGTTGTAAATATTGTCATGCTAACCTGGGGCCACAGAAGCATTCATCTGAGCATATCAACACTGCAGGAGAGATTTTAAATTTCAGATTCTAAGCTCTTTCAGATTCTAAGCTCTTTCACCTTATTCTTTTCTAGCTTAATTTTTTTTCATCTAGCTTCCTTCTCCAGCTAGATGGTTGATTTTTAAGTTCTTGCATTTTCTCCTTACTCACTGACATACTCCTGATTATGATTGTTCTTTCCTCTATTGTTTCCTTTTCCTTTAGATAGTAAAAAAAAAAAAAAATCAAAGTTAATACAATTTTGAAAGCGATTTGAAGGCTAAAAGTGGAAAACTTAGGGAGATGGGCTTCAAGTGATAATTTTGTGTGCTAAGACTCTCTGGTTCAGTGTTCTGATATGCCACTCATGGACAAAAGTCTGTAAGTCTAGGAATATTTGGTGTTAGGAAGGCAAATAGAATAAGTACTTCGGATTCTCAATCTGCAGACTAATAAGGAGATCCATTTGCTGAAGTGTGATCATTAATATTAAGATATTTTCTTAATGAGGTATACATCTGGCAAAGGCATATTTTGACCAACAGGCACTCAGCCTTCACGGCCAGCCTAGTGGAGGGACGTACAGCTACCTGAATACGGAGTGTAAAGATCCAAGGTGATCTTTTAAGTGCAGAGGGCTCTGAAACTGGTTGTGTATGCCCATACCTTTTTTACGTGATTCATCAGAGGAATCTTACCTTTCTAGCTCAGGTCTTGTCAGTGTTTGTGTATAGCCATAGGGAAAGGAGGCTTTTCAGTGTCTTGTAGAATTAAAGGAGCAATTACTTTTAAGCATTGCAGATTATTTTGCTCCCCAGAGACAGTCCTGTGTGGAATGATGTTTCCTGTTTGCTGCAACATGTTTGTAGGCAGCCATTGAACTATTGCTTGAATTTCTGCCTTTGAAATATACTATCTGATTTGAAAATATAAGGTTAGAACTGTTATGAGAGGGGAAGGTTCCAGTTTAAGCAATATACATTTTTCTCCAGTGCCATGGTTACCCAAGGTTTTTACACCTCGTGTGCTACAGCCCCAATAGAACCCAAGTTCCATAGCCTGTATGGATGGCTTCCTCTGTTCCCTGCTTAAATAGTCCTTGCAGTCTAGAGAGCATTCAAGCAGGAATACACCTCCAAAATACGTTTCTTAAGAAAAGTCTTTATCTTGGAAGCAATTTCCTGATCTCCCAGCTGAAAGGGGAGTGCTTCATGGGAGGTGGTCCCTTCTGAATCTGGGTAATGAGGAATATCTTTACCCTATAGTTTTCTCAAGCTTTCTTACAGAATGCTTTGCTTATTTTGTATTAGCATCATGACTGACCCCTGAACCTTTTAGTTGTTTGATTTACATTTTACATTACATTTGATTACATGATTTTTTTGAATTCATGCTGGTTTCAGAAAATGAGATTTATATTTGAGGTGATTTTTAAAAATTTCCTTATGAATAAAGCAAGAAAGAATTTTGATGTTGCTATGGATTGTTTCCATTTTTCATCTTCTTGCAACATTCAGATTTATTTAAATTTAATATTTATAACTTAATTAGAACTGTGCTGTATTTCTTAAAAACAAGTTTTGCAAGTCACAAAGTCAGGAAACTTTGACTGTCTCTTGTAGTTTACCATTGGAGGGAAGGTAAAACAGTTAGCTTCATAGCTTGCCAGATGTGGAGACAGTGTAGAAGAAATACAGCTCCTTGTTAGGGCACAGGTGGGAAAACCTGGACCATTAGTAGGGAGAGTTCAGCTGGCCAGAACAGAGAATGGGAACAGACCTTGTGACTGCTGGGAGTTGTGTAGCTGAGAGTTGGGGCACCCACCCTGTAGTCCCTCCATTCCAGGTCCCTGTCTGAGATACAAACCTGCAGCTCAGTCACTTCTGGCAGCCCTGTGGTTTCTGTGCCCCAGTTCCCAGACCCTGGGCACCTTTCTCAGTGATGCTTCACCTGCTACAACTCCCTCTGGCCACTGTGCTCACAGTGGCTCCTGGGCAATGTGCCAGCCCCTGTTCATGCAGTTTCTAAAATGTGGATGACAGCAGAGGAGTGCCAAATGTATTCTTGGAGCAGGAATAGAATTTAGAAAGGAGAAGCTTGATAACCACTGCTTACTGTTAGGTTAAGATCTGCTTTCCAGTAATACCATAAGCTGAGTAGCCTCAGTGGGTTGCTTTTCTCTTCCCAGGTGGGAAGACAGAAGCTGAAATAAGCTTTGGGTCTTCCCCTTAAAAGTTCAATGTTGTGTTACACAAATTGGTAGGGCCGGTCTTCTCTGGTTTAAGTTCTCCTTTCATACTTTCAGCGACTCCCTTTCTCTCACACAACTTCATACACAGTTCATAGCCTGTAGTTCCAGTGGTCATTCACTGAGGAAGTGGTGATAGTCTTTGGTAGCCTGCTCTGTTTTTTCAGATTCTATAACTTACATTGGAGTCAATTACTGATTTACAATACAGTCCTCATTGTGCAGCTGAGTTAAGCAAAAGCCATCAAAAAGATTTAAGCTAATACTTTTGAACTCTAAATTTGTATTACTAATAGGGTGAACAGAAACAGAGGGAGTAATAAAGATTTTTAAGCAAATTATATCTGTTGCCATTACTTGTTTCTTGGGTGTCAGTTCATATTGGCTGTGTGTCTCTTCTGCATAAATAGATAAAATACATATTTAAATTCCTAAAGGTTTTGCATTTGATTTGAAAATCTTATTTTTCAAACAGCCATGATTTCATTGGAGAATTCACAACAAGTTACAGAGAGTTGTCGAGAGGACAATCTCAGTTCAATGTTTATGAGGTAAGTGTTATGAGTATTTACTCACTCTCAGGAAATAAATGAGAAAACAACAGTGGAAAACACTGAAAACAATGGAAACCTATTCTTGCCACTAATGAGAAGATGAGCCTGTGTGGCTATAACCTTTTTTTTTTTTTTTTTGGCTTCTGTATAGTGTGCAGATCTCTGTTATTCCTTAAGGTATCTTTTAATTGGTCTCAGACTGCTGCCATTAAACTTCAGTATTTTCATAGGTGGCAACAAATATAATGGTTTAGATAAGCAGCAAAGAAGGCAGGGAAGGAGGTTGCTCCAATTATGTGCTGCAGTTTTATTTTGATGATGAGCAAAGGTGCTGCTGTGGAGAGCACGACAAAGATAAGTGAAAGCCATGGGGTTTTTTCTTACTTAGATCCAAGATCAACCCCAGAGTTACAGTAATTTACAATAGTTTCCTGTGAATAGTGTCATAACCAGATTACTGTGTGCAGTGTAAATGTCCTCTCCTGTTGTATCACTGACGTGAATCCTACCCTACCAGGAATAGTCTGTCATAACATCTTAAGTAATTTTTCAATTTCCTAAATATAGTATCAGTATCATACTCCCAGCAACTTCCTACATTTCCTGAGCCTCTCATGTTTGCCTCCCCACACTGCAGTCCTCCATACTTGGGTACTACTTCTACTTGATAAGTCTGTACAGTATCAGAACAAAAGGTACTGGACAAATCCTTTTTGAAGTGTTTTGCTTTTACAAACCAACCCAAGGCAGGTGAGTGAGTGTCCCATATTTAAAGATAAGAAACATTGCTAGAACCACCTCTTTGCAATTGAGCTTTTTTTAACAGGTTAGAGTTCATGTAGCTTTCTAGGTTCCTGCAGGGATGTAAATATTTCAGAGGCTAAAAACTGTTGTTTAATTTCTAAAGTTACCTGAGATTTGAAAAGGCACACACAAATATTATAATAATTATAGTATCTTGAATTATAGGCAAGAAACAAGCTGTCGTTTAATTCATCTTTGCTCCCAAGTAGATGCCTTGTTTCCCATGATATTTCACTCCAAGCTTTAGTGCAGTTCCTTGCAATTCCTAAGAAGCCAATTGTCAAGTTACCTGAAGCAGAAAGTTCAAATGAATCTCCTCTTTGGCATTTAATGACTGCTGGCAAGCAATATGCTGCTAATTCAGGCCTGACCATTGAATTCTGGAGAGCAGTGAATGAACTGCTGCAGGGCAGACAGGCAGCCTGTTACCTTCATCTTCGTCTTCTGGGCAAATGTCAGCAGGAGTCACTTTCTGGCTAAGATTTTGGTTCAGCAAGAATTACTGCATTGTTTAATTGCTGCCATTACACAGACTTAATCTATTGCTCATCAGTGGCTGTTAAATGGAGGAGGAGGAGTTACTTGCGATTTTTTAAGTGTTAATGGCCTTACACGTGTAAAGGAGTAAAAGCTTTTCAGAATATTTACTGTATTACGACAGGGTGGCATACGGGGGGGGGGGGGGAAGAGTGAGTCACTTATTTATCCTGTTTGGGAAGATCTCAAATCAGTTATCTCTTCCTGCCTTACATTTCATAGCTGTTCTGTGTTGTGCAAAGAATAGGATCTTTAAATGTAATTTCTTTTTGGTTAGGGAGAGAAAAGTTTTGGAAGACAAGTATTATTAATATGCCCATTTTCAGGCAAAATTCCTTAAATATTTTATACCAGATAAGCGACTAAGATTTCAGTTGGGAATGTTTTCATTCCTTATCATTTGCAGAACATCTGTGAGTAGTTTACAGTAAAACTTGGCAGTAAGCCACAAGGCTTTGAATTTCCTAGTTATATAGGAGATAGTTAAATGACCTAATTAACAAAATAATGTTTTGCTTCCAATTCCATGTGCATTTCTGGAAAAACAGGAGTACATTTTCATGTGTATGTAACAAAATTAACTGAGACTTGCCTTTGGTAGGTATTCAGAAGGGAAACAATTTTTATTGGTGGCTACAGTGAGAAATTTTATAGGTGTGGGTTCCAGATGTTCAAGAAAACTGTTCAATGCTTTATAGTCCAGTTCCATGAAGACTCTTGGGTATGGGGAGTGCACTGAGACCTCCCCCCTCCTCCCCCCCCCCAGCTCCTGTATGACAGTCAGGTGGTGGTCTTCAACATTCTCATGAAATTACTTATTTCATGAAATTTGATCTTCCTGTCAGCCAGATCCTGTCATTGAACTGAGTACAGGAACTGGGAGTAGAGCAGCTCTCATGTTTCTCAGGTGATGTGAGGAGCAGATGGAAACAGATTAACTGGACTGTGAAGAGATGCATTGTGAGATGATGAAGTAGTGACACCATACACTGAAACACTGGAATCAGGAATGCAGAAAAATGCAGAATCTTGTGAAAATTCAGAGAGTATTTCCCCAAGCACTTAGATATAATGAATGTTCTCATCTCTGTTGCCCCCATCTGTTATTTGTCCAGTGTGAGTATCAGCACTGGCTCACCTGACAGGTGCCATGAAGATATATTCGCTGGTTTTCAACATGTGCATATCCCAGCATTGAGATGTATCAGTAAACAGGATACTGAATCCACTGAAAATAGAATACTTTCAGCATTGAAAATACCTTACACTTACCTTTATATTAGTTCATACTGCTTTAATGTTTGTATCTGTGTTTCTAGGTAATAAATCCAAAGAAAAAAGGAAAAAAGAAAAAGTATGTTAATTCTGGAACAGTAAGTAAATACATTTTATGTTACTGAATGTTTTTCTTTTTGCTTGAAACAGTGTAGTTGACTTGTAGTTTAACAGGATTAGAACAGAGCCTTCTGTCAAAGCCACAATAAACTACCAACTACATCATTTTTTCAGGGTTTTTTTTATTTGGAGAGTTTGATATAAAAGGTATCCAAGTGTACTGTTAATTTGCCAGTGGTTTTCAAAATGAGCTCTACCAAAATTTCAGTCCAGTAATTGAAACTGTTGGACTGACCGTGTTAATTTTTATCTGAAACATACCTGCACTTCTAAAAGTAAATTTTATTTTAAATTTATCTGCTGAGCTAGCATTATTAAAAGCTAGTATGCTTATCATAGTTGAACCAAAAAGAGTCAGCAATTTTTATTACCCACTGGTTTTTGTAAATTTATGTTGAAAGATCTGTTAGTATTGCTTGGGATGAGAGTTTGTCTTTTTTGGTTTGCATTCATGTTCTGCTCTCATGTTTATGAACCATTTGCTGGCAATGCAAGTATTTCCCTTCAGCACTTACTCAGTTTCCATGTCCTGGCATCCACGATATTCAGAACATCATTTACAAAAAAGTGAAGATAAATGTTGAAGATTTGTGTATTGGAAAACCTAATTAGTTAAGAGATGTTTTTGGAAAACACATCCCCCATGTGGGTTTTTTCCACATGAGCAGTTCCACTGAAGTCAGTAGTGCTTCTTTCATGCTGAAAAGTAGCCTTGAAGGAATGTTTCAGCATTCTCACATTCTTGTCTAAGTCTGTTTATTAGTCAGAAAATAAACACTTACTCTTCTACCTCTGGTTTAAATTATAAAAAATTGGCAGAAGCAGCTTGCCTATTAAAATTTACCGTACAATATCTGATTCATTAGATAATTTATTCTTTGCTAACATATTCCTTTCATTGAAATCTGTCATATTAAAATAAAGTTACATTGAATTAGTGAGTCAGAAACTTACAGTGGTTATTTTCAACCAGTGCTAAAAATGTACTCAAAATTATAGGTATGAAATCTGACTTAGGGTACAGAAGGGCAAAAAAATGTATTTTCACATTCAGTTTTCTTGTTGATTTTGGTTTAAAATATTTTAACATCTTCACAGGTATCTATCTGCATTTGAAAAAAACGTATTTTACTTGTGTTTGAACAGGCAAAATCAACTGTGTCTTGTTGTTCTTTAGTCCAGTTACCTCAAAATTTCCAATAAACAGTTGTAAGAAATTTTCTTTCTTTTTTCCTGCTTTACTAGTGTCTCTTCTGTTGGTTTTGTAAATTCTTTTCAATATCAAGTCATTCTCTGTCCCCATTTGCCCTTACTTCTACAGTCCTTCAGGCTTCCCTTATGCTTCTCCACATGATCACTTTCTTATGTGTTTGCCTGGAGTTTTGTTTTTCTTCTCCTCGTCATTTACCTGAGATATTCTTTATCCCACAAATTTTCAAATTTTCAAGCCAGGCACCGAGACCATAATTTTCATTAATAGGAGGTAGAATTCTGGAGAACTTAAAGTGGATATAAATCACTGACTGCTATCTCACTGCTTCATTTAAGGACTATGTACATACAGTGCACATCTCAATTTATTATTACTTAAGGGGTCATTTTAAATTCACACAGTCAAGGTACATACTAGGCAGAAGTGTTTCAGAATACATGGTTACTTCTAAACAAAGCCTAGTAGTGAAATGACAAATTCACTGCATAAAACTTGAAGCATTGGTAGTCATTGTCTATATGTAAGTAAACACTTGGGCCACTTTGGGAGTTGTTTGTTTCCATTTTCTGACTTTTAAACTTCAGATGCAGTGAAAATATGTGCTTAAATTAATTAGGAACAAGATGACCAGCTGTAAGAATAGATGAACCATTAATATGACTGTGTCCACTGGGAAAATGCATAGAAATTTTGGGCTTTTTTGCGAGACTGTGCTGATAACCTGGTAGAACATTGTTATGGTCTTCTGTTCTCAACTAAAAGGGTAATTTCGTGGTTTAAAGCTTAGCTAATCACTCAATCACAGAGAGCTGTGACAAAGGAAGTAGGATGGAAGACTACCTAGAAGTTTACTACCTGTAATCTCATTCTGAGTCTAAGTTTACAACATAGGAGTATTTTCAATTTTTATATTTTGCTGCAGGTGGAGGCAAAATTTTGTGATAGACTTCCATTCCATTTTTATTCTTTGTGTCATTATCAGTGGATTTGCTTTGAGTAGTTGCTTAAGCAGTTTTCACTGACTGCTTGCTGCACTTATATTGTGAGACAGTTTATGTAAATAAAATTAAAATAATTTTAATTCTTTGCTTCATAAATACTGCACAGTATGTGAAGATCTTAAATGCTGGATCTTTTCCACTTGAGTTCATTCTTCTGTGACTTGATCACTGAAAATGCCAGTAACACCTTTAGATTACTCTGTCTTTTGGAGCTATATCATTTCTGAATGATAAAATCTGGGACTGCAGAAATTTCTTATCTTTTTATTTATATACATATGTTTGGTATATCTGTATACTTTACTAGATTTTTGCATTCTGGACTGGCATCAATACTCAATACTGCCTTTAATGTGAGATGAGTAATTACATAAATAATTGTAATTGAGTTCCTTAAACAGTGTTGGAGTGCTCATAGGGTAGATGCATTATCATGTACCCTGTAATATTCAATTGTGGGTGTGGTACACAGAGTTTAGGAAACATGCATGTGGTAACCTGCTCTGGAATACAATCTTCTGCCCCTTACCTTTTCCTTAAATTAAAAAAAAAAAGGCAATTATAGACTTCTCAATTTGTCTGTTCCTTTCAAGAACTGCCTACTGAAATTATTTAATATCTTTTTTAATCTTCTTTTTTCCCTTAATACTGTAGGAAATTACGTCCTAAGGACAGAGGTTGAAAAACATTGTGCTTATGTCTCTACTTGTTCAACTGGGAAACACACAATTCATGTCTGACTCTCTTTTATTTGCTTTCAGGTAACATTGCTTTCCTTCCTAATTGAAACAGAAGTTTCATTCCTTGACTATATTAAAGGCGGGTATGTGATTAGCAACAAACCTTTCTTGTTTTCACAATCTCATTATAGTTTTTGTTTATGTACTATTTGTTTATGATTCTAAGCAGCATCTGTAAGGAGCTGTATTATTTCCTCATTTTAGGAGCTGTTCTTTCCTACATAAAGCATGCAGATAGTTACTAAGTTAAGTTATGGAACTTTGTTTATACTGTGGGAATTGGTGTTGATACTAAAACACTGAGAAAGAGTAATGACCTCTGATCAGCCACAGGAAATTTAATTAAACAAAAAGGAATTATCTATATATTATTAAATTATTAAAATGCTGTCTATTTCTTCCGTCTATACTGAGCTTTGGGGTATTTAATATTGGCATTTATTTAGAGCTTTTCCCCTTCAAAAGTATTTTTTCAATACTAATTAAAATTTTTAACATGTTCAATTTCTCATTTATTGTCATTTTCTCTAAAGAGAAGTAGAGACAGAAGCGTCAAATGTCTTACGCTAGAGCATGACTGGAAATGGGACCAAATCTGAAAAATTCCTGGCTCTTAACATCCCTGCCAGAACACCGTACATCTCTAAAACAATGGAAATTTGTTTTACATTCCTAGGCACTTAATATGGATTTTTGGGGCATAAAGTCAGCGTATAGATTCCACATGTTTTTTTAGAACATTGATTACCTGTAAAGAAACAATTTCCATTTTTTGTTCCAGTCTTCAACAAGAGTTCAGCTGAAATAAAAAAGAAGTCTGTGCTGTGTTTTGACAGTAGCAATACAGGCCGTTGCCTTTGTTCACAGCAGTGGCAATCGTACATTGCTGTTGTGGACTTTGACAGAAGTCGAAAATGGCCATCCATCCATGTTTACCAGAACTTCTTATTGATGGAAGTCTGTGTATGCACAAATGCATGAAGAAACAGTCCTGCCTTTAGTGCATCTGTTTCCTTTGAAACGTGTTGTACATCTATGCCATGACCACCCTATTCCCCATTCATTCAAAATTCATCTCTACTGGAAGAGCATGTGTAAGGAACTGAGGAATTGAGGTTTATGTCTAAATTTGGAAAGAAAAGAATATAGGGGCTGCTAATGTAATCTTTTCAGGGTGTAATCTTTTCCCAGTCCTCATGGAGATGTTACAGTACAAGTTGTTAAACTTAATTATCTACATTCTTCAGAAAAATCATGTAAATTTTGAATACGATAATATTGTGTTGTTCTTATTGATATTTTGTACATATCTCATTAATTGCAGGTCAAAGAAGACTTGTGATATTAATAAATTCCACTTAAGCTTTTTTCTGCTAGTTTTATAAAAAAGTAATATCATTCAGTAGAATGTTCCATATTTAAAAGTATGACCAGTAATAATTTAATTATTTTATACAGAATCTTTTTTCGTGATTCATAGAATTATTTCTAGATACATGCTAGTGAAAACTAGAAGTACTTGTATAAAATCTTACCTTTCTTTCTGCAACATAGGCAGTTATGTAAACTTGACAAGAAGGTTCAGACTCAGAGTTATTTTCCTGGCTTCTCCCTTCCTTTGTTTGTCTCATTTGATATTACTATGCATCAGTTACATTTCAGTTGGCAAATTTTTGAAGGAAGGGGAAAGAGAAGATTTTGTCATTAATCAGCCTGTTTTCCCATCATGTCCTCCAAAATTGTTTTTCTTTAGTTCCCTGTTTTTCTTCCATTTACATAGGCAAAAGGTAGAAAACACTGATTCAGCAATAGGCACAATATTTGCTCTTCCATAAATGGATGTTTATAAAATACTTCGTATTCAGAACTTCCACTGTAATTCATTTGAGGTGTCTGGAATTAATGCAAATGTCATGGAAATCTTGACAGCTTTAACAAATTAGGATTGCAGTATTGATTTCATTTATGTTTTGAGTCTGCATCTGTTTAATTGGGATATTTCATTACCAGTATCATCAATATGACTGTTGTTTTCTTAAAGAACTTTGGAGAATGAAATAGAGGTTTGTCCATAAATTCAAATTTCATTTTATTATATAAAACAGGATTTTATAGCAGTATGGCAGAAAAGAGGAGGATGTCTCTTTTGCATCTGAATATTAAATCAAATGGTGCCATCTTAATAGCTGGCTTTTCCTTACATCTTGATACTTAATCACATATTTTGCCACACTGACCTTCCCACATTTAAAGTTGTGCTAAAATTCATGTATATTTCAAAATCACATTTCTCCTGCCACTTAATACAGCCTCAGTTAATAGCATGTTCCTATCAAAACACCTCCAAATATATGAACAGGTTCAGGAGTGTAAGGGATACACTCTTGAAGAGGAATGCGATTGAATTTACAGGAATGACTACTAAACCTACTTTAGCATCTACTCTTTTTTTGTCTGGAAGACCAGAGGCCACAAAGCTCCAAGACTTAGTGGACAGAAAAGATATTTCTGTGCAGAAGTTTCTATCTTGTTTCACATACTAGAAAAGGTAGTGAGCTAGTTATTTGTAAATCAGTAAAATTCAGTAGCTGAATCCTTTTGCAACTGAAGTATCCTTGTGATCTCCTGTCCCAGATTAGTGCAGGGTAAGAGGAAATGTTTTCCTCCCATCATGTTAAAAGCCTTACCTTTATCCAAGTTTTTAGAAATGAACACCTGTACATTCAAAAGGAGTTGGACACACATTTTTAACGGAACTGTATTGAATCATTGGTGGTCAGAAGGGAAGTTCAGAACTCCTTTCATGACAGCTATTTTAATCCAGGCAGCACACCATCCACTGTAAGGGGAGGCATATTTGCTGTTCAGAGGAGACTTGGCATGAGGAAGTTACAAAATAAGGGCTGCTGTTGCTACGTATTTTGGAAGCTTTGCCATGTGTTTCTTGTATCCTTGGAGAGTAGCAAGGAGTAATAAAAGTATGTAAGAGGAAGAGCTTGTAGAGACTTTATCTGAAAAATCTTCTGTATGTTGTTACAGCGTTTGGCTCAACAAGCATCTGCAAAGGGGAAATTCTAAGTGACACTGGGTGTGTAGATGCCATGGAGAGAATGCAGCCTCTTGGTAGAATTAGTTACTCTGTCAGCTCTGTTGCAGAGTTCTTTGCAGTAAGTGGTTCTCCAACCTTCAACTGCTCCCCCCTGCTGACAGACCAGCTGGTTGTTATTCTGAAGCCATGGGGGGGAAATCCATGGTTCCTTCCAGTGTACTGTTTAAAAAACCGTAATCATTACAAATGTTATCAAATCTAGTAAAAAACTACATTCAGGCTTAATTTGTACCCACGTGTATATCAATACTGATGGAGCTCTTATTAAAAGATGACAGGTTTCACTTAGCTCTCTCTGTGGCTGTGAGGTGAGGATTATTGTTCCTTTCAAGACACTTTCTTCATTTCTCATGGTATATAGGATAAAATCACCTGTCCACTGTCAAATAAATAATGTATTTCTATAACAACTGAACTCTGGCCATAGTAGCAGTGATCTAAGCAGCACTGAATCCATAAGGCACATTGCTGTGCTTGGACATTCCATCTGAGTTGTGAGAGGACATTCAGCAGCTCAGCCTGCCTAGCCAGGTGTCATTATTTTAATGGCTTTCATGGAAAGCCTTGCGACCTCGCTGCATCACTGAGCTAGGGGATGTTGTGAACCTTTGTAGCTCCCTGGAAAACTATATAGTTGGAAAAGCAGGTACAGAACTGTAGCCAATGAATTTCGTTTCAGAATACAGTAGGTTTTGTTGTCTTTCTGTGTTTTAAAATTTGCATTGTTTCATCAGTCACCTCAGTTTGAGGAGCCACCAGCACCACCACTTTGAGGAATATTCCAGAAACTGATGCTGTCAGTCATTATCTGAAGTCACATGGAAATTGACTTTGTTCATTTTGCTGTTAGCTGTAGTTTTAATATTCTTTGTCTTACTTTTGTTAGCCATTTTCCTTATAAATCTTTTATAGTGCTTTCTCTTGATTCTGTCTTGAATTCAGATTCCATTAAGCTGTTATATCTTCTTACCAATTGGATCAGAGTAGCTCATTCAGGAAATGAGTTTACAAATAAGTTTTGCTGTTCTTATGCAGAAGAAAACCTGTTTAGGGGTCTTTTTTTCACAGTGACACATTCTTCAGCATGCAGAAGGATTTCTGTATTTGGTGTATCTGACATGTAGTGCGTGGAGGAGTCTTGTTACTCTTCAAACATTGCACCATACAGAAACCCTTAAAATTTAATTACAGTTTTGTTTAGAAATGCCAATAGTGACTCCAAGCATAAGTTTAGGAACAGTTGTTATCATTATAGTTATGGTGATAATATTGATAGTTATATTAATAATTATAGTTTTGAGACATAATTTGTGATGCTGTTGGTGTTCCAAAGAGTCTTCTTGATACTGTGGATTTTGTAGGATTTTACTTGGTTTTGGAGAGAGAGTCTGTGCATAGTCTGTCCAGCTTAATTGCTGTTAGCCTTGATCAGTATGATAAGGTAATACGTCCAACAAAAAAATCAGTATTACTGTTGAAAGTGAATTAATGATGTTTATGGAAGTTACATTCTTATTAATGATTTATTTAGGATTTTTAATAAACAATGAAAAAAAGGAATGATGGAGTCAAGTAACTTTTCAGCGTGTTAGTAAGTTGGTGTTGTGTAGCCCTTGGCTTGAACCTTATATAAGAGTATTTTCAGTGTTTATTTACTCTAATAGAAAGTAAGTGTCCTACAGTTTGTCCACAAATGATAGTACATCTCTGTTTATTTTTCTACATAGCAGTACAACTACTAATAAGATTTGTGTTTGCTTTTTCTGCAGAACTCAAATCAATTTCACAGTTGCTATTGATTTCACAGCTTCCAATGGTAAGAATAAAAATAAACATCTTGTGTGGGTTTGTGCTGTGTTCAGTTTTAAGCACATATATGTGTGTGTTTGTATCAGTATTCAGCTGGCACCACCTGGACTCAGGATTCCATTTTGCTTAGCAACAGATGAGAGGCCAATTCCTGTCTAGGAAAGCAGGACAAACAGAACAAATAAAAGTTGAAAAAGCTACATGTAAAATTGAATAATCAGAAACAGTTTGCAGATATCTGTGTAGTTTTTGATTATTATTATTATTTTTTGGTTTTTTATAACTGCTGGGAGAAAACTTAGAAGAACCCATTGAGAGGGGCCAAATAGTTCCAGGTAGAGTGAGGCTGAAGTGGGGTGAAGCAGAGATAAGCTGTGATCCTCCTCTAAAGCTGCTTTCAAAATGTCATAATACTTTTGTAAATTTTGTATTAAAAGTGTATAAATTGCACAAATCTAGAAGTTTCTTGCTGCCCTTTCAATGCTGAAATACAGCTACTATTGTTATAATGTATTAGGAACTACTAAAAAACTACTAGTAATAAAATATGTTCAGAACACTGCATTTTTACCTGATACAACTTATCATTTTTAAGAGAGAAAATTCTGAGGTGTTCAGTTTTAAAGTAAATCTCATCCTTGCTTCAACAGGTAACCCTTCACAGCCAACTTCATTGCACTACATGAATCCCTATCAGCTAAATGCTTACGGCATGGCACTGAGAGCTGTTGGTGAAATAATTCAGGACTATGATAGTGATAAAATGTTCCCAGCTCTAGGTTTTGGAGCTAGACTGCCTCCAGATGGAAGAGTATCACATGAATTTGCACTGGTAAGTAAATAAATGTTTATATATTATTTGAATTCCTTTACTACAACAAAATTTTGGGAGTTAAGGTTGTAGTCTTCAGCAGTTACTGGACAAGTAAAGAGCGGAGAATGTGCTGAGTCTTCTGTGCTAACTGCAAACAGTTGTTTCAAAACTTTTCATCATAGTGAAGTTATTTCACTTGAAGTTACAGAGAGAAATCCAGAGTCAAGAAGTCCCTGTAGGCCAAAAATTGTAATAAAGAAAAGTAATAATCTTTAACTTCAGCTGTAGCATCTTGAGAAACAGATGCTTCAAAGACTTCAGACTGAAGCTAATCTCTCTAAAGAAGCAAATGAATCATGATCCAAGATAGTATTTCATTATTATTCTTATTGTTCTGTCTCATTTTCTGGGATCACTTTATCTTTTACAGGCTGCTAGTTCAGAGACATAGGGATATCTAAGTGGACTAAAAGATGAGTTGATAAGAACAAATTTGAGATTGGTCCATGGGTCAGTTAAATTGCAAGCCTAAAATCTACCAAGATTTGCCAGAAAGGTTGATCTGGTATAACTGATGCTTGTGATTAGTGTTGATGTTTATATTTTTGTTCTCAGAGTAGGATAAAGTTGTCAGAATTACAGCAATGTAGGTATATCAGGAGAGTTCTAATCAGATAGCATCAAAGACATGGCAGAAGACAGGTGACTGTAGATGTGTATTTCTTCTGTCAGCCTGTGCTAGAAAACAATGCCACATGTCTTACTTCAGGGAAAGGTTTTCCACATAGATAGTAATTTAAAACAGGTGCAATTACAAGTACTCATTTAAATTGCAGACTTTCTTTGGACTTTGTGTAGCAAGTTTAAATGTATTGATACATCTTTCAGTTTTAAGGATGTTTCTAAAATTAATTCACTTAATTTATGAACCATTGCGATGCTTTTATGGAAGAGAAGCACCACATACATTGTGTATATATGTGTGTATATAATCCATATATAAACATGGATTGGTGTCTCCCATGTAATGCTAAGCAACGTTTTCAGCTCTTTTTTTTTAATGTTCTAGAAAAATTCTGTGAAAAATCCCTTTTGGTTTTCTAGATTCTCAGGCAGGTATACTTCACCTCAGAATGAAATACTGGCACAGTAAGTCAATGAGGTTTTGGCATATGAAGGAGAGTAGGATGATTTGAAAGGTTTTGTAGCCTTACATAGATCATTTGCCTGGCCTGACATGGTTCTGGAATTCAGCTTATGTTTTGTATTGCCATCTGTAAAGACGTATCCTCATTAGAGAGTCGTTACGGAGATAGGTAGTAAAATGCCTGCCCTAAGAATTTACAGTACCAGCCATTTTGTTGCCTCCCAAAGAGTAAATTCCTTTCTTCATCTGTTTTTACCCGGTCAAAATTAATTTTTTGAATGCGGAAATGTTGGACCAAAACAATGAGAAGTTTGTAATTTACCTTACACTCTCATAAGTGTAAAAACATTGGGATCTGGTTACCATTTCTTTGTTTCACATTTTTAAAAGAATAAATCATTGAGCCTGAACTGTGCTTGTAAACACGGTTCCAGTTTTATATCTGGCCTGTGATTCCTACCTTAAATCCATGCAGGGAGATGCCTGTTACTGTTGTCTGTATGAAGGAGAGTATAATTACACTAAAAATGCTATTCATGTCTAGGAGCCAGTCCCAGTGATTCAGACTGTGTGGAACATGAGGCTGGTAGAACCTCCTTACCTCAGCAGTTAACACTCACAAGCAGACATGACACTTACACTGAGCATTTGTAGTAAACTCTCTTAATAGATCCTAGAATCCTTAGGTCTTTGCCTTCTAAAAATGTACACTGGGTAGTGTTCATTAACCTACATAATTTTTACTTCGTAATTACTTTCAGTGATTAATCATCTCTTGTTTTCATTAGAATGGAAACCCTCAAAATCCATACTGCCATGGAATTGATGGTGTAATGGAGGCATATTACAGGAGCCTAAAATCTGTACAGCTTTATGGACCAACAAACTTTGCTCCTGTAATTAATCATGTAGCCAGGTAAGCATCACAACAGGTACTGGGCAGAAACTTCTTAGTGTCAGAACAAGTGTTGCATAGAAAAGGATGCCAGTTACAGAGAAAGGTATTTATTTACAGTGGTTTTGTTTATTCAGTCTAATGATTACCTTGTGATTTTGAGTAGGTTTGGAGACCATTTGCTGGTATTATGCAGAATTTCATTGCTGATTAAAAGGTAATACAAGTGATCCAGTTGACCAGCCTGTGTTAAAATCTTAGCAGAAATCATAATGAAAGAAAATTTTTGTCATGTCATGTTCCTTTTTCATCCTTTAGAACACAGAATTATTGCTTCACAGAAAATACATACATCTATCAAAAATTTGTATAAAATCTGCATTTTTTTAGGTATATGTAGTTTCTCTAACCTCTAAATGTCCAAAATGTCTACAAAACTTGCCAGCTCTCTCTGTGCCAACAATTCCCAGCTGGTAGTGGTACTTTTCAGACAGTAGTACAGCTGTCATCGTTGGGGAACTGTGGTGCAGTTATGCAACACCTCATCTGACTTCTCAAAATAAAAACCTTCCTGTGTCTGTAGAAGTTCCTTAAGAGGGATAATGTTGCCTTATTTTGACAGACAAGATCTTGACTTATAATCTTGAGCTCAAGATTTTGGCAGTATAATATCTCCATGAATTTATATAGGAAAGTGATATGGCTTAGGTGATTTGTTGAACAGATTTTATTTTATTTATAGACACAGAGAAAGAACTACTGGTTACAAAATAAAGAAGTAGGGATGTGTAAATAATTGTACTGGTAATGTTTTATTTATGAACTTGCAAAAAACCTAATTTTAATAGCAAGAAATACTTACTTATTATCTGGTTTGGCTGTTGTTAGTTCTACAGACCAGCAAAAATAATTTGCGAATTTCTGTGGTGCAAAGAATTTTGTGTGCCCCTGAGCATGGCTAGATAGCTGATTTCATCTATTTATCCTTAGGGTTAGTTGTTTCTTCTTCAGATCATACAATTAAAATTATGTACATGTATATTACATTGCTTGTTATCTGAGAGTAGCTGTTGCCTTTAAGCTTTCCTTTGACATGATCTCTTCAGTAGCAGTTTTCCATTTGTGTGGCACCCAGTGTCTGCATTATCCACATTATTTGGAAATCTAACTCATCAACTTTCCTGGCTCTTTCTTTTTCTTCAGAACTGGTCATAGCGGCTGAGATGCCTGGCTCAGAACTTGGCAGTTAACCTCATTGCAAAAATTGAAAATTTTGATCCAATGTTATCAAACCATTGGCATAAAATCAGTTCTTTTTCTCACCAGTTGTTTCTCAGGAATATCTGTCAACTTTTGCAGAATAACAGAAGACTGTCCACCAGTATTAGTCCTTCTGCTGAACTTTTGTCTTTTTTATCAAGTTGTTGCAAACCTTGGGAGCTCCTCCTGGTGGCAAATCTTGCTACATTATAGTGGGAGAGCTAAGTGTCTTCACAAGGATTTCTACTGCGTGATCATCCCTAAAGCAATCTGTGTATCAGTCCAGTTCTCAGTAACACCATTTTCCTTCAATGTTCAATTTCTTGATTATTCTCTTGAGTCTCAGAGACATGGTACTGACCTGCATTTACTCTTTGAACCTACCTTCATTCTTAAAGAAATTTATTCTTTCCACATCCCTCCTACTTAAAAGTATGCCTCTGATGAAATCTCTGTAAACAGTGTCAGATATTACTATGCTGTTGTGATCTTGGAGCTCTTTGGAAACACTTTAAGCAAATAAGGATTTTATTATCCTTTCCCGAGTTAGGGAGTTATCTAAACTACACCAAATTCAACTTAGTGTCTCCTCTCATCTCCCCTCCTCATAAAAGATCTTTCTTGCAAAAGGTTTTGGAACATTTTCATCTGTAAAAAATTTGAAATAATCAAATTTCTGTTCCATTTCTTCAGTGTAGGTATGTAGACAGTATTAAGTGCTCAGAAAGGTTAATAATGTTTATTTTACTCATCATACCTTGTCAATGCAATCATCATTGAAAAGATTATAAGCATTGTGGAAAAATGAGATAAAAGAAGCCTCTGCATGGTAGTGAAAATGTGTTCCATGGTAGCTTTTGTTAATCTCGATATTTAACTATCAGTCTCTACTGCCAGCAGGCAAGTAGGTGATATCCAACAGGTTCACTGCTCATATGGCTTCTTTACCCATCTGTATCCTGGGGAGAGGGTGGAAGATGGTGGCTTTCTGTAATTTAATTATGGCTTTCTCCAAACTCTTGTAAATGTTGTGGCTGCAGCATTGTATTTATCAGCAGTACTTGCTTGCCAGTGCATTGTGTTATCATCAGAGTTAGAATTTTCTAAGCATATGCAACCATCATTGAACATACTCTGTTCAGTGAACCAGGTCTTTCATATTCAGTGACCAAAAAAATAGTGAGTTCTTTGACAGTCATATTATGTATTTGGGCATGTATTCAAAAGTATTCCTGTGGCAACTCATTTTTCTCTTTTACTGCTCTCTATACAACTCACTGCAGAAAGTTCTACTTTTTGACTCCTAAACAGCACCAAGAGCCTTCATGGAAGTAGGAACTGTAGTGGCTGTGAAGCAGCAAACAGCTTCCCACAAAAAAAGTTCTTCTGTTCAGGCCACAGGATTTAGTGGGGCTTCTATGGACTCACTCTCTTTCAGGACTTTGCAAACCTTCAAAAGCTGCTCGTTTTCAAAGAGTAGTTGCTTCTTGGGTCCTTTGACTGAGGTGGGAATGGCACTGGGTGTATTTTATCTTGCATTCCTGTACAGCACAAGGAGAAGCTTGAGTCTTGAAGGAAAGGACATCTGTGGGTGGTGCAAAGAAATGAATATCTAAACCAGGGCTGCAGGGTGCGTGTTCAGCCATTTTACAAATGTACACATAAATGTGAACTATAAATCTGAATCATGGTCAACAGTAAGTAACCTGGTTTTGTAAGACAAAAAAAAAACCAGAAGAAAAAAATACGCAACATGTTAATTCCTGATAAATTTTATTTGTGATATAAACCCAACCATTCAGTATTAATGTATACCCTTCATAGGAAGCGATGTACGCAATAGGTAATACCTGTTAAACAACTTGGACTTTCTAAGAACTCATGATTCTGTAAAGGGCATTCTATCCATGCTCCTTTTGGTAGTGGTGCAGTTCCCATTTTTCACTGATACAGCACATGCAGATCATCAATATCAATATTGTATTAGTTCTGTTTTTTCAATGTTCTCATTTAAAAGTAGAATGTCCAGCTTAGATATGAATGTCTTTAATTTTGAAATTCCCTGTGTTATGTTTGTGAGTCCTTGGTAGTCAGATTTTACAAATACAGCTTGTTTTCATATTAATTCCTTTTATAAAGTTGGTTTTTTTTTTTTACTATTATAATGTTCATTTTCTTCCCTTAGATATGCTGCTTCAGTAAAAGACGGCTCCCAGTATTTTGTTCTTCTCATTATTACAGATGGAGTTATATCTGATATGGCTCAGACAAAAGAATCCATAGTGAATGTAAGTTTTGCTGAAAGTGTTGAAATTTAAAAGAATTGTTTCTAGGAATTAATCTTTTAGGCAATAAAGTGAATGGGTTAATAGTTCAGGCACTAGATTTGTTCCATAAGTACCCATTTTTACCAAGCAGGAAAAGTTTATTATGCATGAAGATGAAAAGAAAACAGAAGCTGAACTCAACCTTAGATAGTGTTCTGTGGTAAATGATACTCTTCTCTCTAACACTTGTTTTCATGGTTTTCCTCATCTGCTTCTTGCTTCCTCCTTCCTCATGCACATCCCACCATGCAGTTTTGCTTAGTAAACTGTTCTCTGTCTTTCTCATAATTGTAGACAGCTTTGATCCACACACTTTTTAAAAACTGCCCCCAACTTTCTGATCCTGAGTGGCAAGCATACCAGTCATCTGATTTCCCTCAAAACAGTCCCCTAGAATTCTGAAAATTCCTTATTATTTGTTAGTTTCTGCATTATTTTGAGTATTTTTCTCTTCAAAACTGCCATGTGTTTAAGTAATATTCTGTATTATGAGCAGGTTCTATTGTGCGTTTGCCCCTGGGAAATTTCAGATTAAAGTACACACAGAAACACTCCTAGGCATGGTTGGAAAAGATCTCTAGCAATAGTTTTTAGCATAGCACAGTGGATCTAGTTAACAGCCAAGTGGTGAGTTGAAAAGCCTACATTAAAAGCCTACATTTAGCATCACGTCCAAGTGATTAGTGTAGAATTAGGTGGCAGAGTTTGGAAGACCCACTTTCACTACCTGCTGTAGAGATTTGATACTGTTGCAGTTTGTGGGGTGCGCATGAAAATACTGCCCAAGTGCTCTGCCTTTCACTGAGGGGTTAGCAAGATGCCCTTGAGTTCCAGCCTGCAGCACACAGAGTCTGTGTAATGATAAGCTTGGAAGTTCATTCTCTAGCCCATACAAAGTTTGAAACATAATTTCTTTCAGATGAGCTTCTTCTGGGTGACAAAAAGACTCAGTGGAGAAAAAAAGAGCAGCTTTTGATTCTAATTCACCCTTCCATGTGAAGTCTGTGCATAAGAGAGCAGCAAGTGCAGTTGTCTGATACCTTGCAAGGTTAATTCATTTGCCACTAAAACGTACAGAAGAACCTTGTTTTCAGTAATAGTTCATTTCAAGGAGTAATGGCTGTTAGTCTACAACTGTCTGGAAGCACAGCAGATGTGTTGTTAGCCTGGAATAAGTGGAAGCTTGGGAATATTTGCTGTCTTGTTTTTCTATGAAGATGCCTTCATTTTTCTGCATATTTCTTGAAGTGTGAGCACAGTATATTCTGATAGAACTAATTAAATGCTGTTTGATAGCAGTTTTTTCAGTCTTAATAATACCCATAATACTAGAAAGGGTAATGATGTCCAATGCAACTTGATGTGTATAAAACTCAAGAGTATATTTCAATTTTTAACATTAATTGTGCTTTTAGGCATCTTTCTCGTTACAGCATATATGTCAGATGCATTCTGTTCTACCAAACTGTTTAAAGGTCATGCTGTCATTCAGGAAATGCCAACACTTAAGTTTATGAGCAAAAGCTTAATAACTCTTTGTCTTTATGCCGTCCTTGCCACTTGCTGTTTCATATTTCATTGCATCACATAATTCTGTGTCTGTGTGAGTAGGGATCTCGTTCTGTTCTAAGAGATCAGAAGGTGTACATCTATGATTTTTTTGTCCAGTTTAATGTTTAAAATGGCTGTAGACATTTTACGGTTTATCAGAATATCTCAATAAGCAACAGAATTTTCAGAATTATCTCAATAAGTTGTCAACCCTGACATTTGCTGAATGTTCTTTGGTTTTAGTTGTTACCTTCTTCATCAGAGGCAGATTCACATTATTTCTACGAACTGGTGCTACTATCAGGGCAGGAGAGTCCAATATTTAGGATAGTGTCTTTGTAATTTTAAAGATTTTACAGAGTTTATTCAGGGAAGGCCAGATATCATCTTTGAATGAAAAAGATAAAGTAAAATTAAAAATCTTACCACAGGCCAATTCTATATCTTGGTTGTCTGTGACAGGGATGATTGACCAGAGTAAAATTTCATTAATTGAATAAATGTAATATATGTATTGCTCAAATAGATTATTTATTTTCTTTTAAAAATTGGCATAAGATCAATGTACAAAATAGTGTCCCATAGTTCCAAGCAGCTGTGTAATATCAAAAAAACAGCAAAGCACATTTAAATAAATGTCAGCCTGTTATTAGGTTCATATTTGCAATTACTGTCAGTTTACAAAAGTTTCTAAGAGAAATTTGTCCTCTTAGTTGTCCTGTTAGTGTTAAATCCTAACATAGTTTGTTGTGTTTAATTAGCATCCTATATGATTCAAAGACTTGGTAACGAAAAAATAAAATGATCATGTGCCTTTCTATCTTCATCCAAGATGTTTTGTACCATTTAAGCAGATAGTTTACACCACTCAACTATTTAAGGGAAAAAAATTGTTCTTTAAAACATAATTTCTGTGTGTTTTTTGTTCACCTTGTTCTCAGATCTCATAGTATTGGCAGAGGTTATGTAATGCATTAAATCTCTTTCTCCTCTTCTTTTGAAGGCTTCGAAGCTTCCCATGTCCATAATTATAGTGGGGGTAGGACCAGCAGAGTTCGATGGTAAGTGTTCTAGTGTTTTTTCTAAATTTTTTTTTCTATTTGCTTACATTTTAGTAATATGTGGCTTTTCAAACAAATACTGTTCTTCAAATGAACATTATATGAAGTGAGGAGTGAGTGCTGTTGACATTTCCAGCTGGATTGATTGATTGATAACTCAGTGTGATTACAAGCTACCATGTGGAGCTGTGTAGCCCCTCAGGCTCTCTGTTCAAGTCAGAACCATATGGGGGCTCAGCATTTATAGTAAAGTAAATATACTTAAGAAATGTTAAATTTCTCCAACACAAATATTTAGATGCCTCGTGAAGTGTCAGTTGATTGGAAATACTGATCTTACTGCAGTAATAAAATCTTGAGAAAAATAAATATATTTGAGGTGGTCTGGGTTAAACAGGGTTTCACTTGGTAACTGTGCAGCAGCATTCAGAGAATATTACAGCAGGAGAGAAATTACCAGGTTATTTACATATTCTTTCGATGATATTCTGGAACACCATTCTCTATTGCAATAACTAAGTTGCTTCCATTATTTGTATTAATTTATTAAGTATATATCACTGCACTGTGAGGTGCAGACATTCTGTGTGTGTCTGTTCCTCAAAGCCCTAAATCCTTTCTTTTTCATTCTAGTACATCTGATTAGACAGTATGCCCTCTGTTGCACTGAAATATACTTAGTACTACTACCACAGATGTTTAATGTTGACTAATGACTGCATGTCTTAATTTTTGTACAAATACTCTAAGTGTATGAAAAAAGAGGAAAAAAAATAAGACAAAAAAAATTATTTTATTTTAGATTTATTTTATTTTATTACAAGCATTATTCTTGTGCTGTTTGGCAAGTGGTATATTAGTGATAATTTTAAGTATCTTATTCTGTGAAGAAATTGTCCAGGTGAACACTTACACTTCAGATGATTGTATGCCCAAATCAACGAGAAAAGTTTATATTCATAAATGCATATGATGGAAATTTGTAAACTTCATTTTTACTCCTGAGAATTCCAGCATGGTCCTGTGTTACTCACCATCTCTCACCCCTCCGTTGCATTTTCCCTTTCTCCCTGTTTGTCTAGTCCTTGGATTTGCCCAGGCTCCCTCTCTCTGTCAGGACATGTTCTTGGGGTGTCATCCCTTCCCTTTTCTGAAGTTAGGGTTCTGTTTGTACTGCAGAATACAGTTTCCATCTTTAGAGCCACAATCTTGGAGTGCTTTGCCTCAGTGAGATTCACCTATTAGGTGTATGCCAAGTCTGTAGTCCCTCAGTGCCCAAGAGGGCAGAGAGAAATTACCTCCATCTACAGAAATTGCTTCTGAACAGACTCCCTGTCTGCCGTGGATGCTGAGGAAGTGTGGGTGCAGGGGCGTGTGGCTTAGGCACTCTCCTGACATTTCAAGTGTCTCTGAAGCTTCAGTTCTGCCACAGAGAGACCAAGCTGCTCCCCTTCAGATACCACTGTTCCCTAGATGTCCCAGCCCCTGGGGACTACCAGAGGGGTTCTTAAAAGTCTGAAGCTTGGGTAGAAGACACATATATTTGGCAGAGCTTTACTTAAAGGATGTGAGGATGACTGTAACAGATCACAAAAGGGGCAGTTTTGCCCAGTATTCTATGTCTGACATGGCCATGGGTAGTTTCCTAGAGAATGTTAGGAACAGACTAAGCAAATATGATACTTCCTTGAATACTGTTTTTAGGTTGGAGTTTCCTGAGCAGGATGTGCTTTATGGCTATTTTGGAAATTTTTTAGTGAAACTCCTTCAAATACTTGTTCAGTCTCCTGGTTTGAACTCATGCACATTTTTGCAACAGCATCATCGGGCAACATGCTCTGCAAACCTGATTTTTTTCTTTGAACAAATATGCTCTGTTCAGCTTGGCTTCTGATAGTGTCATTTATACTTTGTAGTTCCTGCTTCAGAAGAACTAGGTTTTGAAGTGCTGGTTTCAGTGAATTCAGCCCAGTTTGTAAACCCCTGAGAAGCTCAGTGGTGCAGGGCTTTGATTTTCGTAGCATACACTGAAAGAAAGTTTGTAGAATTGCAGATCCAACATCTGAGCAATAATCTGAGATCCCAAATCTATCAATTCCAGCACTGGCAAGACAGCAGGTACATCTTTCTACCTGGAATAGCTTCCAGGTATCTGGACAACAGAGCTTTCCTGTATGAGCTTCCTGCTCAAAAGATACAAGAAGAATTACACAATAAATTTAGTAATGTTTTTTAAGCACTCCTCATTCCTATACATTAAAAGATACTGCTTTTTCACTATGAATGTGAGTTATTACCCCTTTATGCTGTATCCTGTATCTTCTGTAACAATAGCTGCTGAAGATGAATTCTTCTCCACCTCTGAAAGTATATATATTGCCTTACAAAACCAGATATACTTCTGTTTTGAGAGATGAAAGGATAAAAACTTTGTCATAGCCTGTTCTTTTCTGAAGGGGACAGTAAAGATAAAAGTATGTATTGTCACCATGAAAAAGTGCAAAACAACTACAAAACATGATGTATTTTCTGATGCAAATGATCTTAAAAGAGTTACCTAAAAAAGAATTGTTGGTTTTGTTGCTCTAAAGTGTAAGTTGTCTGAACTTTTTCTCAGTAAGATGATTTTGTTGTGTACCTGAACTTACAGGGTTTTTTTTGTTTGTTTTCTTTTAAGCTATGGAAGAACTGGATGGGGATGTAGTGAGGATTTCTTCAAGAGGAAGGTTTGCAGAAAGAGACATTGTGCAGGTGGGAGAGAAAATATATTCTCATAGATAGATTTTACTGTTCCTCTTTTTTTTGAATTCTTGTTTCTATCTATATTCCTACCCTTCATTTTACCTTAGAACTGAGATACTTTATGTTGAAGTGTTCATAACAAGCTCAGAAACTCTCTGTGATACCTCTGAGCCGTTTTGTAACACACAGTAGTGGATCTGCATTTGTTAGGAAATGACCCCAAACTGGCAGGACACTATTATAAAGTCTTAGTGTTATACAGCCATGGGAGAAGAGTTAGCTGCTGAAAATTTGGAGAAACATACAGTTTCTCGAAAAAATGGTATCTGTCTAAAAGCAAATCTTTTATGGAAGACATGTTTTCCTGGTAGTGGCTGAATACATTTATAAAATAGAGTATTTAAGTTGGAAGGGACCTGCCACAGAGTTCTAGTGCAACTGCCTGGGCACTGCGGGGCTGACAAAAAGTTAAAGCATGTTAATAAGGGCATTGTCCAAATGCCTCTTAAACACTAACAGGCATCCTCAGATTTAAACCTCACCTTAGATCTGCCATTTCTTCTTCTCCCTTTGTTCCTCCTATTTGTCAAACTTCATAGTGTTCACTTATTTTTCCTCTTACTTATTTTCACTTACTTCCTTCAAGATAGGTTGGATTTTTATATTGTTGTTTAGTAGAATATGTATATAGAGAGAGAATAACTGAGCTGTATGAATAGCTCATACTGCATGATAATTAAGGTCAGATTGCAGATAACGAACTTTGGGATATATATATATTTGTTTCCATTTATATCTGGAGGAACTGAAACTTTGCAAAATGTTTACAAGTACTTATACATGAATGTTTAAGGATTGATTGATAACTGCTAGTGGATGTAGTATTTCAATCCAAGGAAGTATTCAAAACATGTATTTGACACCTGCTTTTATAGTTTGGTTTTATTAGAATACAAAAATAAAGAAAGCTACATAAATATATGGAAATGAAAATGATCAGATTTTTTTTTCAGTCTTCTTGCATACTACATTAAAATTTCATCTCCATTTTTTTCTAAATGGGGATCAGAAATGAGCATAAGATGACAGAAGTTAAATTACCCTCGTACTCTTTATGGATATACATTAAAGACAGGCATGGAGTCTTGAATTCTAATAATTGAAAAAGATACTTTTTTCATTTTTGCAACATACAAAGACAACAACTGATGGGAAAGTGAGATACCAAAACTCTTAGAAGAGTAAAACATACTGGCTTCTTTAGTCACTGTTGTCAGAAAGATAACTGTAAAAGTCGGGATGATGTAGGACAGCTGAACAGGGATAAATTGTTTCAATGATAAATTGTTTCTCATTTTGTCAAAGCCTTTGCAGTGTTCCTTGGTGTCCATACTGGGCTGGAGAGGAGCTATCTGTAATCTGTTATGCTGTAGATGTCAGTGCTTTCAACAGAGCAGTATGTGGGGTGGACTCCAAGCTAGGATTTCTGCAAAGCCCTGTGTGCCATGTCAGATTTTTTAAAGCTAATTCAAGTATCTCTGGCATGTATTACACTTATGTTTAAATGCATCTAAATATAAACAACATAATTTCTCTAAAAAACAGCAGCCCTAAAAGCTTCAAAGAGCATAAATGGATGGAGTTCTAACATGTTATAAACTACTTGTGAAAATGCTTTGCATCAGAGAAATACTAACCTATGCTGAAAAATAAAAAAGCAATATGCAATGAATACCCTTTTGTATTTCTTTGGAATTCATTGCGTATCAGAATTGTAATAAAACATTTATTTATTATTAATATATTTTAATCAGAATATTGCCCCATGACATATTGAATTAACTGAAGGCAGTATTATTTTGTGCTCTTTTTCAGTCTAAATGCTAACAAATATTTACTTTATAGCCTGACTAACTAAGTAAATAAAAAGGGATTCTGTCAAACCCTCTAAGTTGGGTTTTACCTTTATTTTGTATCTGGCAGGCTAAAACTGATTTGCCTTTATAAAACTAACTACTCAAATACAAAAAATGTATTTTTGGGGTGTATTAGCTTAATTGAAATTAACTAGCAAAATTACCTATTAATTCTAACAGTATTGTCAAATATTTTGCTTAAACTAGTCCAGGAAAAGTTTGTCTGTTAAGTGAGTCACTGTATGTGTTGTATTTACTACTGACTGCAGTTAATGTAAAGGCGTGTTCTTCACTGTTTCCTCCTCACTAGTCCCTATACATATTGTAGGGACTCTGTGTTACATATGTACCATTTCTTCCTCAGATTTGTTTAATTTCTACTCCTTTTTTACCCTTTTGCTGTTGAAGATGTTTGAGGAGAATACTTACTTGTAGTGTTTGCACCTGTTGTTTCTCTTGAGAATTTTGCCTATTAGCCTTTTTAATTAAACTCTTAAATTATAGAAAAAGCACTTGACATTCCACCAGTCTCCCTTTGGTTTCTCTTAATTCTCTTTCATTTGACTCCTCTGCCATCTCTACTTCTCCATGTTAGCTGTCCTTGTACATCTCTAGGTTTGCTTACCTGTCCATAGTTCCTCCAGCTCCTCTGACATCTGCAGTGTGAGGAGAGGCAAGGAAGAGCTAAATCAGGCCATCACTGTTGTATAATTGCATTTCAACAATTACACAGTTGAAATAGCCCCACTTTGCTACAGAGCAGTGGTCTGAGATTTCGTGTCTGCAGACTAATGGGTAAGGTGATCTCTTAGGATGGGACACATTTTGTTCTTTAACTCAGACTGCATGTATTTTTTCATAAGGAAGAAAATCAAGGAGACTGGATTGTGTCTTTTTTCTATGCCAGTAGCACAAGCATCTCATTAAGTATTACAAAATTGAAGCCAGGGCTGAGCAGGTAGCTGGTTTAGGTGTTGAACATCTGGGTATCACATAACAAGTTCTTCTTTGATCCAATCCTTTTTGCTTAGCTTCTTTATGCATCTGTTAGTATCATATTAAAAGTGTTCAGGTGGTTCATAGTTCTACTACATATAATACAAAACGGTCAAAAATCTGAAGTCATCCTTTCTGTTTTGTTCAGTTCAGGGATCGAAAAAATCTATTCACCAAGTGCTGGAGTGGAGGCAGTCTGTTGAGTGGCCCCAGGAGCAGGGAATGTAAGCTAAGAACAGCTTTCTGAGACAAAATTACCTTCTTGTATGGAAAGGGTTGAGGGATAACCTGAATATCTCAATGAAGAATATCATCAGCAATCTGAGTTAGCCATGGCTTATGTGAAGGGGGTCACCCAAGTGAAAGCATGACATTCTTTCTATTAAAAGACCGATCTATAAAAATTGAGATAGAATGTGTATTTATAAAATACATAATATAAAACACAATGTATGTATATGTATGTTAAAAATGTGTAAGGTAACATATTAATCTCCTCTAACTCCCTAAGTTAAGCTTTCTTATTTTTATGTGGTAAGATGTATTCTGTGTCTGCTTAATGACCTGAGTGAACATCTCTTTTGTTTTGTAGTTTGTGCCATTCCGAGATTACATTGACAGAAGCGGAAACCACGTGCTAAGCATGGCAAGACTTGCTAAAGATGTTTTAGCTGAAATCCCAGAGCAGTTTCTGTCCTACATGAGAGTCAGAGGAATAAAGCCATCACCTGCACCACCACCCTACACACCCCCGATTCACGTGCTGCAGACTCAGATATGACTGCTCTGAAGCGCTTAGCATTTATCACTAATCTCTGGATGCAGCAGTAGCTTCTGATAACTTTTTGAAGCTAGGAAAGTTCTCTTCACATACCAAAATTCTCCTATAGTTGCATAAGCAACTGGAAGGCTTTTAAATGCTAGGAGCAAAATGTTGATGTTCTGGGACTTCTTTTTTTTAATCCAAACACCCTACTTTTTGATGTATTTATTGAAGGGGGAAAGCACAAGTCAGGTTTTCAACTCAGAAGATTGGGTCCTCTCTGAATACTGTGTGTATATAAGTGTATAGGAATGCTATTACTCTGTATCAATGTTTACATGTTACTATTTTTAAATTTCAGTACTTTTATAACTATTCTTAAGAATAAAAGTTTCGAATATTGACTCACATGTCTTCTAGTTTGCAATAGTTTGTCACAAGATAACAAGAGAAGCAATATCTCTTTGAATGTTTTTCCGGACAAATACAAATGAAAGCTAAGAAAAGGACAAATATATCTATGTGTTTTCAAGCAACTGAAGTGCTTCAATCAGTGCTCAGTAATCCATTCATCTCATGTATTGAGAATTTCGACTCCTAAATGTGAATAACATAATTGCATATGACTTATAACTAACTCCAGACTCAGAGGGGGAGGTATGTGTATTTTTTCAGAGATTCTCCAATTTCTGAGTTTATCTAAGTTTACAGTTTTTAAAACTAACTACTGAAACAAATTAGAATAGTTATTTGCTATATTTAATTAAAGAAAATTACCTCAATCCAGAACTATCAGAGTATTATAGTTGACTCACTGAGCTCATTAAATCATATCATGCATTCCTTAAAGCACTGGAAATTTTGCATCAGAAATGTCTTTTGAAGTGATTACAGCAGATGTTTTATAATGGACCATTTTAAACTTTAAAAATTTAAAATCTTTACTTTTTTTTTTTTTCTAGATTGCCCATTCAAAGGGATGCTGACTCTTAATATTTGGGTTTAATATTGTCATTTAATCGCATTTCCATTCAGGGTGCATGAATAATAAAGTTAATTAACTGGTTTAAAAATTGCACAACTACATTGCTTTGTGCACAATTTTGTGTACGGAACTACCCAAAAAATTTTATTATATGCCTGTTCGTATATAATTATAAAATGGTTTTGCATGTATATTTTGTACAAAACACACAGTTTTGTGAGTTTGTGTCAGATACATTTTATTTAGAACAAATGGCCTTAAATTTCACAAAACTCCTGAAATGATTGTGAATTGCCTTCAAATACTGTTTAAACTGAACATTTTAATTTTTTGTATCACAGTTGTAACTGTCTTGTATACGTAACTTTTTTCTTTGCATATAACCTGTTTACTAATTCTGTTTCTTACTACTGTATGTTGTAATGTACATTATAAAACTAAGGTGCATTTTTTAAGCATGAGAAGTTTTTTGCCAGAAAGCATATCTTCAATATTAATGGCATATAACTATGAAATGCAGAATCTTCCATTTTTAAATATATATAACTTCCTTTAACTCTTTCATGTGGGAAATTATGTTTTCCAAATAATGATTCTGTTAGCAAAAAAGAAAAATAATTTTTTGTAAAAGAAAAATCTTGTTTTATTTTTATTTCAAAACAGTTTTTACATAAATATGGAGTTTAATTTTCTCACCAAACTATGTATTTCTCAGTGGATTGATGTTGCATGAGTGAAATTTGATACTTGGCAACTACAAATTTTGATGAAAGTGCATCATAAAGAGTAAGTTTAAATCTGCTGAATGCTGGTGGTGTTCTCCTTTCATCTTCTGCTTTTATTTTTTTGCACCGACACTGTTGGCACTTTTGAAAAATACTGAAGTAAAACTATTTTTTTTGTTGTTTCATTTGATTAGACAAATCTTTATGCTGATACTTGTATTGGTTCCCAGTGGGCCATGTATTTAACATATCACTAGAAGGCCAGAAAACAAACTTACTCAGTTGAGAGTAATTTATTAGCTCTCATTTAGCCAGCACCTTCTATTAGTTCAAAAATTAGTCTCAAAACTAATTTAGCAGTTCATTTAACAAGTGAAAGAACTTTTGAAGATAGGTATTACTTCATCAAAGTTATTTTGTCTGTCCAGCCTAAGTACCAGCATATTCTATTCCACACTGTTGGGGTTTTTTCATCTCTTTGGTATTGGGTTCTAAATATAACATATTTAATGGAAAGAAATAGTTGTGATAAGTGGACTGAGAATTCTAGTGGAAAAAAGCTTTTTCCAGACCTGTGAGATTCCCTGTCTATATGCTTGACATCTTGATTCTGTAATGTGTGAGAATCATTATGTAGACTCACATATTAGCTCTCATTCCAGTTTTGGGATGAGAGTTAATGCTCAGAGCTTGAATTTCTCCAAAAGATCACCTACAGCCATTTCTACTCCTGGCTTTATTCTTGAGAATAATGGAACACGAAATTCTTATTCCTTCCCAAGCAATGCTAGCTGCTGTCAAACCTTACTAATTTGCCATGCCTGAAGAGTAGCAGAGTATTTATGTTTATGAAAGGTAAAATGTGACATGCTATGTGACAAATGAGTTGTCCTGAGAGAAACTGTTGGCCTTGACAAAAGCTCTCCTACTGGTATCCATCTTGGAATAGATATTTTCTTTGTAATACATGCAGAAATTTTTCTGGTGGGGCAAACTGCACAAGTGTTCCTGCAAATGAGAGGGGACACTGGCTCATGGAGTCTGATTCAAGCGTGACTCTTGGGTTTGATTCAGACTGGTGAGGAATTGTTTGCTAATCTGGAAGAAGAAACCGGTTTGATTTTGGTTACAAAATAGAATTTTGTAACTTTAGGCAAAGATGAAAAGTTACACAGTAGAATTTCCATCGACTTCAAAGCAGCTCAGTTGTGTACAAAAAAAAAGTTCGTTGTGTTGTGCTGCAGAGAGGTGTCTGAAGGAGAGGAAGAGGATTCAGGAAGGTGGTATTCTCAGAAAAGTTGCATTTGAAAAGCTGGAGATTCTCACCTAAGTAGGAACAGATGAAAGTCACTCCAGGATACTTTATAAAATGGCTGAAACAAACAGAATGATAAATTATTTATCATCTTTGAGAACTAATAAAAGGCCACATGATGACAAATTACACCAACACAATGGGAAACCTGGGAGTGTAGTAAGAGGCCATTATAACTGTGTGAGAATTTTTTTTTTTAAGAAAAATCAACAAGAGAGAATTTGTAGCTATGTGTAAATGTAAAAGCAAGATATGTGTGAAAAAGTACAGAAAAACACAAAAAAATTTATGACTTCTAAAGCCTAATGCAACCTCTACTAGAAAGGGAAGGAAATTTAAATCAATTATTTAACAAAAGTATGAGCTTTTAGCCCTTTAGGGACAACATAAATGCCCAATGCTTTTTTCCTTCAAGCTTCACAGAAGACGGATAAACATTGAATTAAATAGTAAATTAAAAATAAATAAATCTAGACTAAGGTTTACCTCTACCAATAAAAATTTGCTACTAATACATAGTTTTGAAACAATTTTCTTAAAAAGAAATACAATGAGCTTCAGAATAAAAAAGAGAAACAGCTGCTTTAACACAACATTTTAAAAGCAAAGCAGAAGATATCAGCCTCGTTTGAAGTGCTGTGAAGTACTATAGGGCTGATTAGATTGTTCAGAAAAATGCTATCAGTCTTCCATCGTCAAACTTGAGAAACAGAACAATTGCTGTTCCATAGGGACCTGTCTTGCTTTTGGTAGTATTCAGTCATTTCCATTGACGAAGCAATATATCAAATTTTGTTATTAAATTACTGGATTATATCAACTGGAGATAGTTTAATCACTTCAAAAAATGGTATTAAAACATGAAATTATTTTTATGAATTAGAAAAATTACCTGAAAGAGGAGCAAATTCAATCAGGGCAAGTAGGTAAGAGTACTGGAGTAGCAAAAACCTACTGCACAGTTAGAGCACTTTTTGGCTGTGCAGCAGTTCTTTAAAACTGTCTGAGATTAAAGTGGATCACAAAACCAATACTGAGAAGAAGAAGTCATAAGTTAAAGCGTTGAATAATGGCCACCTGAGGTAATCCATCCACTTGTCCACAAAATAATTAAGGCCTTGGCTCATGTACCAAGTCCAGTTTTGAGACTTCAGATATCATGCGGCTCAACTGGAAAGACTCAGAGGACTGACTGTGGGGGCAATGAGGCCTGTCAGAACAATTTGGCCAAATGATAGGGAAGATTTCTGCGGGGTTGGCCTCCCTAGCAGAGGTTGTCTCTGAGTGGACTACCAAGGGTCATGCATGAGACCAGGACATGCCCTACTGAATGAACGTGTGTGTGGAAGAAGGTGGATGTCATTGCAGCAGAAATATTTTCAGGAGAGACTGTGTCCATTCCCTTTGTTGGGTTGCTGTTTCGTTCTGCTCATCTCTTTCATGCGAAATGTCCTCCACTTTTAAACTGGCTTACAGCACTTGTACACATTTTCTGCAGCTCTCCATGGTGGGTTTTTTCTTCTTTGCCACTGAGTTGGTAGGGAATGGTTTCCGGTTTTCTTTCCAGCCAGCATTCTGCATTGCCATGAGAGTGCCAGTGACTGTAGATGACTGATATTTTTGAGTTGGCCATCTAAAGGAAGGGTATAGAGTACTTCAGTTTGGAGCATATGCCTACAGCCAAACACTTGACAGTAATAAATTTCATCATTGGAATTTTTATTCGATGATTTTACTTTGCAAACCATTGAAGGCCTTGAAGTGACTGAGTGTTCTTACAGATACCCCATCCTGCAGAAGGTGTACAAGTGTTGTGAGACAAGTGCGTGAGACAAATCTGTACAAGTTCAGCAATAATGCAGTGTAGATCCTAGGGCAGTGTGTGCCACAGGTGGTGAGAGAACCTTCCCAAGCCACAGTGGGCCATGGCTGTGCACTGAGCAATTCCACTCTTCTGCGTTGCTCTGTTTCCCAGGGAGCAAAAATTCTGCCCATCCTTTGAGAGGAACAAGATAGCAAAAATTCTGCCCATCCTTGAGAGGAACAAGATTGCCGTAATGACTGAGTGGCCTGTGTGTCTCTGTGCCACAGGCTGCTCTGTGGTTTGCTTTGCTTCAGGCTGATCATGAAATCAAAGCAATTGACTGGATGTGCAAAGTGATTAGCACTGAACGCTGTGTTTTAAATTGAGTGGGCCATCAGGACACAATCACCAGCCAGAGGGAATTCAAGGAGAAGCAAATTGTCTCTGTTCCATGAGCAAAGGGCTACTGCAGACTGTGATGAAGATTAAATACTTCCACTGGTGCAGGCAGAAAGGCCCTGAAAGTACAGGAGTGACCAGACAGCCTTGGTGGATGTCTTTCTGTGAGCAAGAGGGGATGGAAAATATCAACAGGTAATCAAACCTGGAGGAAAGGAGGAGAGTCCAGCACAAGTCTCTCATGGCTGTTTCTGGCAAATATTGTTATTAATGCAGTAAACAAGGGAGTTAAAGGCTACATTTATAAAGTGGATGTAAGTATCTGCTCACCAGGATTGTAGGCTGGAAGGCCTGAATAAATTTTAAAATGGTCTTGATGAATTTGTGGGGGAAAAAAGTGGAAAATACTACATTCAGGAGGGAATTAAATAAACACAGGTGGAATGAAGATAAAAAATACCTTTATAAGTTTGGAACTTAATAATCTGCAGATTATAGCTGGGCTGCAAACAGAATATGAATCAAATTGTGATACTGCTGCATAAAATGCAAAGGTCTGTTGCAGTGGGGATCCTGCAACACGCATATATCAAACCAGGAGTCCCGTGGAAAGGAAATATATATGGACAGACAGATTCTTGCTAGATGTTTCAGAGATGTTTATTTCTCCAGCCGCATGGCCGGGGCTCTGCCGAGGAACTGTTCCAGTCACGGGACCAAGGGTCCTTCTGCCCGCGCAGGGAACACAAACCAACCCATGGGAACGAGGCTGAGCAGGGACAGGGAAACCCCGTGTCTGTGCCCTCAGGGCCCCTCTCCCAGGGCTACACGGCAGCGGAGGGACCCCAACACCTCACCCGTTTTATTTTAATAAAAGGAGAATGAAAACAACTGGATAAACATTACAAGAACAGTTTCAAGACAAAACAAGCCACCCTCCTGAGTCTTTAAATGTCCAAACAGATTCTGTGGAACATCTTAGGGCTGACAGAAGGGAGACAGAACTCTCTGAGCATGCTTTGTGGGGAAACTGAGGCAGGAGAGGGTTTAACTTCTTCCCTCCCCCTTTTCATCCCCCACTCGGCATTGGAAAGGGATTTTTGGGGAAACAATTGGCAAAAGCATGGTTTTGTGAGGGAAACCATGGATGAAAAAACGGATTGGGAATACACTGGGGGTAATAGGACATAGGGTAAAAGGGAAAGGTGGGATTAGGAAAGGGAAACTGTAGGGGGGGCTTACAATGGAGATATTGTCTAACATGACTACGATTTTTTGCATATATACTGCCTTTTACAGGAACACCATCAGGCCCAGTGACCTGCGATGCTTGTAACCCTTTTCTACCTCGTATAATTTTAAATTCCACCACCTCTCCATCTCCCAAGCTGGGGATGCATTTTCCAGGGTTATTCTTTTTAATAGCAGTTCTATGCACGAATATGTCTTGCTGGTTGTCACACCTTGTTATAAAACCATAATTTTGCTTAACATTATACCATTTTACTATCCCTAAGGTCTTAGTTACTATGATCTTTTCCTTTTTCCGAGTGGCTGCTGTTTTCTGTCTCGCTGCGTCTTTGCTCTCTCTTTCGGTCGCTCCCGTGTTGGAATTGTCGGGGCTGCTGGTGCCTGCGCGCTCTTCCCGGGGTCGCGTTCGGGGCTGTGTGGGCCGGGCCGGGCCGCGCCGCTCAGTTCTCCGTGCGTCGCCTCCTCTGGTCGCAGCTTCGCTGCCGATGCCGGGCGCTGCACCCACGTCTCGGCCGGGCCCCCGAGCGACGACCCCCCCGCGCCCTGCTCCAGCGCGCGTCTCGGCTGGGCGCAGCTCCGTTCCACCGCCGCTGCCACCAGCCGCCGCCCGCGCGCCTCCCCTCTCAGTCGGGCGTTCCCAGGGCTCGCTCCACCACGCGCTGCACAGGACCGGGCGGGCACCACCGGGTCCCGCCGCTCCCGCCGCTCCTCGCTCCGCCACCGACATTGCGGCTCGCGTGGCTCCGCCCGCACGCGGGAACTGCCTCGCTGCTGCTCGCAGAGCGCTCGGCGCACGTAGCCTGGGCCGCACGGTCCCTGCGCCAGGCTTCCCTTCGCCAGGACACAGCTGACATTGCTCAACAGTCTCGGTAACTAAATAATATTCACGAAAATATTCTTCCATCGGCATATATTTTGACTCCAGTATTAACTGTGTCCAAACGGTTTTCCAAAAGCCCTTGGTAAGAATTAAATCCCAAGAAACATAGAAAAAGTTCTTAAACAACCATGCCAGGAAGTGTTTCAGTTCTTTCTGAGCTTGAATCAAGCTAAAATTTACAAATTGTTGTTCAAGAATCATTTTAAGTTTAAGATAAATGTCCACATGCGGCTCTGAGAGCCAAGAGTCTTCCCACGGTTCCTCCATAGTTTAGATATGGAATAGCAAAGCAAAACCAAGAAGAGGAATCCAAAGTTTCCAGGGTTTACTCACACAAATCAGTCGCTTAGGGATCGGGGATCGTTCTGCTCTCAATTCTCCACCATTATGCTGCAGTGGGGATCCTGCAACACGCATATATCAAACCAGGAGTCCCGTGGAAAGGAAATATATATGGACAGACAGATTCTTGCTAGATGTTTCAGAGATGTTTATTTCTCCAGCCGCATGGCCGGGGCTCAGCGAAGGAACTGTTCCAGTCACGGGACCAAGGGTCCTTCTGCCCGCGCAGGGAACACAAACCAACCAATGGGAACGAGGCTGAGCAGGGACAGGGAAACCCCGTGTCTGTGCCCTCAGGGCCCCTCTCCCAGGGCTACACGGCAGGGGAGGGACCCCAACAAAGGTCACCCTGGAAGATGCTGACAGCAGTTGTGTTCATATGGCAAGGTAGATAATCATTGCTCCAGGCTAAACTGTACTGAAGCCTGAGCTTGGCACTGTGTCTGGTCGATGGGGCCACACTTTAGGGGCAACACAGACAATTTTGAAAGAGTCCAGGAGAGAAAAAACCAGATGGTTTTTAACCTGTGAGGAAAAAATTCAAGCATTTGGGTATGTTTTGCATGCGGATTACCAGAAGGAGTGTGGTAAGGAAGGAGTCTGTGCAAGGGCTGCTGCAATGAGCTGTTCTCAAAGGCTGGCAGTGATGGGTGAGGTTGCTGTCTTTGGCAGCAAGAGTGGCTTACATGGACAGACAGGCAAACCTCCCAAAGTGTCTGGAGTTCCCTTCTAGTGCATCTCAGGGAAATTACATCATCTTTGTCTTAGAAATTTGTTTAGAACACTCTGGACAGTTGCTAGGGATGCCCTAATTGTGCAGCCTCCCTCTGAGCACGGAAATAATACATTAAAGAGTTAAATATCCTCTGAAACCCCCTTTGTCAGTCCTGCAAAGGTAGGTGGCCTAATTAAGATAGAAGCAAGGATAATACAGAGGGAGAGGAGGACTGGAGTGGGTGGGTTATTAGGAAGGCACCAGGAGGGCTGAAGAAGGCCCTGGTGAGATCTTGTCTGAAATACATGTGTGCTTCCAGTCACCTGTTTCCAAAGTAATGGACTCAAGGGGCTGGTGAAGAGAGAGACTCTTAGGACACTTGCATCCAGTGGGCAGGTGGGATGACCAGCCCCTGTGTGTGACCAAAGGCTATGAGGAGGGAAGAGTCTCATGGCGGTCACATCAAGATGGTGAAGGTCAGGTGAGGAGCAGGATATGCCAAGCAAATTGGTGTAAGTGGACAGCAAGATGGCAGTCCCCATCTGTACACCTGAGGTTTTGCAACGATGTTGAAGCAGCAGTAAAACTGTCCCACTGATAATTAACTAGTCAGTTCTACAGTCATGACACCTCAGTTTGATGTACTCACTCAGCTGTTGTTACTAACCAAAACCCAGCAAAACCCAGAAATACTCCCTATAATTCCTTTAAAAAGAAGAACACAGAATATTCTGTTGGGTCCTTGAGATTCATAGCACTAGGCTGTACTGAAACATGCAGTTTCTTCAGTAACAAGAACTGGTATTTGCCTCATATCTCTGATTCACTCAGACAATTACATCTCTGGATAAAAGAATTGAAGAGTCTTTAAGGGATGTTGGAATAAAGCTGTCAATAGATTAACATTGTCAGATGCTCTTAAATCTGTGCTTTGCATGTTCATCATGTTAAAATTCAGAAATAAATGCCTCCTTGGTGTGGAGAGGAAATGACTTTACGATGTAAGCTGTAAGTGCTCTCCACCACTGACCTTCTGTTGAGCTCATGGTTTGCTCCTCCTGATTTACCAAAATATGAATATCGATCTAATATCGTTATCCAACTGAGATGGACAAAAACTCTCAAGTTTAGAGTTAGAAGGTGTATGTTTTATTTGGCGCCAGGCACTGTGTGGATAGCTCCCTAAGACGCAGGGCCCTGATCCAAGCAAACACAAAGCTTTTTATTTCTGAAATTATGAATATCCAAAATACAAATGCATATTCATAACATTAACACCTCCCATTCTCTGCTTCATATGGAAATGAGATTAATTGTCATTAAGCATGCGTAGTGTGTGTTCTGAATTGAGTCAGTGGTCTTGAATTGGGTCAGTGGTCTTAAAAAGATGAAATAACTCATCTTCCTCATTTTGACCTTTTCGCATCTCTGAACTTTTAACAATCCTAATTACTTTAGTGACCTCTAAGTTTCCTCTTGCATGACTTTTGGACGAGTTCCCACAAAGGGAGGAAATTGGTAATTGTCCTTGTTCCCTACACCAAATTATCAATGTTCCTGTTCCTCGTTCTAAGCACAGCTAAGCAAACATACAAATGACAGATCATCAGTTATTTGGCAATCAGTTACTAACATCTTAAAACCCATTTCAGGTCCAGCTCTCCTAACTATTTTAATTAACTCTCACTGGGCCCAGATTCTTTTCTATTCCCACTAATCTCAACACAGCCAGCCTATAACTAAAATCTTTATGTTTCTTCTATGTTTCACTCCAGTTGGAGCTGCAGACACTCACTCTTTTGTTGTAACCATGACAAGTATTTGATAACAAAAGCCCTGCTGGTTTTAAACGAGTCATCCTCATTTTCTCCTATCTAGACCTCCTCAGAACTTGTCTCCTTTCTATAACTCAGACCTGTACAAATCTCAGCAAATGCCACTGTGGTAGCCCTACAAAAAGCCTAAAATAAAACTGCTTTTTAGCATTTTACTCAGTGATTCAGTCAGTAGAACTGACACTACGGAGAAATCACATCTGCTAATGAAATTGGCTATTTACCTGTGCCCTCCAGCATAGGAAGAGGTTTTACAGTATATAAAACCCCAAACCTACACCTCACCTGCACACACACCACAGTTGCTTCTGAAATAGCTTTTCTCATCTTGCTAAGCCTCTTGGAAGAACACAGAAAGGAAGAAAGTGATGCCACTGTGAGTGTGAAAAACCACTGAGTCGCAACATTTCATTCTTAGAGATGCTGTCAGCTGCACTGCAACATTTCCCACTGCCCTAGAAAAATTAACAAGAAAATAAATGTGTTTGAGCACACCCCCACATATTAGTGAGGGGTTTTTTTCTGGTACTGTTAGGTATTTCATGGTACAGAAGGATTCTAAATGCTCATTCATGTGTGTACTGTGTCATTATCACTAGATCTGTCATTGCAAGGCAGTACCAGACTTCCAAAACCTCCAAAGGCCCAGCTGAGATGGTAGGAGCTGAAATATGTGCTTTTGTCTCCAGAAGCTACTGGGTTTTGCTGTGTGCTGGACTACTGCTTGCTGTAAGAGGTGCAGCAGGGCAGCCAGGACACCTGGCTGCAGGACAATTGGGCCTTGGACCACCATGCTCAACCCCCAAGGACGGCAGCAGGCAGATTTTATTGCCAGATAGGGGAGCAAAGCTGTATTGCTTACAGGGCAGGATGGGGCCCACTGTGCTGCAGCTCATCAAGCCTGAGAAGCCAGCAAGCTCTTCTGGTTGCTGTTCCCTTCTCACTCTTATTACATTACGGACCATCTAAATTGTGATTACTGTAAAGAAAACTAAATGATCTTGTCCTCCAGGTGCCTCATTATGGCATCTGTTAGAAATAAGCCAGTGACAGGTGGAGGAAGCTCCAGACATCTCAGTTGCTTTCTAAAATTTGCATGAATTTCATTAGGAGTTGGAGTGCAGGGGTTTGGCCATGCACTGCTTTGCCTTCCCTGCTGGCTTGTACCTGTGCCCAGGCAGATGTCACAAGAGTTGAGAAGGAGTGAAAAGTCCCTGCATAATTTGAAAACTCTCCCACCTGATTGTTTTAAGTTTGTGTGCTGTGTTTAACCTCAAATCCGAGCTTTAACAGAGACTCAGAACAGGAGCACCTCCCTCTGCTCTCTTTCTTCCTACTGCCGTGCTTTCTATCCCTCTGCCCTCATGGCTTGTCCAGCACCTTCTGCTGCATGCAGGGCTGGAGTGTGAGAACATTGCAGTGACAGCTGCCCCTGTTTCATCATGGCCACACACCTGAACCCCACAGGCAGGTGCCTGAGGGAGCAAGCCCCAGTGGGGTTTTGGTGAGCCCTGGATGAGGGGAGCAGGGCTGGCAGTGACCTCCTCCAGGACTGCCATCTGATGCCTTTTGCTGCCTCTGCCCTGGCCCCGAGGGTTGGTTCAATAGCCCTTCTCCTGGGGTTTAGGCCTTTTAAAAAGATTAAATCATTGTGTATGTCCATCATCTGGACAATCTGTTCTGGGAAGAAGTAATAGCCCTCTTTACCCAGCGCAGCCAGCTGTACCTAAAATCAGACTCAGCAGGAGTGTGAGTGACACATGGCTGCTCAAAGCCACAAAGGGAGGCACTATTTTTGGGAACACATTTGTTTCCTCCAATATTTCCATCTGGCAGAGGCAGAAGAGTTGATGTCTGAAGACCCATGGTCCAGGTGGCAGGAGAGCCCCCTCAGCCAGGGAGACAGGGCAGGTCTTGCTCTGGCAGTGGGCACAGGTAGCCTGGGAGATAAGAGGGCATAAGCTGTGACCTCACAGATTTTTGTTTTGAGCCCACTCCTGAGAGGAGTCGCTGATCTCCCAGTCCCCTCCTGAGAGTGATAAGTCCATGCTGCAGCAGCTGAACAGGAGCTCTTGCCAGGTGGGATATATGGTGGAGTAGTGGATGAGTCAGTCATGAAGCTATTTCTCATTGTACTAGTTTGAAAACAAACCAGTGGGAGGCACCAAGTCAGAATAACAATTTAATGGGGAAATTAAAGAAAAGGAATAAAAAAAGAAAATACTGGTTCAAACTGACAGAGTTGAGATACGACCTGATACCCTGTTAGTCAGGGTGGTGGTAACAGCCCAATAAGATGGTGGCTGCAGTCCTCCTGAAGTGGTGGATGTGGTTCTGTTGAAGTGGTGATCCTGTAGAAAGGGTCTGCTCTTCCTCAGAGGGTCCAGTGGTGGCTGTGTAGCTCCTGTCCTCTGGGAATCCAGTGGAAAGGGTTGTCTCTGGTGTTCAGAGTCTCAGATTATATCCACAATGGGATGCTTGGTTCCTCCCTCTGGGTGGAGCATCTCACAATGGGGTAATGAGTCATGAGGCCAAGTGTTGATGAGGCTCATTAACAGAAGATAGTCCAGAGGGAGTTATCTCTGAGTCATGCAGCAGGACAATGATGGGCCATTAACAGAAAGATAGTCTGGGGGGAGGAGGCAAGGAAACACTGCCCCACCTGATTTCAACAGCTCATGAGGATGGTAATAGAATACACTGCAAACCAGGACGCTCATTTATACCAGTGTAGCTGCTGGCAAACCTTCAGTTAAACCTAAGCAACACCTGAGCAAAATGTAGGCAGAATCACAGCTTTGATGGTCTTTGGAAGCACTTTACTTGCAAGGAAATCACCATTTTCCCAGATACTGATAAGAGTTGACAGGAAAAACAAGAATAACCCCCTGTCCTGTTGCATCAAAGAGTGAGAGACAAATTTCACAAAGATCAAAGATGTGAAATGGGTAAAATTCAACAAGGTAGATCTTACCTGCTGTCAGAAATCACCAGGCTGGCATTTGCCCTCACAGGGAACTGAGCGAAAAACCAAGAAAACCAACACAAAATGAAGGCATTTGCCAAATAGGTGCTTTCAATTAAGAGATCATATAGTAATGATAACCATGAGAAACTGTCTTGTGGTGAGCCTCCTTCCTTGGCTTCTCTGCTGGAAGTCTGTCCTTGTACAGGCTGTCCTAGGATGCAGCTCTCTGTAGAGCTGGCAGCCTCGACTGATGACCAATTATCTCTGGAGGATCCAGGAGTGATTGCACAGTGTGCCCTGGTCTGCAAGGAGCCTCTCCAGGGAAGTCTCCAGGTTTAAATTCAAGCGCTTGGCACTTGAAGTAATGCCATGATAGTGTTCTGTGAAGCTGATGAAAATCTCTTTCAAGTTAAGTGTTGGCTGTGATGCAAGAAAAGGTTGTCTTGGAGGGTTTCATCTATTGTCATGGGCTCTAGTGGAAGAAGGACAGAGCAGAGGTGCTGGCACCTGTGTGTGCATGAGCATTCATTTTGAGCTTGGAGAGGACAAGGGAATTTGCAAACACAGTCATGCTGCCAAAGGGACCCAATTACTCCTGTCATGTCTTTTCCAGAACAGAAGGCAGCCCCACAGCCAGTGGATCGGCTGCTGGAGCAGTGCTGGGCCGGTGGCTGGGGGTGTGTGGTCAGAGAGTGGTGGCAGTGGGCACCATGGCAGGGATGCGGGAAATGGGTAGAGGAACAAGCACAGCACAGGAGGAGTGTGCAGCCCTGCCACCACTGTCACCATTGGGCACAACAACACTAGTGACATCACTGGACAACACTGGAGATGCCATTGCCCAGGAACCTCAGCCTGTGGAAGAGCAAGTGGCCACAAGGAACTCCCTGAAGGAGATCCCATGGAAATATTAGTGTCAAATTCTTTGCAGTGGCAAGGGAAGGAACTGAGCACAGCACTGGTTCCCAAAAGGAACAGCAAAGCTGTGAAGAGAATATTAATGAGACAAAACTGGTGAGTTGTCACTGACCTAAAACCAGTAGTAGGGAAGCTGCTGTAACACTGGGTTCTTCTCCTGCAGCCTGGTTTCCAGCCAGCTATGTGTTCCTCCTTTTACTAGTTTGAAAGCAAACAAGTGAGAGACTCCAAGTCAGAATTACAATTTAATAGGGACATTAAGATAAAGGCAATAATACAGAAACACTGGCTTAAACTGACAGAGTCAGGATACAACCTGACACCCTGTTAGTCAGGGTGGTGGTAGCAGTCTGATTAAATGGTGCCTGCAGTCCTCCTGAAGTGGTGGATGTGGTTCTGTTGAAGCTGTGATCCTGTAGAAGGGTCTGCTCTTCCTCTGAAGGTCCAGTGGTGGTTACATAGCTCCTGTCCTCTGGGAACCCAGTAGGTAAGGGCTGCCTGCGGTGTTCCAAACCTCAGATTATATCCAGGTAGGAATGCTTGGTTCCTCCCCCTGGGTGGAGCATCTCACAATGGGACGATGTAATTTTATGAGTCATGAGTGAGGCTGGATGGCTCATTAACAGAAAAATCTCTCTCTGGAGGGAGTTATCAGGGATGTGTCATGGAAGAGCTAAAGAGCACTGCCCCACCTGGTTTTAACAGATGGTGATAGAATACAAACTTTTAGTTACATCTTACATTGTACCCTAAGACACTCCTGCAAGGGCAGGAGACACCTGGCTGGGAAGCAGATGACTTGGGAAGAGCAGAGAACTGTTCTAGGGGATTTAAAATTTAATATATTTTATTCTTCTATCTTTCATCATAATCGTGCTTTGCTGGAGTCAATATTAACCTTAAAGAAAAGAAGTGTTCATGTATTGATTACTTATGTTAATCTATATATTTAAACTTTATGTATTTATCTATAAAAATAAATAAGGATAAGCTATTCTAGTAAGTGCATTTTCAGTTGTCCAAGGTTGGCGGAGGGTTCAGTAAGCCAGCAGTTGGTTTTTATCAAATTGATCACGTCAGTGCCACTACTTTTTTATAACCAGATCTGAAAGGAAGATTGTGTACAAAATATTTCCCTGGCATCATTGCTTGCTCCTGCCTAGGAAGTACAAGGCAACACTGCTCTTATGGAACAAGTCTCAGTATTTTCTTAATTAAGAATAAATAAAAAAGAAGACAAAAGAACCTTCTTTCATCTGATTAAGTAGATAATAAAAACACAGGCTACCCTTAAGCACAATTGCTGATTAAACCCTTGTGTCTCAGTTTGAGACAGTCACACCAGGACACCTTGGATGTGGAATAAACAGGCTGAAGAAAATTTTAATACATAAACATGGGTCTGATCTACTAAAGAGCCAAAAAACAATCCCTAATTGGGAAAATTCTGCACAACGAAAAACAGAGACCGAAGGGGAAGGTACATCATTTCTGTAAATCGCAATTTGCATCAGGGCCATGCGGCTGGGGGCAGATGGCTCGGGCTGAGAATGTGTCTTCAGTGCCGTGGTGGGGAGGCACCCCCAGGCACCAGCGGAAAGCCTGGAGGAGCCTGGCACAGCCAGGGCAGCTGGTGTGGGCAGGGGGCTGGGGGCTACCAGGTTTGCAGGCCAGTGGTTTGGGCAGCAGGAGAGGGGAAAGGAGAGCTTAGCATTTTCACTGCCCAGCAGTGGGACTGCCAGCAGCATCCTTTTACTCTTTGCCCACAGGGATGACTTGCTAGGGTCAAGACTGCTTTTGTAATATTTGGAGGAGCTCAGATGGCAACATAAAAGTCATTTGGATTTCAGTCAGAAAAGAGACCTCCTTCACTAATTTGTCCCTTAGTGGAAGCATTTCTCTGTGGCAAGTGCGACGTGACTAAACCTCACAAGCCAAAGATCTCAGCAGTGCTTATCTGCTTGCAGCACACTGCATTGCCGCTTGTCCAGAAGTGTTAAATAGGCTTGGATGCACTAGCAAGCTCTTTGCCCTATTCCTGATAGTGCTGTTTCATTCCCAAGCTCCAGTACTCAACCCTGCCCTGCTTTCAGGTCCTGCTGCTCCATTTTTAAGCACGAGTGGTGGCAGATGTCACTGGCACCAGCAGTTGCTGTCCTGATACAGCTGTCAGCAATTGCAGCACCAAGAGACTTGTGAGTGAGGGGCTGAATCCTGGTCTGCACCAGTAATGCCACAAATCACATTGGACAGAGATGAATTTGAAGGCAGTCTTGGCCTCCTGGCCAGAGCGGTGCAGAACAAACCTCCTACAACTACAGTTACGAGACAAGACTTAGCTCTCACCTAGCTGAATGCAAGACAGCGTCCCATGTTTCCAAGCACTGGGAAAACAACATTAGATTTTGTTTCAATTACTAAATGTATTTTTTTACTTATTCTTTTAATGAATGAACTTCAATAGCAAAAGTCTTAGAGGATGTGGGATAACTGATCAGCTACAAACCCTAACCAATGACTTTGCATAATTTATTCCACAGCCTATCTGCAAGGACATTATCCAGGACATAGCAGCTGGGAAAACTTTATTTTTCACCCAGGCAACAGCTAATGTCCCCCAAAGAAAATACTGTCTTGTTCTTCTCTGGATATTGCATCTCCTAATTAATGTAATCTATTTAGTCTGCTTTATTTGATTTTTCACCCACAGAGGCTGCGAAGCTTCTGCTCTTAAACCTGGACTTGCAGTTACCTCCTCTGGGTAGCATGAGGCCCCTGTGCCACACAGACTCTTCTTTGTAGGAACTGGGAACAGCAAGGGGAGCACTGTAACTCACTGCCTGCCTCCTGCTTATCTCCTTGTCAGGAGAAAAGGATGATGGGGCAATCCGCACTGAGAGCAGGTGGATGCTAAGGCAGAACAGGGCTCAGACATGGGACATGGCTCTAAATATGTAACTTAAAATGACCACATTCCTTACATGTCTTGGCTACTCTGTGCCTTGAAGTTTCCACTTTGCCCTCAGTGAAGAACTGGAGGAAGCACTGCTGCCATTTCCATTTGGGTCTGTGCCTTCATGGCATGTCCTCCCTGGTGTGGGAGGCAGAGCCCTTTCCATTTGGAGGTACAAGGACAAAGCTCAGGTGATGCTGCAAGAGCTTTCTGTATGAGAGAAGTTTGTCTTTTCCATATGACTTCCATTCCTAGTAAGATAGTTCTTAAAAGAAGCTGTCCTTTGAATGTTCTCTTCCTTCACTCTTCATGTTGCCTTCACTACGTGTCCCTCTTGTGCATCATCTTATAGTCATGTCCTATTTTTAGCTCACAGCTCTTCCATCTCTTTATTCCTCTCTCAGTTCATCCACAGTAAAAATAAAAATCTTCTTCTGAGGCAGGATCTCACCTTTTAGGTCTGTTCAGGTGGGTTAAAAATATTTCAACCAGACGAAAAAATCTGAATGGTTTCAGAGGCTCACAGGCTGCATGGGGAAGTGAGCTGGCAATGCAGGGCAGTTCAAGTGTTGCTGGCATGACTCAGAGCTCAGTTCTAGATCAGCACTGCCCTGACCACAGCCATCCAAGCCAGGAACCTCCAGACCAACTCGAACCCTACAGGTTTTGCATAGAGGAGAGTAGATCTCCTCTGAACAGTCAGCCTCTCTCGGCAACATTCTCAGTTGGGTATTATCTGGAGAAATCTGATGTAACTTGAACTGGACTTTTGAGTGGCTGTCATCCAGGGGCCCCTTCCACCACAAAGCCCTTTGTGAAAACATGATCTTGAGGAAATGGAGCCTGTGGAGGTGAGTGCCAGGAAGGGAGTGGCTTGATATATATTCTCAGGAGTAATCTCCTGTTGCTTTCAACTCTGTGTTCCCTGCTGACTACACAGGAATATGCTGCTTTAGAAAAAGCAGAGAAAGTATGATAGGAGAGTATTTGCTTCAGCACAATGATGGAGTCCCACCAAGAGTGGCCTCTGGATTTACTTCCAAGAAAAAACTGGGATATTTCATAGTTTCAGTGTCACCCTGGCAGTCACCAATGCATGTGGAGATGGATATCTCTGTGGGCACCACAGCTGCTCACACAGCTTCTCACCTGTGGGGGTTGCGTGGCAGCCAGAGCTGCTGAGGTTCCATCTGTGCCACAACACTTCTGATGCCTTGTTCTCCTGCTGCAGGAGGCAGATTTAGGGCAGAGCAGTGGTGTCTGGTACAACAGGACCACATACCCTGCACGTACGATAGCAGCAGCATTCCCATTTTCCAGGCTGGGGAAGGGATCTGCTCCCAAACTCTCTTCTGTGTACTTGAGAAAATCTGCTTGACAGCATCTAAGAGGCAGGGAGAAGCACTGAACAGGGTAATACACAGAGATTGCTCTATGCATATCAGCCAAATCTAAGAATGTACCTAATGGGGTACATTCTCCGAATTCCCTCTCCTGGAAGCTCTTCGAAGGGCAGCTGAGCCTGCCAAATGTGGCTCTGACACCACCATGGACATGCACGAGGCCTGGGCCGGGGATGCTTTGAGATAACAATGTCACGGCTCTCTGGAGCAATCTTTAGAGATGAATGTGATCTTGAGTGATGGCTGCAGCTGGGAAAGCCACGTGGTTCCAGGGTGTACCTGTCACACCTCGAGATCATGGACCTCTGGTGACTCCTGGGATCTTGCAGTCCTTGTCATAGGCCATACACTAAGCACAAGCACAAGTGGGTAACTTGAGCACTGGAGTGGGACCAGCTTGCCATCTTCAAAGACCACATTCAAATATCAAGCCCATCTTCTCTACTATACTAAAATTGTGCATTTCATCCACTGAATGCCACAGGAGGAAATTCAGTATTACCTTTTGCATCATATATGGGAAAACTCACATATATTATCCTGTGTGATTTGGAGTTTTAATGGGGATCAGAAGCATGTCAAGACAGCAAGCCTGGGGTGCACACATGTTGAAAAGTATAAGTCCTTGTATACTGAGAAGGAGATGAGATACAGAAGATCTGTCAGAGCCAGTTGTACTTTACTGCCTTGCTCATTTGGTTTCTCAGGGAATCCTCAATCCCTAGAATGGGCTAGATTATTTTTAACTGTTTTGAGAATGAATTTCAGGTACACAACTCCTCTTTCCTTCTAAATCCCTAATACTTGCAAACAAGCAGCTAAATGTTTTTGACACGGTTACAAAGGTAATGCTTGCATTAGTTATTTAGAAGGTGACTTTGGAAAAATACTGAGACGAAACTGCTCTAGCAGCAATATTTTAAACATTTCAGCTGCCTTACTTCAGTTTTGTTATTCCTTTTTTTTAAAAAAAACGCTATTAAAAATGGCCTTTTGTTCTTTGGTTTTTTGTTCCCTCCTTGTCAAGTTTGCTCAGATTACAAGTCAAAACATAGCTTTTTCTTCTGTTCCGTGGTGTAGATTTACTGTCAGAGGAAAATTTGCCTTCCTTTTGTTGTAAATGCCATAATAGACAACAGGCAGATGGTAATAAACTATGTTGATTTTCCCATGTCTTGCTGGTGGTGCAAGACCCACAGCTCTCTCTGCAAAGTCAGGAGTCAGCCAGGAGTGGAAAGGATTCAGGTGAGCCACTGCACTTTGTTGTGCTGGGTTTGGCCATCGCCATATATTTCAGGTTGACAGCTGGTTCTCGGCTCATTTGCTGAGCCTCGTGGACTGGGCCAGGTTTAATCTCACTGTCAACTAAGAAGGACTTAGGAATTATCTTTTCTTCACCAGTGATATTAGACACTGAAAGGATACGTTGCTGTGCTTGGCTGCCTTGAAGAGCAGTGTCTGTGGCAGCAGGAAATCTTCCCAGCTCCTGGCTGCAGAGATGATGATGACTCTACCAACAGTGGCTCCTGGAGGATGTTTACCAAAGCTCCAGCTGGAGCAGGGGGCCTTTTCTCATCTTCTTTCCACTCACAGAACTGTCTGTCAGGAGCTCCTGTAAGAGACATTACTGTTGCAGCAAAAAGACTTACTGATCTGCATTTAACATAGGTCAGGGAAATTCTCATAACAATGCCTAAGACAACCTCAGAAGGTGAAGGCTGAAGTGTCCTGTATTTTTCAGAAGACAGATTAAAAATCTTTACACAAAGAAAAAGTGCTCTATCACTCTTCCCAAGTACAGCCATGGCCTCCTGAAATCCTGACACCCGATATTGGTTTCAGCTCAGGGCTGGAGCTTTCCAAATGCTGCTCAATCTCCTTCTGACAGTGAGTGCAGGCATTTGCTGTTCTGCTTTCTGATGCCTCACGCAGGGCAGAATTATTTTTGAGGAAGAGTCCTTTACTGGAGCACATGAGGAACGTCCATCAGCTGGACCTGCGATAAGTTCATGTGACTTCTTTTCCAAATCACCTCCCCTACCAGAGACACTGCCAAGAAACAGAGAACAGAAGAATGTTTGGGAGCAGATCCTTTCCCCAGTCTGGAAAAGGGCAATGCTGCTGCCCTAGCACACGTGGGGGATGTGGCAGAATGTGTTACCAGATCCCACTGCTCCACCTCCCTGCTTCTCCAACACGAGCATGTCAAGCTCTCCAGATGATGCTGACAAACACATATCCTCTGAGCAGATGAGGCACAACACACACCCTCTGCAGTTCAGGGCTTTTATCTGCCTCTCTGCCCAAGCAGTTGGGTCGCTCCAGCGTGAGCACCAGCTGAAGCTTGGCAGCACACGGGGAAGCAGGCTCTCATGTCTTTTAGCATCTGGGCATGAATATGGACCTTCAACAGCAGCTGTCTGTTCCATTTTTGTCTACAACAGCCCTTGCTGCTGCTGAAACCCAACAGACCAGCTCTAGCTTACCCAGGCCGTGAAGTAGTGAACTTATTTGCAACACTCAGAGCTTAAAATGCAAACAGAGCAGTAGGGTGGTTGCAGACAAGAGCATAAACTCAAAACCAGCCCTACAAGTCTGTGAGGGAGATACCAATTATCTGGTCTTCCCTTCAGCATGGCCAAAACCATAGTACTTCCCTGTGATAATTGATTTTTCAACTAGTTGAAATAATTTCCAAAGTATGCAAGCCTGGGAAAAAAAGAAAAAAGCATGCCAGTAAAGGAGAATTCCCACATAGATTTAAAGACCAGAAAAGAAATTCAAGCAATTCACCCCTCCAGAAGAGGACACCTCATCTTCAATTACATAGAGTATTCCATCATCCCAGCCCAGCTATTTCACTGATTAATTACTCTGCTGAAAGTCTTTGTTTTCCTTCTAGCTTAAATTTATCCAGGATCAGCTTCCAGTCATTAGCGTCCCATTTTAATGTCATTGCACAAATTGATAGTACCTATCTTCTAGATTCTTGTACCTTAGGCCTGCCCCTGGGTCTCAAAAACTTTAATGCCAAAATATCATTTGTTCTCATTAGCAACATCTTGGGACTGCTGTGTGAAGGGACCAAAAAGATTGGATGTATTAGGCTTTAGCTAAGACACAGGAGAGGATGCAGCAGTAAGCACAAAGCAAAAAGTAGAGGGAAGATAAATCAGGTACTTCTGTGAGCCTTCTCCCCCAAGAACGGGGTGATAGAGTGAAAGAGCATAGTGCAAGCCCTGTCCAAACTAAAACTGATAACATAAAATAAGCCTTACAGGCTAGATAATAAATCTTTGTAGCTCACGGCTCCCAAAGTGCTATCAAGACTTTGCCTGCAGCCTGAGCCCCGCTGTCCCCAGCAGGGTGATGCCTGCTTGGCCCTCTCACCAAAGCACATGATCATCCATGCAGGAAGAGGGAGTGGTCCTCAGACTCAGGTGTGTGGTGGTACAACCACCCCCACTCCCTTGAGCTGCACTGTGATCTCAGAAATGCTCGTTAGGCCTTGGCCTTGATGAACAGCACCTGTTTTTGCCAATACCTTTGCTGATGATTCTTTGAGCAACCTAAGACTGTTGTAACAGGGTCCCACTGACTGACAAGCATGGGGTTTTTTTTGTGAGGACTCCATTAACCTTAAACCTTTTCTTTCAGGCCGTAATTTTTGGTTCTGGATCTTGCCAAATGTTGTGCTAAATGATCTGTTCCTGTCCTACCTTTGTGCCACCAGTCAACTGTGAACACGATTTTCATGTTTGTGGTTAGCCATGGACTGCCTGGCTTTTCCTTCCTCTCTCAAGCCTGCCTTTAAATTCCTGATTGAATCTGTTTTCATCTTTCTTCTGGGATCCCAAAGCCCTGTAAGCTGTCCTTACCAATGTAATGGTCCAAGGAGCACAGACCACTTCTAAGTAAAATAACTGTGAAGGTGCTAGCTAAAGACCTTGGATCACACACCACAGATTTTGTGCTCTGTGTCAGTATTCAGTCCCATAGTGTCAAACCGGTCTCACCAGCAGTCCAACATGAAGGGATAAAAGAGCTCAGGGCTGATGGAGAACCACCAAAACAAATGTCCTTCTGGGCAAAGAAGAAAGCCAACAAACAGTGGAAGAAAATTAAATACAGGAGAGTGCTTGTATGATAGGATATTCTGCTGTATCGGGTTACTGCCTACCTCTTTGAAGAGAAATTGTTGGCTGGGATATTTGGAGCATGACCACTTTTACAAGATCATTAATATCAGCCTGAGTGTTCATTCAGCTCAAACCACCAGCGAAAGGGAGCTCCTGGGAGAGCTCCAAACACTGTGACTGGGACAGACTGGGGACAGACTGGGGCCTGCCTTGTCTCTTACATGAGTGGCCTCAGTTTTCAGGGCAGTCAACAGGTTTTCTGGACCCTGCACCCCTCTAAAGATCAATTTCTTTGGCAAAGAAATTTGCATGTTTGTAGCATGGTAGAAATCAATGACTGCTAATAACAGCATCAAGGGGCCACTTCTGGATTCTACAGCAGCAGACAGGCTGCAAATTAGCACAACTGTGCCAAAATTATCATTTACAAGGCCTTCAAATATTGACAGGTTTTTATCTTGTCTCATTTCATCCAATTCTATTTGCTGTATCAAGAGGGCATAGTTCATTTTTGATCGATTTTGTTTGTTCTTTCTCAAAGAAGCTTGTCTTATAAGTCATGTAATACTTCTAAAGACAGGAAAAAATACACATAGAGCCAGGAGGTGTTGGAACTGAAGCCAGCTATGAAGGAATCAAAGGATTTGTCTGCCTTAATGTTAGAAGTCTGTGGTGCAAATATCTATGGATGAGCCCATCACCCTGAGCTCCCATTCTTGTGAACAGTGAGAAATGGGCTCTTATGGGGTGTGACTCAGCTGGACTATTTCTGGCAGCTTCATTAGAATGAAGTGAGTTTTCACAGGGGTTGTGCCAGTTTCTCTCTGGTGACTATAAAGGAAGGCCAGCTCAGATGTGGGCATTTTCACACGGAGACCATGGTTGCCCTCTGACACCTCTGGGTCTTTCATCCCTATTGAGACAGACTCTGTCATTCTCCTTCATCTCCAATTCTACTTTAAAAATAGTGACTCTTAAATCGACCGTCCCAATAATGTAAGAGGATTGAACCTTTCCTGCAGGTGCATGAAGATGTGGGCTAAGCTGCAGGATGAAGAGCCCAGGGCAAAGTGAGATGCTGTGTTTCCTTACAATGCTGGATCTTTCCACAGTGCAGCTCACTGGGCTCTACCTCTGCCTGCAGGCAGCAATATTACAAAATCAAAGAATTGTTGATGGGAAAAGATCTTTAAGATTGTCAAATCCAACTGTTAACCCAGCCCTGCCAAATCCACCACTAAACCATGTCCCTAAGTGCTACATCTACACATCTCTTAAATGCCTCCACGTATGGTGACCCCACTACTTCCCTGTTCCAGTGCTTGGTAATCTTTTCAGTGAAGAAATTTCTCCTAGTATTGAATTTAACCTCCCATTTTCTCTGATCCTGTCATTTGTTCCCTGGGAGAAGACACCTGGCTACAGCCTCCTTTCAGGCAGTTGTAGAGAACAACAAGGTCTTCCCTGATGCTCCTTTTCTCCCGGCTAAACACCCCCAGCTCCCTCAGCTGCTCTGCACAGGACTTGTGCTCCAAACCCTTCGCCAGCTCCATTGCCCTTCTCTGGACCTGCTCCAGCACCTCAATGTCTGTCTTGTAGTGATGTGCTCAAAACTGATCTCAAGAGTCAAGGTACAGCCTCACCAGTGCCACGTGCAGGGGAATGATGTCCTGGTGGCCACAGTTTTGTTGATACTAACAGCACTGCAGGAAGCTGGAGGTTGCAAACCCTGACAACAAAGTCAAACCTTTTAAAATAGTTTGACTAAAAACTTCCACGTCTCCCAGTTGTTAAAATGTCATTCTCTTTGTATTATCAACATGTTCGGTCTCCAGTCTTGCAGAAAAATTACTTGTATGACCTGATTATATATGCACACAGCAAGAAGTACACAAATGCCTCGTGAAAATCAATTAGAAATTCCCAAAGCACAATGAAAAACTAAAAATATTAAAGATGCCAGGAAGTACTACACCCTTGGTGTGTGACATTAAGAAAAAGATGCTTACTTAGTAATGGAGCAGAAGTGCTCCTTTCCCTTTCAGGTCATCTTTAAAGATGTTCTTAACTGATTTAGTTGTGCTTAATCAATTGAAATTGAGAGAGGTCACAAATCTAAGCAAGAAAATTTGCTGTGTTGAAGATTTTAATAGAAGATAATTGTTTAATACAGGAGGCAGCAATTTGCAATATTCCTGCAACATATTTCCTTTTAGTCCTCCCTGCCTCAATGCATCTAGAATATTTACACTTTATCTTACTATCTTTGTTTCCCTCATACGACTTTATTCTTTCACACAATTTCTCCACACCTGTAGTTCCCTGTTTTGCTATGCTTCGGTGTCATTTTTCAGCAACCAAAAGCTCTGCTTTTTGATTGGTACATCTCTGGAGAAAATGCATTTTCTTTCTCTGCAGCAGACGGGCCCCAGGGATTTAGCATTGCTCAGGGACATTCACATTTCTTGGGCAGGAGAATTTTACTCCTCCTTTCTCTTCTATATCCACCAAACAAAACCACTGATCTCCAGCCTTGATCATGTAAGCACAGAACTCATGTCATTACAAAACACAAAGCCCAAAATCCACTGGGAAGATTGTATAGCTCAACTCCAATACATCTGTAAGAAAGGTACCTATGAAAATGTTAATAGACTTAAAAGCACTAGGAGGCAATTTGACATACTTCCAGGAGAAAACAGCAGCGTTACCACATAAGCATCAGAGAAGATAAGATAGTTTGCCATGGTTACAAATACAAGGACAATAAATATGTCTGATCCTTTTCCAAGAAAATGGGAGAAAAATAACTGGCGAGGTGCCTGCTTCTAAAACCAATTTCAATATATAAAGAAGCCTGTGAAAAGGATTCTGACTAATACACTGCCAGGCAGGGAGAAGGAACAGCCATTTCTAAATATAAGAGGCATTGAAAGTGTAACCAGAAATAAAATGAAAGTTCCTTTTGAGCTTTTTAGGAGTGAGACCAACCCAATAAAATTGATAATGCCCACTGATCTCAAATCTGCATTTTTGTATCACTGAACAAACTCACTTGACACCATCCAGGAGCAACTTCACTGCCAGTGTGACCCAGAAATTGTAACTTTGGCCACCTAATTGCCTTCTGCCTGGGAGCTGGACATTCAGCTGGAGGCAGCACAGGCATTGCAGGGAGGTCATCTCTCCTTCTGAAGAGCCAGCAGGCATTTTCGTCTAACGAGTCTGGACTCAATTCCTGTAAAGAGATGTTTATAACAAGGTTATCCTTAGAGGTAGATTTCCTTCACAGTTTCTCTTGGTACATGCAGAGGAGATTGCTGTAACTGTGTGTGTCAAGCTGGCACACTTACTAGTATAGACCTACTTGCAGGTAGCTTTCATACCTATAGATAAACCCTGACTCACAAGCTGTTTTCAGTTATTTGCACTTAGTTTAAGTCAAAACTAGAGGCCAAGAGTCCCTCTTTCCTTGTCTGCTCCCTGATTCCTTGAGTGTGATAGGCTGTAATTCTCCCCAGGGCCTTCAGTCTTGTCTGCCCCAGCACATTAGGGACAGTTTAACACTCTTATCTCTGAGTAAAAAACAGCACACGCTCACCAGTCCTTTCAGCTCAGCTCAGCTCTTTGCAGCATGGCCAGACCTGACACTTAGTGTTCCGTTCAGGTAAATGTGGTAGTCACTATCCCAGGCTGGTTCTTCTGGGTCTCTGAAGATTCAGCGGGAAAATGGCACATTTTTCAGAGTACTCCATGCTTGCCTTGCAGAAAAAAGGAACACTATTTGTCTTATTCAAAAGGTGTGGGAAGAAACTCCCTATGCCACTTAAGGCAGCAGGGTGCCTGACACCAATATTTATAATGGGGAAAAAGGCTTTTCATCCTCAGATTCCCCAGCTGAGCATCATGGGCCAGGCACAGCTAACAGGTATTTTAGGCCCTCTTGTTCAACTAGTTACAATGGTTAAATTGATTTAAAGTAGCATCTGTGATGGTGATAGCTCATAACAACCTCTAGATAGAGATCTGAGTTGCTGCATCTTTCCAACAGCCATGTGGTGCTGGACTGTCCTGAGCTGCCTCCAGCCCCTTGACACTGTTGTCTGGTGTGTCAGCAACAGCTCCAGCTGAGTGGGCAAACCAGAGCCATGCCTGCCCTTACACACTCGGGGTGCATGGAGCAGTTGCACGAGCACTGGCTCCCTCAGCTTGCTGCAGCTGGCAGGCAGCAGGGATGCAGCCATGAGCACAGAGGATGCAGTGTCTGAGCATCATTGAGAGCCATCCTGCCAGAGGGATTGAAATAAAATAAATATGATGGTACTTCCTCACTTTCCAGTGCAAAAACAGAGAGAGGGTAGGTTGCTAAGAAATCCTGCTACCTGCTTTCATTTTAACTCAGCTGGATGATTTCCATCAAGGGCACAGGGTAGCCCTTCTCCAACAGCACAGGACAGTTTAAAGAATCCTGAATCCAGAATCCTAATTCAGCAGCTGATTGCCATAGATACTAATCCAGTCATATGGAAAAAGGTGGGATGAAACTTTTGTTGTTGTTGTTCTAATACATCTCCCACTGGAAATCTGTAGCTTTCACAGCAAATCTGGGGTGAGGTTCATCATCTGACACAAAGGCAATTGCCAGGATTTTTTTTTACTAAGTTCCAGGCACCATTGTAGGAACGAATGTGAGCCTCAGTTGCTCCTGGGCACTCATTTGCAGTTGTAAATAGTGCAGTGTTTGGAAGCAGTTCGGAGTACAGCTGCAATCAGACACCGTCAATATTGGCGGTTCAGTGCCAGAGACACAGGGATTGTGTGAGTGCTTGGAGCAGCAGGGGCGAGAGATGCTGGGAGCCCAGCCTCTGCATGATTCCTCTACAAGTAAAAACACATCTGTAGCCTCTGATCACTCTACTTTCCTGTTATCCATCGATCTTAAATGTCTCACATATTTGACCCCATTTACATAGGCATCTATCCCAGGAATAACTCCCTTACAATGAGTGCAGGATTGCATGTTCTGAGGTCAAGAGCAGCAAGATAGCAATTACAGAGATAATTGTTTTTAATGCAGTTTTCACCTACAGAGTCCCATTAAAATGTTCTTCGCAGAAGAACAGAAAGGAACAATGTTTTAATATTAGGTTTACAAGAAACACTTTATTCTTCCTTTATTATATCCAAGTTCCTTGACAGGAGCCATGAATTAATCTTCACATTGTGCAGTCTGATTTTTTTTGTGGAGCAGGTTTTGCTCCTGCATCTGAGTACTGAAACTTGAAAAACACAGACAGTGTCTATGATAATTAAAATCAGTTGAAGGACACTGTTCAGTACTCTCTAGATAGGATTAAAATTCCTTGTGTGTCTCTTAAAAATCAGCTAGAAAGGAAAGGCCAAAATGTTAAGACCTGTTGGAGCAGGATGCATATAAACAATTTTTTCCTCCATCATGTTATCGATGGTGCTTGGCAATTACCTGAATTAATTCCTATATGTCCTGCAACAGCTTTTGTCTCAGTGTCACCTACGTCCACACTGAACTGGTTATATTTTGTTTAATTCTTTAGTGTCGCCGGGAACAACACTGGTCAGGCCATCTGCAACCATGATCCTGCTCGTTCCCACACCAGAGAGGAGAAGCAGCTCCTCCCGTGCCTGCCACCTGGTGGTACCTGGGGACCTGGTGGGTACCTGCCACGGCTGAGATCGGGGCAGGGGGATTCCTCCCTGGAGTACCCATGGATACACATGCTGGAGCAGGGAAACGGCCATGGCCCCTCCAAAGTCACTCCCACATCAGCTGTTGAAGAAGTCAAAGAGCCGCCACTACCCCTTGTGGGTATCTTGGTAACATCCACTCTGCAGGGCAGGAGAGGTGCCTGGAGCAGCTTGTCACAGGCTTATTACCAGAGGAGCACCTTTGCCACACTCCCTAGGGACAGGCTGGGCCACGCATCAGGGTGGGATGTTGGTCTGACCCACTCCCATTTTCCTGTCCCAGGCGATGGCCCCACTTCCCCCCAGCCTATTGACCTAGAGGGTAACAGCCCCTTCTCATTTCTCCCGCCTGTTACTCCTAAAGACCCTGTTTCCTTCCATTCTGACACTCTGGTCCCAGGAGCCATTCCACGACATCTGCAAGATGCCAATAAGATCACAGCCCAAAGGCATCAGAACACACTATTAGTGCATGACAATTCTACAGTGGCTATTTCTTGTATATTTGATAGATTAGAAGCACTTAAAAGTAGGCTGGTTTTTGTTTCAACACCTCTTCTGAGATTCAGAAATAAGCCAAATGAAGTGCATTTATCAGAGCCTCCTTCTGCTTCTTCTTAGCAAGAGATACAATTTTCTTTTATGGAATTTCTTGGTTCTTCACTTCTACTCTGAAATTTTACGTGTACTTCTCAAAGTATCCTTGGAGAGCATCCAAATTTCAAATTCCATCAGGCTCCAACAATTTGAAAATATTTTATGTATTGCTGTACTTTCTAACATCTTTCACTTTTCTGTTCTTTTAATCTGAATTTGAACCATTTCCCCTCTGTTTGAGTAGCTGTTCAATCACTACCAAAGCATCTTGTAACAACTGACTCAAAAGAGGCATTCTGTCTTCTTGGTATTGCCTGCCATTAGCTTTCCTTCTGCAGTGAGTAGTGAACCAATGTGTCCTCTGATATTTCTCTTTCTAATGCCTCCACAGATTGTGGAGTCTGCTATTCTTTATTTCTTTTTCTCTTTAATTTGATTTTCTCCATTCTAGCACATGCTGTCCTTTGATAGTCATCCTTGTTCCCCTGACCTCATCCCCATTTGTTCTGTACTTCTTTCTTGTATGAGTTTACTGAAGAGCTGAAATGGTCCAAACTGGTCTCCTGCTGCAATTTCCAGTGTGACTACATGCTGGTAGAATTGTATCTTAACATCATTTTGTACAAGGAACTGACAATTCTCCTGAACTATTTACTTTTAGATTGTTTTTCTACAAACTATTGTTTATTATCTTTCTTTGGTTACTGAAATTGGTTTCTTGAAGCCAATTGACTCAATTCTGTTTGGTTTGGTTCTCCCACATTCTTTGTCTAAGAGCTGTTACACTTAATAATCTGTCCCTTAGCAGTTAACATCGGCCTATCAGCTGCACACTGATGATGCTTAAAGCGCTCTAGGAAGGAAGCAACAGCGTAATCAAAGCTGCCATGGAAATGGCCATATTCATTTGATTTGTGTAAAGGAAACCTAAAAGATTTCAAAAGGACCTGAACTATTAACTGACCTCCCATATCTGCCTTGGCTCTTTGTGGTAATTTATGGTACACATTCACTTCTTGACATTTCACTGACACAGCAGGAGATAAATGAAAACTTAACCTACCTGCACTAGAGATATTAATGTCCTTATTGGTCACAACTGCAGCTTTACTTTCCACTAACATCCAGTGGAAAAAAAAGCAATTATCTCTACAAAACCTCCAAGAGTTGTGCCTCCAAGAGTGCTGCCTCCCAGTAGTGATGCAGAGCAGCTTTAGCAGTCAAACTCAGCTGCTTGTATTCAACATAGAGGAGAAAAATCCCTCCATGGAGTAAATCCCTGCCTCCATCCTGGCAGTGTCACAAACTCCTGGCTGCTGGGAGAGGACATGCCAGGCCTCACTGCGTGGCACATCAGCCATGGTGAGAACATGGTTCTCCATCAGAACATGAGACAGAGGCTGCCCAAAAAAGTTGTGGAAGCCTCATCTGTGGAGATCCTCAAGATTCAGGTAGACATAAGAGTTGCTGGGCCTGACTGTGTTTTTTCCCACATTTTCTCAAGGATGGGCTGGATGCCCCCACAAGGGCTTTCCAGCCATCATGCCTGTGAAGCTTCTAAACCAGTTTCCCACCCTCCCTGAGGCAGACTGGGATTACAGCAGAGAGAGGGGCTAGAGTCTGCCTACCTCCAGAAACACCGGCAGCTATCGATGAGTCATGGGTTTGCCCATGGTTTTGCCACTGGGCAAAATCTGTGTGTGGCTGTGGTTCTTCTTTCTCCTCCCTGCACAGTTCTGCTTGTTTAAACCTTTCTTGAAAATTTATTGTCACTGATGAGGTGTGATTTTGTGGCTGAAGTTTACACAGGTCAAGTCAGCAGTATGTTTTTGAGAAGCTGCCTTGGAAATGGGACATGGTCCAGGCTGCCATAGATCAGGACTTAGCAGAAAGGTGACATATGCAGGTAAGGTGGTCCTGGAAGGTGCAGGATTGTACCCAGTCACTGAGACACATCTTTGGGACGTCACATACAGGTAAGGCAAAGGCAGGCTCTAGGCCCCTCGCTTGCTGCTGCAGGGTACAGGAGATGCATCCCTGCTAGGCTGTCCCCCCCAGAGTCTCTGAAAGAAAGGCAAAGTTTGGCCCTTCTCCTTTCCTTGTCTTTATAGTCACCATCCAAAGATATTTCTCAGCTACTGCAGATGATTGGACCCAGACCTTCCCCAATTAAACCAATTCCCACTGCAAATGGCATCACAAAAATGCAGAGACAGAAATGCTGCTAGGAAGAGCTCTGCCAGTAACTCACTGAATATTAAAAGGCATCAAAGCACTGCAGATAAAGTTATTTCAAAGGCTAATTACGATACCAGTCCTTCTGGCTTTAATTCTAGACTTGAAATATTGCCGTGCTAAGAAAATAGGATTCATAGTACATGAGACACACAGGGGAAGATTCAATTTGTAATGATAATTTGAAGCACTTTAATAGGGTTTCACTAGCAATATGAAGATTGGCAGTTTAATAATTTGTGGAAATTAAGAAGTAAAGCTCAGCCCTCATATTTAAAGCCTTCCTAAAACATCCGGAACACAGTGCAGGATAAGCCAAATATCTGGCAAATTCCTGATTCTCTTTTCAGAGCAAGACCTACTCCAACTGCAGCACTGTGGCTCTCACTGCAAGAGTTGAGTGCCTGAAGCTGATAGAGGAGAGGAATTTTAGGCTTAAATTCTCCAAAGCCTTCCTACCAAAGCACTCAGTATTCTGCCACCCTTGCAGCAGACATTTTACGATGGTGTTTGCAGAAGCTGCTTGGGTGCTGAGCCAAAAACTTTACAGAAGATGGGAAGTAATTCTCTATAAGGACATCCTCAACAGAAAAGCAGCAGAAATTATCACATCAACAACCTGAACTTGCAAAAGCAGTGTCTTGAAAAGCCTTTAGTTTAAGGAGAAACTTTAAAAATTGCATGAAAGAAATAAGCTGTGCCTGGCCAATATTTCCTATCCTGCACAAGAGTGCTGTGTGCCACAGAGCCCAGGCTGGTGCTGTGGTCTGCTCACAGAGTGCCCTTATCCTCAAGTGGGATCCATCTCCACCCGCTGCCACTTAGCAGATACAAGGAGGGAGGGAGATTTCTCCTCCATTTAGCCAGCTCAGGACATCTGCCTGCTGCCTTGCAAGAGGTGTGGGTGCCAGCTTTGACTGAAAAGCTGGTCTCTCGGGTTAGGCAGTTGTGGACAGTGGCACCCTACAGATCACCAGTGACAGGAACAGCATACGCATGGTCTTAGGCACTGGCAGATAGTCCTTTCTAGTATTTTCTGATCTCAACCTACCCATCTGTTCATGGACTAAAGAGAGGCAACGAGAGAGTTCAAGGCTGTTCTGTGCCATACTTACCAATAAAGGCACTTACTAGCTTTATTTTATCTGTAGTGCATTAAAAGACACCAGTGAAAAATGCAGTCAGTATCTGCCACAGGTGCAGGAAAAGTACATGGAACATCTTTGCTGCTGGAAAGGGATAATATTTTGTCAGCGTGCTAGCTTTGGCTGTGGTAGAGCTAATTCTCTTCATAGTAGCTGGTGTTGTGCATTTGTGCTGGAAACAGTGCTGACAATCCAGGGATGTTTTAGTCACTGCTGAGCTTACACAGAGTCAAGGCCTTTTCTGTCCCTCACCCCACCCCACCAGTGAGGAGGATGGGGGTGCACAAGGAGCTGGGAGGGGACACAGCCAGGACAGGTGACCCCAACTGGATTTTCCAGACTATGTGGCATCATGCTCAGCATATAGAGCTAGGGGAAGAAGAAGGAAGAGGTGGAAGAAGAAAGAAGAGGCCAAGGCAGTCAGAACGATGGTGTTCGTCTTTCCAAGTCATTGTAATTCATGATGGAGCCCTGCTTTCCTGGGGATGGCTGAACACCTGCCTGCCCATGAGGAGGGATGAACGAATTGCTTGTTTTGCTCTGCTTGCGTGCACAGCTTTTCCTTTACCTATTAAACTGTCTTTATCTCAACCCACAGGTTTTCTTGCTTTTACCCTTCTGATTTTCTCCTCCATCCCACAATGGAGGAGTGAGTGAATGGCTTTGTGGGGCTAAGTTGTTGGCTGGGGTTAAACCATGACAGAGAGGAAAACAGGCATTTAACGAAATTCCCTAACTCCATGGACTTTGTCAAATTACGGGAAAGCAATATGGTCTGAGGGAGACTGTAGCTTAGTTGGTGAGGAAAGAAAAGGAAATAGAAATATAATTATTAAGTTAACACAAAAAGTTTGATAAGAAGCAATGCTACATGCTGCTCAACTGTTAGCAATGGGTTTGGTAAATTTGCTGAGGGGAAGGTTTCGTATCTGTATTTTGACATTTTCTAGAAATGACTGTAAAAAAATTACAGCCTTGTTGTAATACATCCACCACCTTTCAATTCTGGCTTTTGAAACTACACAACACAAGAGACAACTGGCTTAATTTACACAAAATGCCCTATGTGAAGCTGTATTTTGGTACACAGAAGTTAGAAAATAACCTTACCTAAGAAATCATATTTTCTGATTAGATTCTGTGGGTGCTAACTAAGAGTCTATTCCTTGCAGCTGGAAGATAAGGAATGCCTGAAAACCTCTTCCATTTGTGAGAAGCAGGAGGAAAAAGTGGATCTGGCTGAGCTGGGGTTTGCCAAGGTTGCTTATGCTTGGTACACATTTGCAGCCCGTCAGTTCTGAGATCGAGTTAGGAGCTTGGTGTCTGCAGCCAGGAATAGTTCAGCAGTGGGTGCATGACAGGCCACCACCTCCTACAGATGCCCAAACACATCCCTTGTGCTGGAGAATGGATAGAAAGCCCACAGGTACCCTACAGCAGGCTGCTGGGACTTGGCATTCACACCAAAGCCTCTGCAAAAGATGAGACCGTGATTTCATTTGTAAGCCTAATCAGATAGCAAAATAAAACCAGAGAATCAGCATAATTAATTCAAATCTATGTCTGGCAAACAGGTTCTCTGTATGAGCCATCTTTTAAGTCAGCATAAATTGAAGGTTAAGCTGGCCTGCCCTGTTGTAATCAAAGCAACCCATGGGCGGCTTAATTTTAATTACAGCTCCTGAGGACCATTTAGGTGCTACTCTGGATGCTGGCTAGGCATCATAAAGATGATTATTAAAGTTGTCAGTCACAGATCATAGAAGTTCATAAGCGCAGAAAGAATTGATTGGTACCAGCTTGTCCCTATCCAGAGCACAAGGAGGACTAAAAAAAAGCAATGTAAAGAGCCATCTTGGATCTCTAAAGCATTTTAGAGTTCTGCCTAAAAGTTGCTGCATAAATGCAAGTGATTATTCCTGATTTGGCTGAATGAAGAGGAAGAATGCTTGAAAATGAGGCACTAAAAATATTGCCTTTCAGATGTGGAGGTTAACAGATGACAGTAAGCTTCATTCCCCAGCCTTGCCCCAATATCTGGGCTCAGGGACACTAAGGGACCTTCTGTAAAATTGAAGGGTCTGCCCTAGGGGTATGAGGAATGCCCTCCTCCTCACAGCCTAAACTTTGTGCTGGATCACTTATAAACCTGAAAAGAAGTTAAACATCTCTCATGAGCTGATCAGTGGGATCTCCCTGCTATCACTGGGAAAGGTGGGAGAGCAGCCATCTGTTTATTGCCTCTTTGGCCACCTCTGTGTGGGGCAGCAGGCCCCCAGGAAGGATGAAAGAGGGACCTAGGTAATCAGATTAAGAAGATGCCTAAACTGTAGGTATCTAAACTTTCCAAGATGAACCTTGCCCTATAGTCCAAGCTACCCACAAGCCAACACAGAAATCCACTGCTGAGGATGGGAATGCAGCTGACCCCACAGCAGTGGGGCAAAGGAGCCATTCAGCCCTTCACCATCCCCATTCCCAGCCCTGTGCAGCTGAAAGGGTACTTTATTTTTCCTCAGACCCCTCAGATCCTGTTCAAACGAAGCCCCAAGGCTGCTGTACTCTTGCTAGAGGGCAATATTTTCATAGGAGCAAGGGCTGTAAAGCACAACAGAAGGCTGCAGGACCTGCCTTTCTGTGCAATCTAAAATCAATTATTAATGGCAAATAGGAATCTGATAATGTACATGTTATGTAATATATATTAAGAGCTGTACACATATGAGATGGAAAATGGATAATGTTTGTGATTCTTTAAAAGGCAATTGCTGTCACTTTGGTTTGACATTTCCATGCACAGCCCTCCAAAGGGAGGAGGCTGTTTATTCTCTGTGCTTCAAGGAAAAAGGAGAGGAACATTTTTCTCATACTTTCTGCTCACTGGGTTTCCTCACGAATTTCAGACACTCAATATTTTCAGGTTAATAGGAAGTGATAACTCAGAGCCCAAGTCATTCCTCTTGCAAATGCTAATGTTAATCTATAAATAAAACATGCGTTGTAAAGAAACAACTCCCTCATGATGGGGGGGGAGCAGCCAGCCTGCTCTTAAATGTTCAAAGCTGGAATTTGATGAAACACTTTGGGATGACGGCACGAGAAGCATGCCATGTCCCAGCTCTCCCCATGCCAGTGGGGGGACAGGGCTCAGCTGCCCCATACCACTGTTCCATCAAGGGACAGGGAGAGATTCCATCCTTCCTCACTGACTTTCTGGGTGTTCACTGCTGCTCCCATGGTATCTGGAAGCTGGTTAACCATAGTGGGTGAAGCAGGGTGGCTGAGGAGCTTCTTCTGGCCAGGGTTCAGTCAGGTTTTTGCAGACGACCCAGACTCTGAGCCCAGAGCCAGAGGAGCAGCTCATGGCACTTGCCAAAGATCCCAACCCCCTGTCCAGGCAGGAGGTGCCACTGCTGCAGTTGCTCACCACAGCCCTGCAGCCAGATGCTGGCTGGCTCCAATCCTTACGGGCCAGGGCTGCCCAGGGCCTGGCTGCCAAGGTGGGTGGAGGAGGCAGAGAGAGATACCAAAGGCTGTTTTCCTCCACATTCCTGTGGTCTTATTTCAGTGCCTTGTCTGTGGTTGGGTGTCTTGGTGGAGAGTGAGGGGGCCGGCAGTGGGACATTACCATCAGAAGAGAGGGATTGGTGTTTTCGGACAAAATTTTCCCAACCCTGAGCAGCAGAATAATTCAGACACACAGCCACCAACATGCAAAGTGGTTCATGGTTGGTGCTGTAACTTTTCAGGTTGCCTTTAAAAGATTCACCAAGAGTAGGAAAATGTAGGTAGTGAAATGTAAGGCACATGATAAATTGATGAGCTCTAGTTCTGAGAAAGGGCAAAGTAATAAATGTTTAAATAATATGTGGGTATTACTAAATGAAGCTTTCTTCAGATTATACAAAACAAAAAAATGCAAACCAGAAATCTGCATTACTGCCTTTTCCCTACTGGCCACAGAGAAGCTGAGGATGCAATAAGCCATTTCAACTCCAAAACCAGAACCTGACTCACATGTACCGGTATTGAGGAGAAAATAGCACCTGAGAGCTTTAGCTGCTTAGGGTATTACTTACTCACCCTTACATAAGTGTTGCTGAGGGTATGGGGAGGCTAAGAGCTGGCTTCATTACACTGCATGTGGGTATTGTCCCCTCAATAAAATATTTGGAGAATTCTAACACATGACTTTGCAGAGAACACAGAAAAGTTATTTTCGTTGAGTATTGAACAGCCCCTGGAAGGAGTTTCCCTGCAGGAGGCTGCAGAGAATGCACAGGATTGAAGAGGTGTGTAGTGGAGGTTTCCCACTCCAAAGGTTTTCTTGTCCCAAGGCTTTCCCTCATTGGCTTCAAGAAATTGCTCACAGAGAAGAATGGCTGCTAGTCAGGGGGATGGAGCAGGACATGGAAAACTTCCCAGTGAAGCAGCAGTCAAGCATCCAAAGGGAAATTACTGTCTTCATGCAAGACTGCTCTTCTCCCTGCTTGTTATTTTTTGCTTTATGGAAACATCTGTCAGGCAGTATTTTGATTTTCATGTTTTCACTGTTGCAGAAGGAAATAAGAGCTTTATGACACTGAGACCTAGTCTCTTCTCTCATAATCTTTTTGTTTAATATTTGTGCTGCTTGGGGCAGGGATTGCCTTTCCATTGCATCGGCAGAGTGCTTTCCCCAGCAGGGACCTGTTCTGTGCCTCCACTGCTAGAAGCTACCATAGCGAAAATAATTAATAACAATAATAAAATGTCATTTCTTCCTCTCCATTACTTGCTCTGTAGGTTTGCTATTAACCTGTCTGAAACTGAGCAACAGCCAGATAACAGATAACAGCAGCCAGAGACAAGGTGAACCAAACAGGGTGGACACATGACCACCATCATGCTCCCACTGCAAGTGATTGAGGTTTATTTTAGGAGTCCCACCACATCCTTGGTGGAGCACTATTAGGATTTCACTTTGAAAAGAAAATCATCACCTCTTGCTTCCGTGGCTAGAAAGAGGGACCTCAGGACAAAGATGCTTTACTTAGATTAACAAAATTTAATAACAGCATGAGTATGAGTGAATTCTTAGCGCATTAATTGAGGTGGGATACATTCAAAGACCTTGATTCCAAAATCATTTGGGCAATACCTCTATGATACAAGCATGACGCATGGGCCAAGCTCTGGAGCTTTGTACCAGCAATGATGTTTCTAAAACAATTGATGTTGCTTGCCTGCTCATGTTGTGGAAATGTTTCCCTTCATGGCACAGCTCCTCCTTCCCTGCCAGTGCCCCTGCAGTGCTGTCAGTCACCCTCAGTAAGTCACAGGAGGGCATCGGAGAACCAACAATAAAGCAAATGGCTTTCTAGTGAGCACAGAGGCTCAGGGATGAATGTCTGGAGGAACTGTAGCCTGGTACACCTAAATTAAGAAACACTCTCTGACATGGGAGGCTGACTCATTCGTGTGATGCTCAGTCTGCCTCCGTCCCAAATCCCCACCTGGGGAGACATGTTGTGTGGTGATTTCATCACCTCTTGCTGAGGTCTGGGGGGACAGGCCCGGTGACCACTGGTGTCAGAAAGCCCCAGGCAGAAGCAGAGACGCAGGCAGTGTCGGAGCTGGCAGCTACCCCAGGTCTTGCTGGACTTTGCAGCTTTGGAGCATGCATGTCCTGCATCAGTTTCTGCTCTCCACCCTGGCAGAGGTGTGTTCTGAGACAGGCACAGCGACTTCCCCAGCAGAGAGAGAGATGTGCACATGCAGATACAGCACCTGCTCTGTCACTAATTCTCACTTGGTAATTGAAACATAACCCTGACCATACAAAACCCTCAAAAGCTACCAGCTCCTCTCTGCAGCTTGAAGCACAGTTCATGGCCTTCCAGGTGAATACTGCCTAGGCTAGGGCGATTCAATATCTATATCAATAACTTGGAAAATGGAAAAATATGTACAATATGTGTTCCGGGAAAGTGTGTAGTTAGCCCCAGTCTGGTGAGCCACAGGAGAATCGTACAGAGCTCATTACATCTGACAGCCCAAATTCGCTTGGTAGATTACTATCACATATGTTTAGTTGAATCTCAGGTTCAGCACTTCTGAAAGCTACTGGAAAACCACAAATACGTTTCCAAGGATAACTGAAAAATACCCCTAAAAAACCCCTCAAACCCCCAAACTATATTAATGAGAACTTAAAGAAGTTTAGTTGTAAAAGTCTTGTGCTGTAAGGATAAGGAAGAACATGGTCTTTTTCTATGTAGACTTGGAGTCTTTTTTTCCTTGGCTGCTTTACACTTCCCTTGAGCAAAATCTGTTGGAGCATCTGCTGAAATTGATGGGAGGAAAAATATAGAGTTTCTGCCTAGAGTTGTGATCTGCGGAGAGGGGGAAGATTGGCTTTGGTCAAAATCTCTGGAGGAGACAAGGTACCCTCTGAGGGAATGGCACAGTCACCTGCTCCCAGGGAAGATGTTCAAACAGAGGGTGTTGGGACACTGGAGGAATTTTCCCCAGCTCAGCAATAATTTTCAGAGCAAAAGGGCCAAGGACCAGTGACTCCCCTAGAGCAATGTGATCAGTCACCTCTTTCAGTGCCTTGTTCTCAGCACCAAAAATTTCCTCTTAAAGCATTGCCATGTCCTCAGGCAAGACACCTTGTGTAAATCTTTCGGTGAAAATAATTAGCCATTGGAAGCATGGACCTAGAAATACAGGAACATCCCTGTCAGCAGAGAGCATTAAATCAAAGGTGAGTATCTGTCTAGATAACTTCTAGTGCAATGAAGGACACAGAGCAGGTGCAGGAACTCTTTATTGAAACCCCACGGCTGTGTGTAAAGAGCACTACACATGGTAAAGATGGTCCCTTGTGGCCTTGAAGGATGAGATTTTCCTGCGACCAAGTGTTAAAAATTGAGCAGAGCAACATATATAGTGCTTGAGGTAAGGAATAAAGCTCAATGTCCAACGAGCTCATTGTGTGTCACTTCTCCTCCATACTCTGGAGTCAGGTTGGCCGTCAGATAAAAAGGGAGCAATGAGGTGCTCTGAACTGCTCAGTCCAAAGCCACAGGCAGAGCAAATGAGATGACTGTGAGCTTTCAAAGCTTCTGAGGGAGACAGGACAGAAACTTAGATGATTAAAAACCTTGTGTATGCAATAACTACATTCTCAAAATCATTTCAATGAGAAGAACTAATGTCAGAGGACAGATTTCAAAAGTTATTTAAACATCTGAAGAGGCAGTGAGGTTCCTCATGCTAATTTTTAACAATCCCATTTATGTCTCTGCACTCCCATAGTTTCCCCAGCACACCTGCTCCTGGGGAGCCAAAGCAAGCAAGGTACTGTGGCTGAGCTTGATACTAAGGGATGCACAAAGTTTGAGCCACGTTACCATATGGACTAATTAGAACGGAGAGAACTGTGGGTGTTACAAATCAGCAAGGTGCTATCAGAAAGATACTTATCTTGAGTCATTGCAGAAGGAAAGCTATGATGTGATTCCCAAACACAAAGGACAGCAGACAGCAGCAGTGCTGATGTGCATCTAAGGAGAAACAAGGACAGAGTCGAGGGTGAACACACATCTTGGTCCAGAAGCCATAAACAAGATAACAACAGTCACAATAAGATCCAAATGTATTCAGCACAAGGGTCAAATTTTTTTGTTTGCAATCAAAGCACTTTACTTTATGAAAGGTTCACACTTCTAACATTAAAAAAATAACACAAAGAAAACAGCAGGACAAAGCTCTCAAGAGAAGCATTATGTCAATACACTTGCAAAGCAATGTTCACTGTGAGATTGGTTTGTGACACAGGAAATAAATGATCTAATACTGTGTTTCAAAGCAGATACTGCAAATGAAGACAAAAAAAGAAATGTCATCATAGCAAACACATATAAAAACAATTAGTGACAGTCTGATTCTAAGGCAGAGAATTCTGCTTGTTCTTTACATTGGGCACATCACAAGCTGGTCTACTAGAAAGATATTAGCATGGAGGTATGAGGTGGTTTTTTTGCCCGGATTTTTAAATAGCAGGGGAATTCTCCCATGCTCTGGAGTCAAGAACAGCCTACAAATGGTGATACACAAATGGGTACATCTTCTGAACAGAAGACAAAAGACATGAATACAAATTGAAGTCCAAAGTACTCAATGAGCTGAGATACATTAGGGATATAGAACATCATCTCGAAATTAATCCCATGAAAACACACATCATGGGAAATCCCAGAGCATTGAGAAATAGAAAAAAAGAAAACATAGGTGTATGGGAAAGTTAGTTGTTAATGAGCAACTTTTGCTACATTATATGCTCACCAAAATAAAATAAATACCTACCTAAGTGGAAGGTTTAAATGTGAGCAGTGCTCCAGAAGGACAACTATGGCTGGCTTCAAAAAAAAAAAAAAAAAAAAAGTTAAGTAATTCTGACCCTAAGGCAAAGCTTATGCAAAGTGGAGCATCTTCAGTTCCCTGCTTACAAGGCAGATGTCTGGAACTGCCCCAGCACTCAGCCCGGCTGCCTCAGCTGCCATCTATGAAGTCCTAGAGGGAAAGTGTGAGTCAGGAGATGATCTGCTGATATACATACTGGAAAAACACTGGCACCTTTCAGGGAAAGCACTTTCAGCCTAGAAGCATAATTTTACATATATAACCAAAACAGAAAATAGGCAGATACATATAAATATGGAAGTGTATTGCACAGGCTCACCTTCATCTGGAGGTTGGTAAGAAGAAATCAGAGTTTAAATAAGACAGAGAATTAAGGTTTCAAAAAATTGAAAGTTCATTAAATGCTGGAAAGAGATTAGCATGGCATTTTTGAGCAGCCTTACTCCCAAAGATTCCCTTCGGTTTGGCTGGTCAGTGATCTGATGGTGATCAGTTAGAGCAAGAGGAGTATTTTTATGCATTTCTGATACTGAGTGAAATTGTGTCAATTAGCAATTACATCAGCTAACATCCCAGTGGTCCCTCCTGTCCCTAAATTCAGTTTTATTGCATCCAGTTCTCAAATTCATTAAATCCCTCTTCCCTTGACAATGGCTGGAAGAGGTGGGATGTATTGGTGTTTTGGAATTTAAAGCCCAGTGATCCCACGGGTTACTCAGCAGCACACAATACACCACTGCAGACAGTGCTTCAGAACAAGGAGCACGAAGCCCATGACTTGTGTGGCTTATCTCTTAGGTGCATGTCAAGGCTTCACAGCACATTGCCAAACAGGTTTGCAGCAATATTAACACAATGCATAGCTTGATTTAGAGAAGTCCACATGATGGTTCATTGTATTTCATTATTCTGACTCATGTCTTGTGTCAGGATCCAGAGAGAAAAGCCACTCTGGGCTTCATGTCGTGTCACAGAAGAAAAGGAACCAGTCTTGTAAAAGGTACATTCAGCTCTGTCTGACAAACCTGGGCTCTGCTCTTGGCTCGCAGGGTGAGCCGGAGACAGCCACTCATCATCCTCAGCTTTACCTTCCTTGCCTGTAACACTGGTATCAGCCTCCCTTTGTGAAGTTTTTTCAATGCATTAATGAGGAAACTACATATAAGTTCATCAAAGATCACCTCCACTGCATTGTCTGTGATTCTTCTTCAGCAGCTTTTTGGTGCCTTTTTTTTTCTATAATCTTGACATCTTGTTCAGCCTCTGAATCTTATTTTTCTCTCTTTTCATCAGAACAGTGTATTAAGGCATTTCTCCCTTCTGTGTGATGAAATGCTTTGCTAGGCAAACTATATAATAAAGGGATTCTAAGTGGTGCTCTATAGTAGAAGATTAGTAATTTGAAATCCCTTATTAAAATTAATATCTGTATAAATATTTTGCTGTGAAGATGTTTGAATTAAAATGTGTGAGTTACTGCTCAGAAAAAGAAATTAAACACTAATCATTTGAAAAAATGACAAAACAATTGTCCTAATATTTTTGTATTTTCCTGTAATTTTGACTCTTTTTTCATTCTACTCAAATTAGAACTGAGGAATCAACACACTGAACATTCTGAACTTAATTTTATGTTGGCCAGGACAAAAAGTTTTCACTTCATCAGACACCAATCCTTGCCTTTCCCAGTGGGCATCCTATTAGATAGATCATATTTTGGGATCTCATACTCTTTTTGCCTCCTTTTGGCACCAGCATACCATGAGACTACCTCTCTCATGTCCCATTTCAAGCTTTTCCTGATTGCTGGGACACTGCAGCGGAAGGGAAATTAATCAAGAATATTTCAGGTTTACCGGCAAAGGGATTTTGTTTTCCAGTGGAATATTACAGAAGCAAAAATCATGTGGAAAACGTCGATTTTCTGTGTAACACTTTTGTAACCCCTCCTGTGCAGAGCAGGCTGGTGGGGGCTCCCACATGGCTGCAGTGGGCCAGGACAGGCAGAGTTCCGTGAAGGAGCCCCTCCCCACTGGCAGCAGTGCCAGCCTGCCCCTGCCCCTCTCGCTGCACAGGAATCTGGCATTTCTCATATTCATTTTTTCCACTGCTTGACATTTTAGTCCCTTCCTCAATCGCTTTGCCATCATGTTAATTAACAGTCAAGGCATTAGCACTGCCTACATTTTCATGACAGCCCTCAGGGCTGGAAGCAATTAGTTCAGTGCAGACCTACAACAAGTACTGCAAAGTAAAGGCAGAGGCAGACCAGCTCCAAAACAGCAAACAATAATGCCAAACAAGTTCCATCCTTCCTCCTTTCCTATGCTGTTTACCAATTTGTCTTTACATGCACTTTTTCTCTTCTTCCAAAGAATGATTTTCCTGAGGGAACACTACTGATATAAGTTTCATACTCTGGTTCAATTCATATTCAGTTCATATTTTTATTTCCTGCTTCATATTCATATTTGCAAGAACAAGAACTTCAAGTCAGCCTGCTCAGCTTTTCCTTCTGAGGCTTGGCAAACAAATGATTTTATTTCCAGAAGTGCTGAGCGCCCAATGGCACCAGCTGAAGTCAGCAGAAGAAATGAGATGCTTTACAGTTCTGAAAATCACATCATTTATTTACTGACATCTTAAAGATTTAAGAGACAATGTTAGCTTCCTGTTTATTCTTGACCTAAAGTGATAATGCTGCAAAACTCTTTGAAGCCAGTTCTCTCAGTTATTTTCCACCCTAATTCTTAAAAGCTCCCCAAAAGTGTGAGCAGAAAGGGAATCTCGCTGAACTCACTGCTCCATGCCCTTTCTCACAAGGCTCTAGACACCTCTTCACCTGTGGCATTTGGCTGGGGCCTGGTGTGATGCTCTCATTTGTTTCCCTGAGCGTAGTCATACATTGGAGGCCTGGAGGATTCCTTTAAATTGTGGGCAGACTCCTTGTGGTTAATAATCCATGAGGAGACACCTTGATTTTCAGGAGGTTTTAGATTCCCAAATGGTCATTTCCATCATTCACCCTTCCATGACAAGCAACTTGCATCTTTGCTCTCTACGGTGCACATTGGTAAAACCTTTATTTGGGGGGCATAAATGAGTGGCTGCCTGGTGCTTGGTTGCTGGCTGGGGTTAAACCACAACATGCAGGAGAAAATGTCTGTTGTGATTTCTAGGCCCTGGTCTGCATTTAGGTGGCCCGTGCAGACCCCTTGGCGAGGTCTGTCTCTTGGCTACTCATCCTCCATCTGTGGCTGAGGGTCTTTCCTTCTGCCTCTACTTTCCCAATCCTTCACCAGCTTTATCCAGAGCTCCCCTCCTGTCTGCTTTCCAAAGGCTGGGACAGCAGTTGTGGCACCTCAGGGACTCACACCCAGGGACTCAGGCACCTGTTTTTTCATTAGGACAAGAAAATGTCTTATTTCAGTCTGCCACCAAAGACATTTTATTTCACTGAGAACAGGAAAACTGAGTGGGGGAGAGCCACTCTTCCTGACAGAGAGGGAGTACATGCTGTGCTCTGACTCACCAGCAGCAGTGCCTCCTCCCAGCTGAGACACAGCAGCAGAAGCTTGGAGAGGAGGCTGCCGTGAAAGGGAGGCATACTGTGCATGATCCTAAATTTGGGAAAATTATTATCTCGCCAATGGTGATTAAAAACTGGATTCCAGCAAAAGCTCAGTTGTACTGCATAATGCTTATCTTGGGAAATAAAAGCAGGGGTGGACCAAATGACCAAATTTAATTTAAAGCATGAATTCATTTTCAAGATTTTTGTTCTACTAGAAACTCCTTATACATGCACCTCAGTATTTCATTCCTCCATTGTTTCTTAAATCTAGATATAGGAACACCTACAAGGGATAAAACGCGGTTAAATCCATGCTGGTGAATTGTGGTAGCATTAAGACAGCAAGGCAAAAGACAAAACTGGAGTTTTGTCTTCACTGCTGCAATCCCCAATCCCCTCCATTATCACAGATCCCTTTTTCTTGGCACTGTCATCTTCACCTTGTCAGAGAACAGTGTGAGAACAGGGAAACTGAGGAGCATGAGTGACAGAAAAGGAAAGCTCAAGTACCCACAACATTCTGCAATTTCCCTCCAAAGCACTCCTATCAGTGGCAAATGAAATTCATTAAAAAGAATGAGGTAATGAGACACAGAGCTGAGTGCTCCAACTTGGTGGAAGTGAGAAAATGGAAGAAGAGCATCCACAGCAGCTCTTCAAGTCTCAGAGCTCATATACACCATGATCCAGGTGCTCAGATTCCACAACCAAGATGTGGCATCACACCATCACCATTGTATAGAACAATGAACAATGTCCCATCTACATCTCCTGTGACAGCAGCCATCAGTAACAAAGAAATCTATATAGCCTCTAAGCCATCACTGGGTTTAAAGTCAGATCATGAATCAGACATGCCTAACTGTTGCTAAAGCACAAAATGGGGTACAAGATCTTCCCAAGAAAGGATTTGCTCTTTGAGTCTTTCATACTCATTGCTAGAGCCATGTCTGTCAATATTTCCTGGCTCCCGCTGAGACCATTAGCTGCACTTACTCTTTACAGAAGACCTTTTTCAAAAACAGTTTGCTATTTTAATCAAAAATGACACCTTCTGATCCTTTCTTCAAACCCAGAGCATGCAACCCTTAGATGTGAAAGCTGACATTCGGGCGACAACACTGCCTTCCCCACCTCACAGCAGTCAGCTGCTCCCTGAGCAGCACTCCCAGTGCTGCCAAAATGATTCTTTGTCCTGAAAATCCCATGGTCATCTGCTGATTTTTAACCCACTTAAATGAGAGTCTGTGATGGCCACAAAATCTCTCCTACCACAGGAGATGAGGGAGGTTTGGGTGGCTAGCAGGGCTATACACACCTCCTTGGGAGAAATACACAAACAAGGAGCATGTGGGGAGGTCAGGCTCCTGGTCACAGTCACACAGCTGGGTTGGGAAGGGAACTGTGAGAACAGAAGAAATACAGTAATGTAGACATGGCCAAGGCCACCCTGAGAGCTTTATGGGGCAACACCTACCCTGCTCAACTGGCACAAAAAAACCAGTTTGGATCTGGTTCCCAAGACCTTTTGCTCCTCTTGCCTTCAGTTCCTCCTGTTCTTAGTTTGTAAAAACAACAACATCAGCTTATTTTTTCTCATGGCTGACTTTCTTGCAAGCCTGATGGGCATAATGAGAATGAGAAAATATTTATCTGATGCTGGAATCACACCTTATGTGCTGGTGGCTGTTCTCATACATTTTAAATTGCTTTACCTGGTACAACTGTTTGGGGTCTGGTGTTATTGAAAACACACTGAAGATTTATATCCAGATTTTGAAGGCCTAGAATGCTTACAGGTTTATTTATTGTAATAGGATTTTTTGCTATTGAGAACACTGGCGCATAACCTAAAGGGAAATGCACCTCCGCAGCTAAGACATGATGGTCTTTTTGTGGATCAGGTCCTGAATCTACCTCCAATTACTCTCTAGCATGCTATTATTATACTGATTGTTGTTATCCTCCCCATTACTATTAGTGGTCAAGATCCTTCAGCATCATTTGGAATTTAACCACTGTAGGAGCTGCAGAGGTGGGAAGAAGGAGAATAAGATTTCTGATGCTGCAGGAAGGCAGAGGGAAGGCCAATGTTATGTCCTCCCTGCTAACCTTCAGTTTGGCTTCAGATTTTCACAGGTACCACAAGCCTTCAGTATCCCATGGGATATATTTTTGGCTCGGCACTGCCTATGTACAAGCATCTCTGCGCCACAACTGCGGGCCCCAGTTCCTGAGGAGAGTGGAGAGGAGTCACAGGGAGAGCCAAGGGAGGATCCCAGGGTGTTATGTTGCAGGTCAGTGGGAATAGGAGTAGTAAAAATGCAGGAAAAAAAGTGCTAACTCACTGGTTTGCATTGACCAGTCCTTAATGGCTGTCAAGACCTCTACTGCAAGATAAGTGCAAGCAGCAGTGACTGCCTGTTCCTACCCTGCCTTGCCGGAGGCGTTGTGCTGCTGCCAACTCCAGGAGATACATGGGCAAAGAATAATTGCACCCTGCAAAATACTGGGTTTATGTCCCAGGTTAGCTGGCCAGAGCACTAGATTGTAATCTGCTAGGTGACTGAAGAAGAATTAAACCAAGCAATGAAGTCCATCTTTACTAATGTTTAATAATAGAAACACTTCCTTAATGCAGTAAACTTCTGTTTTATTAAAGTGTTCACTCTTTTCCATTAGGTCATTTGTACATTTTTATGTGGTTGTCATTTTACCAGCAATTTTATTATCTGTAAAGACATATAGGATTTGTTCAGCAAGCTAATTATTCTGCATTTGTTGTTGATTAATATTTTGCTTACACTAAATCCAGAGTCTTCCCTGGCAATATTTTCCAAGAAAATATCTCACTGGAAGAAAAATAAACTCTGGAGGGTCTGATCCTGCCTTGAATGAAAAATAGAATATAAAGTTAATCTCAACAAAATTACAGCTGTTTCTCCACATACCTTAAGTGGGTGATTCCCAGAGATGGCACCGGGCAGCACAGTATGATCCAGACCATTGCTCTGACAGGCACAATGCGCCCAGTACAGGGGACTGGTGACAGAAATGAAAGCAGATCTTGCATTTCACCACTCAGTAATGTCTTCCTTTGGTGTCAAAACCTTTTTCCTGCAAGGGAAAGTGAGGAGCAAGCTGAAGGCAATTTCATTTAATTAAATGCTGGTGTAGGTTACTGTGCTCCTCCCCAGGTCCCGTATCTTTACCACCACAAGGAGGGATGGACTGTTGTGTGCGGTGTTGCTCTTAGGAACTCTGCATTTTAAAACTTCTTCAAAAGTCTCTGTGACAACATCCTCTAATATTCCAGAGAGCAAAGCAAACCCCTTGGGAGTGGAAACCTAAAAAATCCAACACTGAGGGATTTTCAAAGTATTCCACGTCTGTCAGGCCAAGGAACCGATGTTTAACTGCCGATTATGGCAGAAAGTATGTCCTGCTGAGAAACCTCCAACTCAGCCCCAGTGTCTGAGGCAAACCCCATGAATTTTGCACTCTGAGCTGCTGTTTCTTGACCCTGAGGGGGAGCCTTTTTGTTTTGCCATATTACTAAACACCTTTTCATAACAGGACACTTGTAGACTGTGATGCATCCCATGCTGCATCTTCAGACCAGTAAGTCTGCACATAACTAACATAGGGCTTACCGATGTTATGCCAAGGAGGAGGTGCAGCACCAAGCAATGATGGCAGGAAAGGTAAATAAAACACACTGCATCCTGTCACTTTAACTCCTGGGTGTCTGCCACAGACTTGGGCCTATCTCCTTCTTTGCCCTCCAAGTAGGATATGCAAAAGACGCTAGATTGTATAAAGGTCCCCCTTGTGTGAGTTTGGATGAAAGGCCTCTGTAAGTACCTGTGAACATTCTTACAGAAATTGGAACCAGAAAACAAGAGTCTAAAGACTGGACAAAGGAGGGCAAGTCTGTGGAGTGTTTCCAAGGACTGTTGGGCTCTGGAGACTGGAAAACCTGATGAATCCACAAACCCAATGAATTCAGGACACTCAGCATCCACAGAGTCACCAGCACATGCTGGTATCACCAGTGGTCTGTGTTCCTTGGTCTGCACCGAGGAGGCTGGCAGATGCTTAATGTGGACATACCCCACAGCATATACACCTGCTGAGAAAATGGGCTCACTGAGGCGATCTGCCAAAAGCAGCCCAGAAGTGGCTGAGAGGCAGTGGATCTCAGTGACCCTCTGCTTCTGAGGACACGGTTGGGTTGGTCTCCCAGCTGCATCTCCCAGCACTGCCCATGAGGATGTGCCCATGCTGGGTGAAGGCCATCAGCTGGTAATGGTAGAACCTCCATGGCCAAAGGGAAATGTGGACTCTTAAGTTCACAGTTTACATCCCCCATCACATAAGAGGAAAGGGGACAGACAATAATTTTTTTCTTGTTAAATGTAAAGTTCTGAAAATATTTTAATTGTTAATGGTGTGGCCTACTTGCCCACATAAAGGTAATCACATTGTGCAAAAGGCATATGCTGCCCTAGCAAACACATTGGCTGCAGGAAACATAAATGGATCAACTTCAGCAGAGAAGAAGAAAAGCATATGTTACTCTTCAAATTAAGAAAACTTTGTATTACTCATCAAGGTTAAGCTCAGAAATCCTGACACAGCTGCAGAATAGCTGCTTGATGTCTGTCAGTGTGAAAATGTATGTTTTAAAATTAACTATAGGGAAAGCAAGCCATTTGTTTAAAAAGTCAACATGTTTCTAGTCGGTAAAATGTCCTGAAGTGATTTGAAATCTGTTAGCATTTTCATTTTTGTAATTACATTTTAAAATGACTGGAAGAAAAAAAAAATTTAAGAGCTCAGATGGTGAGAGAGGCAAATTTCTGACAAAACTGGAATACCCCATGCAGAAATACCCATAAGCAATAGTCTCTCTTGACACAGTAAAAGCTGATAGCAAACTGTACATTCCTTTTTAACATATCTTGATTGTTTAGTACAGTGTTCAGTCATGGGTCTGCAGGCCATTCCTTTAGTTGTTCGATATCAGACTTCCATTTTAAGTGCACCTTGACAAGTTTCCTTCAGCTTATGGGATATATTTAGCACACAGATTTATTTTTGGGAATGGCAGGAATAGGCATCAGTCCTTGGGTATCAAATTCCAACCTTGGGGGTCTGGGATGAAAAAGATGGGGAGATTACAAATATTTATATAACTCTGAGACTCTAGCCTCTTGCTAGCATTTTTGCACAGAGGAGAATCTGGGCTTTTTAAAGGATGGTGTGCAAGAGGCCCTTGACACCTGCAACCCTGGCAGTGCACACCACTGGGCAGTGTTTTCAGTAAGGATGGCTATCACTAGTGGCCACTCCCCAGCACTGACTAAGCACAGGCATGGATTTTTAACCAAGTGCTCAAAATTACCTTTAACAAAATTGTGGTTTGTTGATAGAAGAATAAATCTTATTTTGGACAGAAACAGTGACAAATGATTGGAGAATGTCTTCTGGACGTGGGGCATGTCCACCCTTAGCCCATGTCCGGAGCTGGGCACTGCATATGCAGTGATGCTGCAGCCTGTTCCTGGCACTCCATGGTGCTGGGCTCTCTGGGTTCACAGTAAAGCAGAGATGAGCTGGTCTTCTCCTCATCCATGTCCCCAAAGAGGATGTGGCTGTGCTGGCACTGCTGTGCTTTGTGACCAGGGCATACTGTGAGATGTCACCTTAGGGAGCATCACTGTTAATGGGGGACAACAAAAGTACCATTACTGTTCCCAGGCTTTAGCCATGACTTACCCTTCAAAGAGCAAGGTGAGGTGCCCAACGTGTTGTCAGACACTTGTTTTTTAATCTCTTCTCAGGAAGAGAGGGATGTTTCAGTTTAAGTTGTTAATTTAGTTGGTTGAGTTGCTTATTTGCCATTTGCCTGTTGATGGCATTTATTACAGTTATTTGCATATGCATTATGCTTATCTTGAGAGGAGGGCAGGTCAAAGAAATGTGCTCTGAATCTATAATGGCAAGTAGTGTGATCAGTATGGTCTTTTTCTCTTTCCAACAGGTCCTGAAAAGTTGTGTTTGGTTCCGTGATAAGCTTTATCCTTTCTGCACAGAGCGGGGTTGTCTAAATTACTGATTTTTAAGGTCAAAAGTAGAAAATTAACATTAAAAAAAAAATCACTTCAAGACAACTCAAGATTGAAATCTTTCAAAGTTTGAATCACATTTAGAAAGTTTATTTTAGGACAGGTTGCAAATTCTTGATTGGTTTCATTTTTCTAAGGACTTTGTGAGAGCAGGAAGCAGCCTGGCAGGTGGAGCAGAGCCTAGTTTTCCTTCCTCTAGCTCCCTACAGCAGCAACTTTGCAGCAGCTTACAGGGTCTGGAAGTGCACCCTCCCTCCATGGGCCTGGGTACTTGCTTGTCCACACACAAAGCTGCCTCTCAGCAGAGAAAACAACAGTAAATGTCCCTGGAAAACATGGAGATTACATGCAACTCCAAGCTCAAGTAAAAATCATTATTAAAAATATTTAAATCTGGATGTTAAGATGATTTTTAGGCTCTGAGTCCCAATGTTGAGGCTCTCCCCATGGCAGTGGGGCTTGGGAACATGGGGGGCTAATAGCCCCTCCTGGGCCTGAGCTTTGAGCAGTAGATCATGTAGATCATGTTTGGTCTTGGCTGTGCTCATTCCTTGTTCCATGCTGACCATGCTGCAGGAGGTGAAAATCTCCATGCCCCCAGGTCAGCCAGGCTGGCAGTGTAGGTACCCCCCACACAGGAGAGGGGAAGACAAGGTGCTGAGACTACCTCATCTATGAGCCCTGTGCTGAGGCCACAAGGAGTTTGGCAGGACCCAGCAAGCAGACCTTTGCCTTCTGTCGAGGTCCCTCCCCCCCTGCCATGGAGCCCTGGGAGAGGGGCCCTGGGGGGAGGCACGGGGTTTCCCTGCCCCTGGTCAGCCTCGTTCCCCATGGGTTGTTTTGTGTTCCCCTGTGTGGGCAAGGACCCTCGGGTCCCGTGATTGCCTCAGTTCCTCGGCAGAGCCCCGGCCATGTGGCTGGAGAAATAAACATCTCTGAAACATCTATCAAGAATCAGTCCGTATATATTTCTTTTCCATGGGCCTCGTTGATTTATACGTGTGTTGCAGTTTTCCCACTGTAACACCTTCAGTGCAGCTTGGAGCTTGAGCTTTTGGAATGGTCACCCCAGTCATTACAGGAAACACCTCTAATTTTGGCAAGATGGTTTGGTCAGTCAGGAGTATTCTCACACCTCACCCCACCCCCCAGTATACTCATGACCCTTCCTAGCTTTCTGCTATTTAAAATTTGAATAAATGCAGTTCTTAGTTTATCATCCAAGTCATTGGCAAAAATATTGTGTTACTCGGGGCCCAGGAGAGGTGCCCATGGAAAGCATGGCTGGTGTGTCCATGTTGGCCATGGAGCGTGGATCATGGTCCTGCAGCCAGCTCGTCAAAGTGCAGAAACAGGAGCTCCTTTCTGAAACGTGGTGCTGACCTCCTTCTCGTGGCCCACGAGGCCTGTCATGCTGGTGTAAATGGAAATGACCTCTGTTAAAGATCCTACGTTCCTGACAAATCCCTGATAGCTGTTACTTATCCTTCATTATCTTCTGGGTGTTTACTGATGGTTGGATTATTTCTTCCCATTTTAGGAGGAGAAGATAAACTGGCAAAACTGCAATTCACCAGTTCACCCTCTTCCCCATCATAAAGATAAGCAGGCTCCCAACCATACCCGTCCTCTGGTTTTCAGTGATTAGCCTCTAATTGCTGTCAGATGTGTTTCATCTGGTTTTCAAAATTACCTGTGCAATTTCATTTGTTCCAGAGAAATTTTTTGGGAAAAAAATCAATTTACTGATTTGTGCTCTCAGCAGATTTTCTATTTCTACCTGAATTCATACCCTTTTTCACTGTTGTCCCAGGGAACGCTGAGGCAAAAAAGAAACAAAACACTTCAGTCTTCTCGATATCATTTATAAATAGCTTCTTCTCCCTCTGAGTAGAAGACCAACTCTTCCCTTCATAATCCTCTCACTATTAATCTAAACTTAGAGTATTTGCTTGTTACCTTTCGTGTCCCTTTCTAGATATGTGACATTTTATGCATGGACTTTCTAATTTTCTCCTTATATGCTTGCACTATTCTTGTATGCAGCTCCCTAGACATGTGACCTGGTGTCTAGCCCTGTACACTTTCAATATGCCATCTGTATGAGATCACTGAAAAGCTCACTATTTAATCTCATTTTCTTTGTAATGTTTTATATTCCTCATCCTTTTTTATAAAACATGCAGATTTCTCTGGTATACTGATTAGTAGGCACATGCTCACACTAAGCCTTTGTTAAAATATTGGCCAAAATAGACTTCACAGTCTGAGCAGAGTACAAACTGTTTACACAATGGTAAATATGCTGACAAGGTCAACAGGGTGGTAAACATGAACATCTGCTGAAGGAATGAGTAATGGAAAAAAGCCTTCCAAGGCTTGCACAGTGCTCATATGATAAGGGTGGAATGTGAACATATTGATATGAGGGCAAATAAGGTACAAAGTATTGGACAATTTGAGAGAGAAATATGAGACATACTTGCTTTAGTCAACATGTAAAACGGAAGTGAAAAACTTCATAAATTTTGTATTAACCATGAGGATGACATTTTCTTTGATATAATGATGTCCAGGTGGGTGATGCCACATGGTATTCCCTTGGTTCTTGATCATATAGAAAGCTCCCTGGCATTGCAGTAAGATTTGGAGATACAGAAACAGCTTCACATCCATTCATGTTGAATTATCTCCCTTCAGATTTGCAAAACTGTTCATCCTGGCTGCAAATTAAGCTGCTTTCCATGCCTCCTGTCCATTCCTCACAGTCCTGCCTCGGTGATTCAACTGCTCCAGTGCCAGCAACCAGCCTCCTCCTGCTCCTTTCTTTCATGAACTTAGCAAGACCAAGCCCACGTGTCCCAGTTTATGAATCTTTCCTTGGCCACACTTGTTCACACCCAGAGCAGAGCATCTCTCTGTCCAGCTGCAGGCACAGAGGAAGATATGAAGGAGGAATAATCAATGTATGTAAGGGAATCTGAAGGGAAGGTGCCAAGAGGATGAAGCCAGGCTCTTCTTGGTGGTGTCAAGTAACAAGAGGCAGCAGGCGCAAACTGATGCACAGGAAGTTGCAGCTGAATATGAGGAAGAACTTTATTGTGCAGCAACCATGCACTGCAACAGGTTTCCCAGAGAGGCTGTGGAGTCTCCCTCACTGGAGATATTCAAGAGCTGTCTGGATGCAATCCTGTGCCATGTGCTCTAGGATGACCCTGCTTCAGCTGGGAGGTTGGACCAGATGACCCCTGTGGTCCCTTCCAATCTTACCTGTTCTGTGATCCTGTGAACAAAGCGATCTTCTTTAGCCTTTGCCCTGTAAATCTAGCTGCTAGTAATAGTCATTAGTTATAACTGTTATATGCATACATATTATATGCATACATAACATTTGTGAGGACATATATTAAAAATAGGTAAGTGCCTCTATTTCCTGGGTGTGCACTGCCACTGCAGGTCTCCTTGGGCAGTGTTCTTGCTGATTTGCACTCATACTCCACAAAATCATTCCCTAGGTACAGTACAGGAAACTAGTGCTCAGCCCAGGGCAGGGTTCCACAGCAGGGTCTAGATATATGGAAATCTGCATTGATTATGTTCAGTAATAAGCCATGATTACCTAGTTAATGAAGAAATAACTGCGTCATTTGACTTGTCTTCATTCATCAGTGGGATAAACTCATTAAGGAAAAAGCAGCTGTCTGTACTTCTGATTTGATCTATTCACTGCACCACCTAAAACTAGCAAAGTGATTATTTTATTGTCATTTGCCCAAGGAACTGAAATGCATTATTCTCTTACTTTGCTGTAAGCAAACTAAAGCTTTAAAATATCTCATCTCCTTATCCATTATTATTCCCTGTCACCATTAAATTGTAGTCAACAAAAGGGTCTAAAAAGGATCTTCTTGGTGCTTTCTACTATACTGAAGTTATTTGACCTTCAGCTCAGCTCAAGAAGAAAGAAATCTTGGAAAGAAATCTCCTTGAGACTGTATTAACTGTATTCATTATTCAGCTCACTTCCATTACTCCCTAAGTGAAGACCTAAAGTAACAAAAAGAAATGCAGAATAAGAGTACTGGAAAGTTTTCTGTCTGCATTTTAATGGTATTCTGTCTTTATGAATCTACTCATTTGATTAGATGATGGCTCAGTGAGTTTTATGTGTAATGTTTCATTATATTTTTAAGGATTTCCCATGGCATCTAGCAGTAACTAGAGATAATATAAGCTCTGCTTTTTTGAAGAAAATTTAAAATTATCTTCAAATCTTCTTAGAATCTCTCAGAAGTATAGGAACAAGAATGAGGGTTAAAATATAAATTTATTTTCATGTCATGTTTGTTTCAAGAATCATGACGGAAGTAATACAATTCAGAGATTATATAGCAAGAGAAAAGAGTTGTAAAGAAGTTTGCTTCAAAGCTTACATTTGTAAACATCTTTGAAACTCTCTAAAACTATTGAAAAGAATTATGGGAATTATATCATCTATTACATCATATACAGCCTTTCTGTTAAATCAACAAATTAAACTGTGATTCCTCTGGCCCCATCGCCAGTTGGATATAAACAATTGGATGATCAAATTTCTCTGCATTCACTTGTTAAATTGGCATGTATCCCCCTCTGCCCTGCACTAGTTTTTGGGCTTTTGCCTCCTACTAAGGCAAAGTCTTTCATCTCACAGATCCAAAATTCAAATGATTGGAACCAAGTCTGGCATTGTCCCACATGTTTGGAACACAAGACTGTCATCTCCACAGTCTCATCCTCTAGGAGATTAACTTCTTTAGTCTGGGACATTAATGTCTTAGGCAGAACTGTGTTTATCCCTGAAATTTATAGTGTTCCACTTACCTTAGAATAAGGGAGCCAAAGGAAGCAGTTCTGCACTTCATATTAGTCCAACAGTTGTTGCAAAATTTATAAAACTTTCAAGAAGACAAACAGGCAGATTTTAGGGGAAAACTGACACCACATAATTAAATAAAAAAATCAATTAAATTCAAAGAAAGCAGTACAGCTGTAAAATGTCCTTTGGAAAAATCACTTCCACCCCAGCAGCTCACATTCTATTTAATCTATTTTGTTGTATCCCATTCTGTCCCTCCATTAATCTGTTTGGCAAGAGTCAAGCAGATCATGTTGTAAAGATACAGAGAGACAATGTTGTGTGGTAAAGAGCACAAAAAATACTCACATTGGTTGGCCTAAACAGAACCAGGCAACTCATATAATGCACACAGTGCAACCTGGATGCAGGATCACTGCTTCAGTCTTTCCAAGACTGCCTCAACCAAAAATATTTGAGCATTTTGAGATTCCTTTCCTCCCAACATCCAAACTTGTCATTTTTGTTACATGCCTTGCTACTAGTACAAAAATGTCTCCTCCCTAGAGTCACAAACACACTTTGCTTCTATATCTTTGAGCACTGACAAAAAGTAGGACCTCTGTTTTACACTTTTTGATAGAAAGGACGTGCATTTTTCTGCCCTTTCATTTAAAAATATTTCAGCTGAAATGAAAGTTGATTTTCCCTATTTTTTTTACTTGTTTCAGAAGTCAGTATTATGGCTTTTTTATTTGAATCCAGGAGATATATTAATTCAGACCTTGATTTGCAGCGTTCACAACTGGTGTGAGAGAAACTGGATTTGCAAGGTGGGGTCAAATTAAAAATGCAGAATAACAAAGTATAAAAACAAAAGAATGAACAAATTCCAAAACTATAAACGAAGCCTTTATTACATGCTTGGAGACCTGCAAACAAATTTTGAATTTGAGGGACACACTCACTTTATCTTTCTGCATTACCTCCCTACCCTCCTTTCCTCTGGCCAAGTACCCCTGGGCTGTACAGGTGATAGAGAGTTCAGGCAAACTCGCACCAGTTGCACTCATGTACATCCTGATACAGACACATTTCCCTTCACTGAGGTGGGAACAGCTGGCTGCACATCTCTGGCATGAGAACAAGTGTCTGGGTAACAGCTCTGCAGAGGATGGTCCAGGGTGAATCAGAGAGCAGCATGAGTCAGTGGTGCTGACCCACTGTGGAGAGGGGCACGCACTCTGGGGGTGAACAGATAACTCGTCCTGCAGGACATAAGGACTAACCCTTCCGTGGTTCCCAGTGCTGCTGGTGGCCCTGCTGCAGCCCTGTGTTCAGCTGGGAGTAATGTGTCCCCAGGAAGACATGGTGCAGGCAAGGGGGAGTTAAGTGGATGAAGATGAGAAGTTCTGTCCTTTGAAGGAAAATTGAAAAAATTGGAATTGTATAGCCAGGAGGGGGAGAGAATTAGTAACACTCCTCAGGGACAGAAAAGGCTGTTGTGAAGAAGAACGCAATAAACTGGATTTTGTGTCCTAAAAATATCTGTACTGAATCAGACTAAACTTTTGCCTGCCAGGATCATATTTCTGACAGCACCAAAGTGAATGTCTGGGGAAGTAAGAAAACAGGGCAAGTATATGAAAAATAATTTCCCCAAACATTCCAGCCCCCAGCTGTCTTCAGCTTGGAGACTTCCCAGTCGAGACGTTCACGTTCACTATGAGTGGGACAAATGGCCACTGACCTGCCAGAGGAAGTGGCATTTGAGGTTGGTATCAGGAAATTTTTCCAACACAGAACAGCAAACCATGAGCAGGCTGGCTGGGGAACCAATATTCCCTTCATCAATGCAAAGCAGAGCTGGATCATAGCTTGAAAAATCAACGAGCCTCCATTTAAAAATAAATGCCAACAAATTCAAAATAGCAGACAGCAGAATGGCATGTTACCTTCTTCTCCCCTCATACTCTGACCTTCTGCCAGAATGTGATCTGACCTCTGAATTTACAGAGCTGGCACCCCTCTTCTGGAAGGAAGGAGCACAGTCACAAATGTAGAGCAGTCTGTTGGGTTTACACACTGCCAGCTGTGCCACAGTTTGGGAGAGAAACAAAATTAAACTTGTTGCTATTTTGGCAAGAGACAGAAGGAATGAGCCTTGGGCAATCTGTTATCTAAAGAAGGTACTCTGAAAATAGTCACTGAAAAAATATGTGTAAGGTGGGTCTAAGTGGTGTGTGTAAAATTTAACAATAGAACACATATTCTTATATAATATGTATATTATTATAACATGTTTATGTTTTGAATTAAATATTATAACATGCCAGTTGGATCTTAACATAAAAACAATTAGATATTTGTACTTTTTAAAATTCAATGAGTGACAGTCAGTGAGGTGATGTTCGTTATGCAGCTTTGGGAAGCTGTTGCACAGACAAAACACACTGGTGAAAAATACCTATACACTATATATAGTATATATATCCACTATATAAATAGTGTGTATATATATATATATATATATATGCCTATATGCTATATATACAGAGAGTTAAATATTGAAGATTGCTGCCTGTCCCTTTGATAAATCAGAACTCACAGAGAAAGAAAAGAAAACATTAAAGCAAGGCTTGAATCCTCAGCTCACCTCTCCCCATTATTTCCACCAGCAACATGTGAGCTGGGCTATCACTTTTCTATACAGTCCCAAAGTTACATAGTCATTACCGGAGCTGACATTTGCTCTCACTCCATCCATTTCCTAAAGATTATTAACGTCAAACAAAAAGTTGGTTTTACACAGTTGATCCTTGACCTTCGCTCATGTTCCCAAGCAGCAGGCTTTTTTTTCAGCAGCTCCAGCCCCTGCTCCCTTCCATGAGTCATCCAGCAAAGAAACACTTGCATTACTGAAGTTATCCTTCAGATCACACTGCGATCGTAGATTCTCTGGCATACTGTTTGCTCCTCTGTGCTTCTAATTTTCTCCTGGAACAGCCGTGTCTAAGGTAGAGCATTTGATTGCTTGACACTCAAATAATTAAAATACTTTTGGTTTGGCGGAAAACTGGTGAGAAATGACTAAGATCAATTTATTCTCATGGATCTGTAAAATTCACGTAACAGCTTGCCAGTGCCAGGGATCAAATCTGCTCCTGCAGGAGCAGACAGGGAGGTGGTTTAGTCCATGTGTTCCTGATATTGCTTTGACAGGACCAGACATCCCAAATGCACCTGGGAATGAATTATGTACATGTTTTTTGTTCCAATGTTTCATAGAGATACCTGAGTAAATAAACACATCTTGATAAGGAACCTTGTTTCAATGGTTCTTTTGGGCTGTGGTCCAGCAGCCTTGGGAGCTCAGAGGCAGTTTTAGGGAGTCTGAGGGTCCATCTGAGACACTAAAAGCATCAACATTTCCCAAGCTCACTCTGGAATCCTTCTTGATTTTTATTTTTTCTGTGTGCAGTCACATAACCTGAACAGCACTGAAAAGGGACAAGATCAGCCTAGTCTTCAGCATACTCAGACTGGGTGTTGCTTTACCACCTAAATACAAGTTACTGTGGAAAACATCTTAAAACATCTAAAGATATTTCAAATAATGCACATAGTACAAAGGCTATTTCACTGTATACCACTTTAATGAACCAGATTTTAAAGTTGGCAGTAGAATTAGCAGTTAACAGAGTCACACAAGTGCAGTGCCTGAATCTTCCCTCTGTGATCTGGTGGCACAACACAATGGAAATGTCACCTGCCCAGTTCCTATGTGCTGAGACCACCTTGAGTCCTGCTTTTTTCTACATCTCATAACAAAAACAAAGCATTCAAACAAGAAATATGTGAATTCTTGTTTAGGGAGGCAGCAGAAGGGCATGAAATATAATCCCCTCAAAGGAGAACCGACCCCATGTTGAACCCAGCCACTCTCTCCAAATATTGGACTATTAAATATAGGGGACCTGTGATCTGCAAAAATGCACTTGGGGAGTTTTTATACAACTTATTTATGCGTCACACCAGTGTTGAGGTCAAGAGGGCTTATATATAAGCCAGAAGAAAAGGAAAGGTGTGTGGCAGCAAATGCCAGACACTCTGCTGATGGATTCGAGTGGCCTGGTGGGGAGCAGAAGGGCTATTGAGTGATGAGAGCTACTGGTGACAGCACCAAGGTACAGAGATATGCCAACAACATCACCTTGTCTTTCCTAGCCTGCACCCTGGCAACCCCTCATGAGGAGCTTTCTGTGTAACCATGTGCTGACATGCAGACCGTTCCCTCATGGATAAGCACAGACCTCCCAGGCACTGGGCACTCCCGGCTTTCCCCCTCAGGGTTTATTCCTTTCCTTCTACTTATAGAGTTCCAGGGCAGGATCCTGTACTTGTACTCTATTTCCAGTAGCCAGTGTGGATGTGGAAACAGTACTTTTACAATTCCTTTCAGCTCAGGGTGAGACCGTGGGAGGTGTATTTTCACTTGTACATACTCTATAGGCACCAAAGAGCTTTCTCCTTGTCATCACATCTTCCAAGGACCAACAGCTGCCTGCAGGGACTCAGAAAAGGAAGAGAGAGAAAACTAAAAAATATCCTGAAAAGTAGATTTGTGGGCAGCCAAGCCAGTAGGACATATTGTCCTACTAATACAAATCCTTCATTCCCTGAACATCCTCCTTCCTTAAGTAACCTCCATTCCTCTCTTGTCCTCTATGGCATTCCCACTTGGCAGGACACAACATGAGCTGTGGTTAGTCCAAATTAAAGCTAGAGCCTTGCACTTACTGCTTGGTTATCTAGGGGCTGACAAGCAATGGGAAATACCAAAGTTTTCCGAGCTCTTTCCTTGGTGGAAGCACTAAAAGCTGTTTTTTAAAAAGGCTCTGTAAAGACCTTCCCACCAGTTTGCACAGAATCCATAGGGAAAATTGATCTTTGAGGCTTCCAGCCCTCTGTCTCATGGGAGATAAACCAGTCAATGGGCTCAGGAGTTGAGAGAAAAGAGGAGAGGGAAAGGTAAAGGTCATGCTCAGATGGTTTTGTTTCCTTAGGAAACTGGGCTAAAGTCACAGTGGAACTAGAGAAATGCTTCAGGCAAGATGCACTGTGCTGTGTTTGTCTAGGAGAGCTAGGATGCCACGGACCAGGGAACCTTGGCATTGTCCATGATTGGAAATCATGCTGTCACTTGCTGGTAGCAAACCATGGACCTAAATAACTTGGTATTACAAGAAAACATTTTTAAAATCCGCTTTTTCAGGGATTTACGTGGAATGTGTAATGTCATGGCACCAAAATCAATTATTAAATACAAAACAAATAAAAACCCCCACAAACTTAAATAAATAGATAATAATTAAGTAAAAAGACAATTAGTCACACTACTATACAGACCTCTTCTCCATTTTGGCTATACATCAGTGCAAGGCCTTTTAATCCATTTGTATAATAGGTCAGTTTGTTTCACCAGCAAAATCCCTCTTGAAGTGTGAAGTAAAGGGCAAAGTGTCTCGTGTTGCACCACAGGACAGAAGACAAATGCTAGATTCATGGGCCTTCTGTCAAATCTGGGACCTTCCAGGTAAACTTCATTTCAGATGCAGCAGCTCCTCTTCATTTGCTGTTTTTTGAGAGAAAACATTCCATTTTCCTCATCATTTACTAGACCAACTCCACTCCAAGCAATGCCTGTTCTTGTTTTTTCACATGGGGGCCGTGGGGCATGACAGGTAATGGTTTACAGGTGGTTCTATTTACCTCTGCTACTCAAGCTCTGAGATCAAAAATAAATGTTTCTCCAGTGAACATAAACAGCTATTTCAGAGTTATTTTCTGCTGTATGCCTCAAAGTGTTATAGGCAGGTCATTTTTCAACTGTTTAGATTCAGTTGGTGTGGCTAAATGAAATGTGGCTGATGATCTCACCCTCCATTTTGGGTGGTGTTCCAAAAACCTGCAGTGGGATGCAACAAGTAATCCTTGTGCAGAGAGACTGCAGTGATTAGGGCAGCATGCAATTTCCTATTGCCCTTTAGGCAGGTAAAACTGAACATGTACATGGCACACTGTATAGAAAAGCTCAGCCTTTGGCACTTACACCGTGTTTGTCTGGCTGTCTCCTGCAATAGCCTCTCGGCTTTTGTGAAAACAAATATTTTCTCAATTTGTCATTTTCTCCTGTGAGTTGTGAACACATGTAAAATTAAGGTAAACATCAGAAGGCAAAACGAAATCTCTTTGCATGTTGCAGCACAAAGTAAAAAATGTAGCTGCCAGACTCAGGGACTCAGTGCAACTCAGCTCCTGCAGCACTGGCCATCCCAGTGTTCACTTCACCACAAAAATGAACCTCAGCTGCCATATAGCATTAACTTTCATATGCTACAAATTCGACTCTGGTACAAAGGTTTCTGGTGGGATCTGTTTTGCTTTTCACTCCCCTATGCAAAAATGTGTAAGAAGTCAGAGAATCTACCAAAACTCCATTCAACCAAAAAGAAAAGCATTTCCCTGACATTTCCATGTTTGCTTTGGGACACCATCACATATACCATAGTGTGGGCGGGAGCTCGACTGGCTCCTGGGTAGGGATGGGGTCCACAGCTCCTCTGCCCAGCTTCTCCCAGGGATATACTATCTGGATTACAACTGTCTTTCAAACACTATTTCTTTCCCCATTTTAGTTTCTTAAAAATTTTTTCCTGGGATCCTCAGTTGAGCTGTCTCCTTGAAACAACTTACTCTGATCCGCTTTTCAGCCGATAGGCCGGCACTCCTTTGTCTGCACATTTTTAGCCATTTTTTCTCCTAAAGCTTCCCACGTTTGGAGAACAGCTCATTGCTGATCTTGCACCTTCAGTACGGAAACACGCCATGCTTTCCATGCTGACAAAAGGGAAGGTGTGTGGCCTTTTCTCATCCCAGATCTCTCCTTGTGGTGCTCCCTCAGCTCATCTCCCAGGAAGGTAGAGGACTTAAGTATGTAGTTCAAGTTCTTACTTTGTTGTTCTCATTGCAGTATCTAATCTCTTTCCAGATATGTGAAGCAAAGTGACTGGCACCTATCACATCTCTGCACTTTCCTCCTCTGCCCTGGGGAATAAGTGTGTGCAAAGGAGTATCTTGGCCTTGAGCCCATCCATTTTAAGCTTGATTTTCCTAATGCAGGGCTTATGTATGTCATTTCCCCACCCCAGACACTACCAGACCATCTGCTCACTTTCAATCTAACTTCACAAAGGGACAATGGCCCTCAAGACAAGATGCCCTGACAAGGGCCAAGCAGAAGAGAGAGAGATGAGTATCTCGTGTCTCTGATCTCAGGAAGAATCTGCAGCAGGAATTAATCCCTGTTCAGATGGTGGAACCTTGGCTCCAGAACACCACTGTTGTTGGTAAAGAAAACTTCATAGAACACCTTATTGATGTCTGTGGCAACCCTTTTTCCTAGGCCAGCCCTGTCTACAGTTTGCCACACCATGAGTTCTTTCATAGGTGCCATGGGTGGCCTCAGTTGAGCAGAGTCACTGTCTGTGCTCTTTGTCCTGGTCCTCTAACTCATCTGGTGGGTACATGAAGCAATTTGAGGCACAGTGACTGGGAAGCTGATGAGCAATTCCATGGGAAGACATTACAGTGATGATGGTGGCAAGCCATGCCTTAGCCTTGTCTGCCAGCTGGTGTGCAGGGATTGCCTTAGGCTTCATACCAGGGATGTTGCAATGCTCTAGGCAAGCCAAGAGGTTCAAGTCACTGAGACCAAGTCAATGCTGTGTAAAGCTGTTTGCTAAAGAAAAAGGAGGAGTTGCTCCTAGGCACTGCTGCAGAGCCGGACATGGTCAGCAAACATTAGAGTAGTGCTGCAGCTGAGGCTCAGGCCACGAGATGGACCTTCAGACAATGGTGACATGTGTGGATGGATTTCTATCCAAATATTGTCCTATGACTGACACCTTCATCATGCTTGGATGTTAGAGAAGATTAATCAAGACCTAGCCCTGAAAAATGGCAACATACTGTTTTAGGGTAAAGATGAGACATGCAGCTGATCACAGAGCTCCTGCAGAAAGGCACCCAGTGCTGGAGGGCTCACTTGAAGTACAGGGATTTGCCACTGCCATGTGCTTTGCTTCTGGGTAACCCTCAAAGCAAGTGCCATAGTGAAAAGTGGGTGTCTTTAGTGTAGGACACAGTAAGGGGACAACTCTGTCACGACACATTTTTGGCATCTGGATCACAGCTGGTGCACAGCACGCAGGGACCAAGAGCATAAGGGAGCTATTGATCACTGAAACCCACACAACCAATAGCTCCTCCAGCTGCTCTCTTATCAGCCCCAAACCTTTTATCAGTAGGCAGGAGTTGCAAGAGCGAGAGCTGAGAGGGGCTGCCTTTGTTATACTCCTCCTTGCCTGGGAGAGGCTGTGATTCCTGCCTGGGCTGCATCACTCATGGGACATGACTTCAAAAAATATTTTCTTTTGGATCTGTTCTCCATTCCAAGCATTACTTCTGTCAGGGAGGATTAATGAAGCATTTAATTTATTAAATGGGAGCATTTGGCTTCAGCAAACTTATGCGGTTGTTTACAATTTGCTTCTCTGCACATTGTTTTTGACAAATGTTTCTGTTTTAATCTGTACATTTGCTATAATCTCTTCCTTTACGTCAGCGTTTCTCCAAGTTAACAGCATTAATGAACATTTATATGCCACATGCTGAACAAAACTGCCTGCCCACAAACACTGTTTACCTAATTTGCTTAAGCCAGTTGGTTGTTTATTTACCTGGCATCTACCTACAAGGGATAGCAGGCAGCTTTCTAGCTTAACAGTGCTAGCAAAACATATTGACTTAAAACTTATACACGTGTTTGACAGCAGTGAAAAGCAGCCCTCTGAAATAATTCTGAGCTCCTGATTAAACTTAATACCTTATCTCACTTTTTGCTCATTTATTTTCTCAGGGTTTTTTTGACTTGTTTTCTTGGATGTAAAGAATACAGAAAAAGAGAACGGGGAGGAAGTGTTTCTAAATCTCTAGCTGCTTTTAAAGCACACTAAATAGGTGGGGTTTTTTTACTTGTGATGCTCCTAAGAACTACTGAGAATATGGGACAGTGAATTTGTTGGATAGACCAGACTGTGAATACTTGTCCATGTTTTATTTAAACAGGTACAGCTTGTATGGCTGATGTGAGCAGACTAAGAGGAGAGCTGAGACGGTAATGAGTGAGCTACCTCTGGACTCACCATTTAATACTTGCTTTGGTTTAGGCTTTTCTTTTTCTTTCACTATCTTTCAAATTGGATGAGTTTTATGAGGCCCATGAACTACAGATGTTCGGGATATCTGCTTGTTGTCCAGGTCAGAAAATAATGCTCCCTGAGCATAACTTCTCGAAGAAGCCAAGTGTGGTCAGCATATGAATGTGCTGATTCTGAATCTAAGTATTTCAGAAAAAAAATAAAAATATGTAAAAGATACAAAAAAAAAATGAAAAGTGGGTGTAGTACAGCCAAGATGCTGAGTTGCTGGAGGATGAGGAGGTCATAGAGGTGAGCTGCAGTAAAAAGTTACCTGTGTTATTCAGTAAGTGGCAACATCCTGCTTTTCTGCAAAATACCATTTATCTCTGAATTTCTGACTGTTTCTGGCCCCAATCAAAGACTGGATTTTATAACATATTTTATATCTCATGTTTTTAAAAACATCAGGAAACAACTGAGGAATCAAGAGCGAAGCTCAGATCTGCTCTCATTCAGTGAGACCCCTGTCAATGAGGTTAAAATTCTACCATTAATCTTTTCCCATTGCACGTTCTATTGATGGAAGTAGAGATTGGTCAAGCTCTTCTGACTCCTCCTGGTCGCTACAATTTTTCTTCTGAAACTGTGTCTTTCCCTAAGAAAGGCATCAGGATGGCAATGTCAGCTTTCTGAACTACCCTTTTGTGCATTGTTTCCTTGTGGAGAACATAAAATATTGCAATTTATCTGCAGCAAGAAAGGTTTCTGCATCAAAATGTTTCTTAACTGTGTCTCATGTGGTTTGCCTCAGCAAAACAGTAGAAAACACTTCCTTCTTTTCTGTAGTATGAAGGTGCTAAAGGTCTCCCATGATAATCAAAGACCTGTCAGAAACAGTCAAGATAGCTCTTGCTCTAATATATGGGCAGCAGAAGGATGGAGCAAGGGAGATGAGGGGAAACGGCAGAAAGAAATGAAAAAAGATGGGGCAAGAAGGAGCTCCTTACCTTTTGTGTGAGAACAGTGGGAGGACATCAAAGGCAAACTTCGTACACATAGCAAGCCAAAAGATCAGAGCTGGATGGAGGCAACAGCCCAGCAAACTCTGGGCAGGCTGGAAAACAGACCTTCTCCCACATCCTTAACATTGTCGCCCAACACCATCACCACCACCTTCTGCTCCCTTTTTGGAGGAAAAGACACTGTTCTCTGCTGTCTTCCCCGTTTCTCTGTTGGAGAGACACCAAGCTGTGGGTAAAGCTGTAGGACATCCTGCAGGACTGGGGTTTCAGCCCAGCAGAACAGGTGATGTTCCTCTCGGGGAGCCTATGCAGGCAGTGCAGGCCACCCGAGCCTCCTGGCAGAGGTGTGGAGAGCCTCGAAGTGTGATGCTGATGTCTGGTCATCCTTCCTGGGTCTTGGAGCAACAAAGATTTAGGCACCCATATCGCTTTAAGCTGGCCTCAGATTAGTAAAAAAAAAAGGCAAAAACCAAGGATTGGATTGAACAACGCAGGCATGAATCAGACAAACCGCCTACGCCCACCTTTGAGTTTGTTATCTACTTCCATGACATCCAAAGATCCAGCAACTTTTTTTTACTTCAAATAGTGAATTCAAGACATACTAATTCTTTTTTTCCAGACAGCAACTGGCCTAATCATACTATAATCTTTAAAAATATGTTTTGTCTCCTTTAACTTATTCTCCAGCACATTCAGAATCTCATTACAGAACAGCATTTCCGTTTCAAGAGTGACCTAAGGTTTAATAAAACCCTTAAAGGATTCAGTCCTCCAAAATAAAATGTTTGTTTTCCTGTCAGATTAATTGTCATTTGCACAATTCTGTACCTCAGTTGTGCTGATGACTCTTGAGCATAGACTGTACTGGCTGTCACCTTCCAGAGAAAAGCTTTCCATAACAATCTAAACTCCTCACAAACAAGAGTTATGCTTGAAATTCCATCATTGAGAATGTTTTTTAATTAGCTTATAGTTTCCCACCTTCTTTTGCCTTAAACCAGAACTGCCCTTATCTAACTTGTGAAATATTTGTTCTCTGAACCCTTTTTATGTAAATGTCCCTCCATTTTAAATTGTGTTTCAAGCGGGGATTAGAACACTCTTTTAGAAATGTGTTGGTTTGTTTTAACAAACTGTGCCATCTGGTGAGATAATATGTCCCTGTCATTCTGCTTTTAGCTTTATTATATCAGAAACTTTCCCAGTACCTGAGGCTGAGTCTGGGCTGTATATTAATCTGTGCATATTAATCATCTGCAAAGCTTTAAACATATAGCTTAATATAATGGTAATAAATTCTCAAAATCCTAAATGTGAATTTGGGTGAATGTATCGATAATGAGTTACTTTATGCTGACATCAAGTGGTGTCTCTTCAGTCAAAACATACCAGCACAGCTGCTGGATGCTGTAACTGATTTGGCACAGGCACGACAGAAAAATATTTGTGTTCCCAGCACAACTGAGGCAGTGCTGGAAACTCACAGCATGCAAAAGGGCCACCACTCATCTGCTCGGCAAACCTGTGACTCCAAAGCTGGCACAGTGCATACGCGCCTTCCCTTCCCAGCGCCCTTTCCCAGTGCAAGCAGGCGCAGTGGTCCGAGCGGGATGTGTCCCATGCTCTCCTGCACAGCCCTTGGGGAGCAACCCCCCTTTGCATTCCATGCCACTGTGGCTGACCCTGAGCAAGGCAGAGTGGCAGGGGGGACAGCTTCATCCTGCCCTGAGCAATGTTGATACCTGCTTGCATCTCCTGGGTAACACTTCTGCTGCCACAAAAGTGCTCCACCTGCTGAAGAGGATCAGAGGAAAGAAAAGGATGGGGTTCTGCTATCTCTGTGCTCACACTGCCACGCAGCTGTGCAGCACAGGAGGTCCTGGGGCTCAGGTTTGGGGGACAGGCTTGTGTTGAGATCCAGCCACTCACTACAGATTGCAATTAAATAGTCATTGTTTATTGGATGGAGAAATATGACATGCTTGAATTTTCTATGTAGTCTTTATCTGATCCCAAGAAAAGGAATCCATAGTTCTGTCTTCTAAATATCTTGTTATGTACATCATCCCACATCACTCTGTTTCTCTTGCAATTTTACATGAAAACTTTTTTCTACTTTCCTGAACTTTTAGATCAGGCTGGAGGAGCAGATCTTTTGCAGCACAATGCTGAAAGTGTAGGAGCAGTGTGGGGCATCAGCAGCATCTGTGCTGTTTCTGCACCTTGGACTGTCCCTGCAAACTCCCATCACTACAGTTCCCTCCACAGCTGAGCCAGTTTGGCAGGGTGTGAGAACAACCTGGCAATACAAAAGTATATACAACCAGTGCCTCATAGAAACACGCTTCTGCTTCCTTTTTTTCCCCTCAAAGTGATTTGTCTGTGCCTGGAGAGACTGGGCCAGGAGCAAGGTAGAAGTGGTTAATGAGGATTTAACCAAAGGCTGTGCTGCTGGTTGTGAAGTTTTCTCATAATTGGCAGGTTTCCCTGCATTTGGGTTCAGCTGTGAAGGCAGTGTGAGGGCTCAGCTGTGATGTGCTCAGCTGGAGGGAAGCAGCTCTCCAAAAGCTGTGACTCAGGTGGCCCTCGGCACACACAGACTCACTAAGCCACCCCACATTCATCCAGCCTTGTTAAAGCCCAACATAAAAATAAAATCATTCATCATCTGTGATTAAATTAGTGCCCCTATGAAATTTTGATATGTCTTCTGAAAATCAGTCGCATTCAGAAAGCACTGTCCTAAATATTTCATCAAAAGCTTTCCACAGCAGTGGCCACACTGCAAATCTTTTTATTTACAATGACCATGTTTTAGGTTAATTGCAGTGTTAAAGACAATGCAAGTTCTCTGCTGAATTGCCTCTTGCACAGAGGCTCACTCCCACTTCCCAACCAACCTTTGTGCAGAATGTGTTTCATTGTGTTTTGAAACACACATCATTTCTTATGCAAAGATTCGTAATTTGGGTAGGTTATTTTAAGTAGTCTAAACAAGATACTGTGGGAGCAGCGCTGGGATGATTAAAGGCATTTGTGTGTTGCACAATGCCGTTACTGAGGCACCTGTGGCAGTCACCCTGTTCGCAGCATAGATTGTGTAGGAGGGTATAATTCCTCTCTGTGTGCTGAAATAATCAGAGTTCGTGGTTTAAAGCCAGGGTAAGGTCTATGGTGCAACACAATGCAAAGAGAAGCATAAAGCTATCAGTACAGCAGTACAACTGTTACTGTTAGTGCTATTTGTTCAGTGGTAATTACATTCTAGACTTCATGCAAGTCATGAAATAACAGCTCCTGCTCTGAACTGTTTGCAGATTTGTCTAATATGTGGTCTCTACCAGGCTGGCCACTGGGTCTCCAGCCCTGATGCATCCTTTCCCCTCTCTGTGGAGGGGTTTGTTCCCCTGGCACCAACAGCCAAATGCTGAGCAAGCCACACGTGTGCTCTGGCTCTCGACAGGGAGAACATGCTGCTTCTGCAAGTGTTTGCTAAGAGGGAGCAGGAATTCGGAGCTGGGGCTTTCACATACTGGTGAATACCACCAAAAACAAGTAATGGGGCAACTGTAGAACATGGATGTCAGTTTTCTTATAAAAGCTTAAAGAATCTTAAATTCACTCACATGTGAAAATGAAATTGTTGTATTATTAATTTATACCAATTAGTGAGGACTCTGAATTGCAAAGCAAATCTTGATGTGCTTTTACATACATCACAGGGACAATGTTTTAGGGCCCTTCGTTATGCTGGTGACAGCAACCAGCAACTGTTTTCCTGAAACCAGGATATTTCCCAACGTGCTGTCTTGTGTTCCAGCCCTCTGAAGAGCTACTTATTCCTTCAGCAGTAATTTTGAAGTCTCTAACACCTTCATGTTTTTTCTTGACTGAAACTGCTAAGAATATATGTTCTTTCCTGAAAAAAAAAAAAAAAAAGTTGTCTCTTGAAATCTTTACTATTTGTTATGTTCAGGAAAACACAAGTGCTCTCTGATTCATTTGTTCTCTGGAGAACTCAGTTACAGAGTTTTGATAATGAGTGGAACTTTTCAATCTTTTAACATAAGTAGATGGTTTGCTTAGGCTCAAGACACCAATCCTTCAACAGACATCCTTACTGCCAGCTTTACAAAGAAATAAGGCTCTCAGTTAAAACACAAAACCATGTTAGCATACATGACACATGCAGTACTGGCATTTTTAAATGAGGTTAATGTGTGCTCAGCAATAGAATGAAAGAGCCATTTTGTGGTATCCTATTTTCCTATTCTTCAAACATTGTTTTCAGACTGCACAATTTCACCTTCTCACCTTCAGAAGAGGCTTCAGGAAAGATGTGCCATAGGTAAGAAGAGAGAAAGCAAATGCTGCTTTACTGATATCAAGGCTTGGCTGCCCCATTAGATGTGGATTTACCATGGGGACTGGGTGTGCTAGTTTGAAAACAAACCAGTGGGAGGCACCAAGTCAGAATAACAATTTAATGGAAATTAAAGAAAAGGAGAAAAAAAAAAGGTAAAAGAAAACACTATCAAACTGACAGAGTCAAGGTACAACCTGACACCCTGTTAGGCAGGGTGGTGGTAGCAGTCTGGTAGAATGGTGGCTGCAGTCCTCTGAAGCAGTGATCCTGTAGTGAAACAGTCTGCTCTTCCTCTGGAAGTCCAGTGGTGGCTGTGTAGCTCCTGTCCTCTGGAAATCCAGTGGGAAGCCAGTCTCTCTGGTGTTCAGCCTCAGCTTATATCCACGATGGGATGCTTGGTTCCTCCCTCTGGGTGGAGCATCTCACAATGGGGTAACGAGTCATGAGGCAAAGTGTTGATTAGGCTCATTAACAGAAGATAGTCCGGAGGGAGTTATCTCTGAGTCAGGCGGCAGGACAATGATGGGCAATTAACAGAAAGATAGTCTGGGGGGAGGAGGCAAGGAAACACTGCCCCACCTGATTTCAACAGCTGATGGGGATGGTAATAGAATACACTGCAACCCAGGACATTATCCACCCCTTATTCTATTACCATCTACATTATCCCAAATCAATACCTTCTTAAACTCTAAAACACACATACATATATATATATATATATATATATATATATACACAGTGAAACCTACACACCGTTCTCACCTAAGATTAGGTCTCCTTGTGGTACACAACGAGTTTCCCCATCTTTCTGCATTACCCACCAAGTGCAACCAGGTCCTTGAGCAAAGACAATCCCACGGATGGGTTTGTCTTTGCCTGAGGTGGGATTAATCCAAACAGTCTTTCCTAAAATACCTCTCAGGTGTACCGCAGGGACTCTATCTCCATCCACTGTGTGCAAGGGTTCAGACTCGGCAGGACCAGCTCGATTGATGGACCCTCGGGTATTGACTATCCAGGTGGCCTTTGCTAAGTTCACTTCCCAATTTTTGAAGGTCCCCCCACCAAGTGCCTTTAGGGTAGTTTTAAGTAGTCCATTGCAGCGTTCAACTTTTCCAGCAGCTGGTGCATGATAAGGAATATGATATATCCATTCGATACCGTGTTCTCTGGCCCAGGTGTTGATGAGGCTGTTCTTAAAATGAGTCCCGTTGTCTGACTCGATCCTATCAGGGGTGCCATGTCTCCACAGGACTTGCTTTTCCAGGCCCAGGATGGTGTTCCGGGCTGTAGCATGAGGCACAGGGTAGGTCTCCAGCCATCCAGTGGTTGCTTCAACCATGGTCAACACGTAGTGCTTGCCTTGGCGGGTTTGGGGAAGGGTGATGTAGTCAACTTGCCAGGCTTCACCATACCTGTACTTTGACCATCGTCCACCATACCACAGAGGCTTCACCCGCTTGGCGTGTTTGATTGCAGCACAGGTCTCACAACTGTGGATTACCTGTGAGATGCTGTCCATGGAAAGGTCCACCCCTCGGTCACGGGCCCATCGGTATGTTGCATCTCTCCCCTGATGACCAGAGGCATCATGGGCCCAACGAGCTAGGAATAATTCTCCCTTGTGCTGCCAGTCCAGATCCACCTGTGATACTTTCACCTTGGCAGCTCGGTCCACCTGCTCGTTGTTGCGATGCTCTTCATTAGCCCGACTCTTGGGCACGTGCGCATCCACGTGTCGAACCTTCACGGTCAGCTTCTCTACTCGGGCGGCGATGTCCTGCCAAATCTCAGCGGCCCAGATGGGTTTCCCTCTGCGCTGCCAGTTGGCTTTTCTCCAGCGATCCAGCCATCCCCAAAGAGCATTAGCTACCATCCATGAGTCGGTGTAGAGATAGAGCCTCGGCCACTTCTCTCGTTCAGCGATATCCAAAGCCAGCTGAACGGCTTTAAGCTCTGCAACCTGACTCGATCCACCTTGTCCCTCGGTAGCTTGTGCAACTCGTCGTGTGGGGCTCCATACTGCAGCTTTCCACTTCCGGTTAGCGCCTACAATTCGGCAGGAACCATCAGTGAAGAGGGCATAACGTCTTTCAGTCTCCGGTAGCTCATTATATGGTGGGGCTTCCTCAGCACGAGTCACTTGCTCTTCCTCTTCTTCAGAGGATAATCCAAAAGTCTCACCTTCAGGCCAGTTTGTTATAATTTCTAGAATCCCAGGGCGATTCGGGTTTCCAATACGGGCACGCTGTGTGATGAGGGCGATCCACTTGCTCCATGTGGTGTCGGTGGCATGATGCGTGGAAGGAACCTTTCCCTTGAACATCCAACCCAGCACCGGTAGTCGGGGTGCCAGAAGCAACTGTGCTTCAGTGCCAATTACCTCTGAGGCAGCTTGGACTCCTTCATAGGCTGCCAAGATTTCCTTCTCTGTGGGAGTGTAGTTAGCTTCAGACCCTCTGTAGCTTCGGCTCCAGAATCCCAGTGGTCGGCCACGAGTCTCACCAGGCACCTTCTGCCAGAGGCTCCAGGACAGACCATTGTTCCCGGCTGCAGAGTAGAGCACGTTCTTCACCTCTGGTCCTGTCCTGACTGGGCCAAGGGCTACCGCATGAGCGATTTCCTGCTTGATCTGGGCAAAGGCCTGCTGCTGTTCGGGGCCCCAGTGGAAATCATTCTTCTTGCGGGTAACCAGGTAGAGAGGGCTCACGATCTGGCTGTACTCAGGAATGTGCATCCTCCAGAAACCTATGGCGCCTAGGAAAGCTTGTGTTTCCTTCTTGCTGGTCGGTGGAGACATCGCAGTGATCTTATTGATGACCTCAGTGGGAATCTGACGTCGTCCATCTTGCCACTTTACTCCCAGGAACTGGATCTCTTGGGCAGGTCCCTTGACTTTGCTCCTTTTGATGGCAAAGCCAGCTTCCAGGAGAATCTGGATGATTTTCTCTCCTTTCTCAAACACTTCCTTTGCTGTGTTTCCCCACACGATGATGTCATCGATGTATTGCAGATGTTCTGGAGCCTCACCCTTTTCCAATGCAGTCTGGATCAGTCCGTGGCAAATGGTGGGACTGTGCTTCCACCCCTGGGGCAGTCGGTTCCAGGTGTATTGCACACCCTTCCAGGTAAAAGCAAACTGGGGCCTGCATTCTGCTGCCAAAGGAATGGAGAAGAAGGCATTGGCAATGTCAATAGTGGCGTACCACTTCGCTGCTTTGGACTCCAGCTCGTACTGAAGTTCCAACATGTCTGGCACAGCGGCGCTCAGTGGTGGCGTGACCTCATTCAGGCCACGGTAGTCCACCGTCAGCCTCCATTCTCCACTGGACTTACGCACTGGCCATATAGGGCTGTTGAAAGGTGAATGGGCCTTGCTGACCACCCCTTGGCTCTCCAGTTTGCGAATCATCTCATGGATGGGAACCATAGAGTCTCTGTCGGTGCGGTATTGCCGACGGTGCACTGTTGCTGTGGCGATTGGCACCTGTTGTTCTGCAACTCTTAGCAGTCCCACGGCAGAGGGGTCATCAGAGAGGCCAGGCAATGTACTCAGTTGTCTGATATCTTCTGTCTCCACAGCAGCTATCCCAAAAGCCCAACGATGTCCTTTTGGGTCCTTGAAATATCCATTTCTGAGATAGTCTATGCCGAGAATGCACGGGGCCTCCGGGCCAGTCACGATGGGGTGTTTCTGCCACTCGTTCCCAGTTAAACTCACTTCAGCTTCCAGTACAGTCAGCTGCTGGGATCCTCCTGTCACCCCAGAAATAGAAATGGGTTCTGCTCCCACATACCTTGATGGCATCAGAGTACATTGAGCACCGGTGTCAACCAAAGCCGTGTATCTTTGTGGGTCAGATGTGCCAGGCCATCGGACCCACACAGTCCAAAAGACCCGATTCTCCCTTTCCTCTACCTGGCTAGAGGCAGGGCCCCTCTATTCCTGGTCATGTTGCATGTTGCTCCCTTCCGGTGAATACGTTCCTGAGGTCCCTTCAAGAGGATCGGTCATAGTATCATTCCGGTACCGTCTGGAGTTCTGTGTGCGGGAGACCGGAGCAATGTTGACTCTAGATGCGCTTCTTGTGGTAGTTGTCCCTCTTTTTAGTTCACGTACCCGAGCTGCTAAGGAGGAGGTGGGTTTTCCATCCCACTTACTCATGTCTTCTCCATGTTCCCGAAGGAAAAACCAGAGATTACCTCGTGGGGTGTATCCTCTCTCCCTGGTTGGGGGTCGCCGGCTCCTAATGGCAGAGACTCTTGTTGGTTCTGGTGGGATGTGGTAAATCTCTTCCTTAAGTTCCTTTTTCAGTTTCTGATGGCCTTCTTCAATCAAGCTCCGGACTTGCTCAGCCAAAAGACTTGTTTCCACGGATGAGACATGGGTGCGAAACGGGGCTGTGACAGTGTCCTCGTAAATCCTCAGTTTGTTCACCAAGACGCCCACCCTGTCCTCGCCTTCCCTCCATTGCAGTGTTGCCAGGTAACGGGAGTATATCTCTGGTCCAAGGCGTGCGAACCTCAGCCACATCTGTGACGTGCACTGGACACCATCTGGGCTCTTAGGAAATCTCTCATCTTCTGAGAAAATGATCTCCAGCACAGCCAATTCCCTCAGGCACCGGATACCTTGTTCCATTGTGCTCCATTTTCCTTGGTGCACCTGGAGGTCTTCTTTACAAAGGTACCTGTCCCTTACACTTGTAAGCAGTCGCCGCCAGAGGCTGAGGGTTTCTTGGGTTCTCCCGATCCCCTGGTCAATGACCACATCCCGGGACAGAGATCCCAGTTGCCTGGCCTCACTTCCGTCCAGAATGGTGTCATTGGCTGCAGCGTCCCAGATGCGGAGCAGCCAGGTCAGGATAGACTCGTTCGTCTGGCGGGTGAATTCCCTCCGCAGGTCTCGCAGCTCACCCAGGGATAGCGACCGAGTGATGATCTCTGGCTCTGCCTCTTCTGCTGGGTGCGAAGGTCCTGCTGCATCCTCGTCAGTCACTATGCGGACTGATTTGCTTTTTGATTTCTTCTTCTGCACGGGGGCAACTGCAATCGGTTTAGGCTGTTCTGGTTCAGTGATGGTTTGCGTGGGGACGCTGACAGTGCTTTTGGTTCCCTTCTCCTCTGTGTCAGTCTGCGTGGACATGGACGCTGTTGTCTTGTGTCTGGGTTCTTTCTCCTCTGTGTCAGTCTGCGTGGACATGGACGCTGTTGTTTTGCATTTGGTTTCTTTCTCCTCTGTGTCAGTCTGCGTAGACATGGACGCTGTTGTCTTGCATCTGGGTTCTTTCTCCTCGGTGACAGTCTGCGTAGACATGGACGCTGTTGCTTTGCATTTGGTTCCTTTCTCCTCTGTGTCAGTCTGCGTAGGCATGGTGTTTGTTGCTCTGCTCTTTTTCCCTCCCTCATCCTGAGGATGCTGTGCCATAGCTCTGATTCTAAGCATGGTGTACATGGTGCAGGCTGTACAGAGAAGACAAAGCAGAACTGACAGCAAGTTTATGCCGTCTTTGACATCCAGAGGGAATTCAATATTTTCAAAAACTGCTGTGCCTGGCCTGAAAGGCTGGAAGAAACCACTCTCTACTCCTCCCACCAGGGGCTGGGTGCGATTGTTGAGGAGATCCCAGACATAGGAGCCCAGACTAGGACAGCCAAACAAAACTGAGTATATACTCCGAATGGTATTCATCGCCTCACAGGTTATTATGCTGTAGACATAATAAACCATTAAAGCAATTCTCATACCATTCCCTGGTTTTAACAGGAGTAATACTACAGGCAGGTAGTTCCCCATGTGAGGAAAAATATAGAGAGCAAGATACAGTACCCACATAGACAAGCTGAGCACCATGGTGAATAGGTTTCCGTTAACACAAAATTGTAATTCTGACTTTCTCTCAGAGCTGCCCCACGTTGGGCGCCAAATTATGTGCTAGTTTGAAAACAAACCAGTGGGAGGCACCAAGTCAGAATAACAATTTAATGGAAATTAAAGAAAAGGAGAAAAAAAAAAGGTAAAAGAAAACACTATCAAACTGACAGAGTCAAGGTACAACCTGACACCCTGTTAGGCAGGGTGGTGGTAGCAGTCTGGTAGAATGGTGGCTGCAGTCCTCTGAAGCAGTGATCCTGTAGTGAAACAGTCTGCTCTTCCTCTGGAAGTCCAGTGGTGGCTGTGTAGCTCCTGTCCTCTGGAAATCCAGTGGGAAGCCAGTCTCTCTGGTGTTCAGCCTCAGCTTATATCCACGATGGGATGCTTGGTTCCTCCCTCTGGGTGGAGCATCTCACAATGGGGTAACGAGTCATGAGGCAAAGTGTTGATTAGGCTCATTAACAGAAGATAGTCCGGAGGGAGTTATCTCTGAGTCAGGCGGCAGGACAATGATGGGCAATTAACAGAAAGATAGTCTGGGGGGAGGAGGCAAGGAAACACTGCCCCACCTGATTTCAACAGCTGATGGGGATGGTAATAGAATACACTGCAACCCAGGACACTGGGGTTTACCCAGAACTGTGTCCCACCACCATCTGTGGCAATCAGCCATGTGTGCATGCAGTGAGCCCTGAGACGCATCTCACGTGGCCTCAAGCTGCCAGGTGCCACAGAGCTTTCAAAAAGCAATGTCATGCTGGTGGATAGTAGTGGAAACATGGAGGAGGGTGATGGGACACAGCTTGAGAGGAACTATAAACATGACTGTGTGCTCGTGCAGAAAAACCCTGCTTTTTGAATGGTATGTAAAAGAGCACGGCAGCAATAACTCTGAGAAGGAAGAAAACTTAGGGAGTTATTGAGACAGGCTCTGCAGAGATTCATAACCCAGGAAACAGAGCAGACCTTTCATCACAAAGAAAAACAAAGTGCAAAGGATTTGTGAAGCACTAATAACACTGCTTTGAGATGATGTACTATAGAAAGTGTCTTTTCATTTGTGCACCAGAAATGGACAAAATTAATAGTGCAAAATACTGCAAAGTAGGTTGTCCATGTTCTGAATTGCTAAAATGGAAAATGTCAGATGAGGAGTGTTTCCAAGTCCTCAGAAAACTTACTAACCCAGAGGTGGAAGGAATGACTAATACCATAGCAAGAGCAATTGCATCTTTGAAGTAACACAAACACAGTGAGATTTGGCCACAGAGTATATCTGTCATAAGAGAGATGTTCTGTTCAGAGGCCAGCTCCCCATCATGCCTGGATGATGCAAGGAAAAATGTTTCAGGTAGCCCAACCACTCACTGCTTCCCTGGCTAACCCACCAGCCTGCCGTAGATCAGTGGGTGCTGACAGCTGAGCTGAGAGCAGCAAAGAGCCTGGCCTTCAGGCAGACCCTGCAGTGGGTGAGGAAACTCTTTTGGAGAGAGATCCAAGTGATTTAGCTTCTCAATGCTCAGAGCTGAAGCAAGATTTCATCAATATGCCTCCTTCAGGCAGGCACTTCTGTATCATTTCAGCAGTACAGAAGGAAGACTGAGCTCATTAGCTGGGCTGGAACTGATAAACTCCTCTACCAGGATGTACTCTTTTCAGTTACACACAGAAGAAATATCACCTGTCAAAGTATGTTTAGGTGCTGTGTGCTTTGAAGCCATCAGCATTAGCATGGATCTTATTCAAATCCTAGATAAACTGGGAGACCACATGCTTTATTCAATTGCAGAGGAATCTGATAAGGCCGTTTTCCTCCAGAAGTTAAAATAAGCCCTCAACCAAGACATATTCCTGCCAGTAAAAACTCGCCCCTACATACACTAGTCTTATTTGGGGAAACATTATTGAGGGGAAAAAATTTAAAATTACTTTTTGTATCATGTGAGTGGAATTGCCCATCAGTCTGCTTTCCCTGGATCACAGGAAGATGGCTGGGGCATTTACCATGTGTGACATGAGGAGGAGTCTGGTGTGGACCTGCCATATGAACTCACCGAAGATGGGGTTAAATCAAGCTTACAGCTGTGTCTTGGAGAGCCTGCAGTCTTGCCCTTGGAGAGCCTGCAGTCTTGCCCATGATCAAGTCCTCTTAAAAAAATGTCTGCACCCAAGGAGATGATGCAAACAAGCCATTGCAGATCATGCAATTACAATACTTGCCAAAGCATTTTTGGGGGTTGACCCAGCTCTTCAGCAGGAAGGACACAGAAAATTACTGTGTTTTTCAAAACCTTGGTTGCAGGGCATTGGCCATCTTAAACCAACTCATTCTTTACTGCTGTCCAGGATTTCCTCCTCTGCCCCACTCAGGTTTATGTGGTTAAAAATTAACCCTATCAAGCCACTTCTCGATGAGAGAAGCACATGAGCAGCTCCATGGGTGAGCAGGGAGGGTTGCACAGAGCCGAGGCAATGGAGAGCAGCTCAGGCCAGACTGGCCTCTGCCTTCTTCTGCTTGCAACTTCTCATTTTTCCAGGGCTGACGTGTGGGTTCACTACGGGTAGGATGATGTAGCCCTTACCAAGGGCTATCCAACAAATGAGGAAGGAGCACCCTCATAACTGTGCAGTAGAACTCCATGAGGTTGTTATGAAGCCTTTCTTGCATTAGCATGAAAAGCTTCTCTGGCTACGGCATAATTTTGCTGCCAAGCATCCCATCGTCACTTGCTAAGAAGTGTTTAAGTATTTCAACAATGTTTGTGACAACATCTGCCAGGCACAATTCAACTCAATCCCTTTTAATGATTCATTTTCATGAATTGTACATCTATTTTAAGTGCACTGCAGTTACTTGAGAGGCAGTAGTAATGAAAACTTAGCACTTTGGATTTCTTACACTGTCAGGGTAAGCATGAGATGTGGACCATTGCAGGCACCCAGGGTAAGTGCCTTTACAAGAGCTCTAGTATAATTTTTGGGAAATGATCCAGATTATTTATGGTATAATTAAAGGTATGGTATAATTAATTTGTAATTCTTCACTTGCAGTGCAATTCTCCTTTTGATTAGTAAATATGCAATGCTTAAGTGCTATTATAGAAAAATATATTTATCATCAGACAGAGGGGTTGTCATCATTAAGTACATAATTACAGATCTATAATTATAAGAAAGGCTATGTAGGCAATGTCTAGAGACACAGACATCTTTAAAAGACACCATTATAATTTGTGCTCTCACGGGGCACAAGCAGCTGAAACATGTACCTTTGAGTGCCTGGCAAAGTGCTGTGTGCACATCAGGAGCAGGGGGCAGCCCACAGCACACAGCTGTGGTTCAGCTCCCCGAGACACCCACCTTCTCCAGCAGTCCTGCCCTTGATTTAATTCACAGGTTTAAGCTGTGAAAGAGGCTTTAAACAGAATGGCAGAAAAAGAGGACAAGTCTGCTTGGAGAACTCACCTCGTAGGTCATGCAGTGATTTACATTCTACACCAGGGAAACAAAATTGATGCAAAGTTCTTCTTCTCAAGGAAGGCCACATATCAGAGCAACTTTGCCCTTCTTCTAGAGAGCCGTAGATCATCACAAGACATACAAAACAGTAGAAAATCAAGCTTTGACTGTTTTGTTTAAATCCTCAGGGGCACACTTTTTTCCTCTGTCAGGTGGTTATTGAAGGTGAGCTGCAGAGCATGGGTCAGATAGTTGAGGTAAAATGTCAGGTGCCAGACACTCCTTCAGCATGTGACACTGAAATGCCTCCCTACTCCCTTTGGCTGCATACACTTTGGGACTGGCTTAGTTCATGCTGCTCGTACAGCTGTATAATAACCTACTCCAGCCATTTACCCCTGAAAATTGGACTTCTGACACTTTAAAAAAAACCCCAAACATTAAAATGTGGAAACATAGGTGTAAGAGGATTTCCAGAAAACAGGCTCTAGCTGGTCTCCTAAGCCTTCCAGAGATTTCTGATACTTCTTTTAAACATTTTCCCCATCCAGCCCTGCTGTTTGCAAGGAAGCAGGGATAAAGGCCATAAATAAAGTCTGTGGTGTGTGATCTGCATTTTGAGCTGGAAGCTATTGCTCTGGCACAAAGAATCATAGATAATATTGCAGAGTGCTGTGTGTGTGACTAATGGTAACAGATGTGCTTACTCCCCTGATTTTGCAGAACGCAGAATTCCTGAGAATGTTTATGTAGAATTGGAAATGATTGACTTCTATGCAAACTTTCTAACTGGGCTTCTCCAATGTGTCCTGAAGTAGACAAGAAGTATTTGTTCTTCTATCACAAGTGTTCCATCTAGATAGAAAATTTTCAAATGTTTATCAAAAATAAATTCTCATTTACTATCTACTTTTCAAAGCAAATTAGTTGAGCTGCCTTGCAAGTTCCAAATGATACACCTCACTTAAAGTACAGTGCTGCAAAAATGTCACCCTGAGGGGAAAGCCATAAATGTTCCCAGCAATGACCAGCTGGAGGTTCCTTTTTTAGGCCAGCCTCTTGCAATAAAAAAGTCAGTCTTTGCTTTTATGCACATCATATGAGACATTTCCCAAGTAGTGGGAATTAGACTAAATGTCCAATAAATATTTAAAATTAAGTCAAGCAGCCCTGCCAAAGTGTGGGCAGGGGAAGCAGCCACTGCAGGAGCAGATCATCTCTACCCCAGTGGAGCTGCAAGAGCACAGGGTGGCCAGGAAAGCCAAGGGCTTGATCTGCAGCAGATCTCCCCCAATGGAGGCTGCAAAGAAGCCACTATAAATTCCCGTTGCCTGCTTGTGTCTCTGCCCAAGGAAAATCTGTAGTGCTGCAACTCTCTGATGTTGGTGCCAGAAAAGCTTTCACCTGCAGCACTTGGTTCTCTGCCAGCCAAAACAGGCGTTGCCCACCATGCTCCAGTGCTGATGAAGTGACCCCGACAGCTCCGGGAGGGGCTGTGCAGTCCAGGCTCCCCAGCCATCCTCTGCACCTCCCCGGTGTCTTGCTGGAATTGGGGAAGATCATTACTTCACCATCTGAAATGCCAAACAAATATGCTTTAATTGGATTCAGTGTTGATCATAATATTGATTTAAATTGGAAGATAGCCGATGCGTCTCTGTTCATAGAAGCAAAACATATTTGGATGAAGAGGAGTCATTTGCAGCTTCCCACAGGAGAATAATTCTAGTTATAAGTGATGCTTGCCAAAATGCATTAGCTGGCATTATAGATGAAGGAGATAAATTAATATAATGATTACCTTTTTTAAAAGTTAATGCATTTATCTAGGGCTTGCAGGAAGCCTAGTGCAAATGAGCTCAGAGATAGTCCTCAGTCAAATCCTTATAGCAAGAGAATGTCCCTAGTTGTAGGATATGCCTTAACAGTTGTGGGGCTTTAAAATTATTTTTCTTTCTAGGGCTATATTTAGGAGTATGTAAGAAGTAGAGCCAAATCCTACTTTACTAATTTTAAGTGTGAAAAAATTAGGTGCAGTTACTACTGATACATGTTAATACAATGGTCTGGAAATTATGGGTCAGTAAGAAGGGACCGGTTTCTCCCACATAATATTAATAAGCAAAACAAGTACATTCTCAATACTGATCTTATGGGAATACAAACTCTGACATTGCAGCTATAAATTCAATATGGTCTTTTTACAGGTCAACACAGAGTACATTTCCTGTTTATTTTATTAATTAGTTTCATATGTTCTGGAAATCAAGATATGCAGTCATCTGGCTTTTGATGTCAGACAAAGCCTGAAAAAAACCTTCTGATATTTCCTTAGTTCCACCTCTTCATTTAAATTAAGTGCAATTTAAATAGCATCTGAAATAAAGGTATGGCATTGGCTGGGTGTAGAACATGATTCATAAGCCTTTCACAAACAGCAGGGAAATAACAGCTATTCTGACTGCTATTGCATATATTTTTGGCCTTAAAAGCCCATATACCGTGTCAGTTAATAGTATCAATTTGAGCCAAAAATAACTGTCACTTTTCCATTTTTAATTACTACATCTGTTACCCCACGTAATCTTGGCATAATAAGACAATTGGACATTTCCAAAAATAATCCCACGAATTATTTCCAGGCTCTGGACTGAACTGCCACTGCATAGCTGAAACATAGACCCCCCGAAGGATTTGCAGCAGTGAACAATGCTTTTTCTTGCACACAAATGTTTGTAGTGAATTGCCAGACGTTTTTCTAACTAAAGGTGCCTTTCTGGCATCCCTAATTTGACTCAGTCAGCAGTGCTGCTCTGGTCCCCGAGGGGAGGTGGGATAGGAGCTGGCGATGTGCCTGGGCAGCTCCTGGAGGCAGACCCATGGCATGGCATCCTTTGCTAAACAGATGCATTAATGGCACCAACAGGGCTGCTCAGCCCTTGCCCTGCTCCCCAGCAGCAAATGGTTGCATTTTTTGGAAGGGGTCGTATCCTGAAGTGCAAAAGGCCTCTTCAGATGAGTGACACTGGGTGCACATGAAGCTGGGCTGGAAAAGCTGATGGGACAACAGGCACCAACAAGTCCAACCTGCCCTGAGGTCGCACCTGACCATGAAGGGGTGCAGGCAACTGCCTCATTCTCCAATCTGCTGTGGGAGAGCCCAGGAGACCTGGCAAAGGCAGAGAGAGAAATGCAAACCCTTGGGCTGGCATCGCAGCCACATCTAGCAACCTGTAGCAAGGCAGCATCGAAATGCTACACATGACAGCAGCACAGGCACTCCTCACCACTGCCAGACAGACAGACTGTGTATATGGCATCTTGCCTGTGCTTGGGTGGGTGGTGAAAACAAATGCCAAATTTTAGCACAGCACTAGGCTAGGGAGAGAAGAATTCATAACAAAAAGCATCAATTCAGAGGGCTCCTCTGATTCCTCTACAGCATTGCTATTGAAGTTTCTTCTTTTCAAGGAAAACTTAGAAAGCCTTTTCCTTTGGTTTTCAGCACATGAAGGCATGGCAGAGTATGTGGGAAGGGCAATGGCTGTCTTTCCTGGCAACTCGAAATCTATTAAACAGTACTGTAACACTTTCTAAGTTTAGTTTATCAGTAGTTTCTGGGGCCTCCTTAGGTATTCAAGTAATTTTAAATGAAAAAATTCCTAGAGTAATTTATGGCACTTGCTTTTTGTTTTCATCTGCCTTGGAGTTTTTTGGAAGTTAATAAAATCAACCTGCATATATCAGTAATTGTGTTTACAGAAAGCTAGGCTGTAAATTCAGATTTCTAGCTTAATATTCTGTCTTCAATTGCTCATTATCCATCTGAAGCATTTTATTTTTGCTGGAAACTTCAAATAAATTCATAGATTTATCTGCACCTATCAAATATTTTAGATGAAATGTTTATTTTCCCTGCTTTTAGTAGAATAAAGTCTGTGGCAGATGCTGGAAGCTGGTTTTTGAGATGTAGCAGAGTAGAAGCAATGACAGGGGAGAGGAAGCAAAAGATTGAGAGCATGGGGAAGGACAGACTGAGCTTTGTTCAAATAACTGGCTCCCAATGGCAAAAAAAATAAAAGCACAACTCTCTTGCTGACAATTCAGTGGTAAAAGCTTTGAGAGATTTGTACTTTTGTGTAATCTTGATGGAGGTGCCTGTGTGCTGAAACCAGCTGAATTAAACGGCCATATTCTTCACAAGAGCATCACAGCTGTATCTTTTGCTGAATAGAGAACTGTAATAAGTCGATGTTGGATTTGAATGGGCTTTGGTAAGGTGGCAACATCAAAAGAAAAGAAAGCATCCACTGGGAATCAAGGCTAGTATATCTGACCCCAATATTGCTTTTATAAATGTTCTCCAAAACTTCTCATCTTGATTTGCAGCAATTTGAAAGCTGCATTTTTGATTCATCAAATGAAATTATCAGAAGGAAACTACTTCAGATAAATATACCACTTGAAATGTTGATGAGGGCATTTCTGGTATTCAGGGAGCATTTCAATCAGCAGTGAAAAACATACCCCTTTTGGGTATATATAGGAAAGATTACAAAACTCCCCTATCGTGGCATATCAAAAAGACAACTAATTTATATTGGATCATCTTTGACAGTATCAGCAATGAGATACTGGAGATTAGCTGGAACAACATATTTGATACATGCTACAGGCTGTGTCTATTTCAAGAGAATATCTTTTAAAAAATAAGGATGCATTACGGAAAAAAGATGTTCAAAAAACTCATTCGTTTTGAGCTCCAATGATCACCTGCTACACCACAGAGTAGATGACTGAACTATGCCATGGGCCACACCCTGGCCCCCTCAAAGCCCAGGGGAGTTCTGCAACTCATTCAGTGAACCAGAGAAAAACCCTAATTCTCTTGTTCAGGCAAGGCTGTGGCAGGGCTGGGGACCAGGCCCCAACAGCATTGCTGGGACACGGACTGGTGGCTCTGGACTGTGCTGCAATGGGATCCCAGGCCATGGGCAGGGTGGGCAGGGACACGAGTGTCCTCGGGACTGTGACACATTCTCGAAGACTCTGCCTGTCACCACAAGATACAAAAATGGGATAGAAAACTTAATCTTCTGCTTTTATATAGGAACCATATAGGAAGCAGTGTGCATCCTTACCTGCAGGACATGAAGAAGTATAGAGGATTATGGAGGATTTTGAAGTGATGCTACCTGGTTATCTCCCTTTTCCTTCACCAGGCAATCCCTTTTTAAGTTACTACATTTCATTGATGCATCATCACAATTCTGTTCTTGCCTAAATCTGATCTTGTGTGTACCCAGCTGTTCCTTTTCTTCCTTCTGACTGTGCTGTTTGATCCATTTCTCTGATAGTTCAAACTACAGAGTCCTTTGTAACATCTGAGCTGGAAGTGTGTCTGCTCACAGAAAGTCGTTCCCAGGATGTATCCATCCCTGTAAGCTGTTTGGTTTTTCTCTTTACTTGTTAGTCTAGTTAAGAAGGATTTCTTTGTCTGTTACTTTTCCAGAGGTGCATAATGGTTACTAATCCTCATCTGTTTCCTACATGGAAAAACAATAAGACTTGATAGCTACACATTGCTTCTGTGCCCTTTGAGAGGAGACCAGGGAGCCTAGGCAGGCTGGTCCTTCTGCTACAAAATAGTTTCTCAAGTCATTGACAATGACTCTGGGAGAAACCAGAGCTTAGAAATGAAACACATTAATAAGCAGCATAGAAAGCAGGGGATTCTTGATACAATGAAATCACTGATATAATTAAGATATTTTTCTCGGTGACATTTCCCACATTTTGTCCAATGGGAAATAAATTAATCTAAAAGATTTTTTTAAAAAAAAGCCCCTAACTAATGGTCTGAGGCATAAGAAAACAATTATTTTTATTTTAAATTGTTTAAAGAAATTGAGAACTCAAAAGTTCAAATATTCTTTAAAGCACTAAACTTCTTTATCCATCCTCACTGAGGACCTACAGTATAAATACTCTGATTACTCAAGGATAGCATTTGTTTTTCTGGGAGCAGTGATGCGTTAAGAGGCCTCCCAGAAACAGAGACTGGACAGGAGTAAAAGAATAAAATAGGTTTTTATTTGAAAGGCCTTCAAAGGTACACCCTGGGAGCCACAGGCTGTTGCCAAAAATGGACCCCAAGATGGACAACAGGTCATGAGTTCTTCACACCTTTATAGGTTTGGTTCATTTGCGTATCAGTTAATTCTCCAATTAAAACTTCAGTTCAATGATGTAATTTCCCCCCCCCCCCCGGCCCCCTTAGAAGCTCTTTGGATTATACTTCTTGGGCCTAGGACAGTCTGGGTGACCTTGGAGAGCAGGCCCAGAGAGGCTTTGTTATGTCTACCTAAGCATGAGAGAGCAGAAATTAGCAAGCTACAAGAAACCTCAGAGTTACACACTAAGCAGTACAGAATCAGGAAAATATAAGTTAAAACCTAGGCATCAGCAGGGCTATGGAAGACATAAATAATACAGCCCATTACAGTGTCTGTTGTAGTGGAATGAGACTGAATGGTGCAAACATTGACATGTACAGTATATATTTCCTGGTCTTTTCACCTCCTCAGCTTCTACATGGATTGTGTCACAAATGAATAATACTTGCTAGACTGGTTGACCCCAGAAATACGGTGGTCTTCCTTTTTGCATTATGCTTCATTCCACCTGCAGTTTTTCTTTGCTTTCTCTCACTCTTTTTTTCTTATTTTTTTCTTTTTTTTTCTTTTTTTTTCTTTTTTTTTTTTCTTTTTTTTTTTTTTTTTTAGTGAGTTAGTTGGCTGAACTCCATTTTGGCTTGTGTCTGTGAAAGCACCAGTGCATTTTCCCTCCGAGACAATGTCACTGCTCACCCATTCAGCCAGATTGGTGATTCAGTGCCATCATACTACAAATGTTGCACAAATTACTCTACTCAGAAATAGTTAATGTCAAGAGAAACACGGATGGGAGCTTTGAAGTCTCTTGTCATGGTCTGGGCTGATGGACAAAATTTCTGACAAAATATTTCATTTTCTCAGAGAATGATGATTGTTGAGGTTTCAAATTTGTTTTTCATTAAATTGCAGAGAAGTTCCACATATTTAAAGGTGTGATGGTTCTAGTAAAGGAGCTGTGTAATACTATCACTGTTAACATAAAATAATTAAATGGAGGTGCTACTAGATACCAGTGTGATTAAACTCTATTATTACTAATATCAAGAGATCTAAATCCAGTTTTAGAGGCAGCTGGACTAGACTGCCCTTGGACTAGATGTCTCCATCTGAGTGCTAAGACTCATCTTCCTGGTCACCTATTCCAACAAAAAGAGTCCTCCAGAGTTTAGGTAGAAGAGAAGGAAATTAAGGCCAATAAAAAGAGAGGAGGGAAACTAATACAAGGAAAGGACCTACTATCAAAATGCTGATTGTCAGTCCATTCAAATGGCACTTTCAATGGGGCAAATCGAGTTAAATTAGTCCACCTTGTCGCATGTTCCAAAAGTAAATCCAAGTATAATTTTAAGATTTCTTGGACAGATTGCATAGACAGTTTTTTGAACATGTTTCAAAACAAGGCACAGAGTGTAAAGTCCATGAAATCTTTGCATTGTCTACAAACATGCTGAAAGGAACCCTTTCCTTCTATAGAAACACGCTTGTAGTGTTACATGCCCACTGGCTAATCTAAAAAGTACTTGTAAAAAAACTCCAGAAAATCTTGGAACTAGTAGAGTCTGGGATGTGAAGCTACTCCCATTGTCACTGAGAGCCCCAAGCAGCACAAGCACCTGTGGCTCTTTGGGAGAAAATTCACCATAGGGATCAGGACATGGAAATTTTCATGACTCTCCTCTTCTCTTGTACACCCAGGGGCAGCCAGATATTTGTAAGAATATGCACCAAGTGCAGCTATGCAGAGAAATGTGCAAAATGTAGCACACAGAGGTGTTGAAAGTGCTACATGAGCAGGGTGAAACATGGACACTGTAGTCGTGTGCTCTGCAAGGTCTGCAGTGCCAGAATATTGGAGTCAGCTCAGAAACCACATTTCAGAAGGATCTGGTAAACCCGACAGCTTCCAGTGACAAATGGCATCCTTTTGGGAGCAAATACCCTGCTCTGAGTCCCCAAGTAAAATGCTAAGTGATCTGCTTTAGAGCATTTTTAGTAGAACAGACTCTTATGAGGAGATGCTGAGCAAGTAGGGAGGGAATGTGAGGGAATGGAAGGACCACATGTTTCTGTCTGACACAGAGATGTAAATAGCTTGTTACAGCAGTCTTGAGCTGAGTGATTAAGCCCATGTTAAAAACTGTGATTTGTAAACAGATGGCTTTACAACCCTGCTGCTGCTGCTTGCAAATAAACACCACCAAGTTCCAACATCAGCAGAAATAAGTTCTTCTGGTCTTCTTAATTGAAGACCTTCACTAGAATAACAGCAAATGGCCTATTGGTATATTCAGTCTTTCTTACCCATATTGCTTAGAAATCTGAAGCCATCCTTCAATTTGTTCATGTTTTACGAGTTGACATGCAGCCTTTGACTCTAACTGGAAGAGATGTGCTTCACTACAGATCAAAGAAAAGCTGGTTTCAGAATGCTTATTTTAGATTTGCAACCACAGGCTCAACTAGAGCAAACAAGAGCAGGAGGAGTGGCTTCTAGCCAGCCGTGTAGTAGGGATCTTCTCCAGAGCAGTCGGCTGAGCATCGAAATGAGGCGACATGTAGTACCACTACAATAAAGGCAGCCAAATATTCTCGTGACCCAGACAGATGGTCTTAGAAAAAGATCTATGTATATTTGAGCACACTTCAGAAATTCAGAATTTGGAATTTGTTGGGGTTCATTTAAACACATGTAACTAAATCCCTGGCCAAAGCTGATCTGACTTCTTAGGCTTGCAGGAGGGACAGTGTCATTCCCAAATTCAGGCTGATCTCTGCTATATCCCTCTTCTCTTTTTCATCAAACTCTTACAGTAAAATGGCACTTTCAAATTTTATAATAATCCAGAAATGCACTCACTGACCTGAGTGCCCCGAATGCCCCTGAAGAGGGCTCACCTGTCACCAGTGGCCACATCAGACCACACCAACACAAGCTTTCCATCTCCTTCCCTGGCTTGGGACGTCAAAGACAGAGAGCATGAAACCCCTCTAACTGTGCTGTAAACTAAGACAAGGTCTTGACTCATTTTCCCAGGTAGATGTTCTTCCTGACCTATTTCTCCTGTCACTTTACTGTACCATCATAGTTTCAGGCTGGCGCCTGGGGTCGTGGCTGTGCTCCAATCTCAGTGAACAACCTTTAAAAGCAAAGTGGCTTGAGTGCCAACATCAACACAGACTTATTTTATTAGTCTGTATAAACTGTCTGACTCTATTTAAAACTCAATTTGGCAAGACCTATGGACAACAGGCATGCTGGCATGGGGAAATAATTTAAAAACACACCTTCTCTGCTCTGCTTCTTTCACCCAAAAATCCTGCTCCAGAAAAGCTCCTGCATCACTCCCTTGTCCTCATGCAGCAAAGCCAACGTGGTCCTCAGGGCACTGGGATGAAGGCCAGGAAGGACTTTCAGTTCATGTGGCCCGAGGAGAGGACAGTGCCCTCCCCCATGGCAGTCAGGGCCTCGCAGGAGGTACCCCCGTGGCAGGAGCCCCACTACAGGGTATGGGCTGCACCTCCTGTGCCTGAGGGGGAATCAGGGTGCTCGGCAGGTAAATGCTCACGAGCAGGAATACTAAAATGAAACACAAACTCCTCTCTTCATCCTTATTGCAAAGATGAGAAAACAGAGATAAAAAATCAGGTCACCCTGAAAAACTCCCAACCTTAATCACACATTCTCATCAAATATATTTCCCTCCACTTCATGCTTTTAAAAATAGCTCTGGGAATGTGGTTTTTAAGTGTTGTAGAGACGATGACACAATACAACACAGGGCACTTTTTCTACTGTTTTATGGATGATTAAAATAGAAGATCCAAAGTACTACTTACTGTAAGACTAATCTTCCACACAAAGACTATCTGTCTCTCTTCTCCCAAAAGTGAATTACAGGCTTGGTTACTAAAATAGTGAATCAATTTGCAGACACCAAAGTCATTGACGACTTTGCAATCTTCTAACCCTGATAGGTTATAATGCATATATATAGACTCCCAATTACTAGGCAGCATTTATATGTGAATCCATGCTTCTTGCAAGTATTTGTTATTTTATATTAGGAATACAATATTTGGAGTTACCAAAGTCATCCTCTGGGATCCTGATGATATTGACAAATTCTTTATTATTTTGGGGAAGCTGTGCTCTATAAAAAAAGGATGCTTCGGCAAAGTTTTGGGATACATTATAGTAAAGAGAAGTTATAGTTTCGAAAGAGAAATAAAAATGAAAACACAATTAGTTTTCAATTACAGCACATGTACTATATTGTACTATGATTGGTACTAGATTTAAGGGTCAACACAAGAACTTGCAATAAAACACATAAATTAGAATTAGATATGGTTTGAGCCTGACACAGCAATTTCCTTTGAGCCCTTACAGGTGAGCCTTCAGCAAAGTGATTCTAATGGATGCTCACATCATTAACAGTGAAACTGTAGGACTTTGTTGACCACTGTGTCACTATCAGCTTCAATTACAATAATTTGTCTCCAGCCAGGTGGATCAAAATCTAAGTGATTTTAGTAACCAAAGTCTGAGTAAGAGTATACTCTTTTGTTTGAAATCCAATGGGATCAGAAAGCTCTTTATCTCCAAGCTGCGTAGTCACTTATTTGTGAGAGATGGATGTACTTGGAACAGCTCCTCATACAATCATATGTCTAATATCCTGTGACATCCCACCCTTAAGGAGAAGGAAGCTCCTGACATTAGCAGATGCTCACTTGAAAAAAAAAAGAAGACAAAAGTCAGAGGATCTGCAAAACTTACAGAGTTTTATTAGTATATTACACACTTGCCATGGAAATTGGTATAAATTAGTCCTTTTTCTTATAGTATAAGCACACATCCAGCTATCAGTGTTTGAGACATACACACCAGCCCATCATCTTCTGGGCTTCTGCAGTATCAAAGGAGGAACTAAACACAAGGAGAAAGGTAAAATACCATTTTACTGTAATTTCAAGGAACCTGGTATCTATTGAACAATTTATTTAAAAAAAACAAACCAAAGCTTTCGGAAACCATTTAAGTCATCATCTGTTACCTCTCCCTGGATTCTGACCACAAGAATGTGACAGACTTATTTTCTTTGCATCTTGTTTAATTAACATGCCTTTGGAGGAGCAACGGCAGTGGCAGCAGGTACCACCCCTGACAGTCACTGAATTTCAATAAACATTTTCTGTCCTCCTGCAGACAGGCTTTATCTGACAAGTGATTCTTCACAGCTGACTAATATGCCTTGGGTCATGTTCATGGTTAGCACAGATACTTGCAGTGCAGATATGACTTACTACAACATGTGCCACTTGTAATTTTGTAATGAAAAATCTCATACTCGCCAAGAGAAGGGAAAAAAAGAAACAAGCAACAGCTTTATAAAGGAACATCTTTCAAGATGTTCTGCCTAGACGATACCTAATTCCAAGCATACCAGCATTTTATTTTCATTTGGACAGAAAATTGTTACTTTTTGAGGCAGGAATGCTTTGTGTTATAGAAATGCTATAAATCAAATGCAGTAAGTTTCTAACAGTAAGACACTCAAGAAATCCTGGGTATTTAAGAGCCACACAGCCCTATTTGCAATGAACTGAAAAATTAAAATGACAGAGTCAGTGCTAAGGTCTCAGCTTTTTCCTTATTATCCATGTTGTACAGTAATATGTGAGGTGAAGAACAAAAAATGTCATTGTTTGAATCAGGAACTCTCAGCACTGTGGCTTTCATCAGTAGGTCACCTACCTGCTCTCAGGTTTAAAACTGTCAGCAATTATTTTAAGTTTCCATGAAGGAAAAGGAGCAAATTTGGCACAGTCAGAAAAGCAAAAGCTGATGGGAGCTCAGCTCTTCAAGAAATACAGAAAGTATTGCAATAGTTGCCTTGAATTCTTGAGCCCCTCATGGCACCACCACTCACTCCTGTGAAGGAGCTCTTCAGACGGAAGGAAGCAGCCAGCTTACCAGGTATCTGGAAACTGAAAGATTTCTGTTGATAAATACATAGTACTCAGGCTTTTCTTCTTCATCCACCCACTTTAGGTTCTTCTTTTTCTAGAAGATATATTTTTATTTATGTATTATTTGCAAATTATGTATTTAATTTGAACAATAAAGGGACGGTTTAATAGGAGCAGTAGGAATTTGAGTATATTGACTCTCCTTGTCCCAAGGAGAATAAATTCCCAAGGGGAATAAATCCAATCTGTGTTCTATGATTGAAGCCAAAATATAAAGGTTAATTTTTTTCTTTTAAAGAAAAATCTCTTTATAATTAATGATAAAATATTAATCTTCAGTTTAATATTTTTCCTTCCATGAGGACTTGCGTTTTCTTAAATAGCTACAAAGAAAGGAGACTATCCAATACATTTCCTTCAAAAAACACTGGTTGTAATTTTTTGTTCAGTTATGTATATTGGAAATATATTTATCCAAAGCAATTTCTAAGTATTACAAAATAAAGTATAGATCAAGAGGACAAGACTGGTTCTATGTAAATAACTCACCATCTGCTTATAAAAAACTTTGTAAAAAGCCATGAGATGCAGGGAGAAAATAAAGGCAATACACACAAAATCAGAAAAACATCCTTATCCAGTAAGAGGAAAGCCAATGACACTAGTTTGTCACATATCACAGACAAAATTCAAAATGAAGAAAGTGACTTGAAATTAAAGAAAAAAGCTATTCATGAGTGCCACTCGACCACTATCACCAGCTGCACTCATGCATTTTGAAGGACATCAAGCTCTAATGAGCCACCAGAGAACCCGTCTCAACAGCAGAAACCAATGTAAGTTCTTTCAGTGTTTGAGAGGGAAACTCATGTACATAGAAAACAGTGAAAAGTGTATTTTATTCTGTAGTCACATGTCTAGTAAAAAATATTCTTTCATGCATCATCTCATCCACTCTCCACTACATTGAATGGGAACCACATGATGAAAAATACAGGACAAAGCAAGGGTTTTATAAGGTGAACTGTTTTCCATATCTATTTCAGTTCTAACAAAACTTCATTTAGTGTATCCTTGAGTACAAGAAATTAAGAAACACCACGGAAATTGTCTTTTCCTTTGTTTGTTTATCTCACAACTTCTGAAGCCCGAATCATACATCTTAAGTGCAGGTCTGCATTTGTGCCTTTCAAAACATCTTCCATGGGTGAATTAGGGACACAATTTATATTAGCCTAAATAAGAACCAAATAGTTTATAAGTTTAGGAAACATCAAAAAACAACCCTTGGCTTTTGGGTTGCTGAAGACCCATCCATTCCCAGGTTGAGCAGATGCTGATGCTTCAACCTCTCAGAGGAGGAGGCCAGGCTGGGCCAACAACTGACATCTAATTTTATGGCTATCTTTATTGCTTCTTGAAGGTAGAACAACACAGTCTGCTGAGCTTAGAGCTTTGTTACATTATCTCAGGACAAGGCAAAAGGGCTGTCAGCTCACCCCAGCTAAAAAGGATCAATCATTTGAAGAGGCTCTACTAGGAAAATCAAGACAAGCAGAACTCCCACACTGCAAATTTGCTTCTGACAGCCAGGGAAGGATTATCACACACTCCTCCTTTTGCCAGGCCAGTCTTTTTGGTGCCATCCCATCAAGCCAATGGTTAAGTACAGCCTACACTTACATCTCTTGAAATCCTTGCTTAAATGAACAATGAGTTTTGGTTTTTGGCAGCAAGAATGAGATAAAGAAACAGTCATGAGCATGCCAGGGTGGCTGGGACAAAGCCAGCTACAACTGTGGACAGTCTGTGACACATGCTTACATGGAGAAGAGAGGTTCCTTCACAAAAGGAAGAACAGCCAAGCAAAAAGAAATACAGCCTCTGGTGGGAGGAATGGGATCATTCACCCTAGAAAGGGATGAAAGTGGAGGCTGAGGGGCCTTTATGGAATTCATTCCTGGCCTAAGCTTCCTGCAAATGCACACAGCACTACTTTTATCTTTTTTCTCCATGCAATGTACCAGGAACACCCTTCAGTTTATTCTTTTATTTGTTATCAAAATACAGAAGTCCTAGTGAAGGTTCAAAGAAAAATATCAGATTTATAAAGGTATTTAGAATGATAAAAATGCAGATGAACACATGAACAAGTAGATCCACCTTTTCAGATTTGGTGCACGGCTGCTTTCTACCTTAGATGAGCTGACAACAGAAAATCTGTCACAAGATATCTTTTCACCTTTGTATTTCCTTGTATTGTTCCATTGTTGTAAATATCAAATGGTGGTTTTACCAAAAAAAAAAAGTAGTCACTGCCCTGAGTTTTATTTTATTTTTTAACATTGTACATTCTAGTGAATATACAAATCCAAAAATCTGTGAGGTCTTTATGCCTGTTCTTTCGGGTTGTACGATTGAGAGCACGCAGCTGGAGCATCTCCACAGGGCATTATTATTTCTTTAGTGTGTAGTTCCTGTTGATTTATATCCTCTAGTGTCCTTGGAGAATGCAGTATTGAAATGAAAATAGATTCATTCCGTGAAGTTGTACTTACTACAATTTCAATTAAATTAGTGTGTGGGTAATGGAAAAGAGACTTGGATTGTAATTACCTTCTTCAACTCTTGCCTTGGAAGTGTATGTTCAAAGGACCAAACAAATTGTCAATATCTATGCACTTACTTGCAGAGTAACGTGAAAGATTAAGTCTGATACCAAATTATCCTGTCTACTTTATGCTAGATTTAATGAGAAAATAAAGTATTAAATATATTCTGTCAATACATACTGTTGTTTGCATTTTGGCGGCAGGGTATAGATCCATTTGGTCCAAGTATTACTCGTGTTAATGCATACATTTCTTTAAAGTAATAAAACAGACCTCCAAAACAATTTTTTATCCAAGAGGCAATAAAGCCACATCGAGGGAAGAGGATCTTGCATTTTGAAAGAAAAAACAAAAAGGGTTGAAGAACATTTATCATGAGATCCATCCCAGCAAAATCCTCAGAAATCTTTTAAAGCTCTTTACAAAAGAGACTAGAAGCTGATTTTGACAGGCTAGTTTTTCACCAAGTAACTGCAGACTAGCAGTTAGTTAGACTTTAGGATTGACTTTAAAGGCTTTTCTTGCTTGCTTATTCTCTGACAAACTGATGGGCAAGAAAGTTCAAGAGCATCATGTATTCTATTGTGTGTGACTTAAATAAAAAGGCAGAATCTTCACAGGTGTTAACATCTTTGACTCAGATTCAGTCACAAACGACTTACTTTAACTGATCTTTGTTGTAACTGCATGCTAAGGTTTATAGAAGCCTTAATTGCTAGTAGGATTGACAATTGTTTTCCAGAAAGAAAAAAAACTGTTTTCTTTATTCACAAAGAAGTTTTAACTATAAAGCTAGGATTTGAAAGTGCAAGAAGAATGAGCCCAGTTGATGGTGGTGGTGATTTGTTATTCAAAATCAAAGGCTTCCTGCAAAGTTAGCTGATCTGATAGTTGTCTACAGCAACGCCTAACACCCTCTGACCCTCAAGCAGAGTGATTCCAAGTATTAGAGAGTACATAGAGACCCATCAGGGCAAATGAAATTTGGTTTAATCAGTATAAGGATAAGAAAAGCAGGCTTTCTTACAGCACCAGCCAATTCTCATAATCTGAATACCTTTATTTTTAACTGGACAGAAAAAGAATATTCCTGTGCACAAACTCCACAAAGAAACTGTGTCTCAAGGCAAACATAGCCAACTTCTCGATATAACAGCAAGCTACTTGAGTTAGCCCTGGCTTTACAGATCAAGACAGTAATCAATCAATTAAATTTGCCTCCATAAGCATTTAACTTCAAGGAGCTCCACAGGAAAGAGCCAAATCATAAACTGCTCAGCCAAATTGAAACTTCACATGCCCTAACTACTATTAATATAGTAATAATCAAGGAGAAGCAAGAAAATAGTTGTGTGTATCTCCAGCCACTTCACTAAAAAAGATGAAAGCAGTTGTTACGGGAACTGTTAGTATATTTATTTTGGGCTGATTTTTCCATTAGCTTGACTTTAAAAGTCAAGAATTGATGCTTCATGTACAAGGTAGCCAGCATGCTCCTCACAGTAAGGGTATCCACGCATACAAGGTGCCACAGACCTTGTTTCAGCTAAACAGAGCAGGTCTAGGTAGATGATACTTCCTCTGAGAAGATCTCAGAAATTTTGTGAAGTCTTCAATTATATTAATCATAACTTCTTTATATGCTGAAAATAAAGCTAGAGAAAATCAAATCTGGAGCGCCAAATCCTCATGTCTCTGGAGGCTGTTGTGTTGTGATCTGTACATACCAGCATAAATTATATGTATCTGCACAAGTGGAAGAGGAAAATGGGGAGAATTGTCTTTGCACAGATGTAAAAAAAGATCATAACTAGAGAGAAAAGGTTTCTAAGAGTAGAAGTAATTAACTCTGCAAAAGCTTGTCTAGTGAAATGGCAAATTCATCACTACTTGACTGCTTTAAATAGTGTGTTTTCAAAAGATGTGCTCCATTTCAGCTTCAAAATATCAAACTCTACAGGATTCACTTATATAATGTGGAAAGTAACTCCCTCCTTGGTGGAAGTTCTCAGACAAAGTCTTGTGGCCTCCTGGCCTGATCAGGCAAACAGCCAGATCAGGCCATTGTAATGCTACCCCCCTCTTCCACCCTTCCAAAATTTAAGTAATATATATTTTATAAGCAGTATAGGAGGGAGAAGTGAAATTACTAGTATTTATCTTGAAGGCGAACTTAAAGCTTCTCTCAGACAACAGCTGTTTCCAGAATCCCAAATATGTTTTCTTAATTCTTAAGAAAACTGCCAGACACCTAATTTCTTTTTGGTTTCAAGCAAACTATTCTTCTTCTCTGTTTCAGAAAAGAAGGCAGAAAATTCCATCCCAGTAATAGTTAAGGGAACAAAACTCGCTGCTATTGAAGCAAACGTGCACTGATACAGTTTTACCAAGGATACATACAACTCTTCACTATAAACAGCAAATAAATTCCTTTTCCTTTGGCGTGTTACTGTTTCTTTCCCCAGGGGCTGGACCTGAAGAGAGAAGGAATTCCACAAGGCTTCTTGAGATTTTAAAGCAAGTTAACAACACACTGGATTGGGCTGAAACTTTTCAAATTCAGCTAGCAGAGTGGTTGCCAGGAAAATCAGCTCAAACATCGGTCATTTGGGCCTCAGTCTTGGATATGAGGCTTCCCCGGCTCACAAGTGCCCTGCCTGAACAGGCAGGGTTCTAGCAAGCAGCTCGAGCTAGAAGGTGGTTTCAACAAGACATCTGGCAGATGAACGCCCACTGTCACAACTATCTCCAATGTAAAACAAGGCTATTGATAATGAGAAGGACGTAGTGCTGTAGCAGCTCAGGAATGCACAGAGCAGCTAGTAGGGAAGGAATCCCATAAGCAGCACACAGAACACCCTCGCTGCCCTTCGCCAGGACTATGGTTATGCTGTGCTTACTCCCACACACCAACAACGTGGTGGCATTTGATCAGCGCTGACTCCGAGGGCGAAGTGCTATCCCTGAAATCGGTGATGTTCCTAGCTGCGTCTCCTTTGTGCTTTTGAAGCTTGTCATTTAAATTTCAGTTCAGCCAGGCAATGCTTTGAGATTTGATGAGAACACTGAAAAATGAAGCATGCTTTATGTGTACTAAACTTGCAGATCTGAAGTAGTGCCCTAAAATTACTCTTGCCAGTGATAATCACCATTCCTTTTTCATTATACTTTCACAAGATTACATTTTGACATTTTGATATCAACTCTTCTAAAAGTATTGTCATAGAAATAATCTCATTACAGAAGATGGGAATGTAGCTAAGGACATGAGCTCTCACAATTACATCTTTGAAAAGGCATACACTGCTGTTACTAATAGGAGTTCAAACCAATTGGAATTAAATGCATGGGATATTAATTTACATCTACTTAAAACCAGGAGATAAACCACATGGGAAAGACTGCTTTAATGATGTTTATTTTTTAAGATACATCAATTTTGTATTATAAATCCACTAAAGTATCTGGGCAACTGAATGTGAAAATTAGCCAGACAATACTTTGTTTGAGATTTGATGGGAATCAAATGGGAATCACAGAAAAATGCAGGAAAATGTGATTTACATATAATAAACTTACAGGTCTGAAGGAGGTGTCTGAAAGTTGTCTCTGAAACAAGGTTGTAGCCAGGCTGGAGTTGGTCTGTTCTCCCACATAACAAGTGAGAGGACCAGATGAAATGGCCTTAAATTCAGATTGGATATTACAAAAAAATTCTTCATGGAAAGGGTAGTCAGGCATTGAAACAGGCTGTCCAGGGAAGTGGTGGAATCACCATCCCTCCAAGGGTTAAAAAGGTGCACAAATGTGGCAGCTGGGGAGATGGTTTAGTGGTGAAAAAGGTAGTACTGGGTTGATAGGAGGACTCAATGGTCTTAGGAGTCTTGTCCAACCTTAATGATTCTATGATTCCATGAAAATGAAAGCAACCCCTTCCCCATTTGTGACACATAGCTGTGTTTCAAGCTCATATTTCCTGAACACTGCAAGAACAGTGTTTTTATTTACAGATGCACAGTGAAGCACTAAAACATCTTCCAACAAACCAGTTCACTGTCAGATTTCAGAGGATCATTCTCCCTGTGCCCTAGCAACAAGCAGATTCTTCTTGCAGCTGAAGACTTTCCCACTCAAGTATGGCAAGCAGCTCTCCCCTATCACCTCATGCTTTAGCCAGCCACAGTGCTCTGCTAAGTACAGTGGTGCCCTCTAACCCCCAAAAGCACCCACTCATTCCTGCTCCTGGCAGCCTTGCATGCTCCCAGCTACGGCAGCACTGCAATGACAGTGATCTGCAGAAATGTTTTTCCTCTTGCTTCCTGCTCCTTGTATCCCAGCTATCCCTGAAGCTGAAGGAACAGCGTGAGGTCCCAAGCATATTCTGAGATCAAGCAGAAAAACTGGCAAATTAAGGGCATTTTAGCTACACATGGCTAGGTAGATTAGCATTTCTGTCTCATGGAGAGATCCTTTTTGTTGGCAAAAGGATGTTTGTTAGCAACACCAATTATCTGCATTCGTCTAAAGCATACTTTTAAGAAGGATGTTTTTTTATAAAACGTGCCTCAGGTAACATACGAATGTCACTGAATTGAAAATAAAAAGCATGTCTAATCTAACAAGGGATAAGCAAAGAGAGCAAAGTTTTTCAGGAGGAAAAATTAGGATGCTGAATATAGACAAAGTTTAAGATAATTAGAAGCATTTTCATGGATTGGGCTTTACAATTTTTCATTATGCAAAAACTAGATGACACATTTAAAAGAAGGTATATTGACTACTATAGGGCCAACAGACACTTGAACATTTATAGTTCGAATGTGCATCACCCAAATAAGAGTGAATATTTTAGAAAATCACCATGTGTCAGTCTCAAAAGCATAATTACTCTGCTTTCCTCAATTTGTCCTTCAGTTTTTTTTCTTCTTAGACAGAAACAAATAGAATGAATATGCAAAGAAAGTAAAAATACTGTGAAATTTAATAATAAAACACCAAAAGGAAATCTGCTAATCTGCTAAAAACAATGACATCTTTACAACAGTAGGATTTCGAGTTTCATTTTGTTCTCTTAGAGCAGATATGAAAATTTCCCAAACAGAAAAAAATGCCAGAAAGACACTTTTAAGATTAATAGAACTTAACATACTATACACATTTAAAATTAACAATGATATTATAGCTAAATCAGTTACTAAAACAAGCAATCAGCCATGAGAGAACTTGAAATATTCTAATTATCAAAGTGTTGCTGGAACAACATTATGATTTCAAGCAGCATTGCACTAAGCACTTGGTCACCTCAACAAGACAGCACAGGACTGCCACCTTGTGAACAACAGAAAACATCAGAGCTGCATTAACAGGACAAAAACCAACCGCCCCCAGACACTACAGAATACTTTTTCCTTACTTTCTAACAGAAGTAATCCATCTTATTTATCAACCCTCTAGAAAATTAACAGATTAAAAAATATTTCAGCATCGCTTATGATATAAAATTCTTGCTAATTTTGAACATGAACATTTGTTGTCAAAGAAGTTAAAAGGAATGAAATATAGAATGCTCACAAATAGCAGGAAATGCAGTTCACAGCATAAAGGATTATCAAACTTCCTATCTTGATGAATAACAACATTTTTTTAACTGAAAGAAAAAAAATTGTTCAACTATTTGTATTTTTTCCCCCCACTTCAAAACAATTCAGCCATGCTATGACTATTCAGCTATTTTTATTATTCCAACAGTTACTGAAAAATCATCTTTCTCTCTAAGAAAAAAACTGAGCCCTTTTTTTTAAGCAGCCATTATAGAAATGTTAGCTATGCCATTTTTGGTTTTACCTTGGATACTTTAAGAAATTAGTGTGACTTCATTCTAAATTATTAACTAATAAAATTTACAAGACATGAACGTTTTAAAGCTGTTTTAAGACATTTCATTGCCAAATGACACCTGCTGAGAATTAACCTAAAGTAAGCAATTATGGTTTTATTGAATCTAGAAGACCTTGGCAACATAAAGCAGGATAAATACAACCCTTTCTGCATGTCTTTAAGGAAAACAGCTAACAGCTAAACTAGATAATATTTCAGGAGCAAAATACTAAAATCCATTTTTCAATGAATTTCAATAGTGCTAGTGCTATTTGTCAAAGTTCTAGGAAATACTGACGGAATTTGGAGACCTTTCTTTATGACCAATTCTGATACAAATATAACCACCCGGATTTCTGGACTGACTTGGCCAACATTGAATATTACCTGCAATATTAACAGGCTCATAGGCAAAAGTAAAAACATAGCTTTATTCTACAAATATGTTCTCCTTTCATACTTTAGTAATTCATCAACTTCCCTCTTTAAATAAACTTTTATCAGCTCAGCCTGCTTTCAAATGAGCAAAACATATTAAGCATAATTGTACTTTTAAATTAAAATCTGTAAGTATAGTGATAAATTCCATTACAAAATATTACGCCATTTCATAATACTGGTTAAGCAGCCCCAGCAGGTCACAGGCATCTCTCTGTGTAATTTTTCTAGTGTCTCCTGGGGTGGAGCTCATTAGAAAGGTATTGTGCTCTAAATCTTGGTGGACTTTTTGCATTCACTTTTCACTACAAAAAAGAACTTTTTAAGTTGTACATGTTTAAGCCAGCTCTTTTCACTTGAAACACAGCTTCTACTTCTGTTAAAAGTAGGAAGCCTAACAGTCTCTCAACAGTGTTGATCATCAAAGGTATTTGAAACCAGTAACTACAGACATGCTGGACAAAACACCTGTGGACTACACAGGGATCTCTGCAAGGGAATTTTCTTTTCCTCAAGGGAATGGACACCTGCTCCCCAACGTAAAACCAGAGAAAACCCTCAGATCTAAGATACAATTTAGAATACTAGACAGAGCCCCATGCCTTCCCATGTTACCATTCCAACTCAGTATTTCAGGGCACAAATGAAGTTGTACTCAAGGCAGCAAATGCTCTTTATCTTATGATTTTATTGGCATGGCACACAAAAACAAAATTGGAAGCAGAAGGCACGCAAGACTTCCCCTCCCAAATCTGTGACACTGAAATCGCAACACAATATCTGGACTCTGCCAGAACCATGCTGGATTCTTCAAAAGCAACCCATTTCAGGTTTCTCTTGTCCCTTCAATTTGAAGAAGCAAATAGGGAATGATTGAAAATGGTGTTCCCTACGGTACACATTGACAACAAATTACCAGGCTGGCAAAAGGCCAAGAAGCAAAGAGTGACCTGGCAGATATCTTAAATTCAATACAAACACACCTACTCATTGAAGAGTGGCTTGAGGATTTCCTTAGGAGAAACAGGGCTGCGAAGGCACTGATCAGAATCTGAGCTCACCACACCCACAGTGTTAGTACAGGGAAGGAACTGGAGCCAGGACACTGATCTTAATGTCTTAATGTTGCAAAAGAAAACAGTAACAGTATTGACCTGAGTCTGTAACTCACCAGTACTGACCTCTTGAAAAACAATTCCATTTCAGAGTGACTTGAGTGCCGATAATATGATGTTTGCACAGATCTGGCTGCAGTATTTTCATTACAGAACAATAACGAATTTAAAGAGGCTACACAGTACCTGAAGTTTTGGACACCACCCTCCTCTGCCACACACTTTAGCAATCAAATATTTTTCAGACTTAATAAAGTCATTACTGACAGGAACCATTACAGGCTTCATTTTTTCTGATAATGCACACTAGATGCTTTTAAATACATATACATACATATACGTATATATACATTGCATTTTGCCTTTGTAAAACAAAATATATACACTCAAGTTCCATTAAGTTTGTATAAACATGAAAAATACTTAAAAGACTAGTTCAGTAATGCCATTAGTACTTACTGAAGATTACACATCAAAGATCTTTGAAATACTCTGTGCAACTCAGGAGTGCACTCAAGAGCTGATTTCAGCACAAACCTGTAAGCCCAGAACCACAGGACATAAAAGCTCAATTATTTAAGAGGCTGCAATCCACTGCATGTTACAGTCTGACATCTGTAAATTACTCCCCTTCTTATAGGTCACATAATCAACTGCAATTTATCTTTTCTTGTACAGTAACATTTATTGCCTCAAAGAACGCACACGCACATAGCCTCCACTGTGTTTTCTAAATACCAGTTTGAAATAAAATGCTCAAAATGCTCTAATGATTTAAGAGCCTACATTCTGTTTATAAAACTAATGTAAGCATTTACTGACAAAAAAGTGATGAAAACTCAGTGAGACATAGGAGGTTTTGAAAACATTGTACTTTAGCAGTGGTTTATACCTGACAACTAGTAAACCAAGAAGGAAATGGCCTGATCTGAGGAATAAATATGCGCACAGATAAATAAACAAAAAGGTTGAATACTGAAATCCTTCTTTTTTAAAAGAGAAACCTCTGAAACATACTTATAAACTGTTATTCCTTCAAGGGCATGTCATATAATACTTTATTATCATGAAAAATGACAGTAAACATCTCCCTTATTTTACAGTAATTACAGAAAGGTGTTCTCACATTTCCCCTCATATTGAATTTTAAAATTCTCATGAATTCAACATCTGGAGTATCTTCACATTATAACAGATCTTGCATTTGGTTGCAACAATATAAGCAAAGAGCTTACTTCCCAATTCCAACTAGGGAAAACAGTCCTTACATGATGCAAAAGACATTGCTTCATTCCAGAGTCCAGTCCTGAAACAGAATAGTGTTTTCCTACAGGTATAAAAGTACCAAAAAAAAGTCACCACATAAACCTCTGTACTTCATCACTATTTTCCCATTTGAATGCTCTGTTTAGAAAAAGATAAAAGGTAACAGCATTTACTAAAACGTAAAAAGCCAGCTCCAGAAGTTGTCTATATAGTGACAGAAATGGAATATTGAGCCTATATATTAAGAATGGCAAAATAAAGTAACGAAATTCTAGCAATTTTTGAGGAACTGTGACTGCTAATAAACATACAAAATACATTAAGATCCAGAATATCGATTTTGATTTTAGTGTATCAGCAAAACTCCAGCCAGCAAATATATAGAATGGAACTAACAGGTATTTTACAAGCTCATGTCTTTGGAACACTTTTCTCCAGACATAAAATGTATAGTGTCTGTTATCTGCTAGTAAATACTTATGGACGTAGGTAAATTTCCAGATCAGGAATAAAGAGATGACAGCGATTAAGCTATACTGCACAGGGTGCTTTCGCAATGACAAAAGGAATTTCCTGATTTTAGTAGGGGTCAATAAATGAGGGAATGAAAAAAAAACTGTAAAGGACAGAAAATAGAACAGCTGAGGAAAGTGCAAACAGGCTTCATGACTACTTTTATCACCAACAACTATTCCACCATTGATAAAGACAAAAACAAAGAACAGAGATACTAATATGATGTATGGCCAAGTTAAAGCACTAAGTGTAACTAAGTTTTTAGGTGATGTGAGATATTCAACAAGAAACTGCAGTATTCTGGTCAAATCGGAAAATGATCCTTTCCTGGAAGAAATCTTTTCATCTTTCTTTTTCTGCAACTCAATCTTCCAGGCTTCATTTAGCTTCTCTGCAACAACATTTCCAGCACAAAAAACTGTCCACACAATATTCGTCTGACGAAACATGAAGCCACAAAATCCAAGGAGAGCAGAAGTTTTATGGTTACCATAAAGGCACATTAAATAGGAAAAGAGAGTAAAAAATACTGATCCTGGATCTGTATAATAAAGGAATGTAAAAAAATAAAGGGTGGGAAACATTGCAAGAGTTAATGTAGACAAGATTCTCTGGAAACCAGACACAGCCTAAAAAAGAAGCAGAAAAATGTGGTTAGACAACGTCTAATAAAATAATAAATTAAAAGAAAACTAGTATCATTCTTGAGAATTCCATTAACACAATATAACATCTCCTATGCTCTTTGTTTCCATTATTGCACAAATGCTATATATTTCTTAAGCTCCCGTGATGTTAATACAGTTACACAATGTTAAAATCCAAGTGGAAAGTACAAAACATTACTGCAGGTGAGTTAAAAATATGGCAACAAAAATACACCAACTTCTTTCACATGTCAGGTGTGCATGTATTTGTGGCATTAAAATCATGGTGGGAGCATAATTGCCCCCACACCTTGGATAAAAAGGCTGCATTAATAGGCAGAAGAAAGTAAAATCAATGGTTTACGCCCCTGCAATCTCATAATGAGATTCTGTTTATCTGTGAGACAGCACCATTTTGTGCCTCTACTATCACCTCTCTTGAACCCAGTCCACAGAGAGGTCATCTCCAAGTTTCTGATCTTTAATGCAGCTTTTATTATTTATCCTCATTATAATTCATGAGTCAGAAAAGAAACTTTAAAAAAGGTAGGAGACAGGCAGTTAAAAACTCTTCCCAATCATCCCACTCACTACATGATACACCACAAACCACAACATGATAAAATGTTGCATGATGTTTCTGAATGATGTAGTGTGGGGTGCAATAGCCACTCACCACCTTACAGGAAAGAGGAATAGAGAAAATGCTGAGGTCAACGAAGTGTCCAAGTATTACTTAATGCTTAGACTACTGTCATGAAACTTTTTCTTACATTTATGTTTCCACTTCCAAGTATAAAATTAAAAGTGGAAACAATTTATCTGATCTAATTCTGTAGTGTTATCATGTGCTTAAAAATGAAGAGGTTTCTCTAAGAAAATACACCAAAAGAAATTTTCTTTATAGTAAAGGAATCCTTCAGTTATCAGGGAACAGGAAAAAATGTTTTAAGGTTAAAAGTTAAACTAAGTAACTTTACTAACATGAAGGATTTTAAAGAAGCCATTAACCACTAAAACCATCTATTTACTGCAGTGGTGGATGCTCCAGAATTTTAAATATACAGCATTCTTGTATCCAAGCTGAACTGTTACGGTATGATGTACGGACAGCTAGACAGGTAAAAACCGGCTGGATGGTGAACTGGTCACACTCTACCCAAAGGACAGTAACAACCCAAGTACCACGGGGATCTGTACTGGGACCTGTCCTGTTTAATGTCTTTATCAAAGACAAGAAAGCAGTGAGAGTACACTGTCATCAAGTCTGTAGTTGACACTACATGGGTGGGACCAGGCAATTTACTAAAGAGTACAGGTGTCATCCAGAGTCACCCACACAGGCTGGAGGAATGGGATAACAAAAATATGATGTAATTCAACACGGACAAAATCAAATGCCCGCAGCTGAAGAAGAAGAAGTCCACATAAACAACACAGGCTGCTCACAGAGCAGCTGAGGAGCTGCTGTTCAAGCTCTGTGAGGACTCCTAGTAATCCCAAGTAGATGAGCATTCAGACCTTCGGATAATAAGTCTGCATATGTACTAACTTTTATTTCAATGGGACTCCCTGTAGTTATGCGCAAGAATGAAATTTTAGAGGACTGCACCTTGTACGAGAAAAAACATATTAAAAAAAATTAGAGAATAGGAATGTGTCTTCTTGGCCAAACTGGTGGTGGTACTTGCAGTTACAGAAAACTGAGAACAGCTCACATATGTAGTGAAGGGAACATACACTAAGCCATCAAAGCTGCTTGTACAAGTGCATAAAATTATTTTACTCTGACCGTACCTTATTCTTCTGATGGATCTTGAACAGAAGCAAATACAGTAAATAGAAGTTCCCAGCACTGAAGAGGAGGTTGATGAACCTGAGCATTCCCACGGAGCACACCACGCTTCCCGTCCACCCGAGGAGCCACGCCGCGGGCTTCACCACTCCCACCGAGAGCAGGTACAGGCCGGGCAGCGTGGTGATCATGGGGTCCCACTGCGACGCGACACACACAGCGTTACGGAGCGCTCCCGACACAGCGGCCCGGCTACCCCACCCCGCCACGGCCCCTTCGCTCGGCCCGGAGGCCCAGACAGCTCCTGGCATTGTTGCCCGGAGGGTTCTGAACTCCGTGTGCGCTGCCAGGCGCGCTGCTCCTCCACCCCGGTACAAAACCCGCCTTCGGCCACCCTCGACCCCGAGCGGCTGTTATACTGCTGCTGCAAGGATGAGTTCCTCCCTGACCTGCAGGAAGCGGCCGTGGCAGTAGGCCTGCGCCTGCGGGACGTGGAACACCTCGTCCATGTAGGGCCCGCGCTGTCGGCGGCTGACGGCCGCGAAGAGCAGGCACGACAGCAGGAAGGCGCCGCTCAGAGCGCCCGAGAAGCCGTAGGCCTCGGCCCGCTCCATGCCGGCTCCGCGCCGGCCGCGATGGCGCCGCCCTTCCGGGGAGGGGCGAGCGGCGCGGGGCGGCACCCGGCCGGGCGGGAAGGGCCGCGGGGCAGCGGCTGTGGCGGGGCCCGGATATTGGGGATCCCTGTCGGAAGCGCTGAGCCCCCGGTCTGAGTGGCCGCGTGTCGGTAGCGCTGCGTTGTCCACGGGACGAGCGGCGCCTCCGTGCCACCGATACCCTGGGGCGGCCGGGATGGAGCGAACGCACCGGCTGGAGCTGTTCCCTGGCCGCAGTGTCACGCTGCTCCTCTTCCAGCACGTGAAAAATGCCGCTGCTCTGCGGAAAAAAGCCATGGAAGGATCCATTGACGGAGCACTGATAAACCCCGCGATGGTGAGTGAACGCGTGTGCCGCCCTGTCGGTGTGGAAATCCTCGGGGGAGCTCAGTGAAGGACGACCCGTGCTCTCAGTCGCTGTCCCACGAGTTGCTTTGCGCGTCCTCCAGGCTCTGCGCAAATGCCCTCCTTTGATTTCATTACTATGTCCTACAGCAGAAGGGTTGGTCTGTGTAAAACACAGCATTGGCAGGATTGGCCAAAGCAATTGTTGTCTTGATTCGTTTCACATCCTGCTTGGTGAAGCGGTTTAAATCTGCTTCATGTGTAAACTCTAATGCTAATTGATTCATGCTGTCAAGAATCGACTATCTGGTGCCTTTGTTCTCATTTAAACCCATAAATAATTTTAGAATCTAGTCCTTTTTTGTTAGAATTAGGCTATAAAAATGAAGTGGTCAGGATTTTTTTCATATTTCAAAACAGTATGTTAAAATTCTGTATAACTGTTTCTGTTGTGTTTTACAGATTGTAGATCCTTTTCAGATTCTTGTGGCAGCCAACAAAGCAGTGCATCTACAGAAGATAGGTAAAATGAAGACCAGAACACTCTATGCAGAAATTATTTTCAGCCTTTCACCAAGCAACAATGTAAGATTTATTGAACAAATTTCTTTTTTGCCAGAAAAGCTTGCTAAGATCCACACATCCAAACTAAGTACATGTATTCATTTAACAGCCTACCTGGCTACTAGTAGAAGCTACTGTTATTTTTAATAACGCTAATATACTGTTACGGTTTGTAGCTTGTCAGAATTCCATTAATGTAAAATGTCTGTCAATTTATACTGTTGGTGTATCTGACACAGTAACTGAAAAGGTTCCTTATATGTAGTCAGAAAGTGACTCATAATATTTTAATTTTTTTTTTATCTTTTCTCAGATTTCAGATGCATTTAAAAAGTTTGGCATTTCAGACAGCGAAACAGCAGTACTCATTGTGCTGGTTGTGGATGGAGACAAGACTGTAAATCTGGCGGATATAACATCTCAGGTGGAAGGCGAGCAGGTTTCCCTAGATGAGCTCCCCCAACTAACAGACACTGCCAAAGTTAAAAAGGTGTGTAGCCAAAAGAGAAGACTGACATGGAGAAGAGGGATAGTTTATTTAGTTGTCTGATTGAATATCAACAGACATAATTAACTTAGGATCTGTATTTCTTTAGCACAAGTGGACAACTCATTTTAAGTGGACCTTGATTATTTCTTAGAATTTTTTAGTTGAAACAAGTTTTAGTTGTCACACCCTAACATCACAAAGTTTAAGTCTTCAAATTATTAATGTTGTCAGGGAATTTGACCATAAAAATAAATTCCAAATTGCTGCCTACCATCCAAGCACTTTTTCTTCCTGTTTTCTCAGGCAAATATTCATTTAATTAAAAATTTCAGTCCTGAGCAGTTTCATAATCTTAAGTACATACATAGTCCCTGTAGGGGTGGTTAAAGTAAAAACATGTCAATTAGCTGTTAGGAGCTGTCTTAGGGCATGTATGCTCTTAACAGATTACCACATGCTAAATAGGTATTTTGAAGCATATGTGTCCTACATGATAAAATTCAAGTAACTTAAATAATCGTTATGATGTCTGTCAAAGTATTGATAGGAGACATATGAATAAAATTGAACAAATCGTAGCATTTAACATGTGGAGTTAGAAGTGCTGCTCTCATTCAGTTTCATAGCTTTCCTTGTTCTTGCAGTTTCAGAATTTGCTTCAGTCCAAATTTTGTCTTGTAGTCACAAGAAGGTAGGAATTTCCAATGTAAAAGTGGGGAAGAGGGGAATAATCTTTTCTTGTGTACGTATTTTTAGAAGGTATGTCATCAGTTTTTTTCTTCCTTATACATATTTCCTGTTTTTCTTGTTCTTTTTTTTTCTGCAGGTGTACAAAGTTACTCCACAGGAAGAAAAAATCGGCACCTTATTGGATAGTGTTGTTTGCAGAATGTCAACAAAAGATGTTTTGTGAAAATGTGGAAATAAATTTCAGAGGAAGTAAAGTAGTACTGAGTAGTTTGATAACATCTGAGCTTTAACCAAGCTTGGACACAAGGGTAACCTGAGCTGTGTTCTAAGCACAGAGAGCAACTCTGCCAGGCCAAGCAGAATTTGCCATTGGCATTTCTGTCCCTTTTCTTGACAAGGGAAAATTGCCAGTACTGTAAGCTGAACTTAAACAAAAGGCTTGGAAATGTGTACTTACTCTTTCGTCAAATGTTTTGGTAGTCCCAGACAGGGTTCAAACATTGTAAATACTTTTTATTAACCGTGCTCTGATTTGTTTTGGTTTGGCAACCTGATGGATGATATCCCTTTAACAATACTACTGCCAGAAAAGGTGTCTTTACAGCCCAAGTATTTCTGATGGACTAGGAAAAGGAAATTTTCCATAAATAATCAGCAGCATCTCCCTCTTTTTGCTACTGGGATAGAATTGCTGCCCACCCTTTGAGGACAGGAAGGGGCAGAGAAGCAGTGTGGCAGCCAATGGCAATGTGGAGCAGGTGCACCAGAGATGTGTGCAATGAAGAATAAGGTCAGTGTGGATAATGCTGTGGTGGTGTTAGCACCTGACAGTCTGATGTCATCCATTGCTGGCATTAAAGGATAAGAAGTGGTGCTTTTACTTCGTAACACTGATACATGTGATGCTGAAGTTGTTCCAAGTGCAGAATTCACAGACAAATCTGCACCATAGATTGTCTCCACTTAAATTGTTAATAGAGCTTACATAGCATTCTGAAAGGATCATAAATCTTGTCTTGGTTTTTTGAACCAGTGCTAGGAAAGGCCATCAAAGGGAACTAAGAGGACTATTGATTTCCAGTAGTGACCAGGTGCAACAGCCCTGCGTGTGTATCATTTAATCACAGGCAGGCATCCTGTTCAAGTAAAACTAATGTCCTAATTAGGTAGAAATCCATCCTGTTTGTTATTTTTATGCTGTAGTATTTTTCTGGGATGTACATAAAACTGTGTAGCTGTCTGCATTTTTTTTTCTGAAGTTCTCTGAGGTATTATGATTTGTGTACTTAAAAGATCTTTGGGAGAGTTATTCTTATGCATAATGTTTGGGAAAACAAAATATATTTTGAGGGAGAGGTAGTCTGAGTTAGAGTTCAAATGTTGTCCAGTACAGTAAACAGACAAGTGAACTGACATGTAGACCTGATTTTGTCTGTTTCTGTATTTAATACAGTAATATACAGCTTCTGTTTCGCATTTTGATTTCAGTTAAGTCTTCCCTTAGTTAAAACACAGTAGTACAAATACCATCCTTTTCTTACCAAGCAGACCAATGGCAAATTTAGTTACAAAGTACCAAGGGAATTGCAAGGTTTATCAAAGGATTTGGGACAAATGCCTATGCTGACTTCTTGCTTTAAAGATGGCTTTACAGAATGCATCATCGGCTCTAAAGGGAAATGTGAGGCAGTAGCAAAAAATGGAGCTTGGAAGGACTTGAGTCTTCAAAAGTGTGTAACATCAGCATGTGAGAATGACCATGGAAAAAAAATAAGAGACTTGTTTTCATTTTCTGACAGTCCGTTTGGTACATGGAATATATCATAAGATTTACTGGCTGAACTACAATGTTTTGGTAGTTTAAAATAACAGCAGACAGGTTTACTTAAACCATTGCCTTTTTTGAACATGTGTAAAATGTTTGTCCAGTCTGTTTAATACAGGAGAAATAGTAATAAAATGATCGCTGCATAAAAGTTTTGACACAATTTCCAAACTTGGGTTCCCAGTTTCTGCTTCTTGTCCATCTATTTCATTGGTGTAGAGACATTAAATAGTTTGTTACTGTTGACATAAGTTAAATTGTGATTTACTGTGAGACCCAAATGAGGTGTTTTCATGGGTGGATTTACAGGAAATTATTTTGGGACCTGAAGTCTCCAAAGTATCATTCAGTCAGGCAAATGATTTGGGACTGTTTGCATTGAAAACTATGCCCTGCAAGACCACAGGTTTTCCCTAGGTGTGGTTGCATTATCCAAGTTAAATGAGTTCTTTACAAAAACTGGTAATAAAAGTAGATTTTGTTCACCCTGCAAAGATACACTTGTCTTTCTGAACACATTAAAAATTAGTTAATTTAGATCTCTAATGTTATCACTAAATCAACCAAGGCTGTTTTCTGAAACGCAAAAATATAAGAGAAAAAAAAATGTTTTTCAAAACATTTAATGTTCTGCTGCAGTCTCTTCTGAACTTTCATGCCTCATCTCCTCTATCACAAGGTGAAAGAGGAAGCTGAAGTATTTTCAAGACCTTATTTGGACCTCCAGTGCTTCAGAGGCAGGATTATACCTGCAGAATTTATTAATTTAACAACTAAATGCTTAATTATGATGTGTGGTCAATTGTTCTAGGTGTTTTTTTTTTCCCTAGGTGGGGTGCATTTGGGATTTTGTGTTTGACTTCCAGCACACTGAGGCCACTGTCTGTCCCACAGCCCTGATCACCAGAGGTTTTTTGCTGCTGTCAGAATGCATAGGTCCCTCTACCATCTCATGTACTTCAAAGGTACATTGCCATCCTTTTGTGTTCACTTGTAATGTTCGTGCTACGTGTTTTATAGCTGGGTCCCTATGTTCTGTGACAATGTATTTAATGTGCTAATCATCTGGTTTTTTAAGTATTCCTTTGTGTGCTGTTCTTTAGGGAGCATCACCAAAGCACCGCTCCCCTGTTAAAGCATGCAGGTGCCTTAACAAGGGTGTTTGCCCTGGTAGGGTAACGCTGGCTGAGTGCAGCATCAATGGAGGAACACCAATTCCAGCCACCTCACTGCCTGCTGAGAGCTGACATGGGTGTCTCTGGTGCTACACTGAGCTTTGTTAACACTCCTGGAGCTATGCCATGGAGCTCTTCTCAGAGACATTTCAGTTTATGTACCCCTCCTGATTACGGATGGATACCAAAATGGGGTACACAATACTTAGAAGAATTGTGTTGTCTGCAGGTACTACCTAATTACAAGTGTCTACCTATGTGAGTGTGTAAAATGTCTAAATATCTTGCAGGTTTCTTTTTTTTTTAATTGGGATACTATTTATTAGTTTAGCCAATGGTAAAATTTGGGGTTTAAGCTGAGTTTAAGCTCTCAAGGCTTGGACTATTGTCTCCAACAGTCACTGCCCCTCCAAACTGCCAGTCCACTAACTTGTGCTCATCAGGAGTAGACAACTAACAAAGAGTTGAACAGAAACTGTCAACCGGCTCTATATTCAGAAAGCTTGCAGGTTGTCTGAGTGGGGTTACTTCCCTGTTCCCTGAAAATGTGGGAGTATGGAATGCTCCCCATCAGTGATGGGCTGGTGTATGTAGAAGCTGCTGCTGCCATGAGATGCTAATGAATTATGGAAAAGCAAGTGGTGGTTGCAGATAAATTATACAAGACTGAAAACTGAGCCAGCTGTGACAAAGGATTCAGAAATACAGCTCATTTCATAGTTTTATTCCTGAGCTTATAAAGTCATTACCATAAGTTAAAAATAATGGATGCAAGTCCCATACAAACTCTCTTCAGCAATGGAGATGAGAATTCAACTTTTTCAGTGATCTTCCTTTGCTGGCAGAATAGCTGGGTTTATTGATTATTTTTTCCTATGTTGTTGTGACATGGCAGATTATTTCCCTCCTTATATTGTATGTTTTTATCATGGATTGGGACAGGCAAACTTAGCAGAGGTAGAGACTCGACAAGTGCACAAATGGAAGGCTGGGGTGGACATACAAAACACTAAAACAGAAGTTGAATTCTTCTTTCTAGAATATGGTGCTTAAACTTTCATATACATGCTGAGTGTAATAGAAATGTGTACAGGTCAAACAGGTCTATGTTCTTCACAAAATTATGTTCTGTGCATGGCCCATTGAATTGCTTCATAGATTCACTTCCACAAGTAGCAACCATTTAAGCAGTTTCAAATAAACTGAAATAGGCTGATTTTTTTTTTTCTTCCTCTTGAGTATGGATAATTGACACAAATACTTCTTTAAATATTTGACAAAGAAAGTTGCTATATTGCTGCTATAAGGATGAATCCTTTCTTGACCAGGCTCCCCAAAGTGCCACTAGAAGGATCATGATGATCACTGTGTAAAGGGTGTGGACTGTAACAAGATCATCTCCATGCTGGTACTTGAACCCAGAGGTGCTGTGCCAGTTCTCAATTTTGTTTCCATTAGTTTTCTGTCTGTGAGCACGAAGAGAATGTATCCTGACATAACAAAAAGCAAGATTAAGGTTAAAAATTATTCTTTTTTTTAACAGTTCAATACTGTTTGTAATGAAATCCAGAGTGTGCATTGTATCATTGACTAGATTTGGGAAAGAGCTCTTCAAACTGTCTGCAGCTAATAAAATAATTTCTATAATTGGAAATGCAAAACATTTACCAGCCATTTGGTATTTCTCTCCCACTGACAGGCAGAGAGACTGGGTATGGGCTTGTTAGAGGAAACAGTGTTCTTACTCCTCACTGTTGATACAGATCATTGTATGAGAAAAAACATACCCTTTCATTTTGCAATAGTATGAAAGTGGCAGGGTTCAAATAAAAAATTACCAGTTTCCAAAGCTTTAATCCATGGGAATAAGTACAGCATGTGAGCTTCCCATCCTGCTCCAGCATGTTTTTCTATCTCTGCTTTTCAGAGGGTACTTGTGTCAAGGTATTCATTAGGCAAAGATACCCATCAGGAGTAAGTATGCAAAGCATATTGCAGGATTCTCTGCAGTAACATTTAACATTGCTTTGTCATCTTTTCTAAAGGGTTTGAAACTAGAATTATTCACCTATGGCAACAGACCTCCAGTTACTGTTATCTCCACTGAAAATTGCCTGCTAAGCCCCAGTGCTGAGTCCTTGTTCCTGCTGCCTTTGTTTTTTGGTTTTTTTTTTTTTTCTTAAGAGAAAAGTAATGTTTAATGTCCACGATTACATCTGAATTGGAATGCCAAAAGGAGATTAATTAGCTTGTGATTTTCACATTTGTTAGGAAGGGGTCTGAGATGTATTAGATGTATTGCAGGTCTGGTTCATACATGTTCCTGCTGTTACTATGACAGAAGAGTAGAGATTACCACAAATGTTAGCACAGATACAGCTTATGAGTAAAAAAGAACTTTAAACCACAAATTACATACTTATGCACATACTTGGAAGAGAGCTGTCAAAACTAATTTGTTAAAACTGAAAGACTAGGAAATGCAATCTCCAAAAGGGTATTCATCAATAAAACAAAAGTTCTGCCATTGAGCTTGTACAGAAGGTAGTTGCAGAATTAAACATTTAGCATTTGTATGAGGACAGTTTGTCATGCGTAGCTGCAAATCAAATAACAGTTCATGATCATTTGGGAGCATCATGTGAGGACCACAAGAGGAATATTCTGCCAATAGTTTGCTTTTCTATTCCAACCTGAGGGGAATGCAGTATATGCAGCTTACCTTCTGCAAGCATTCATGTTGTCTGGGGGATTGAGTTCCCACTGCGTCAGATTTCTTCTTGCAGAGGAAAAGAGCCTTTTTTATCCTCGTTTCCTTGTACAAAATGAGAAAATTTTCTCTCAGTACCAACAAAAAGAATCTTCCTTCCAAGACCACCAACTTGACCAGCAATAATCTTGGAGCACTTGTTATGTGTCAATGAAAGCTCTCAAATTAATGGTTTCTAAAGCTGATTTTGACATAGTTCTTGAAGAAATTCCCTTGAGCAGTTCACAAGGCAAGTAATGAGTAATCCCAATGACTAGCTTCTTTTAGCTGCTGGGATCTCATAAACAGTAGCTTGCTGCTGAAGTGTTGCCAAATTCGTAACAACACAAGTAATGCACAGATGGAGGGTGCTGGTGATGAAAAATGCAGGATGAGCTGTAGCTTAGAATTACTTTCTATTAGATCACAGGCTATTTTGGGGTAAAACTTAGTTCCTTTCTGCAATTTGGTTTAAATTGCCTGGAGTGACATTTCAAGCCACCATCACTTACATGTGCTCTAACAAGTATTTTTTATGAAAAAAGTAGGTGCCTTTTTTATTAAACCTTTGACTTCTATGACATGATCACATTCAATAAGCAGTCAATAAGTAATCTATCAGCACAAAACCCCACATTTAGATATCTAGGGTTAGTAACAAAGTCACGTACATCCTATTATTCCCTGACCACCTGGAGCCATTAATTAACAAGAGGCTGTGCCAATGCAGAATTTCTCCCAAGCTGGGTGTTGTATGATCAGCTGGGTTAATGGTGAGTTTAGCATAATCAGTTCAATGCCCCTGTAATGATTTGTAGGGCTTGTAAACAAACACATTTAAATTTGCAATTTAAAAAGGCAGACCAAAACCCTTCTTTCCCAAAACACTTTCTTGCATCATCTTTCCAAATACGTCCTGGAAAAATCACTTACACTCCAGAAAATTAAGACTGAGTTTGTTCAGCCATGTGAGCAAAACTGTGTCACTGGAACCAATGAGGAAAACACCAAAGTAGAAAATCCTGATGTAAAAAGCTGGAAGAGAGAAACTGTAACAATGAAGATTTGCCTGTTTTACAAGCAACTAAGCCTGACAGTTCCCCATGCAACTGACCACTGCCAGCCAGGAGGGACTCCTCATGTCATTTGAAGGGAGGAAAAGTGTGAGGTGAGCATGTTAATATTCAGCACAGAAGCCTATTTGTCCCAGCCTATTTGTCAATACATAGGATACTAGCTATATACTCAAGTTACATACATACTGCTTGTGCGGCTCCATGAAAGGTAGAAAATTACAAATGGTTAAGTGGAAAAAAGATTATAGAGTATTTTATCTATATGAAAACCTGTAGGTTATGATTAACTATTCTTATTCAGCTGATAAATTCCAGCCGAGTGATTTAGTCATCCCAAAATACTTGGAACAGAGTACATCACTGGAACACAATTTCTGATGCCATGCATGCATTAAGAGAAAACCCTAAGCACTGTGCAGCATTAAATGTTAGAAGAAATGTGAAGAGTGGTGTTTTCCTAGTGTTTTTTACTAACACGGTTCTACTTTTAAAACTACCCTATCAGTCAGGCTGTATTAATGGGACTGATAATAACAATCCACAGTTGGGACTGACATCCAGGCATCTTGCTATTCCTTATGCCACTTTAGGATTAGATATACATCCCCTTCACAAAATCACAGAATCCATTAGGCTGGAAAAGACCTCTGAGTCCAGCCTTTGACTGAACACCACCGTGACAACCAGACCATGACACTGAGTGCCACATCCAGTCTTTCCTTGAACACCTCCAGGATGATGACTCCACCACCTCCCTGGGCACCCCATTCCAATGTCTAATCGCGCTGTGATTAAATTCCCCTTATGCCCAAGCTGAACCTCCGTTTAGCTTCACTTCAAGTTAAATTACTAGGAAAACCATATCCAGCAAAGGTGTCAAGGACACCACAGGAATCGGCGCGCTGGCCCCACCGCAGCCAGCACGGCGGTGCTGCCTGGAATCACCGCGCACGCCGGCACGGCCTCAAGGTGAGACGTTCAGCAATGCCCACACGCTGCTGAGGCTTTCCCTTGCGCTGCTGCCAGCACCGCGGCTGCCGAGGCCGCCCAGGCAAGCCGGGCTGTCCAAGGCCAGAGCCCGCTGTAGGGGCGAGGACGGGGCCGAGCGGGGTGATGGGGCCTGCGCAGCCAGCAGAGAGGCCGTTGGGAGCCCCTGCTAACTACAAGCCCCAGAATGCACCGGGAGGGCCCGTGTATCCTTCGAACCTGCCAATGAGGACGCGCCGGGCGCGTCACGTGAGCGGGGCGCGCTTTCCAAGTGCGGGCGGGTGCGCAGCGCGGCTCGTGCGCGGTGGCGGTGAGGGGCGAGCGGTGAGCGCGGGGGCCGGCGGTGACGGCGGCGGCGTGCCCGGAGGCCTTTCCCCGTTTCCCGGCCGTAGAGGGGCCCTTGCGGTCGGGTAAGGGAGGCACCTGTGCGAACTCGCCTGAGGTGGGGCGGTCGGCGGGATGGTGAACTGTGTGGCATCCCATAAACCAGTTTTTCGGTGGTGTCCAGCCACAGGATGAGTAGTAATACTAAATTAAACTAAAACACAGGAAGTTTCATTTCAGCGTGAGTAGGAACTTATTTACATGGAGGGTGGCAGAGCACTGGAATAGGCTGCCTAGGGAGGTCGTGAGGTCTCCCACTCTGGAGATATTCCTAACCCACCTGGATGCGTTCCTGTGTAACCTGGTCCAGGTGACCCTGCCTTGATGGGGATTGGACTGGATGACCTCCAGCGGTCCCTTCCAACCCTAACTATTCTGTGATTCTGTGTGGCACTCCCTAAGTATGAGAGTCTTCAGAGGGAATGTTTACCCCCTCACTAATTCAGCAGTATCATCAAAGTCCGTGACCCTGTTGTTGTTCGGTTTTGGGGTTTTTTTTTAAACCTCCTGCATGTCTACTTCTATATTTTCCAGGTACTATGGAGGAAAAAAAAGAAATGTCAGCACATAGCCTGAGTCATGTGACTGAAGCAAAACTGGATATTTGCATGAGCAATGGTAGGTGTAGAATATGGTGAGTTATTCTCCATGTGGTATATTCCCTGTTATAGGTTAGGACAGCTCATATCAGTAGACAACCTCTGTCTGCTTTATCTCATGTTCTGTGTACTCATTTCCTTGGATGGGCTGCTGTTGCCAGTCTCAGAAGCCTCCTGAGAGCTTGTGGAGCATGGTGCTAAAGCTTGTGTAATAGTGACTGATGTCATCAACCTCCTTTCTATATATCTAATCTGAGCTCCTCCCTTTTCCTTGTCCATCAGCTGCTGATTTATTTAGTGTATCTGTTAACTAATAAGAAAAGGAGCCTTTCTCACTGGTTCCTGCTACTGTTCTGTGGTAGCCTGAACAAGAAAAGAACTGACGAATGGGACAAATGCATTGTCACATAGCTCTAGATTACATGTTCTCGCTCATTTTAATTGGAGGCTGCTGATGAGCTGTGTTCCATGTTCCTGTTACAGCTGCTTAGAAATCACCATTGAGCTGTTTCAGAATATTTGGGCATCTCACAATTATGATCATATTCGCAGTTGTAACTTAAATTTCTTGGACCTAAAGCATGTTTTTCTAAGTTTAATTTTTTAAACTTGGTAGCTAAAGCTTTTTTTGCCAGTTGACATCACTCACCAAATTGTCAAAGCATAATGCAATCATTTTCATTGCAAATCCATGCTGTGATAAAATCTTTGTTATAGTTTCAGACTTTCCTCTTCTGACTGATGAAAAGTTTGATTTTGACCTTTCACTCTCTTCAACAAGGTAAGTAATGTAAGTACTGTACACCCTTCAGAATTGACACACGTAAGGTGCTGGGCTAAACTATTTTTCTTTGTAGTGGAAATGAAGATGAAGTTTTTGTTGGACCTGTGGGACACAAAGAAAGATGTATTGCTGCCAGTATTGAAGCAAAAAAGTGTGTGTCTGCTTCTGATGATAAACTCATGTGGAGCCCACTTCAAGGAGAGAAATTTGTGGAAATTTTCAAAGAAGCTCATTTGTTGGCACTGCAGATAGAGACTGGAAGCAAGAACAAGGAGAGTAAAATAAGCCAATCAGAAGAACAGGAAAACAAGATTGTAGAAACATTTGTGGAGGACTCAAAGTCAAAGCTGAAGATACTGAGAAACAAAAATATAGCAATAAGTCCCAGGGCTGTTAAACGGGAGACATACTGTGTGCAGGATAGCCTGGCATGTCAGCTGCCACCTTGTTTTCAGAAGGTATCGCATAAACTTGTGTCAGATGGCAAAGTACGTGCTCCTCCTGCTCCTCCTAACAACAGCCCTGTTAAAAGTTGTGTGTCTCCTACAAAAAATGCTAGTTTGCCCCTGACAGAGGAACAGAAAACTCAGGAAACAAACACAAAGGCAGTTGGCAAACTGCCAATGGCAAAACCTTCATCTACTTCTGGGAAAAGCAATTTGTTGACAATTGACAAGGTAAAGTCAGGTTCTGGGCAACATTTTCTTCAAGTAAGGTCTCTGTGTTTTAGGAATGTTTAACCTGTCTACAATCTTTTATTTTTAAAAGTGGACTTTAATCTTCTGATGCTCCTCTACCTCATAAGATCCTTAGTCAGAAAACATATATAGAAAAAAAAAAAGGGCAGGTCCTATGGTGTAGTAACCAGTTACTTTATCTGTTATGACAATGTAGAGCATTTGCAAGTACATTTCTGTTGTATTCTGGTTTTGTGAATACTATAATTCTTGGCTTCTCTTCTAACTGGTTTCTAACACTTCTGTTGCTGGCAAAATTACTACACTGTTACACTTCATGTGTAATTTTACACTTAATGTGTAAAAGTGGCCTTTTTTACTGTTAATCTTTGTCAATGGAAATGTTCTGGGATAGCAAGGAAACAGTGGTGTTAGTGACCTTGTGAGCACAAATCCCAGTCTTTAGATAAAATATCTTCTGGATTTTATTGCTCTACACTTTATGGCTTAGGCTCCAGTATGTATCGTGGATTTTACTGAAGGTGTGGTAGGGGCTTCTTAAGAACCATCACCTATAGAAATTACAGGACTCTGATTTTCCTTTGTGGTATAAATTTCTTCTTGATTTTGTGTGCTATCAGGAAAGACATGATCTTAAACACTTTAACTAGACAAATTATACCCCATTGTCTGAACAGACAGTTTGCATGATCCATTCTACTACTGTAATGTCTCACTTTTTGGAAGGCAGAGTAAAGTGGAAGAATAGTAAGTGGAGAGTCCAATATAGTTGTAAGGTACAGTTACAGTATGGAACAGTATGTGGGTGAATGTGATTATGGGATTTGTACTGATGAATTGTTGCAGAACTGCCCTTAAGTTGCTGTCCAGTCTCTGCGTTCAGGCATGTTCTAGTACTTGGCAAATACAATCACTAGACTTACTTCAGACTGTATTTGTCTAAAGACTTCACTGGGTTTGGAGGCTTCATTGACTTTTGTCTCTGTTTCTGAACAGAATCAATGTGTGTAAAAAGCTTTATAGTGGTTTCTAGAAGCACTAGTACCTATTAAAATGTTGCATTGAAATTTGCAGCTCAAACGAGGAAAAAATACTAGTATTTCTACAAAAAGAGACTTGAACAGCATGGGATCATCTGAAGATGTAATTTCCGATAAATCTAGTATTGCTTTAGATGCCTTTGAGTCTTCATTCAGCGGCAGTTCCTCAGTGCAAGACACAAAAGTCCTTCCTGCACCAAGTAAGGTAATGGCAAGCCTCCTTAATATGAAAATAAGTTCTGTAGTATTTCTGATGAAAAGAAATTAATATAGTTTACTTTCTAATTTAATTTAAAGCTGTTGTGTAAAATGATTTTAAGGAAAAGTAATTTATGTTTTATATTTGCCATTTTTGAATGTGTGTTCTAAGTCTGTAATGCAATGAATGTACTTAAGAGCAACGGTAAATGTGCTGGATTAACAAGCATGCCTTTGTTTTTAAAGCACTAGCTGCAGGTAAGTGATGAGCAGTTTCCTGTAAGAAAGTTTTTGATGTGTGTAGCTAACTATACCATATGAAAAGGTTGCCATAACTTGCATGAGGGTAGTATACCTACAGCTGTCAGTTGCTTTGAAGCTTTAAATGCCTGTTTTAATGCTGTGTGCCATGTCACAGAATCACAGAATTGTTGAGGTTGGAAGGGACCTCTTGAGGTCATCTGGTTCAATGCCCTGCTCGAACAGGACCACATGGAGTCATTTGCCCAGGCTCATGGCCCGACAGCTTTTGAATATCTCCAAGGATGAAGTCTTGGCAACCTCATAGGGCAGCCTGTGCCAGTGATTGGTGACCCTTGAAGTAAAAGAAGTGTTACCTGATGTTCAGAAGTAGAACCTCCTGTGTTCTGCTCTGCCCATTGCCTCTAGTCCTGTCACTGGGTGCCACTGGCTACTGTCCTTTCAGATATTTCTATATATTGATGAGATCCACCTTGAGCCTTGTATTTTCCAGGCTGATAAGTCCCAGCTTTCAGCCTTTCCTCAGGTGGGAGATGCTCCAGTCCCTTAATCACTCTAGGGGCCCTTTGTTGGACTCTTTGCAGTAGCTCCAAATCACTCTTGTACTGGGGAGCCTGGAACTGTAGGGAGATCTTCAGGTGTGGGCTCTCAGTGCTGAGCAGAGAGCAGGATCAGCTCCCTTCACTTGCTGGTGACGCTCCTCTTTGTGCAGCCCCGGACACTATCAGCATTCTTTGCTGCAGGGGTGCATTGCTGGCTCATGTTCAGCACTCCCAAGGGCCTTGCTTGCCAAGCTGCTTTCCAGCTCCTTGGTGCCCAGCATATACTGGTGCCTGGGCTGACTCTTTTTATTCTTTAATTCCTTTAAGTCCATACTCAGGTTTGTGGCAGGAATAAAAATAATTGTTTGCCTCCTAGGTCTGATGTTCCAGTTCCGTATAATAATCCAGATACAATGATCTCTCTCTAAGAAAATTCACTTTTAAAAATGTCATCTGAGTTAAGGAGCTCCTCCAAAATTCACGAGTAAAAAGTTACAATACCAAGACAAATAATGGCAAAATCATGTGTTAAATAGGGCATTTTTTTTTGCTTTTGATTCAGCCTGGCTTAAAGAAGATGACATATCTGAAACGTCCTGGTGTTGCCAGTGGTCTCACAAGAAAGACTACATCATCATCATCTTCATCATCAGCTTCCGGCATGAACTCATCAAGTCTTAATTCAAGTTTACCCATTTCTCCTATAGGCAAAACAGGTAACGCTCTTACTACATGTTTGTGCCACAAATCAGTTTTGAAATAGCTAAGCATGTTCTGGACTTTGGATTTGGAAATGTTTTAATGGTGTCCAGTACATTCAAGCACTAAGAAATGTTTTGTATGGAGAATAAAATTTTGTAGGCTAGCCCAGTAAATCCCTGTGGACTAAAGATAAATGTTAGACATACATCATTTGTAGAAACTAGATTGATCCAAGCCCGATGCCTACATGTGAGCAGCTGACACAGCTAGAAAGGAAGCAATGCCCCAGGAATTCTGTTCCTTTTATGCATGATCTTCTCTATTATAGCCAAGAACGTGAGCTTCTGAATGCTCTAAGCTTGTCTGACTGGAATTAAAAGAAAAAAAGAAAAAAAAAAAAAACCTGCCAAAACAACTGAAATTTGGAAGGAAGGTGGAAGGCTTTATTCCACATTTCTGTAAGCCTAAATAAAGGATGAGCTTTACCCAAGCAGATGGGAAAAACACCTCTAGGGAGATAACACAGCCAAGAGGCTTGTACTGTATTGAGGCCATCAATTTGACCATTTCAGTAAGCCTCAAAGGATCAGGAAAATAGTCTTCTAAAAGCACTGACAGATGTAAGGACTACAGTTCTTGTACATCTATAAAAATACCAAGTTACAGCAAATTTTTATTTGCACCTTGTTTCTGGGAGATTAATAACATACTATTAAAAGCTTAGTAAGAACTATTTTATGCAATAGAACTGTCTAATCAAGATTTCTCTTCTTATTGAAAGTAACCTACAGACTAAAAGTAAGAACTTTACAGAAATCTGGGAAAAATGCTTGTGGGGTTGTTTAGTCTGTGGTGTTAATCAGTGTAACTCAAACTGTTACCTCCTTGAAAGGCTGCTTAAGGAAACAGGGCCAGCTATGCTGGGAGAAAATGCTGGAAGTAATTTGAATCTGCAAGCTGTTTTGGCATTCCTTGAAGAATATTCTTTCACCTGATTGCAGTAATTTGGGAATTTGGTGAGAAGACCGTAAAATAGTATTGCTGAAGAATTTGAGGAATAGGTTTTCAGTAGTTGTATATATTCTCCTTAAACTTGAATTATTTGAACCTAAATTTAAATGCTGTAAATTTCTATTTTTCTTTCCTGTGTTAGTATAATTATTCTGCCTAGTCAAAAACTTCAGAAGTACAATTTTCTATTTCAGGGAAATCAAGCATATCATCAAAAGCTAGTGTGAGTGGCTCTAAGGTTTCATCTAGTACAAACAGGCTGGCCCTTGTCAGACCTACCACAGTGTCATCTCTGCAGGCTGCCAATACTGAGAAATCCAGGAAGCAAGTGAGATCAGCTAGTACTCCCAAAATATCTAGTGCCGTAAGCCTGACTAAATCTTCAGCTTCTGCAACATCATCTGAGACTGCAGGCAGTGGAATTCAGAGACCAAGCTCTGTTCCCAGTCTGCAGCAGCTATGTCAGCAGAATAAAGATGGGAGTTCACTAAAAGGAAGCCTGTGTGCAAAGCCCAAGGCTAGAGTTTTGTCTGTTTCCACAGGTCAAGCTAAGGCTCCTGTGAAAACTCAAGGTAAGCACATACTTTGTATGACCTGTCTGCTACTTTGGTTATTAAAAGCAAATGTTACCTTGAAGGTTTGTGATTTGTTTCATTACACTTCTGTCCAGCTTTGGGAAGAAATTAGTATTTAACTGAAAGATAACTGCTATAAAAGAAAAAAATATTAATGTGATAGCAATTAACAAAACTTTTCTCTTTAGATGCAACACCAAACAAATTGGCACCAAAAGCAACACCATCTTTCGGATTAACATTTTGTGGCACACCTGGAAGGTAGGGCTTCACTGAAAATTGAATACACTGAGGCATCCTTCTCAGCATGTGACATGGTTGGGTGTTGCAACAGTCTTAAAAGTTCTAACTTAATTATCTAGTCCCTTGAGACATGCCAAGTTAGATGTGTTAATGCCTACTGGAACTGACTTAAATCAAAACCCAAAACTAAACCAAATAACCCCTCCCACTCTATTCAGAAGAGGTTTCTTTGCAGTGCTAAATAGACTAAAATAATTCATAAAATAATTCTTACCAAGTAAAGCCCCTGCTATGCTGTGATTATCAACTTTAAGTTGAATACTGTTCCCTTGCTGACCAATGGGGAATGGATTTCTATTGTTTGGTAGAATGGTGTTATTCAAACAATTTCTAGAAGGTGTTGGCTAAGGCATGTTCCTCTTCTAGTGCCATGGCAGTCAGCACTCCTATGAAAGGCCAGAGTTTTTGTTTTCCTGAGAGGTCTGCCACCATGACTCCTGCCAGTGTGAAACGGTCTGGCCTACCTACACCCATCCGTCGGATCTCAGGGTTCCCAGCAGTGACTCCTAAAACTGTACCAAGAACAGCAATTTCTCCACATGCTGCATCTCTCCAGCAAAGCTTCAGCTTTTCTACCAAAAAGACTTTTACAGCTGGGTAAGACAGAAATCTGCATATATGAAATGAGTATTGTAGGCAAACTGCCTCAATGAATTCTAGTGATGACTCTTGGGTTTCAGGGACCTCTGCTAAATGTTAGAATAAAGCATTTGAGCATAAAAAAGCTGTATAGCCTAATAAAAATTTATAACTTGTGACTGGTAAAATGCTATAAGCTGTACTGAGGTGAGTCAGTATCTAACATGAAAGAATTACAGCTTTAATAGGAAATTATTTGTATTTCTTGAGCTAGGGAACAATTTAAGAGTTGTATCTGATGCTCTGGTGTCATTTTGCTATTGCCTTCTGATGAAGGGAAATAGCTGATTAAAATGCATATTACTTCTAACTTTTGTTTTATATTGTTGCCAATGGTCTGTAAAATTACACTTTTTAAAGCATCAGTCAAAAAGCCAAGGATTTAGTTGACTTAAACTTTATTTTCTGAGCAGCTTTACTTATGCTTTTATTAATTCTGTTTGTTTTCTGTGAAAGTAGTGTTCTCCATATTATCAGCCCAGCATCTTCTGACAAGGGCCATATGTATGCAGGCTTGTTTTGTGGCTGGTGGAGAGGAGCAGTATTAAAGTAGGAATGATTCATGGCTAGAAAACTGTCATGCTACTGAGGTCAAATGTCTCAAATGGTCTTTTCTTTCAAGGAAACAATTATTCTGTCTACAGTGACTTTATCATACTGATCAGATTACAGCCTCTGGTCCTCCAGCCGGTGTCAGTACTTCCTTTCAGTAGGGACTGAAGTGGGTTGCTCAGTGATAGACAAGATCAATGCCTCTTTGCTAGTTCTTCCAAGTTTAAAAAAATCCCAACCAAAATACCTTGTGTGAAATTTAGGCTGGACAGAAATGTCAAATAAGATAAATAAGATTAAATTCTTCTTAATCATTTCCTTTTTTTTTTTTTTTTTTTTTTTTTTTTTTGCATGGGTAGGCTATACTTCTATTGCAAAATGAAATATTTTGGATTTTGCAGGTAACTACCATTTATTTGAATAAAAATATTGGAAGCCTTTTGGTCATTAAAACTTGGGGTAAAAAAGGAGAAAATGAGGTTAGAAATTAGGTTGTCTGTCTTTAGTAGTTAATGCTGATTAAAGAGCTCAATTATTGCTGATGCTCTTTTCCGTAGTTCTAAACAGAAACAAGACAGTAAGAGACAGACATCTTCAGAAGATGATACATCTCCTCCACCTGTACTACCTCTTGCACTTAACTTCTCACCAGAGAAAACTGCTACAGAAGGAGTAGAAAATGTATTAAAAGAGACAGAAGTACAAAATGAGCTGGCTGAAGAGAAACAACCTGAGGTAAGAAATGACAATACATTTTCCTACAAAATTACTAAGTAAACTGCTTGAAACCAAATTATTTCAAGGTAAGGGATAAGTAGGAAAACCACTTCAGTATACATGAAGTTAAAATGCGTTGGAATCATGAAATAATAGAATATTTTGAGTTGGAAGGGACCCATCAGAATCAAGTCCAACTCCTGGCCCTGCTCAGGACACTCAGGAATCACACTAAATGCTTCTTGAATTTTGTCAGGCTGGTGCTGTGACCATTTCCCTGGGGAGCTGTTCCAGTGCCCAAACACCCTCTGGGTGAAAAATACTTTGCTACTATCCAACCTAAATCTCCCCTGACTCAACTTCATGATGTTTCCTCGAGTTCTGTCACGGATCACGAGAACGAAGAGATTGATACCTGCCCCTGTGTTTCCCCTCTTGAGGATGTTCAAGACCACAGTAAGGTCTCTCCTCATCTCTTCTCCAGGCTGAACAGACCAAGTGCCCTCAGCTGCTCCTCATAACGCTTCCCCTCCAGACCCATTGCCATCTTTGTTGCCTTCCTCTGGGTGCTCTCTAATAGCTCAATGTCTTTTTTTATATTGTGGTGCCCAACTAGCTGTAACCATGTGCACCCTCTAGTGCCTGTATTTAGCATTGAACATAATTTGTTCAGTATTTCCACTAAGTGTGTTCCCATTTCAAATGCCCTGTCAAATACTTGCAGATTTTATATTAAATTTCCACTTTTGGAAGAGTACTGTGAAATCCTGTTGGATTCAATTAAAAAAGTAGTGTTGCAGGGCAGTTCATTTTGCACCCATAAAGCTCCTTCAGGGATTAAAAAACCCAAACCCAAAACACTACTGTAGCTAAATTCAGTCACCTAACAGGAGTGCTAATCTGCAGCGAGGGAGGATTAAACCCCAAAGTCCACATAGTACTAAACTTAAGTGTCAAGTAATTAGTTCAGTGAACACTTTCCCTCTCCCAGGAATGTCGTGGCTTCATGTTGAAAGCTGGTACTCCACAGGCATTAAAAAGAAAGGACTGAAGTTGTAGTTCTGAAATATTAACCTGACAAAGTGGCTATTGTTTTACAAATACTCAGGTGTAGAATAATGTGTAGATAAATTACTTGATGTTACTGCATCAGTATGTTCCTTGTTAGCTTACTTGGGGGCATAAAGTCTCTGTTTCAGAATTGCTTAGTACATGTATGGGGTAGTTAAACTGGACCAAAGGATAACTAGAGTGTGAAGCTGTAGAGAACAGTTTCTATGGCTAAATAACATTGCACAATAATTGTAGTTAAATCATTTAACTATTAAGAGGGTTATTAATCTTCTGTTTTACATTTAACTCTACTTTTAAGTGAAAAACTGTTTTATGCCATAGGATCTCTTTTGCTTTGTCTTACTGCATTTTCCCTGTGATGCTAGCCACTGGCAGAGCAGGAGCTGAGGTTTTTACACTGTGTGCAATGAATCCTGCATGAAAAACACCCAAGCTATAAATTAAGCCTGTTCTGTGATTATTATAGCTGTATAAGCTAAATTGACTCCCACAATATATATGAAGGAAGCTTGGTGAACAGAGGAGAAAACCTGAATTATTTTTTTTAAAGGCTTTGCTGCTAGATACTGGAGTAGACAAATCTCTCCCACAGCCTTCTGAATGTGAAAGTAGACCTTTGATTGACCTTTCCAATACTCCTGAAGTGAGTAAGATTACTTCTCCAAAGCCTGTATTATCTGGGCAGATAAAGGTAAGTTTTATTCAAATAATCTGGTGCAAGTATGTTAGCAGAAAAATGTCAGCTGGCTACATACCCTTGTCTCCAAAGCAGTTCCACAATACTGTAGGAATATTTAATATTAGCTCAATATGATATACATAATGAGGTGCTCTTAAGAGAATGTCATGTTTAAAATCAAACAGTGTGTTCTGAACTAGAGCTCAGTGAGCAATCTGCAAATAAGAAAAGGAGGAGGATGGAGAAAGAACTTACTACTTAAAGCAGTTGTTATAGAATGAAACTGTTCTGAAGCAGGAAATGAATGTTGTCTTCAGGAGAATTGGCATGCTTACTCTTGTTTCCCCTTTTTTGCACATTTTCAGTTCTTGGCAGCAACTCTTTTTAATCAAAAAAGAAAGGTGGCCTCTCCTGTTTAGCTCCTTTTCTAATCCTCTCCTTAGCTGGAAGATGTGTGCTGTTGGAATCTGCTCTAAATTTTACAAGCATTTCTAGGCAAGTGCTTTTCATGCATTAGTGGCTTGAAGGTAGATACCTCTATTTATTGTCAGATGAATGCTGGTAACTATGAGGATGCAGCCTTTGACAATAGATGTAGTTGGGCTCAACTGAGTATCAGGCCCTTCAAATTTTGTCAAAAGAGGAGGATTGCAGAACTCTTGACTTGGGGGGGGCATGTTCAGAGGAGTTCAGAAGTGCTGTGTCCTGCCTGGATGGCACTGTAATTAGAATATGCATTGTAGTGAAACTCAGAAAAGCCTTTTAGGCTTTTAAGGTAAGTATGGACAATAACCACCTTGTGAGAAGCTTATGCTTGTCTAAGAATGAGCGTATTTTAAAAAACCAGAACACAAACTCTTGAGTGTGGTGCTTGTATTTGTCTTCTGGATACTAAAAGGAACTCTAAACAAAACAAGTAATTGAGAATAATACAGATTGTAGCTGCTAGTAGCTATGCACAACAGTTGACTACACTAGCTAAATTTTATTGTTTTTCTTGCAGCTAATTGATTTGAGTTCTCCTCTTATCACTCTGAGCCCTGATGTAAACAAAGAAAATCTGGATTCCCCTCTACTCAAGTTCTGAATTTGAACTGAAATATGAAGAATTCTTGGCAATTGTGATCTTTGAAGTGTTTTAGGTGTTATTCTTCACTTGTATAATTTTTGGGAGATGGCTGTAGATTATCTGTTGAACTGCATTAACAAAATAGAATTCTAACAGTCTTGATATAGTCAGTCTGGTAATGGTTTTGTTCATGGATGTGCTGCAATGGATGTATTTAAATGATATTGTTCTAAGGTAAAAAAAGGTATATTCTCTGAATTGGAAACCTGCCTCCTTACTTCCTACCAATTGTCATTTGATTCCTCTATGTACAAAAAAGTTTTAATTTACAATAAATGAGTTGTGTGCTGAATGTGTACAAAATAGCAATTTATTGCATGCTGGGGGTAGACTTTTCTAGTGCTTCACTTACAAATGCTAATGTGTAGGTAAAAGCTAGTGGACTTCAGGGTGGTGTAGCAAGTTTGGAAACAAACATTTCAGTACTGAATGCCAGTGGAATAAATCAACAGCACCACCTGAATTTCTGTAATGCAAAGGAGAAGACAGCAGCTTGTTCCTGCCCGATGGTTTAGTCGTGGCTGGCCCTAGCTGGGATAAACTGCGGCTTATTCAGGGATAACGGCCATGAGACAATCAAAGGGAGATGTTTTGTTCTGTTTTTCTTTGTCTAACTCACTATGCTGGGCCCTGTGGCCTGCGTGTGGGTTTTGGGTGGCCTGAGAAGGGCCAGAGGCCGCCTCTCCCGTTCCCGGGACCCTCTCCCGCTGCTCTCCCCTCCGGCCGCGCGGGTGCCGCCGCCGCCCCGCCCCGCCCCGGCGCGCAGGCGCGTGCCCGGCCCGGCGCTGTGGGGAGCGCGGGGGCGGGCGGAAGCGGCGGCGGGGGCGATGCTGGCGGCCCAGGGCCGCCGCGTGGCCTGCGCCGTCTCCGGCGGCGTGGACAGCGCCGTGGCCGCGCTGCTGCTCCGCCGCCGAGGTGCGGGGCGGGGGTGAGGGCGGCGGGGCCGGCCGTGCCCTGTGCCGCGCTGCGCGGGCCGCGTGTCCCCTCTCGGTGCCCGCTCAGCCGCCCCCTCGGGCTGCCGGAGCGGCCGCACGCCGGGCAGGGCAGCGCGGAGAGCCGGGCACCGCCGGGACGGCAGAATAGCCGCGACGGAGGGGGTGGGAGCTGGGGCTTACCGTCGCGTTAGGTTGCCACAGGAGCTTGGATTAGCTATTACCTAGAGAAAAAAACCATAGCTATACAATAACTCTGCTGTAGAGTTTAGCACAGGACTACTCACCATCTTCGGAAAGATGCAGTTACCAAAGCCATTCTTGAGAAACACAGGGTTTGCATCCAGGCTGTAGGAATTTAACTTTCTAAGACATTCTCGCCTTCATTTAATAGGGTACCAGGTGACAGGTGTGTTTATGAAGAACTGGGACCCTCTGGATGAGCGAGGAGCTTGCTCTATTGACAGAGATTGTGAAGATGCTTACCGGGTGTGCCAGAAGCTTGATATCCCGTTTCACCAGGTTTCCTACGTGAAGGAATACTGGAACGAAGTGTTCAGGTAGAAACACATTTACACTAGCTGGTTTTCCAGTATATTAGTGTGGTACCATGTTATAATGAAAAGCAAGAATGGACAGATAATGAGCAATGGCAATTCACTGCAGTATTATCAGTGCTAAGAGAAAGCCCTGAAGCCTGTTAAATATTGAGGAATTACCTTTTCTCTTGTTTGTATTTAAGGTCAGAATTTATATCTTGGTTTTAATGTGTTATTTTAAAATTAATAAGAGATTTCTCCTTGTGGTAGTGCGTAGCAATTGCTTTGTTGCAGCTTATTTCTTCAGCTACCCGTGTACTGGCCCAACCTTACTGCAACTTGAAAAAAAATTATTTAATGGGGTGCAGTTATTGTCTGTATGTGCAGCTTACACAGAGCATTTTACATAGTGTGTGCTGAATCCAGTTTAGCATAAAATGATTGTGACTTAGCCTTTGTTTCTTTAAACTTAAAACGAATTTGAAGCTGTTCTGTGAAGAGGGTGCTCAGATTTTCTGTGAATTTATTTCACTTTAAGGGACGTTCTACATAGGAAAAGCTGAGAGATTTTCTTGGAAGGTAGGAGAAGAAGGGACATGTTGGTATAACAGCATAATTTATCTTTATGCGCTGAACATAAGTACATAAAAGTTGGTTCCTGATCTTCATCATCCCCCTTTAAGTAGTGCTGTTACTACGTTACTTGAAAGCGAGGAATAACCTGGTCATGCTACTTGTACTGCATGTTGAAATGACATCATGCTGAGCACCAAACTTTTGGATAGTCAGTGAAGAAAACAGCAAAACAGCCCTTTGCTGGGGAAGTTCATTCCATTATTCTATTTTTGCTGTGAGAGAATGAATAAGTGCTACAAAACTTCTTGGGCTTTATTAATACAGTGTTTCCTAACTCTCTGTTACAAGTGTCTTGGTTTGTTTCAGAATCCTTTTTTCTTTACTGTCATCACTGACCTTAAATTTACTCCTCCTCTGGATCTCTCTTAAAAGGGTTATTCACCATAAGACACCTTTTATCATGACAACTGTTCCAGGTCTTGTCTTTTCCATGGCTTTTGCAAAGCCTGTTTCAGTTCTTTGCGTTAGAGAAAAGGAACTCTGTCCTGTAGACATCCTTCATTGCCCTTTCTCTCGTTCTGTGCTTTACTAGAAGTTCTGAACTGATGTGAGTCTGGCTTTGTGCTGAGTCCTTTACAGAACTCCCAGTGTACCATAAGAGTACAGTGTGAGCCAGCAAGAGGGAGGCATCTCTGGGTAGACCCAGGTGATTTAATTATTAGCAGCAGTTGTTGAATTCAGAACTTTTAAAAAGGAGTTAGAGAAAGTAAAAGATATGTTGCTTTATTTTCTATTTACTAATGTAATGTATCACACATAAGGCAGAAGCAAGTGATTCAGTTTCAGATGGAGAAAACTAAAACCAAATACTAGGATTGCTGTTGTTCTTTTAAATCCAGTCTGTGCCCTCAGTTCCTCTTGACTGCAGTGGCTATTGACAGCAAGCAAAATGATGCAGTGATGAGGCCTTTTGATATCTCAGGGCAATGTTGTATGCAGGTTTAATTTCATTAGTTATTATTTCAGTGTTTTCAAGTGAATAATAAATACTAAGTAATTGTGCAGCAGTGTAAAAGGACAACATAACTTTGAGAAGCTTTGAATTTCTAGAAGGGGAAAAAAAAGGACAGGAAAATGTCTCTAAAATTAAGCCCCATGAGTGATGACTGCTTGTGGTGACGTTATTGCAGCTGAAGTTATTGTCTGTTCCACTGAGACACTCCTGGTGTGTACCACCACATTGTCCCACTGAAAAATTAAATAGGGTTGTTAATTCTGAAAGTAAGTATTCCATAAGAGTTGGGTAGGATGTGCACAGTGGACAGCCACATCTGCCCAGAGGGAATATTAATTTAATAAAGCGGGGTTACAAGATTGTAAGTGATAATTTGACCCTGTCCTCAGTGCACTTTGGGGAAAGTCTTCCAAGGATTGGGTTTTTTTGCACATTACAATCTAATATTATTTCTAACATAAAATGTTTAGTATAACTGGATCTTCTCTGAGACTGGGACACTCAGGTTCTCATAGTTAAACACTGTCCAGTTTCTGATAGTATTATGCATATTAATGATTCTGATAGACATTTGAGTCTTTATTTTACAGTGACCTCTTAAAAGAGTATGAATTGGGAAGGACGCCTAATCCTGATATTTTGTGTAACAAGCACATCAAATTCAACTACTTTCTGCATTATGCTGTGGATAACCTTGGTAAGGTATTTTCAAGTGTGTCAGTACAGAGTGTGTGCCGTGGAAATGCTTAAAGGAAACAAACTCTTTAAAAGGTGGGGAAATACATGAGTCCATGTGCATGCCTAACTCATATATCTGTGGTAGTATGTCAGTAATCACAAAGTATTTGGTTTTAAGATTGCTTTTGCATACAAAATTATAGAATGTTTCAGGTTGGGAGAGACTTCCAAAGATCATCTAGTCCAGCTCCCCTGCCCTGAGCAGGGACATCTTCCACTAGATTAGGTTGCTCATATGTAGGAACAGATTTATTTCAGGGACACGCATTGACCTGACCACTAAGTTCTACATTCTTAAGTTGTCCTTAAAGTACAAAAGCACAAGTGCTGGCATGCTGGTGAATAGTTTGCGTTATTTAAATAGGAGGAGTACAATTATTGTCAGTATAAGACTTCTCTAGGTTTTCTTCTTTCATTGCTTTCTGCTTTTCTTGCTGTATGTTTGCAATCCTGTTTCGAACTGTGAATTTCAAGTTTGTGCCTTTATGTTATATTTGGGTTTTTTTCCTTGATAGGAGCAGATGCAATTGCTACTGGGCATTATGCCAGGACCTCACTGGAGGATGAGGAAGTGTTTCAACAGAAACATACTAGAAGACCACAGAGGCTTTTCAGAAACCGTTTTGAAGTTAGAAATAGTAAGTTGTGACTTCATTTCATGTTTTATCCTACATATGAAAGGGAAATTTAAACTACATTTGTTGTCACAGAGTCAGAGATGTTTGTTACCTTACACACAATGATTACCGATTAGACCCCAGCCTTTGTAGAAGGTTGGTTGTGCTAAACAAGGTATTTACATTACTGAAAAGGACCCTGACTTCTCAAATACTACAGATTCTGTTTTAAGAGTCAGGTGAATGTCTGATACATGGTGAGAAGCATGCTATACCCAAAGGGAAAAAAACTTGTAAACTGAAGCTATGCAAAGCTGCCACAGTGATGATTTTACTTTATAGATTCTCTGCTTTCATTTGTTTGTTCTGGACTTAAAGGGGTTTATTTTTTTCTTTGTTTTAATTTTACTTCTGGGAAGTTGAAATGGCCCCAACTGGACCTATGGTCTATATATGGGACAGACTGTGATTTACAGATGTAGTGTTTTGTGATGAGCTTCCTTTCCCTGTTACTGAGATTTTATATTGCCAGTTGTGACTGAACTATTGGCCTGTAGTTCGTGTTCTAGTCAAGAAGCACGTAAGTAGTGTTTGTACAACAGCAGAGCTATTAACTTTTAAAGAGAGGGGGCAGAACGTGATTGAAGAACTGTACCAGTTTTATTTCATCTGGGCAATCAGGAGATTTCATCTATTTTAAAGAAAAAAGTCCGACTCCCATCTCTGAGCATTGGCAATAACTCCACTGATTGCTCAAATCATTGATTTGAGGTGATTTCAGGGCAAAACAGTGTCTTTCTGAAGAACAGTGTACTCCAAGGTATTTGAATCTTTGTTCTCTCTTTCACAGGAAATGTGAAAGTTGTTTTTGTTTTTTGTATTGTCAATGTCCTTGCCAGTGACACATGCACTATTGAAATAGATGTGAGGCAGTGTAAGACTTTGTAAGATTCTGCACTGTACAAATGCAGAATCTTCAAGATCTTATTAGTGATGAGAAAATATCTGGGTGTTTTCATTAGATTTTGAAAAACGTGCAAAATCCTGTCTTTAATATGTATTTGGAAATACTAAAACAGAAATGTTGATTGTCAAAATACTAAAGCAAGTTGAACTATTAATGGTAGTTATGATGAGGTGTTTTATGTGTTTAACTTTGCAGCTGTGAAACTCCTTCAAGGCGCTGACCTCTTTAAGGACCAGACATTCTTTCTAAGTCAGATCTCACAGGATGCTTTGAGGAAAACGATCTTCCCTTTAGGGGATTTAACAAAAAGTTTTGTAAAGAAGATAGCAGCAGAACATGACCTTCATCATGTGTTAAAGAAAAAAGAGGCATGGTAACACTTAAAACTCTTTTGATGTGTATTTCTCTCTAAAACAACTTTCCTGAACTTTTCGAACTTTAATCTCCGGCAACCCATCAGTTTCTAATAGAAAAGAATAATATAATAGGCTGGGAAGCATTTTTCATAGCTGGCTACTGCCGTAAAAGTACTTTCAGGAGCTTGTGGTTAGTTGTGCATTTTAGCTTGCAGGTATTTTGTCTACTGTTGTATGTCAGAAGAGCTAAGATGAAGGTGAATGTGTCAGATGCTGTGAGCCTGAAGGAAAGCATCCTCTATCACAGCAAGGGAGAAGCCTCTGGTCTTTATTCTCCATAGCTTTTAAGAGCTTCCTCTCTGTAATTTTTCACTATGTCTTTAGAAATTGGATCATACTCTTTTCCCATAGTTACTCTTAAAAAAAAAAAAAGTTACGTTTCTTTGAGAACTAAGACTTCATGAGTTGATCTTAAAAACTGTAATGCAGGCAGTAGTTGTTTTGCTGATGCTGCCTTGATTGCTTTTCATGTTTATATTCAGCCTCAGTAAATGGATGCTTGAAGAATGTCAGCAATAACTGAAAGGAAAAGAAAAGCCTGTTTCATTCTGAAAGTGTTTTTTTTCAAGAGATGGACCATCACTGTATCATTTTGTTACTTTTGTACCTCAGTATGAAAGAGACTTCTGTTTTTAATGTACATACAATCTAGTCACCAAGGTTAATGTATTTATTTATCAAACAGATTTTCTATTTCCTAGTATCTCTCTTACTTTCAGTGCTTACAGCTCTCACCGATTCTGTATAGAATTAGTTTACCTATGTTGCAGCAGATGTTGTGGATTTGTTTATGACATGCCTAAGATAGTTTGGCATATATGGGAGGGAAAAAAACCATCTTGGACAGATTATTTCAAACAATTTCTTGGACAGACATTATTTCAAATGTTTTTCTCTGCTTTTATGGATTCAATTCCATGTTTCCTTTTCAGAGTATGGGGGTCTGCTTCATTGGTGAAAGGAACTTTGAAAAATTCCTTCTCGAGGTGAGCAACACTAAATCTGTGACAATCTTTGTTTTCTTCTGGCCTTCAGTCACTGTCTATAGAAAAATCTCCAGCAGCTTGTGGCCCACAGTAAGTAGCAATGTCCCACCTGCCTTTGCAGTCCGAAGCCTAGTTAGAAGCTGACACCCACAGCCTGGGAGAGGTATCTTGCCCCTCTACCAGCAGTCACTCCTTTTCTGGGGCAAAAGGAGTGAACATGCACTCCTGTGCCTGCCAGGCTCTGACAAATGGTTGGAATGTGAGAGGGACAAATTGCTGGATCCTGCTGTCCCCTGACATATGTGAGGATAGGGGACTTGAAGCCTAGAGTTACTGCCCTTCCTGCTTTTCTGTGAGAGCAGTATTGAGGAAGAGTCAGTAAGCTGCTTGGGCAGAGTTTGCTTCTTTCTTCTTCTTCAGCTTCAAGAGAATGTAGTTACAGGATCTGAAATATGCTGTGAGGTCTTCTTGGGCTGTCTTGTGACTTACCTCTTCCTCTTTGTTAGTATTTGGAACCTCAACCAGGTAACTTTATTTCCATTGAAGATAAGAAGGTGATGGGAAGACACAAAGGTAATTGGCTAACTTACCGTAATAACTTACTTTTAAATAAATGGAACAATACTGCTTATATTTGGAGGGACAAATTTTGGGAAATTCCAAAGGAGTCTACAAATTTTTACCCTGTTTGTTAAACCATGGAAAATTTGCTGTATCCAATAGTAGAGCCTTGAACTACAACTGATTCTTGATTAGTTGTTCCATATTGCAGGAAAGCAAATAATTATTAGGGTTACTCTGTCAATACTAAGTGGTTGTTATTTTAATACCAGGAGACCATTGTTCACTTAATTCCTTCAAAATGACTGTGCTTCCTTTCCATAATCTTTAGTATCTAAACTTTGTAGAAGAAAATGCACCTCAGTGATACACAGCAGGACAGCATCAAACATGGGCACCTTAACTTTTCCTTTTCTCACATGTGTTCTTCCTTTGCTGTCCTCAGTTCAAGCTGCCAGAATTGAGTTCCTCTCCCATGTAATGTATGGTAATAGAGTGTTACACTGGTACATAAAAGTAAGGGACTGGCAAGACTGAATGGTAAAAAACCCACAAATTGAAACTGAAATAAAGAAATGTTTGTCTTTTATAAGACCTAAGAATACCACAGGTGAAATGGATTATTTGAAATCTTTAGTTTGCATTTCAAGTACAGATGAAATTTCAAGTAGATGTTAGTTTTAGTTTGTGACTGGTCCTCTTCTCTAAGGCAGCTTGGTTTGTTATTCTTTGTTTAGTGGTAACGTTTTGGGGAAATTATTTTAATGTGTTTTTCTGAAAGAAAAAGATGAAAAGTTCCTAGCAATATTCCATTTTTATATTTCTTTAGGTTGGTTCCTCTTCACAATAGGCCAGAGGGCTCGGCTGGCAGGCCTCAAGGATGCTTGGTTTGTTGTAGACAAAGATGTCAGCACTGGAGATGTCTATGTGGTGAGTTAATTAACACCGGGTTTGCAAATGACTAATGCATACATTTTGTGACTGCTGCTATATGGAGCATGAGCCTAACGTGGGCAGAATTCTTGGCTTTCCTCTTGGGGGAAACAAGAACCAACTAGTGTATCAGCAGATATGAAACATTTTCCAAACAGGCTTTTCATGAGCACCAAATTGTTTTAGATTTTGGCACAGAGCTTTTCCAAGCAAAAGGCAAATACTGAAAAGAATCAGCCAATCTCCTGAACTCTCATTTTCTACTCTAAAGGATGAGGATTTTATCTTAGTTATTAGGACGTGGTTTATAAAATACGTATTATCTTGGTTTATGATATATTGCTGCTTTGTTTTTCTAGTAAAAGAATAAGGAGCCAGTGACAGAGTTTTATCATTTTGAAAACTGAGGCAGAATATGTATAATAATGCAAATAATTGGTGTGTTAATGGCTAATCATATGATGTTTCTTCCTGTTCATGCAGTTGTTACTCCTCTTGGATACTGATGTGATTGTGATAAGGTGTTCTGCTACTTGTTGGTGTGCTGGTGGGGGGGACCATAATCAAATGAGAATTGAGAAGAAACACACAGGAACACTAAGAAATTTTTTTTTATGCCCTGCAGTGAGTTTGTCAAAGGCAATGCCTTTGTTGGAGAGGTGTTCATTTGGGAAGCTGAAAAAGAAGAAGGTAGCATCTTGTTGAGATAGGATAAAGGAGGTCAGATTTCTGAACTCAGCCTGAAGAAGGCAGAAATGCAGTTGGAGGGAAAAGCATACAGGAAGAGACATGACTCTGAGGGGAGTGGAAGACTGACAAAGCATTCAGACTTGCTGTAGCCTACTTAAGTGCTAACAAATGCTTTCTTTCTTGCTCACATTGCCTTCATCTTGCTATGGCTTGATGCTCCTTCTATACTTCATGCTTCACTTTACAAGCTCCACCTCTTTGGCAAAAACATCAGCAATAAATAAACGTTTTTTAAGGCACCATCAAGAGATCACCCTGCTCTGTACAGAGACCTCCTGCGGACAAACCGAGTGCACTGGATAGCGGAGGAACCTCCGGCAGAGCTTGTTAGAGAGAAGATGATGGAATGTCATTTAAGATTTCGGCACCAGATGGCACTGGGTAGTCAAACCTTGTTTTACTTTTTGTCTTACTCAGTTTGTGAAACTCTGGTAGCGTGTTGCTGTAGTTCTGCAGATAGTGGAAAGGTTTTGGCTTGGCCTTCCTGTTTCTGCAGTGTGTTATGCAACAATTCTGTACCTTGACTTAGATCTGTTTAGCCTAGGTTTTCCTTCTTTAACATGAACATAATGGTTAACTGTCAGGTTTTCTGCTCATGTCAGGTGTTTCTGATAATTTTCTGCTCTAGTGCCTTGTGTCCTGACTCTAAACCAAGATGGGAGTGTGTGGGTAACACTAGTAAAGCCAGCAAGAGCTATCACACCTGGACAGGTAAGTTATTAGAAGTAGTTTCCCTGCCATTTTTGTGTTTTACCTTATCTGGCTAATAACACAGAGTAGGTGGAGCAAAATAATTAATTTATTTACATGTGAGAGTGGTTAGCTCTATTTTGACTATTCATCAACTGTTTTCGAGGAGATTGTTTCTAGTTTTAAGTGATCTGTTATTATCTGTATAGTCTGAGAAACTTGCTTACAAGTTTTAGAAATACATGGAAACATCTCTGGTGATCAGTTGTATATGCAGAAATGGAAGCTGTTGTTGTTTGCAAGAAATAGATTTTAAAAGGCGTTAATTTGGTAATTGGCTGCTTAACATGGGTTTAGTGTTCAAACCAGTTTAGGGAGGCTCTGTCTGGGGAAGTCCATTGTCCTGTAGAGTACTGAGAAGAGGTGCTGTGCCTAAAAGGGATGCCTTTTAACACTGCCAATATAAATACACTCCATCACATCCCAGCACAGTGGCTCTCAAATATTCCCTGCATGCCTTCTCCCAGCATCTGTTGTACCCACCCTCCCCGATACTTGGGGGCCTGTGGGTCACATCAGGAGGGAAGTTGTTTGAGAACTATTTGTAGTGGAGAGAAGCTGAGAAGAATCCAGACAGCTTATGAGAGACATGAGAAGCCCCTGAGTGCCAGCAGCTGCTGAGCCTGTAACCGGGCTCTGTTTTGCCAGGGAGTGAGGCAAGGCAGGAGGTCTGGGCTCCCCTGTCCTGCAGGAACCTACTGAGCACATCGGGGAACTCCAGTTGCTTCCTTGCAGATGGTCTGCTGCCATAGTCCTTGGCCCCTTCCTGTTTTGGGAAGTGCCACTGCAGGCTGGGCACAGTTGTCTGGGGAAGGTCCAGTGGAGATGCAGATGATGTTATGTGTGTCATCCCGTTTGGAAAGGAAATTTCCCAGCACAATCTATTCCACCTCAGTAACTGAAGAGTTTTGAGATGGTCTTGTAGAAGTTCATGATGAATTTTCCACCAACATGTTTATAAATATACACTCATGTGAGCCAACAAATCCTCTGTGATTTGCGTGTTTTTTTGGTTTTTTTCAGGGTTTTTTTCAGATTTAGCCAGAACAGGTATAAATGAACGTGCTCACTCTCCAACAGGTCTTGCACAACCTGCAGTTGCTCACGATGGTTTCTGCAGCTGCTAAAAAGGCTCTCCCTGTGTTTATCTCCTAGTTTGCCGTGTTCTACAAGGGGGACGAGTGCCTGGGCAGTGGGAAGATCCTGAGGATGGGCCCATCAGTGTATACCTTGCAACAGGGCAAAAATCGAGAGGAGAGTCCAAAGAAGGAAGAGATTGACAAAATAGAACCAGCAACATAACGCTTGGGGTTGTTTATTGAAGGACTTCGGAGAATTTGCTGCCTGAGAATAATAAAAACTATAATGAATGTGGATTTTGTTGATTGGTATGTTCTTAAGGCCAGTTAACTGAAGAGTCCCAGCTCTTGACTGTTAGCACTGAAGGAGTTTAATGCCAGTCTGGTGTAATTTTGCTGGACTGTATGGTGCTATTTATGCTAATATGTATCAAGGGATGTCCTAAGGTGTTCTGTAATAGTAGTTACACATAAAAGAATTTTAATATAAAAATCATGTCTGAAATAATAAATCTATCTCTTACATGTAAGTGAAATACTTTTTTTTCCCCTTACTTAAAGGTGTACCTGTCCCTAGTAAAGGACATAGATTATTTTACTATGAATGTGTGCTTGTGCTTTGAATTCTGGAAAAGGAATTAATGATGTTCAAGTTCAGCATTTGGAATGAACTCCAGGCAACAGATACTTATTTTTCATTTTGAATAGTTTTCTAAAAATTGCTTTTGATTCTTAAACTGTATTAAGTAGTCGTTTCAGATGTTTACATAAATCAGAATTACAAATCTTAGGGGCTTAAAAACCATCTTGAATGTTAAATGTTTTCACAGAGCTGACTCATTTTCTGTTAACTGCTGAGGTCTGAGGCTGTTTGGTTTGTCTCCTGGAGAAGAGAATGCATTGTACTTGAAAAAGATGCAAATTCATAGGGATTTCCTTATTGTGGTTCGAGCTTAATATAGACCTAATAATGATTGGATCTTGCTATGTCTCAAATTGGAATGCTATTAGGAAGAGCTGAATCCAAATTGAATGGGTTTATAAGGACTGGGTGCATATTGAGGATACCCCAAGCTTATAATAAAACTTCATTGCAGCAAGTTAGCAAAAATGAATTCCTGTCTTTCAGCATGGTAGTAGAAGGTAACTATTCCTGAGGTACAGGTGTGCAGGAGCAGGACTCACCTCGTGATGTAGAATTTTGAGATTTTAACTGGCACTGAGATCCCAGGTTTGCTGAGAGCTGCTGGGCCAGTGCCTCATAGCAAAGGTTAACCATGTCCTGCTTGTAGCATAGCTGGCATGGGATGCAATGAATGTCTGCTACAGCACCTGCAGGACAGAGGCTTTTTAATCTGTGCTCTGCATCCCTCTTTTTGTTTAAGCATCCTAAGTGTTGGATACAGCAGTAATCCAGGATGGCTAATGTAGAAAATTCAGAAGCTAACGTGCTGATCTTTGGTGGAAACCGCCCCAGCAATGGTCTCCATTCACTTTATAGGCTCAGGGGACTTTGATTTTTATCATCCGAAGTGAACCTCATGGTTCTGCTGAAGAATCCTCATCTGAGGTAGAGGTGAATATGGGCAATGGTTGGTTAGTACAGACTCATTGTCTGAGAAGGGTGGAGGCTGCAGCTCAGCCTCTTGCCGTGATGATGAGCAGAGATCTTTGACAAGATGAAGTGATTGCTGCTCTTGCTCCCGGTGAACCTCACCACACTGCTGTGAGCTAGGAGCTAGTGGCATTTGTGAAATTCAACTTGCTAATAGCTTCTTGCATGGGATGCTGCGCAAGAGGCTGCACATGCCCAGCAACGCCACACTTGCATGTTCAAACCAGCATTTCCAAACAGCTTGTACTGTTCAGAGGGGTTGCTACATTTCTCTTTTTGTCCCATGTGCTTCTCCTGGATAAGGGTTTGAACTACTGACCTGTATGAGATCCTTGCTCCTCTCATATGTAGGGTCTTTGGCCAGGAGAATTTTATTATGTCCTACATAGGGACGCAGTCTCTCGGGGCCATCTGGCAGAGCAGCCTATAGAGGCACATTTCTATTCTGGAGCTGGCTGTTAACCTGCAAGATGAGCAGCCCCATCACCAGTCGTGCCTGCATTTGTGACGACGGTGGTGGTTTCTGTAACACCAGTGCCCAGAGGTGCCAGTACTACTGACAGCAGTGCCTGAATCCCATGCTCCAGCCTGCCCCAGGGCTAGCAGCCTGGCCTGGCCCAGCCCAAAGTGGGTGTGAAAATGCCCAGGGGCACAGCTGTAACGGCTTGGAAACCGAGGTAGAGGGGTGAGGTGAGAGCAGAGGTTGGTGCTGGGGTCAGGTAGCCGTGCGCCCTCCAAGGGACCATCACTGATACCATTGCTTGCACAGCCTTTGCTAAGGCTGGAATTTGGCCAGGATTAAGCTTGAATCGGGTAAGAGCTGTCTGGCTGGTGAATTTCCTTTTATGTCTATTGCCGAAGATTAGCATCAACATGCTTGTTGAACTTCATTGGCTTTTCACTTTTTTTGGTCATTTTTTTCTGCCACTATGGGCAACAAATTGCAAGCTGGTGAATTCTCTTTCAAGTTGTCATTAAGCTTTTCAGGTCTTGAAATACTTGGTTTCAAACGCTCACATGCATAACTATTTAGAAAAGGACTTTTTCCTTCCGAAGTAGAAAATGTGGTAACAAGATTAGGATCATGTAACTGAAAAACCACGACTCGTGTCAGCTAAGGCTGGGTCTGAATTGAAATCTCTGTTGTGCCCTGTGAATATATTCAAAACCTGTGTTTCTGAGTGTATAATGGCTGAAAAATTGCACTCCAAGTGCAGTTTTATTCCAGAAATGCTTGTGTGAAACCTGTCTTAATTGCACCCCTGGTTTTGCTCCTTCTTGGCGGTGTTCCTGCCCCAGCTGGTGCTGAAGAGCTGGAGGACAGAACTGTCCCCATGCAAAGAGAGCAGGGCTGTCACCTGATTCTGTCTTCTCCTGGACAGGATCTCTGGAGCATTGAGATGTTGCACAGATGTGGTGAAGGGCTTCGTTCACACTATGGCAGCGCAGTATTTACAGTCCAGCAGTAAAAGCATTGGCTTGTAGTGTTTGCATTGGCTTCTAGGGCTGAGAGAAGCTGTTATATTCCCATTTCAAAACTGAGTGTTCACTCTCTTCAGCTGCTTTCTCTCTTTAGCTGCAGACCACAGGAAACAAAGCTGGTGTTTTTATAAAGCTTTTTCCCCCTCCTCCTCTTTAGAGTAGATCTGTATTTTTAGCATACTTACAAGCAAAAAGGACCCCAAATTGTTGGATGCAGCATTTAAATTTGTACTTTTATGTATGTAAATATTGAATCTAGCCCCTGTGAACAAGGCTGAGCTCTCCCTGGAAGCTGGGAGATGACTGTGTGCAGCCTCCTGTGCAGACTCTCCCCCGAAGGCAAGGAGATGGGACTGGAGTGAGGGTTCACAGCACAGCCTCCACTGCCTGGATTTCAGGATCATGCTGTTCCAGAGTTAAGGATAAAATTCCCCTTTCCACCTTTATTCCCAAACCAGAATTTCCTGATCTCTCTTTGTCCAAAAGAGCCCTTTCAGCTTGGAGACTTCAGCACAGGAAGGTCTGGGGAGGTTGGTTTTCTGCTGTCCCTGCTTTGCATGGGACGATGTTGGGCTCTGCAGCCAGGGACGGCAGAATGAGCTGCAGGGGGGTCTCAGCGCCACCAAACAGCCTCTGGTTTAATTTTAAAAACGCTTTCTCTGCATTTATATGTATTTACATGCTTTAAAGCATTGAACAAAATGAAATTATCTATGATAAATGCGATAATCACACCAGAGTGGCACACACCAATGATGCAGGGAAGTGATGTGCCATTTCCAGCTTCAGCACCAGGAGGCACCAGGGCATCGCGTTCATCCCTCCCAACCGTGGGCAACGTTGTTGGGAGACGGTGGCAATTAACACATCCGGAACTGTGAGTTTTCCCCTTTTTTTAGATTTTTGCTGAGCCAATACATTGGAAGAATTGCCCCTCTGTGGGTTTGCTCGCGGCAGGGATAAAGCCCAGGCGTTTCAGCACAACCATGAGCTGGCTGAGGAGCAGCATCTTTTAAGGGCCAGACTCTCACTGGGGCTGGGCGGCGCCCATGGTACAGGTCAGGCCAGTGACAGCCCCGGCAGCCGGGAAAACACACACTTAGTCAGGGTTCAGGTCCTGCCTGTCCTCCCTCCCCTGTGCCGGGCTGTGCTGCTGATTCGTTTCCTGGTCACTCTCAAACTTCATCTGGTTCTTGAACAGCTGGAGGTAAAAGGGAGATTTATTTTTTTTCTCTTGAGAACTAGCACCAGATTCTTACACTTGTTTGAATGTGTGTGGATTCTGATGAACAATGGCTTTTGGAGTTGTTCTTTTCTAAAATGTCTTGCTTTTTATTACAGGCATAGCATCAGCCAGAGAAACCTGAGAATGCAAAAAGTGAATGGACTCCACATTCTATGCAGTTTTGCAGCATATAGAGTAATTTTTTCAATACAAAAGAGCTTCCAACTCACTCTGCAAGTTTAAGGTTCTAGAAACAATTAAATACGTGGAGAGATACCACTTAAACAGACCCAACCTGGAGAAATTAAGTTTTTTCAGGGGGCTGTCCCGCTCTGGACTTTGATAATTCAGTGGCACCTTTCCCATTCTATAGCACCATCTTTTGAGGAGGCTCCCAGGAAAATATAGTCAGTTAATTACAGCCCACCAGTTCCTGTGATGAAAAGCAACAGAAGACCTACTTCCAGTAAGAAGATTCATCAAGAGGAAAGTGACCTGACTGCTCTGTCCTGGATTTCTCCAGAAGTGCTGTGGGAGCTCATGACAGAAATTCTTCTGGTGCTTTGCATTCCTGCAGGGCTCCTGGGTTTGTGTCTCTGGGCTTACATGAGCTGGATGTAGTCTGCAAGAAGTGTTGGTGGCAGTTCTGGCTGGCAGATGGGACATCTGGGTTGTATCAAAAAACTTCAAATTGAACTCCTAGACAAATGGTGAATTCTTCCTTTTCCTCCTTTTCTCTCGTTTTCCTAGGGAGGAAAGAGACTCAAGGTGTATGTAGCACTGACTTCGTGGGAGCCAGCTGTTTCATCCCTCTGTGCATCCAGTTCTCTTTTGATTTCAGTGAAATTTGACCAGAACAGAGAAGGAGGTTCAGCCATGTCCTTGGGAGCAGGGAAGATGTCCCATGTGCTCCTCTTCCCTGTGGCAGGTACTACAGAGATTCCCTCTGTCTCCCAGTCTGCTGTGTTCTCCAGGGCTGATGAACCCTAGCACAGCAGGAAAATCCTGGGCTGTGCCCACTGCTCAGTGCAACACAGGAGAGACTGAGTGAGAACCACTGATGGAACATTTCTTCTCTCATTTGAAGGACTTCAGTGGAATCTGCACAGACTTCTTTGGCAATCTGTCCATCTCGAAGGCTCCCAGCCCTGCTGCAGCTCCTGCCTGGTGGCAAAGCAAACTCAGCTGGTCTGGTATGGCCTCATTACACTGGATGAGGCTTTGTATGAAACTGTCAACATCAAACAAGGATGGATTGTAAACATAAAAAGGGCTGGTATGCAAAGATAGGATAACTAGCCATGTAGCATCTGGTGGATTTCAGATTGGTGCTGGATTAAAGGTAGTTTTTATTTTAATCTAGTCACTTAACTGCTCTTCACACATCTTTGTCTCTCCTCTCTGAGAGTACACAAAGGACTCTATGGGCCAACCATAGAGTCACACCAACAGTTCTATGGCTGTTAGCAAATTGGCTATATGTAGTAAAACTGTGCTCAATTTATTACAAGTTTGAAAGGTTCCAGGTGTGGCATTTAAACTGAAAATTGCTTTATGTATTTTAAGTACTTATTGCTATAGTGACACGTTTGGAAATAAATCAGCATAATCTACACTGGTTTTAATTATTAAGGTGTTTTATAGTATAAGATTATTACACTGAATTAGTTTTACACCTACCTTTTAGGTGAATAAGACAGCACAAGCAGAATCTCTGTGAGCTGATTAGTAGCCAGATGTTAAACCTTGTTTAAGACACGACCATTTCATGGAGCAGAGACTGTCCTCATGTGGTGTGTCTCCTCTGCACTGCAATACAACAGTGGTGCTTGAACTCCAGAGCAAGCAGGGGAATTCGCTACTGAGAGGAGATCTAAGACTGATGACTTTTAAGGTGGCTCCCTGCAAGATTCTTTCTTTCTGAGACCGGAGGGAGAGAATCACTGATGGATCAGAAGAAACATGTAAATACTGTCTAAGCACAATAGATTGATCCTGGGAATTAGAGCAGGCAGCTCTGCTCCTGTGCTTCTTGCCACAGCTGTCCAACCCTTTAATTACAATGGACTTCTGTAGCTACTGCTGCTGTACTGAGCACCTGCCATGAAAAGCCAGCCCAGCAGAGGCCACGCTTGAACCTCCCGTGTTAAACCTCCTAGGAGGCAGGTTTAACACGGAGCTTGCAGCAAATCCCAAAGGACGCATGGTGTGTCTCTGTATCACCACAGAGGCAAGCTAAACATTCTGCAAGAAACAGGAGTGCTTTGTTGCCAGTCTGCTCCAGCAGAGGAACAGCCTTGACAGAAACCCCTTTGGGGTCACCTCGGTTGTGATGGCACTGGTTCTGCCACAGATCTGCCCACAGGGAAGTGATGCAGATGGATGTTTGAGGAGCTGCCCTGTCACTGAGTGAGAGAGAAAGAAAATACACAAGCTGCTTTTGGTTTGTGCTTGGTATAACCTAGGTGAGATCAGCCAGGAAAGTGTTTTTCCTTGGACAACCTGGTGGAGAAAGCTGCGCGTCAGGAGTGCTTTGATGGCAGCTTGGTTCCTCCTGACCACCTGCTCACTCCTGTTTGTTTGGCCAATTTGTGCCAGCAGTATGAACCCTAACTCCTAAAGCTCCTAAGCCAACTGGGCTTTCCCCTGATCCTTTCCATCCCTGAAACCTGTGCATCTGTAAGTGAAGGAGTTAACCATTCTAGGCATTTCTGTTTGTTTTATCCAGGAAATTGAAACATGTGCTAAGAGGTATTGATTTTTCTCAGAATCAATGCCCGATTTATTGTTTTGCCTGGAAACTTGTTCAATTTGCTGGCTCCCAGCCACAGCTGCTGCTGTTTTGTATGGGATTCAGTGGGATGTTCCTAACCTGAGCGGAATAGATCATTCACAGGGACCTTCTGCTTCAGCTGCCCTGTTTATACATACACAGGATTTCCCATGCTCACTGTTTCCTTCAGTATATGAATATCTAACAAAAACACAGACCCAACTCTACGCTCTTCACTTGGAAAGCACAAGTGGTGGTGCTGGTGTGGACAGTGGCGACATCTCACCAGGGGTCCTGGGGATCTCCTTTCTGTGATCCCCCAGACATTTCCAGGCTTAACATCCAAACAAGATCATTCAAGAAGGACTTCCAAAGAGCTTCCATCAAATAACCAAAAGGAAGAAGTTTTCCTACCCATTAGCCCAAGGGGTTGGTGGTTTTGCAAACAGTTATATTTGTGGAGGGGAAAACCCCCATCCTATAAGAAACTAATAGAGGAAACCACCCAACTGGTTGCACTATGACTATTTTAATAAAAGAGAGTGGCAGCACCTGGAAAGCTGGAGCTGTGAGCTCATTTCTATTTCCTGGGTGGATCTGATGGAAAATGATGGCTTTGCAGAAGTCAGGATGGGCTCCTGAAGCCAGGCCATGCTGGGCAGGGCAGTCCCACGTTTTGGCCAAGGATGGCCCTGGGACACATGCAGCTGTCAGAGAGACAGGGCACCTCTCACCTTAAGCACAGTTCTCCCCCTAAGAGGTGCCTTAGCTCTGCTCCACCTCTGTGGTGTCTCCTGACCCACTGCAGAGGCTGGGCTCTCACAGCACCTCCATGAAGCATCAGTCCACAGGGAAATCAGTCTGGGCCTCCCTTCAAATAAAGACAATATGCTCAGACTATGAAAAATGTGAGTTTGAAGCTGTGGATACTCTATTCAGAGCTGTCTTTGAGCAGAAGGATGGCAGCAGATGTCTGACCAAGGCAGAAGGGGACACACCGGCACAGCACTGAGCTCCAGGGGGCTCCTGGGGGCACTTACAAATGCTTTGAAGTATTTAGAAGACAATGATGAATTAACACGGTCTCTTTGCCACACACACGTCAGATTAATCTAATTTTCTTTAATACAGTGCCTGGCATGGTGGATAAAGGAGCAGCAGCAGCAGATGGAACATGTCTTCAGTAAATAGTTTGATACTGCCCCACACTCTGTTCTCATACACAAAACACTGTCAGTGCAGACTGACGTTAATTGATATGAGGTAGGTGCAAAACTTGCTTGGCAAGAACAGAAGTGTTTGAAAAGCCCTCTTGGGCTTAGTTTTGTTTGATATTTTCATTCATGGTTTGAATGATGAGATATAAGGTAGCTAGTAAAGGTTGCAAATGCTGCCTCCAGGCATCCTCATGGACAGGACTAAAATCCAAAATGAGTATGAGAAACTGGAGGATGGATTCAAAAATCAATAGACTAAAATGGAAAATGAGTCTAGTACAAATTGCTTCTTTAAGGGACGAGAAGTGAGTTGCACATGTGAGAACAGGAGCATAAAGGCAGAGTAGAACCTGTGAGGCTGAGGCCCAAATGCATCCTAGACTGCTCCTGGCGCTGTGGGTGTGGTGTTGGTGTGGACAGTAGTGACATCTTCCCAGGGCTGCTGGGAATCTCCTTTCTGTGATCCCCCAGACCTTGGCAGGAGCATCCTCTGTGGCTGAGCAGGCTGTGTGCCTAAGCACAACATAAGGATTCAGACAAACTAACTCATTATCCTCGGAAATGCTACTGCAGGCTATTGGCAGATGTACTGGAATTATCAGTTAGGATTTTTAAGACTTTTAGACAGATCCCAGAGTATATTTGAATATATTTGAGTATACTGTTGTTGAAGGGGCTGGGGTACATGACTGCTTATGTTACTGCAGCCTTACCATGCCATGCTGCTGCCAATGGTGCATCTCTTCTGGAATTTTTTTCTTATAATTTGCTTAGGCCAAATGTCATTGTAAAGATTAGGATGGGAAAAGTGAATGGAGATTTTTTTAAATTTTTTTTTCTTTTTTTTTTGGTGGGTGTTGGCAGGCCTACTGCTTGCATTTTGTGGTCTGCTCTGGTCTCTTCTCTCTCTGCCACCCCAAAAAGTCTATATTTAACCTGGTAATGGGCTGAAGAAGAGCAAGAAGGAAGGTAAAAGGTACAGCAGTGTTTCTGCACATGGAACAATTGCAGAGATCCAAGCTGCTCAGCTGGAAAGAGATTACCCAAGTGCTCTAGGACAAAGCCTGTCTCTTTGACCTGGAGAAGATGAGAGATGATTCTCACTGCCTCTCCTGCTGCAAGCAGCAAAGGTGTCCGTGGTAGGGGATGGGAATGAAGCTGAAGGAAGGCATTTTTCTTACTGCTTGTGACTGAATCAGGCAGCCCACTGTGTAGTAGAAGTTTAAATGGGTCTGAAACACAACAGGAGAGATGTATGAGGGAAAAACATGGTTTGCTGGAGACAAGCACAACTCCTGCCTCTGCCTTGAGCTGCAGAGAGCTGGGGGCTGTGGACCCTGCTGTGGCTGCCTTGCCATGTAATGTGTGGCTGATAATCCTCTTTTTCTAAACATCTGCTGTAGGTCACTGCTGGAGACAGGATCATAGGCTGGTCTCTGCCTCAACTAACCTGCTTATGTGAAAGCCTGAGGCTTATTTCTGCTTCTCCACAGAAAAGTGAACTAGTACTTCAGAAAAAACTCTGTGTTCCCCCAAATAATGCACTTGTACAATAGAATTCAAAACAGTTTCCCCTTGGGCTAATTACTTGTTTAGTGGCAAGTTTTGGTGGAGCTGTTTCCAAAATGAAGATCCTGAAGATTTGATTTTGCCCCTAAATCAGTAGCGAGGCTCTCTCCACCTGGCTTCACCCTGGCCGGTTGATACTGAGAAATACTTTTATTTCCAGAAAGCTGACAGACATGTGCAGGTCACTGCTGGGCCTTGTGAGATCTATGAATGAGGACTTGCACAACAGCCTGAAAAGGACTGAGTGAGCAGGACCACAGCTCAGCCTCAGCTGGCTTGGGAGAGCCAAGGACGGAGCACAGACCATCGGAGAAGGTCCTTGTTGCTCACTGCAGGCTGTTGTGGGCTGGGCTGGCTGCCACTCCCCTGGCTGCTCTCACACGTCCTTTTCTAAATCTGGTGCTTTCCTGGTGACCTGCTTTGCTCTGGGTTAGCAGAAGGCATTTCTCTTCCACAGGCCATGTTCCATGTCTGAAAAATGCCGCAGGTTTGGACTGAAATGTGATGCAGTTCTGGCACCCTGTGCCAGCACAGGGTCCTGGGCTGGCAGCGGGGTGTGTGCATTGCCTGGCTGGTGCTTTACAGCCTCTGCTGCCTCAGTGAGAGAGATGGGTATCCGTATGTTCCCGCTCCTGCTACTTTCTAAACCCCAGGAAATGCCATTTGGACCCTCAGCATCCGCACTTAAAAATAAACAACCAGAGGAAGAATACAAGTCCAAAAAAAATTTCTTAATTTATTGTAAATTCTCCTTTCATCTGTGCTGCAATTCCAGTGTTCTGCACATTAATAAATATACATTTGTTAAAAAAACCAAACAAACTTCCAGTGTCTAATCTGCCATAAAGCTTTTAAAAAGTCATAAAAATAGGTTTAATTTTTTTGTCATTAATACAACTGACCCTCATTTACTGCAACAATTCTGATCAAAATAAAAACTACCTACATCTCACTGGGACAAAATATACATACACAGATGTAAGAACAACTAGCATGGGTTATACACAATGCCTGAGCACACAGCCAAGTGCCAGACCCTTAAAACATTCAAAATTTTTTTCTGTCAGAAAATGTCACACAGTATGTTGCATAATCTTTAAAGGAACAGCATCCTTCCTCCCTCTCCCCTTCTAAAGGCTTCCTTGATACTTTTGAAAATGCATAGGAATATAATGAAACCAAGATTACAGTATACTGTTTTTCATCTTTTCCTCAACTCTTGCATTTTATTTAGCCTGATTTTCTATTTCTTCCCTTTCACACACACATTTGCACAAACAATAGCCAGTATTTCCCCAAAAGGGCTGCTGTGGTGAGCACGGAGCTCCTGAAAGCCTTACTGGCAGAGAGCAGGCACAGCCACACCACTGTCATCCTTGGAGTCACATATTCCCACCACGAGGAGCCACTGGCTGAGCTCTGCCTAACACTGTTGGATGCAAACTTTTTCACATCTTACTCTTCCTTTTTTTTGTAAACATTGCAGGAAGGTGAAGACAGCAGACAGGTCACGCTTAACTTTCTGATACTTGTGAAACCAGCACATTTTGTGGGAAACGTGAAACCTTAAGCCTTCCATGTGCTTTTTGAAACACCAGGAAGGCCAGGGTTTTGTCAAAGAGCTGGACAGTGAAATCTGGACATCTTTAAAGTCTTCTATTTCTGCTTTGATTAGATGTGCTGAATCCAGTGAGAAGAGAGAAAAAAAAAATACTGCACCTGAGGCAGAACTTGCCCATGGAAGGAGGGCCCTCTCCCTGGGACATGCAGAGTGCTGGTTTGTTGCAGAGCCTGACCAAGGTAAAAACCTACCACACAACCACACCACTTAATTTTCTTGTTCTTGGTAAGGAAAATACTGATTTGACTTCTTCCAGACAAGGACTGAGTTGAAACCTTACACAAAGATATGCGTCCTGAAGTTCAGTTCCTGAACACGTCAATGAACTTGTGAGAAGAGATCAAACTACCAAAAAAATGCAGAAAACAAATTTTTGTGGGTTTTAGAAGGTTATGAGAAAAAGATACTGTGCCCTTAAAGTGTTCCAAAATCTGTTAACAAAACTTATAAATTATAGTCATGGATTTTGATGTAATTTACTGTATTACTTTGAAAACTGCATCGTGTCTGAAGGTGGCTTCCAGGCAAACCTCAGTTACTTATCAAACGCCAAATTCAAGTAAAATTGTGCAATGTTCATATAAAAAATATCAAAACATCTTTTTAATTGATTTCCTATTATCAAATTAAGAAGATCAGTATAAATGTAAAATATACAAAGGAACTTTTTCTTTAGCAACACCATACAAAATATATAAAAGTATCTACACTTTTTATATATATATAAAGGATTTTTTTTTCTTAAGACGACGTGTCCGTAGGGGGGTGGACAGAGATGGTGGCATAGAAACCAAAGGACACTTGTTGGGATATTCCTCCTGGAGCCCAGCAGCCTCAAGGGTTCACACTACAGCCATCAAAACTCCACAAGAGACACGTCCTAGTGCTTGTCTTCAGGCTGATGGATTGCCTTATTGTAGGTCCTCTAGGATAACAATGTGTTTTTCCTTGGTTCTCCCCTGCAAAAAGCAACCCCTGCAGCACTGTCTGCACCATGCACAGATATCCATCCAACACAAGGTATCCCTGCGGCCGTTTCCGTGTTTTCGGCACGGGTTCCTGCGGGAGGAGCGTACCACACAGCGCCCTTATTGCAAGTGCAGCCGGGCACTGTGGCTGTGCCAGGAGCAGTCAGGAGTCTGCCAGAACATGAAACCACGTGGGAATCGATGCCCACCTCATCCTCCTCACCGTGTGGCCTCTCTGATGAAGTCCGAGGCGGGCAGGCGGCGACGCCGTGGCGAGGAGTCAGAACCGTGCAGAGGGGATCACAATTTCCTGATGGTTCAAATTGAAGTTTCATTACTGCCTCTGTTAGTGAGAAGAAGTGATCATGCAGGCTTAGGGTTAAACAGGTACAGGCAAACTGCTCCACCCAAACCCACCTAAACCTGTGAAGTTACCATGCCTTGCCAAACCAATGCTTGCAGGGGGGATGCTGTCTTGGAGGGGAAGACCACCTGAGAGAAACAGTTCCAGGTAGTACACAAGAGAAATGCTTTAGAGGAAATTCTACAGAGAGTCTGTATTTGGCTAATGCTTCACTGAGGATGCAAGGTTCACATACAGATCTTACAAGCTGTTAGAAGCCTGGTGTATTGGACAGATTCGTGCAGTCTGCTGCCAACAGCAGAGCTTTCCATTATGCCAAAGGTGCATAGATAACACAGTTGCTTAGTGCAAGCTGGCCAGTTATTCCCCAGTAATGACTGTGTTACCTGGTAGCAGCAGGTAGTTATGGCTTACTCAAAACATCCGTGTTTCCTGCCTAACCAGGATCTATTTCATCAGCCAACTCCCAGCAATCCAAAGATGTGCTTTTATAGTGAGCTGGGAATGGTCTGTGCACCCAGACAACAGGCATATTTAAAACCTGGTGAGATAGTGCTAGAGTTAAAGCTGGGTGAGAATTTTTCTCTCGGTTTGGTGAAAGAATAAGACTATTATTCATGTTAATAAAGAATGAGACTATATGAATAAAATGTTTGCATAGACTTTACATATGGCTGTTGTCTTAATTTGAAATGCAAGAATTATCAATGGTGAGTAATGAGGTTTCTGAGAATTCCCTTTGGCTGAGAGCTTGCTCAGCCTTTTGTTTATATTTGATTTAGTTTACAATGATAAATTCACACACTGATTGCCAATTTAGGATTGGTAGCTTGGTTTTTCTCTCCAGCCTTGGGATCTCCTGCCTCAGCCATGGTTTCCCTCTGCCCTCTGAGACATGGACACTCACACCATGCTCCCCACAGCCTTGTCTCTTTCCCCAGCCAAGCCCCGGCAGGGTGGCAGGGCAGAGTGAGGCTGCTCCTGTCCAAGTGTGCCAGTACCACATCAGCCTGCCAGTTCAGAGCATGCCAGGGTGGCCCAGTAGCAGGTCTCTGTCCTGGCACCTTGCCTGTGATACCTGTTTTGGCCTTCTCATGACTGAAACACCATGGCCTGGGGACATGGTATGGGCAAACCATCAAGACAGTTACTGGTGAAGGACTCTGGGCAATCACCAGAGGAAATTTTTGCTCATGTGTGAGTCTGGGATTGGAAGGTGAAGGGAGAGACCATAGGAGGTCAGCCAGGGCATCCCAATGTGACACTTACTCTGAGTCTGAGGTGTCAGCATGTCCTGTTCCCACGTGGAGGTTCATGGCCATGCCATTGAGCTGGTCTCGAGACTGCTCCCTCCGAACATTTTTTACTGTTACCCCCAAGTCTGAAGGAGAGCGGACCCCCTCATTTGTCCCTAGGGAAGTAGTCCTGGATGAGATTGTGCTCTGATTGTAATCCGACAGCTTTTCCCGCAAACGATTCTTCATATTCTTATCCACCAGTGGGGGAGGGTAGGTAACTTTATTTTTTAAGATGCCTGTTAAGGAAAAGAGGGAATAATAAAATTTTTTAAGTGTATCAGTCATTTCATTTATCAAGCTGAGCGCATGCAAGATGTTACGTTCTCTATTTCTTACTAAGACTTCTAGTTTGGCACTTTATTTCATAACCAAAAGATCAGACTGCAGCAACTACCCACTAGCTTCCCATGGTGTATCTGGCTACACAGATTAGAGCCATTTGGAAAGTGTTCTTCCCTGACAGAGCTACCTTTTAAACTAATTAATGCTCATTAACCCTCCGGTCTCCCAATCCAACTGTGAGGCTGTGTTACCTTTCCTCTGCTCCGGCTGCTGGTTATTCTGGTGGGCCAGAGGTCTGTTCTCCTTCTGCTGCCCTTCGTTCTCCTTGTCCTGTGGTGCTTCATTGCTGTGGTTCACCTGGTTTTCCCTGTGAAGCTCTACGTTGACCTTGGTCTCTACTTTGAGTTTTTGTTTCCTGCTGGGGTCCTCGCCATCGCTGGCTGATACGCATTCTGTGGGCCAATAGGGTTTCACATGATTGGGAAGGGTATCAACTGCAATGCAAAAAAACACTAGCTCGAAAACCACTTTTGGTATGTTCTCTCAACCACTGCCTGGCATCTGTGGCTGGAGAGGAGCTGTGTGTCAAACCAGAGCAATCCTTCAGTTGGTCCTTGATGGACTGCACTGCCCTCAGGGTGCATTAAATCCCCAAAAAAATCACCTGGTAGGATGACAGGATGTCCAAACCCTTCCCAGAGCAAGGATGCCAGCTCCATTAAGGAGAACTGTGAGGCAAACCTGCCTTCTCAGCTCTCCAGGGTCAGAGATCCTTCCTTGGGGAAGTTGGTTTCTGAAGGCTGAGGGTACCCAAGACACCCTGTGCTGTATCTGTGAAGAGCCTCTGCACACAGCCTGGATGTTTGTCATTCAAAGTTGTATTTCATTAGGACGGTATCAACAATGCTTAGAAATGCCTGCACCCTGTCACACAGAAATTATATTAATGGTCAATGATTTCCAACTCTTTAGGTCCAGGACCTCCCCAACACCACTGGATACACATGCCTTTATTGTATGAGGAGAGGCAGACATTTCCTCCCCCTGCCTGCAAAACAAGTGGCTTCTTTCTCCTCTTCTTCATGAGATATTGCTGGCTTGGTAATGCCATGTCCAAATGCTTTGGGGACCTGCCTGCAAAGCTCACTCTGCTTTAGGGTGTTCAGCATTCAGTACTCAGTCACCCCTGGGAACAAGCCTTTGGAAGAAGAAAGGTCTCTAAGCTGGAAACAAGGATCTCTACCAAAGCAAGGTGCAGAGGTAGAGATGCTGCCTCAGCTGCATGGTAGTGTGGCAAATGCATCCCATCTAATCCAAAGCTACTTTAGTGCACCACTGCCCTCCCCTAGCACTGGGAGTACCTTTGGGTGTGCTGTGGAGTGGGCCATGTTCATTGTTTTTGGAAGTAGATGTGTTCCACTTCTTCTCCATCTCGAGTCCATCTTCCTCGCTGTCCGATGAATGGGAGGAGGCGTAAGAACTGCTGTGTTCATCGAGGGACAGCTCGCTGTCAGAGTCTGAATCATGCTCTGCAAAGGTGGACAGGGGAAACACAGTGATGGAAGTGTAAATAGGAGCTGAACAGATCTATCTGACAAATGCACAAGGAGGAAGGAAAGGCAGGCATCTGGTTCAGGCCGTGCCAGGAATGAGCTCTTACATCTGTAAGTGTACCTAGGATAAATGCAGAGGGACTGCAGCACAACCATTGGGAAGCACAACCACTCGGCTCAGCTAGTGGGCAGGATGTGCAGGACAGAGTGGGAGCACATTTTTCCCTATTTAACATGCAGAACAGTAACTCTATTGGATCTCAATGAACACAACACACAGGCAAAATAAGATACCTAGAAATACCAGGAATCTGAAATGCACTTAACTTAAAAACTGCTACAAGGCAACAAAATTGAATGTCAAGACCAAAATGAAAGGAAATCAGACAAGAGGCACTTCTCATTTTTTTTGTACAAACCACAGACAAGTAAAGGAGAATATTGCCTCAAGGTCTCAAACATTAAAATTTCTCCAACTAAAAATCAAAAGCAACAGTACATAATTTGTGAGAAAGAAAGGGGACTCCATAAACTGTCAACAGCTGTGACAGCATCAGATAAAAATTAAACCATCACAAGCAGCAGATATATGATATTTCCATTCCAGGATTTCCTTGTAAGGCAGCCATTACACAGCTTGTTATGCCAACAGCATAATCAGAATGAGAACATCTAACTATTGTAATTATTCTTCCTGTTACAGAAGACTTCGGAGAAAGTGCTGAGAAGGAGAAGGTGCACAAATGGGTCAAAGCATTTAGAAATTATTCTTACCATTGGATTTGGACGGATTCCTATGAAAAATGGAGGAATCTGCTTCAGTCTGACCAGCCCTTGCTTGACTTGAGGATCCACTGAGTTTATGAGCAGCCTCGTCCCTTTGAGAAGAAAAACAGAGGACAACTTTCTTGGTCACTTTACTGTTCTTAACAACAAGGCAGACATACAGACAGCTTCAGGGGATGCCAGCCAGCCTGTGCTTGACTGTCCAGTGGTCACTTCACAGTGAGACAAAGGTTATCCTGATCTAGTTATCTACCTTGTGCCACATGAATCACACTCTGAAAAACCCTAAAGCTAATGAGCTAAACTGTGCTCCTTGAGACACACCTGAATTGCAACAGGCAAGCAGCATAGCCCATATAGGTAACCTCACTCTTAGGTTAACCTCTGCACTGCCAGAACCCTGCCCCAAAGACACATGCAACAGAAAATGCACCAAAGAAAATGACAGTCACATGAAACAGAACTGTTAAGATATAAATCAAGTAGCATTTGAACCAGATTTCTGGTTTCCACAAGAGCAATAAAAAAGGGAAAGGCAAGCACTTGAAAGCCATGCACCTGCCACCGGATTACCTGAGAATATAAGCAAGGTAGCTATTGTGGCTCTTGGCTGACCTGACGGTGCTTTCTAGGGAGACAGTGGATTCCCCCATAGTTGTGCGATACATGTTTGGCTCTTCTATATATGTGTTGTTACAGTTCAGAGATCGCTGAAAGGGAAAAAAAAAGACATAAAGCATTAGTGAATGATCCTTCCAGAAGCTCATGTTACCCACAAATGTACGAAGTTTCAAAGAACCAAATGGGTTTTGACACCAGGGAAAATAATTATTTTCTCTCAAAGGTTTAAATTAAAATAATAATCAAAACTTTTGAGAGAGGCCATCAGTAATCTTTGTAGAAGTCACTGAAAGCAATCATTCAGTTCACTTATTACAGGCAAGCCACGTATAAGTTTATTTTAGGTAACTTCTACCAGCAAAAAGGATGGTTTTTCTCCCAATGCTTTTTTCTTACAGTTAATAATGTAGCTCTTGTTGCAGTGGAATCATCTGGAAGAGGTTTCTTTCCAGTTAAAGTGTTCTTCAAGTGCTTTCTGACTTCTTTGTTAAATACGCAGTGGAAGAAGAAAATGAACAGCCCCTGAACAATTTTAGAGAGAGGAAAATGTAAATGATTCGCTACTACCACATTGCAAATATGGATATTGGAGAACACCCATTCTGAAACAACCCCTGAATTCTAATTTGTAGTCCATGATGGTGTATTTCAAAAGCAATAACTATTTTCTTTCTTTGACTGAAATGGCATTGACTGATCTCCTAGCACTTCTTCATAATTTGATTCCAAGTTCAAATGTGCATTAAAGGCCTGGGAAAATATACACAAAGATGTGTTTCTCCAGAATTTACAGAGCACAGCTTGATTTGGGAAGAAATCCAAAGGGAACCTGAATGTCCCACTAGAAAACATCACAGGAATTTTAGAATTTGGGATTTTAGAGCTTTTACACAGATGATGAGAAAAAATCAATAGCAGCACATGAAAAATATCACAGCCTTTAGTGAAAGCCTCTGGAAATGGGCAACTTCTGTGAAAGGAGCCCTTAATACTGTGTCTAAGAGAATTTTAGAAAGCCTTGTGAGATGTGAAGATGGACTGGGGGCAGAGAGGTCCCAACTTTTGTCGTCTAAGTTCCTTGGTTAAGCAATACCTCTGATGGGAAAATCAGTGAAGTCCCCAGGGCTGGGCAATTGTTGGCTGCCAGGAACACACATTAACAGCTTTTGCTGGGGGCAGGGCACACACACGTGTCTGCCTTCAGATGTATTTGCTCTGAGGGAATTAATGCAGCTGCCAAATAGTTACCAACTTTGGTTGGACATACAGTATAGAAAAGCCAATACTCATGAAGTTGCAGCTGTACCAACATCATAAGAAGCCTGAATTTCATTATTTCAGCCAAAGCAATTGACTTAGAGTAACTTTAAACTTCAAGCTCACTTTCTAAACATTCGAGCAAATGTGATTTTAGCTGGCACTAGCACGTTGGGATTACTCATTAATAAAATTCACATAAATGTCTCTTTAAAAATACAAGTTCAAAGAAGGCAGTGATGTGAAATGCCACATACCACTGTACCTCTCTGGGCAAGTTTGGAGAATTCCAGCTGCTGATCTTTGTCCCTCTCATCAGGTTTATGTTTAATTTAATTTAATTTTAGATTTGTGGAAGCCTGGTTTTACAGCCAGAGTAGGTGCATTTATTTCAGAGCAC